>NC_074666.1:55392565-56058994 GCF_029448725.1 Salvelinus fontinalis
ATCCTTGGGACGTCCCTACCCTAAACCCTAACCCTAACCTTAATCCCTACCTTTACCCTAACCCTAACCTTTACCATAACCCTAATCTTAACCGTTATCTTAACCAATGAATACCAAATGAGCATATTAAACATTAATAGTAATCTGTATTATGTCTAACTAAAGTGGGCTTCGACCATGGCTCTAGTCAGGGTGTGGAAACTCGTCAATGTATTTTCCTTGAATAACTGCGACACAATGAGTGACTGGGCTCTGTATGCCTTTGGAGAGATGGAAATTCAGCCGGATCTAGGTATGACAGGCAGGCGGGAGGGTCAGGTGGGAAAATTAAAGTGACATAGTGGATGACACCTGGGAAATGGAGGTCATTGGTCCATCTGATGGGAGCACCAGCCCAGACTCCATCGCTCCTTCAGTGGCACACACTTAAATTGTTTGAAATCTACCTATCTCTCTCTGTCTCTCTCTCTCTCGAGCCCTGTGTGATGTGATGATGCTTGTTGTAAATCGTCATATGGGTGTCATCCTTTTCGAAATGCATTACATTCAATAGGAGACGTATTGGCTGGCCGGATGAGAAACAGGTAGCACTTGCACCTCGATCCACTGAATTTCAGCATTGTGATCGACATGCTTACATTTTTTTTGTTTTGAAAAGGGGATATAGAGGAAGCTGTCGTAAGCATAGTTTATAGCATCACATATTAAAACATAATTCTAACCATAACGTAAACATAGTTTTAACTTGAATGAATAAGGAAATATGTGACCCAAAATAAGTTGAGAACACTTGACATTTTGCCACCGAGAACAAAAGAGAGACCACAAATGACGTTGACGTCACGCCTAGCTGGGTTTGTTTTGCTACCATGCTCCGCGGCCCATTGTTTACACAAACCTAATTGAATTATGATAAAAGAGTTCAACTGAAGAACTCTGTGCTTCCCACCTCGAATGGTTTACATTACACAAAGCTCAACCGCACTGGGCTATCGTGGGCCCACATTTTCACGGTCATGATAGACACCATATTATTCACACCAAACCATTAGCGACAACCTCAATAGATAGCCCTTATGGAAAAACCACATGATTTCACATGTGGAAAATGATGACTTCGCATGTGAAATTTCAACACGTTTTGCACATGTAAAAATGTATTTCACATGTGAAACCATGTGGTTTTGAAACACTTCACATGGGATGATATTTTTTCACATAACCTTTCAGATGTGGATTTACATTTTCCCATGAGATGCCCTGTAAACAATGTCTCAAAATAGTTAGTGTTTCAACTATCATATTCAACACACATGATTACATTGTGTACGTTTATTTATACAGTAATTATTATTCAACATGTCCTCACCTGGGATTTGACATCACAATCTCTTGGTTCATGACATTCTGATCTTCCTGCTACTCCACCATGTCTGTGTCAATGATTGATTTCACCAGTATTCCTACACTTCGGACTTCAAAGTAAATCTTAGGTTTGTTAAAAATACACTCGAAATAAACTATATTTATCATTCAAGAGTAACATTAAAACAGAATAATATGCCCCACAAATATTAGACAACTATACAGAGTCATTGACTGGCTGCGCCTGCTAGAACATGTTGGAAAAGGCTAAATGCTTTGAGGAAGGTCTCCATAGCAACCTTGTTTTCATTGTTTTTGTCCGTTTGTTTTGTTTCTTTTTCATAGGAAATGTATAACCTAGATGTCAAACTAATTTGTTTTTTATTATGATTCAATCAGACGAAATGAAAATAAAAAGATTAGTAAAATAAACATTGCTCAGACAATGACTCCGCGTGGAAAACCTTTAAATACACATAATTCAAGGTAATTGTGATGAAAATCATTGTGTTTAATGAGGCATAAAGAATATACCGTTTGTGGAGGAGGGTGCCGTTTCTCTTACTTACAGCAGTGTTATAAACCAAGCACAATGCATCAGGGTTTCTCCCACAGAATGGGAAATATAGCATAACAGTCACTGAGACAAAGATTGGAACAAACAGCTTGTATACAGGCTTAGTCTGAATAAACCCCTATCCCAGTGCTTGTATTGGAGGGAGCACAAAGCGATGAGGACTGGTTTAACTGGGCCTTGGCTGACTGTTATGGCTGCATGGAAATGAAGATAAGCCATATCCCATCACAGATGAATTGTGGGTCCAATAGAGTTGTGATCACTGGCCTCTGTGGTGCATAATAAACCTTGGGGAGAGAGAGGAGAGGGCGTTTGAAAGGGACTCGTTAGTACCCCCTGTTCAAGCAGTAGAGCAGCTCTTTTGGGTTTATTTTAAGGGCTTGTTATTTATTACCTATCACACACATGTTCAAAAGCAATCCGAATTTAATGGGATTTATTCATTTTCCTGTCAAGGAGAGAAGCTGAAGACTGTATTGCTATTAACGTGGTTCATCAACTCAGCCTACATTTCAACTCAACTTGCATTCCAAGGCATACGTATGTGCTGTAAGCATATCTAAAATGGCTATGTAGCTGTATTGCCTAAACAGGCAAGAATCAACTCCAGTATTTAATAAATGTGTTTAATATTTGGGACTTTTTGTCACCCATGTTTGTTCCAGCAGGGCTCATTTAAAGGCTTTACCATTGCTGATCCTCTTAGTGTAGCAACACCTCTACACTAGACTGTTTCATTAACTCCACTCCAGGAGATGATAGCCGTCAATGACATTTATTTAATGATTCACAATGCAGTGTGCAGAAGCCTTCAGCTTCCTCTTAATTGGAAAACAGATCAAATGGTATGGGACTCTGATGTGCTGAGAGCTTAACCATACACTTGGCAGAACGGAGAACGAGTCATAATTGACCAGCAAATGAGTCTTAAACTTTGTTTTGCTGCGAGAGAGATGGGCACGGAGGCAGGGGAGACAGGATAATCCAAGAGATCAGTGCCAGCTAATGAACTGTAATGTCAGTAGGGTGCCACATGGAGTCCTTTGGCTCTAATTCTTTGCTTTCTGTTCTCATCATAACTAGGGCATCTTTATCCTGATCGTGTCACCTGACCAGAGAGAACTCTGGGCTTTAGTTTATAGCCTCTGTTGCACCCTCAGAGGGGGAGTAGGTTAGAAAGCCTCTGCAAAAACAAACTCTTTACTCCTCCCATTTAAAAAAACAAAGATTCTCACTCCCTCTGGTAACTCACCTATCAAAGAACAAAAAACACTGGGTGTAAAATCAATGCACATATAAAACTGTAATATAGTGCAGAGCGTTCAAAATCAGCCCAGTTATAATCCTATACTATCTCTGCTTCTCGCTAGGTAAATCTCAGTTGAGCTGTCACTCCTCCATCTTGGTTGTGAAGCAGGAGAAGCTCCAAGGCTCCCCGGAGAGCTAAATAACATATAAAACATCAAAGAGGAATGAGACAGATAATCTATTAATGTGGAGGCTGTGAGACTGGCTGGCTGGTTGGCTGCTGCAATATAAGCCTCTGGATGGGGGAGTATCAGTGAGGAGAGGTTCCCTTCATCTCCACAATGGCTGTTGACACTTCCTTTTCCGTCGGAGGACTAAGAGCCATGGTAACAGGAGGCCATGGTAATGGATTGTCAGAAAGACTTAGAACCAAGACTTAAAAAGAACTGATGTTGGCAAAAAATGGAGGCAAAGTTGCAGCATAACTAACAAAATGACTTAACAAAAATGTATGCTTAATCCAGTATAAACTAATGTATAGAATGTATTATACAAGAGACAAAATTAACAAATTCTACAGTACAGCGGCAGAGTCATGACTTAAGTCTGAAACTAATAATTATTCAATAATCCATGCTTTCTGGGAATGGTATGAAGTTCTGAAGTTGTGGGCGGAGCTAAAAAGTTGCCTGTCAGAAGTATTACAATGTAAAAGTATTTTTTAATCAGTCTGTCTGGGTATTTCAAGACATGGCATATGGGGGTGTTGTGAGATACCCAATGGGTTGGACGTTTCTCTTCTCATCACTCATCTTGAAAAAAACATATACCAAAAAAATGAAATCAATCAATCCGCCATCATTAACACAATGGAAAAATCGAATGATTCATTATTAAAATATTGAAAGTGAGTGGGCTACAGAGAGAAACAAAATGGTGCAGTTTCAGGCCATGTGGCAAACAAAAGTCCCGGCACTAGGGATTCGAGTCTGGGAAGAGGAGATGTACTCCTTGTTAGTGAGCGTCTGTCTAAGTTGTTGTATGTATGAGTATGTTTGTATTTGGTGTGATATCATTTTTTGGACAATTTATTTGAAAATTAAACATTATTTTAAAAAAAAGACAGGCTGTGCACTCCCTGGAGTACCCCACGCTTTTTTTTCAGGAACTGCTAGGCTTGTTCCCAGCCATGAATCTTTGATGTGAAGCTACAGATGAAGAAATATACACTCTTAGAAAAAAGGGCACCAAAAGGGTTCTTCACAGATTTCTCCATAGGAGAACCCTTTTTGTTTCCAGGTAGAACATTTTGGGGTTCCATGGAGAACCCTCAAAGGATTCTACATGGAACCCAACAGGGTTCTTTCTACCTGGAACCAAAAATGCTTCTTCAAAGGGTTCTCCTATGGGGACAGCCGACGAACCCTTTTAGGTTCTAAATGGCACCTTTTTATCAATAGAATTCAATATGCTGACGTATGCCTTCAGTATGAGACCTGAATTCGTACTTGTGCAGTGACACATTACTGGCACTGTTTGATACAAATGAGTCATGACAAAGAGTAAAAGCACTGAAATGACTTTGAACAAAGAGTTCTTCAAAGCCTTTCTCCAAACATGACAGGAACTAGTCACCCTCACTCATAGTGAATCAATGGCATTTATTTTGTCTGTTTGGGCCATGAAGGCGAGTGGAACCTAAATCCAACCTTCAGCTAAGGGATTATGAGCAAATATCTTACTTTGTACTTTATAGTACCATCTCTCCTCCAGAGCAGCATGTTCTCTTAGATATGATCAATTACATCCAATATTCAATGTCACTGCTGTGGGCATGCATACAGATGTAGGATCTTAATTTGAGCCAGTTTGCTACAGCAGGAAAAAACAAATTGGGGTTCATACATTTTTACTAAGGGAAAATCAAGTCTGAAATTTCAAAGTGGAAATTACAAACTTCAGAAGCCTTTTTAAACTTCAAATACACTACAGGTTTTACATGTCATGCATTGCAGGGTGCAACAGGGTGATCCAATTAAGATCCTACATCTGTACATCGCTAGAGCCAGTGGTGAATCATTACTGTGTATACAAAGTGATCCATTTACCTATTTCATAGACAAGATACTGATGTATTTTCATTCTAGTTGGTGCACCTGTACTTTGATGCACCTGTACTGGTTAACACTCGCAAGGCTGCATCCCTAGCTGCATCCGCATAGCATGTGCAGACCAGCTGGATGGTGTGTTTACGGACACATTCAATCTCTCCCTATCCCAGTCTGCTGTCCCCACATGCTTCAAGATGGCCACCATTGTTCCTGTGCCCAAGAATGCAAAGGTAACTGAACTAAATGACTATCGCCCCGTAGCACTCACTTCTGTCATCATTAAATCAAATCAAATCTAACTTTATTTGCCACATGGGTCGAATACAACAAGTGTAGACTTTACAGTGAAATGCTTACTTACAAGCCCTTAACCAACAGTGCAGTTCAAGAAGAAAACAATATTTACCAAGTAGGCTAAAATAAAAAGTAATAACAACAGGTAACACAATAAGAGGGGGGGGGGGGTCAATGTAAATTGTCCGGTGGCAATTTTTATGAATTGTTCAGCAGTCTAATGGCTTGGGGGTAGAAGCTGTTGAGGAGCCTTTTGGTCCAAGACTTGGAGCTCAGGTACCGCTTGCCGTGCGGTAGCAGAGAAAACAGTCTATAACTTGGGTGACTGGAGTCTCTGACAATTTTCTGGGCTTTCCTCTGACACCGCCTATTATATAGGACCTGGATGGCAGGAAGCTTGGCCCCAATGATGTATTGGTCCGTTCGCACTACCCTCTGCTTACCGCCCCAAAAGGTCCACAGACAATGCAATCGCCATCACACTGCACACTGCCCTATCCCATCTGGACAAGAGGAATACCCCTCCCTGTGCAATTGGGACCTGGACTTCCTGACAGGCCGCCCCCAGGTGGTGAAGGTTGTAAAAAATATCTCCACTTCGCTGATCCTCAACACTGGGGCCCCACAAGGGTGTGTGCTCAGCCCCCTCTTGTACTCCCTGTTCACCCATGAATGCGTGGCCATGCACGCCCCCAACTCAATCATCAGGTTTGGAGACGACACAATAGTAGTAGGCTTGCTTACCAACAATGATGAGACAGGCTACAGGGAGGAGCCGAGGCCACTCGGAGTGTGGTGTCAGGAAAACAACCTCTCACTCAACGTCAACAAAACAAAGGAGATGATCGTGGACTTCAGGAAACAGCAGAGGGAGCACCCCCCTATCCACATCGAAGGGACAGCAGTGGAGAAGTTGGAAAGTTTTAAGGTCCTCGGCGTATACATCACAGACAAACTGAAATGGTCCACCCACACAGACAGTGTGGTGAACAAGGCATAACAGCGCCTTTTCAACTTCAGGAGGCTGAAGAAATGTGGTTTGTCACCTAAAACCCCCACAAACTTTTACAGATGCACAATTGAGAGCTCGCCAGAGGGTGGTGGGGTCTGCACAACACATAACTGGGGGCAAACTACCTGCCCTCCGGGACACCTACAGCACCCAATGTCACAGGAAGGCCAAAAATATCATCAAGAACAACAACCACCCGAGCCACTGCGTGTTCACCCCGCTACCATCCAGAAGGCGAGGTCAGTACAGGTGCATCAAAGCTGGGGCAGAGAGACTGAAAAACAACTTCTATCTCAAGGTCATCAGACTGTTAAACAGCCATCACTAACACAGAGAGGCTGCTGCCTACATACAGACTTGAAATCATTGACCACTTTAATAAACGGATCACTAGTCACCTTAAAACCTGTTAAGGCTGGGGGCGCTGTTGTCACTATTTATGGTAATCGTGTAATTTTTGAAACGGCTTCCTACAAAATTCTTGATCGTACAATATGCATATTATTATTATTATTGGATAGAAAACAGTCTATAGTTTCTATAGGAGTTGAAATTTCGTCTCTAAGTGGAACAGAACCCATTCTACAGCAATTTCCCTGACATGGAGTCAGATTTCAGAAATTTTGGCCACTGTTCTGGAGTCAGTTTTAAAGCCAATGTTATTCCTATGAGTATACGGACACTGCTTACGTCTTCCCCTGGATGCCTTTACGTGATGACGATTTGAATGGGGTCGATTGCGCAATCACAGGCACTATAAATTAAAAAACCCTGTAGCTAGTAACTCTTTTGCAACTGCGTCATGCGAGTGGAGGACACCGACCCGCACCTGTTCCAAGCATTAGTGTTGGGAGTAATCTTTCTCCGGTCATGTTAAGACTCGTTATAGGAGTTAAAAACATCATAAGGTAGTTAATTTAAAGCGTTTTATAGCAATTTATATCCGTTTAGTGCGATTTTGGGACATTTATTTCTGAGACGCTGTGAATCTCTGGGCACGCTTCCAGTTCATCCCGAACGCAGTTGGCATTTCCACATGGCAAGAGGACAGCTTTCCACCAAAAGACGATTAGACCCAAGAAAGGATCCTTTGCCCAAGATACTGATGGAAGAACAGCTCAAAGTAGGACATTTTTATTATGATAAATCGTGTTTCTGTCGAAAAATGTTAGTGGCTTAGGACGCCATGTTTTTTGACGTAGCTTCGCTTGGCGCAAACTGTATTGAAAAGTAAGGATAATTTAAAAAATGTAATTCCGCGATTGTATTAAGAATTAAATTGTCTATCAATCGCTGTCCACCCTATATTTTTTAGTCACGTTTATGAGTATTTATGTATACGAGTAGATCACTGTCTAATATGGCGCACGGACATTTTCTCACCAGCTGGGCTACATTTCTCATTGTCTAACCATGATTTTGGTGGCTAAATATGCACATTTTCGAACAAACTGTATATGTATGTTGTAATGTGATGTTACAGGGGTGTCATCTGAAGAATTCTGAGAAGGTTAGTGAAAAAAATAATATATTTTGGCGATGTTTACGTTATCGCTCTCTTTGGCTAGAATCAATGCTGGGGTAATGTTTGCACATGTGCTATGCTAATATAACGATTTATTGTGTTTTCGCTGTAAGACACTTAGAAAATCTGAAATATTGTCTGTATTCACAGGATCTGTGTCTTTCGATTAGTGTATGCTGTGTATTTTTACGAAATGTTTGATGATTAGTAGTTAGGTAAACACGTTGCTCATTGTAATTATCCTAGTCCATTTGTGACGGTGGGTGCAATTGTAAACTATGCCAGCTACCTGAAATATGCACATTTTTCTAACAAAACCTATCCCATACCATAAATATGTTATCAGACTGTCCTCTGATGAGTTTTTTTCTTGGTTAGGGGCTATAAATATCTTAGTTTAGCCGAATTGGTGATAGCTACTGGTGTTGGTGGACAAATAAAAGATGGTGGATTATGCTAATGTGTTTTTAGGTAATAGATTTACATCTTTACATATTGTGTCTTCCCTGTAAAACATTTTAAAAATCGGACATGTTGGCTGGATTCACAAGATCTGTGTCTTTCATTAGCTGTATTGGACTTTAATGTGTGAAAGTTAAATATTTAAAAAAAAAAATTTTTTTGAATTTCGCGGCTCTGCCTTTTCAGTGGGGGTGGGGGGGGGTGTGCCGCTAGCGGCACCCTCATCCTAGACAGGTTAATAATGCCACTTTAATAATGTTTACATATCTTGCATTACTTATCTCATATTTATATACTGTATTTTATGCCATCTATTGCATCTTGACTATGCCGCTCTGTCATTAATCCTCCATATATTTATATGTACTTATATATTCTTATTCCATTCCTTTACTTAGATTTGTGTATTAGGTAGTTGTTATGGAACTAGAAGCACAAGCATTTCAATACACTCGCATCATCTGCTAACCATGTGTATGTGACCAATAAAATTTGATTTAATTTGATTTGGTTGGATTTGGTTCTTGCACTGTCCTACACACTCCTCATACCATTCTGTTCTTCTTCTTGTGCTCAAGGTTTGATGTCACAATGTTGTGATCAGTGTCGACACCCTTGTTTGTTTTGAGCCGCACATTTTTGTGGGGGGGTTCCTGTTTTGCATGTTATTTTTGCATGAATAGTTGTCACAGATCAGTTTGCAGACAATGTAAAAAAGAATAATAATCAATGAGTTAATAAAACCTTCATACAAAAATTTACAATTTTTTGCTTTCTTGAGTAAGTCAGCTCCAAAATGCAGGTGTTTCAGCCTAGCTCAGTGCTTTCTGTAGCGGTGTAGCAGCCAGCAAAAAATACGGAGCGTAGGGGTTGGTAATATTCTCTAGTTGCTCTGTGATTGGCTCAGTGTTCTGTCACTCAAGGGGACACTACGTCACTGCCAAATCTAAGGGTAGAGCTTGAAAATTCAAGCCCCTTGTGTGTTGCAATATAAGTAAATTAGAAGTGCCCATCCATGAAGGCTCACAGATAAAATTATATCTGCAGTGGCTTTGATTGGACTGTACATGTCAACATCATACTTTCAAAATCTTAGCTAGCAGTCATCATCACGAATCAAGTCAACAATCTGCTGGCAAATCCTTTTTAACACTTGTCATATGAAAATAAATAATAAATAGAAATGATAAATAAAACGTATCATGCTCATCGGTCATTGGACATAAATATTACACAACAAGTTGGAAATCGAAAATTCAACAATGAGTGGTTTGGAAGGAATCAGTGGCTAACTGCAAATATTGCAAAGCAATCACTAGTCTGATATTCAGTGGAGTGGGTGTGTGGTCCCAATTCTGGGTTTAAGGGTCTCTTTTACATGCTTAAAATGATAAACATTCAACATTGGCCATGCTGTCAATCCAGCATGATTTCTGCTCAAAAAGACTGTTAACTTGGGAACTGGGAAATCTGACTTCAGTGAGTTCAAGACATCTAGGAACTCGGGAAAAAATTTGCTTCGACCGGCAAAATACGTTTTTTGAGTTCCCAGTTGTCTTGAAAGCACCATAAATCCAGAGAATTCCAGACTTTGATGACAAAGTTTGATGACAAAATTTGCCCACGATGGACTGCAGCGCCACCTTCCTGTTCAAGTGAGCACAGCATAACAAGGTGAGTCCAAGAATGTACTGTTTTCTGCTGCATAAATTATATAATATGCCAGGGAGATATGGATATTGTAGTTAAGAAAGTAATACTAAGTGTATGTTGTGTAGTAAGCTGTTAGTGGCCCATGTGCCTCAACCTAATAATTTGGTCTATTTTCCCCTCTTAATTTCACCTACGGTTCTGACTTGGTGTTGCACATGTAGCCTATAACCTGTTTTAGAGAAATGTAATCATTGAATATTGTATGAACTTTCATTGTCTGCTTATATGCCCACTTTATTTATCCTATGGTTCTGACTTGGTGTATTCAGGGAGAACACTGAAAGAATGACCCATGTTCTGAATTCTGTCGCGGTACATAACAAATAGTTATATTGACTGCATGCATCCTAGCTCGTTCATTAATGCCTTAATCGAAAATACGGATTGCCTCTTATCGGCTTGTCGACCCCTTATACCATAATTTGTACATCTCAATTGTCAGTAGAAACCACATTTGTTTAAGCAAGTCAGCCATATCAGCTATGTTTTTCTAAAAGGCAGTAAATGAGGCTGAATTAACTGTTTCGCTGCCAGACAAGAATCCGCTGATAGCCAGGTGTAGCAGTGGTAAGGTGTTGGGACTGCTGTTGGGACTCTGTTGTTGGAACAACTTTACGTAGGCCCTAACAGTTTGTAGGTACCGTTTGACACCGTTATAGTGCAATTAATATACTATTTAGTGTTGTATTGTGTTGTGTTGTGTAGTGGCTTTGCTGGCATGCAAATCCCCCCCCAAAAATAAATATTTTTGCCCCACCAAGATTTACATGCAAAGATCTCCACTGGGTGTAATAATGTCCTTCCCTTAGAGAATCCATACACTATGCTTACATTCCACTTGTAGCTTTATATCGATTAACAATTAGTGGTTGTTCCACTAAAAGTGGAAGAAGAAGTGGTTGTTCCACTGGATATCATAAGGTAAATGCACCAATTTGTAAGTCGCTCTTGATAATAGCGTCTGCTAAAGGCCTTAAATGTAAATGTAAATGCAATTATCCCCCTTTACCAATGCTTGATGATAAAAAAACTTTTTTGGCGAAAAAATAACTCAGGATCCAGTTATGTTCCTCTATCACAGTTATCTTTGATTTACTATGAATCACACATCATGAATCATCATTCCGATGAGTGATAATCGTTCATGCTTGGCCCCTTTGATTGTCTCTTGATTGTTTCCTTGATTGTTTCCCCTCGGCAGGGATGTGCTTCTGTAGCAAGGGTCATCAAAATTGTTAAAAGGTTTTAAAAACAATTATAAATGCAACAGTTGGCCAATGGATAAAGATACTCCAAACCTTTAGAAATGGGATAATAAAACATTTTACTTGCACAGACAAATAATGAATGGAGTTCAGGGTGGGATTTCAAGTATTACATTTATTGTAAAATGTAACTTTATTTTTCTTAGAATGCATTCATATTTACATGTTCTTATTGTATCCCGTATTCTTTTATATGTTTGTGTTAAAATAAAGAAAATGCTAAGTGCACATTTGTAAAAAATATACGAGGTGTATTTGCATATATGAATAAATTAACATAAAGGGGTGGAACAGGGCTGCAACACCAAACACTTGCTCTGTCTACCGCATGGCTTACCAAACTCAATCCTTTTTGGAAGTTGCTTTCATTTCAGTGCATCTAATTTGTAAACATTTCAACTGTATTAAATTATTACTTTTTTCAGTTCCACAAAAAATGAACAGTTATCATTCTTCTCCTTCTTGCGATGTAAGTGTTGACGGTGCGTTAAATCCCCAATGAAGCTTTAGCGTACTTATAGATTTAACGGAAACACAATGTATTCTGTTGAGCCCATTTAAGCCCTTACCGGAGTGTGTTTGACAGGTCGTTACGTTAACGGTAAAAGACGACAAGCACAAGCAAGAGTATGAAATAGTCGCAGGAGTAAAATAAAAGCAATCAATGCAGCGAGATTTAAGTGAAAAGTGGATTTTGAACCCCTCAAACACAGTCTAGACGGCTGAAAAGACAGAGCCTTAGGTGGGCGGGGCATGCGCACGGCTAGCTTTTTGAAGGCCAGTAGCTAAATGACAGTGTCTGTGCTGGATCCTTACAAAAGCTTGTCTCCCCACAATGTACTTCAGTTCATAATTGGACACATCTCAAGTGTTAGTTTGTCTCGAGTCAGATGTTAGGGTAGCAACATCGATTCTGTTGCTGGCAGGCTTGAAAAATCCGTGGTCATTTCCACACTGGTGAAATGCTATCAGATAATAATGATCTGCTACATAAACTCCACAGAAAATTTTCATGAGACATAAGCAGCCTCTGAACACTTAACACACAAAGTCCACACTGAATTAATAGAGATGTTTCACTCTGCACTGATTATAGACTGTACCTCTCCGTTTCTTTGGCTTGGGACAGCAGGACAGTCGACCTAAACACAGCTGGCCAGAGTTTGGTTGACTGGCTTTTCAATCAACCGACACTCCCTGCGCTGCTCTTCAAACATTCACACCAGATTGGGGAGTTGAATCGAATGCCAGAACCTGCTTGTTCTGAGATGATTCTGGTGATAAAACTACAGTCATAAATATTTAGGAACATGCTGAGTCCGACAAGTTGCTGTTGGTTATTATGTTGCTGTTGCTGACTATTAATTTGTTCACAGCTCCAACTCCACCCACAGCAGCAGGGGTTAGTCGAGGCGATCTGAGAGGGAAAAGTAAACTGCCACTTGAATAATTCAAAGTCTCCTTGAACGGCCCCGCGGCCGAGTAAAAAATGTATGATGGCCACAGATAGACACACTAACAGTTACAGTCAATTCCAGTCTTTCCACGGCTCTGGCAGTAATTCTAACGCCTTACTGTTAGTCAGTCTATATCTCTGTCCATGAATGTATGATGTGTTTGCATTGAGCTGAATAAACAGGGATTGGCTCTGCATTACACTGAGGTTGTGTTTAACAGCTATCGACTGGACTGTGGTGAGATAGAAGCTTGCACTGCAGTGAGAGTTAGAGTGTGCATCTCAAATGGCACCTATATAGTGCATTACTTTTTACCGGGGCTACGCTATATAAGGAATAGGGTACCATTTGAGATGCAAATAGAGTGTGACAACAGATGTTAGAAATGGCGAGGCCAACCTCAGGCATCTTCAATCTCCAACATATTCCACAGTGTGTCTGAGCTATAAGTTGCAGCATCATTTAAAACCAAACCAAACAGGTTCCAAACCATTGCAAAGGAATTCACCTATACATCAAGTACACAGTGCATTCGGAAAATATTCAGACCAGTTTTTCACATTTTGTTACGTTACAGCGTTATTCTAAAATGGATGAAATTAAAAGTGTTCCTCATCAATCTACACAAAATACCCCATAATGATGAAGTGAAAAGGGTTTTATACATTTTTGCAAATTTATTCAAAATAAAAAACTGAAATACCTTATTTACATAACTATTCAGACCCTTTGCTATGAGACTCGAAATTGAGCTCCAGGTGCATCCTGTTTGCATTGATCATCATTGAGATGTTTCCACAACTTGATTGTTTCCACAACCTGTGGTAAATTCAATTGATTGTTCATGATCTGGAAGGCACACACATGTCTATATAATGTCCCACAGTTGACAGTGCAGGTCAGAGCAAAAACCAAGCCATGAGGTCGAAGGCATTGTCCGTTGAGCTCCGAGACATGATTGTGTTGAGGCACAGATCTGGGGAAGGGTACAGAAAATGTCTGCAGCATTGAAGGTCCCCAAGAACACAGTGGCCTCCATCATTCTTAAATGGAAGAAGTTCGGAACCACCAAGACTCTTCCTAGTGCTGGCCGCCCGGCCAAACTGAGCAATCGGGGGAGAATGCCCTTGGTCAGGGAGGAGACCAAGAACCCGATGGTCACTCTGACAGAGCTCCAGAGTTCCTCTGTGGAGATGGGAGAACCTTCCAGAAGGACAACCATCTCTGCAGCACTCTACCAATCAGGCCTTTATGGTAGAGTGGCCAGACGGAAGCCACTCCTCAGTAAAAGGCACATGACAGCCCGCTTTGGGTTTTCCAAAAGGCACCTAAAGGACACGCAGACCATGAGAAATGAGATTTCTCTGGTCTGATGAAACAAAGATTGAACTCTTTGGCCTGAATGCCAAGTGTCACGTCTGGAGGAAACCTGGCACCATCCCTATGGTGAAACATGGTGGTGGCAGCATCTTGCTGTGAGGATGTTTTTCAGCGGCAGGGACTGGGAGACTAGTCAGGATCAAGGGAAAGATGAATGGAGCAAAGTACAGAGAGATCCTTGATGAAAACTTGATACAGAGCGCTCAGGACCTCAGACTGGGGCAAAGGTTCACCTTCCAACAGGACAATGACCCTAAGCACACAGCCAAGACAACGCAGGAGTGGCTTCGGGACAAGTTTCTAAATGTCCTTGAGTGGCCCAGCCAGAGCCCAGACTTGAACCCGATCGAACATCTCTGGAGATTCCAGAAAATAGCTGTACAGCGATACTCCCCATCCAACCTGACAGAGCTTGAGAGGATCTGCGAAGAAGAATTGGAGAAACTCCCCAATTACAGGTGTGCCAAGCTTGCAGCGTCATACCCAAGAAGACATGAGGCTGTAATCGCGGCCAAAGGTGCTTCAACAAGGTACTGAATAAAGCGTCTGAATACTTATGTAAATGTTATAATTCAGTTATTCATGGTTAATAAATATGCAAAAATATCTACAAACCTGTTTTTGCTTTGTCATTATGGGGTACTGTGTGTAAATTGATGACGGGAAAAAATGCTTTAATCCATTTTAGAATAAACCTGTAACTTAACAAAATGTGGAAAGAGTCACGGGGTCTGAATACTTTCTGTATACACTCTATGTGGTGTATACAACTCAATATAATAAATCAATAATTCACAGTAACACCTCTTCTCTGCGAGTCACGGAGTCCCGACTGCTATCCACCTATCGCTTCTGGCCTAATATCATCAACACTATTCATAAGGGGTAAATTAGTGTCTTCTAAAGTAACTCAGTTTTTATCTGTCCTCACTCCGGGCCCTCAAGGGCCTCAAACGCCAAGGATAGCACCGCAGATATTGGTCTCGTTCCCCTGCTTAGACGTTGCGTGCATCAACCAATGGTTGTGTGCCACTTCATCTACTGTGCAGTTGGGCACCAGATTGCTATTACATGTCAGTCGTGTTCCTCTGCTGACGTATGCCAGATCTTACAACGCCTGGATAAGTATTTTATGTATCAGTGACTGCACAGTCGATGATGTGGCACGAAACCATTGGTTGATGCATGCAACGTCTTAGCAGTGGAATACGACCATGATGTGGTTAACTGATCTGTAAAATACCTATCTACTGTAGGTGTTGTAAGATCTGTCAGGCATCAGCAATGTCTGAGCAGAGGAACGCACCCATTGAGATGAGCCCAATGCATCACACGGTCACACAGAGTATTTGCGCATGTGCACGGGTGTGCTTCACGCTGTTTCAATGTTGTAGCTATGGGACCCTAACAGCGGAGAAGATTAGCCTAGTGCTTCCTGGCTGATGTTTTAGTCACTTTTGAATGCTGGCGGTGCTCTCACTCTAGTGGTAGCATGAGACGGAGTCTACAACCCACACAAGTGGCTCAGGTAGTGCAGCTCATCCATGATGGCACATCAATGCGAGCTGTGGCAAGAAGGTTTGCTGTGTCTGTCAGCGTAGTGTCCAGAGCATGGAGGCGCTACCACGAGACAGGCCAGTACATCAGGAGACGTGAGGGGGCCGTAGGAGGGCAACAACCCAGCAGCAGGACCACTACCTCCGCCTTTGTGCAAGGAGTAGCACTGCCAGAGCCCTGCAAAATGACCTCCAGCAGGCCACAAATGTGCATGTGTCTGCTCAAACGGTCAGAAACAGACTCCATGAGGGTGGTATGAGGGCCCGACGTCCACAGGTGGGGGTTGTGCTTACAGCCCAACACCGTGCAGGACATTTGGCATTTGCCAAAGAACACCAAGATTGGCAAATTCGCCACTGGCGCCCTGTGCTCTTCACAGATGAAAGCAGGTTCACACTGAGCACATGAGCACATTTGTGAGCAGACACATGCACATTTGTGACCTGCTGGAGGTCATTTTATTGTCATTTTATTATTTTATATTAAATTTATTGTCAATCAGTGTTGCTTCCTAAGTGGACAGTTTGATTTCACAGAAGTGTGATTGACTTGGAGTTACATTGTGTTGTTTAAGTGTTCCCTTTATTTTTTTGAGCAGTGTATCGATAAACTTTAACTAAATAAGAAATTGTAAATCAGTACTGAAAGCTAAATTAATCTAAATTGAATTTCAAATATAAATCTTAAAACTAATAGAAATAAAAACTAATCTAAAAACACAAAACTATAATAACTTGTAAAGGGAATACTGTACTGTAAATGCAGTGATTTCAGCACTTAGTCAGTCAATACAGTATGATGAGAATGGAAGTGGAAAGGTTCCCACATTGAAAAAGATCCAATCATTTTAATAATGACGTACCTCAAGTTGCAAACTAGCTCAATAGTCATTTTCCTGCAGAGCGGTGATTGAGATGAATGTCTTTTGATGTAACGAGCAAAAAAATATTGATATAAAAACACCTTTTACATCACATCCGTGCTTAGATATTATTTTTCCAATTAAAATGTTAGCTGGAAGCTGTGCACCAGAAAACATTTATAGTGAGAATTTTCAGAATGGAAAGCAGAATTTGAATTTTCAGGACCTAGCTACAGAACAATGTTGTCTAGCAACAGCCATATTTATCTTTAAAGGACAATGAAACATATGAAATCTTCAAATGCAAAAGCTTAACCTGAATTCATTTCAGTCAGCGAGTAAACAACCAGATTAAAGGATTTAAACCGCATTCGGTTCTACATTCAGTTCTCCAAAAGCCCTCACAATCAGACCGTACAGAGACTGCATTCAATAGAGAAATACCTTTCAATCATTCTTGGCATTTCTAGTGTTTTGCCGCTAGTCTTTAGGTTAATGGCATGCCACTATGCATTTTTTTTAAAGTCACAGAAGTTTGTTGGCTTAAAGATGGACATTACAGGGTGAACAAAATAATAAGTATATTACCAAGGTTGCTTTTATCGGTACCCGATGGACCTAATTGTGGGGTATTGGGACTGACGAGTCGGTAGTGGAACTGCAGGGCTTATAGGCGGTGATAGTGACATCAAGGAAATGTGGTGCTTTAATATTTTATACCAGTATGTACAATGCCTTCAGAAAGTATTCGTACCCCTTGACTTATTCCATATTTTGTTGTGTTACAGCCTGAATTCAAAATGCATGACATTCATTGTTTTCTCACACATCTACACGCAATACCCCAAGTGAAAACATGTTTTTAGAAATGTTTGCACATTTATTAAAAATTAAATATATATCTCATTTACATATGGTACCAGTCAAAAGTTTGGACACGCCTACTCATTCCGGGGTTTTTATTTATTTGTACTTTTTTCGACATTGTAGAATAATAGTGAAGACATCAAAACTATGTGTTCAACAAATCAAAATATATTTTAATTTTTGAGATTCTTCAAAGTAGCCACCCTTTGCCTTGATGACAGCTTTGCACACTCTTGGCATTCTCTCAACCTGCTTTATGAGGTTGTCACCTGGAATGCATGCGAAATAACAGGTGTGCCTTGTTAACTTGTGGGATTTCTTTCATTCTTAATACGTTTGAGCCAATCATTTGTGTTGCGAGAAGGTAGGGGTGGTATACAGAATATTGCCCTACTTGGTAAAAGAACAAGTCCATATTATGGCAAGAACAGCTCAAATAAGCAAAGAGAAATGACAGTCCATCATTACATTAAGACATGAAGGTTAGTCAATCTGGACTGACCTTGGCAGCTTCATTAAATAGTACCCGCAAACCCCCAGTCTCAACGTCAACAGTGAAGAGGCAACTCTGGCCTTCTGGGCAGAGTTCCTCTTTCCAGTGTCTGTGTTCTTTTGACCATCTTAATCTTTTCTTTTTATTGGCCAGTTTGAGATGGCTTTTTCTTTGCAACCCTGCCTAGAAGGCCAGCATCCCGGACTTTCCTCTTCACTGATGACGTTGAGACTGGTGTTTTGCGGGTACTATTTAAGGAAGCTGCCAGTTGAGGACTTGTGAGGCATCTGTTTCTCAAACTAGACACTCTAATGTGCTTGTCCTCTTGCTCAGTTGTGCACCGAGGCCTCCCACTCCTCTTTCTATTCTGGTTAGAGACAGTTTGCGCTGTTCTGTGAAGGGAGTAGTACACAGCGTTGTACGAGATCTTCAATTTCTTGGCAATTTCTCGCATGGAATAGCCTTCATTTCTCAGAACAAGAATAGGCTGATGAGTTTCAGAAGAAAGGTCTTTGTTTCTGGCCGTTTTGAGCCTGTAATCGAACCCACAAATGCTGATGCTCCAGATACTCAACTAGTCTAAAGAAGGACAGTTTTATTGCTTCTTTAATCAGAACAACAGTTTTCAGATGTGCTAACATAATTGAAAAGGGGTTTTCTAATAATAAATGTGCCTTTTTTTAACAATAAACTTGAATTAGCTAACACAAAGTGCTATTGGAACACAGGAGTGATGGTTGGTGATAATGGGCCTCTGCACACCTATGTAGATAGTCCATAAAAAATCTGCTGTTTCCAGCTACAATAGTATTTTACAACATTACCAGTGTCTACACTGTATTTCTGATCAATTTGATGTTATTAATGGACAAAAAAAATAAATCTTTCAAAAACAAGGACATTTCTAAGTGACCCCAAACTTCTGAACGGTAGTGTAAGTATTCAGACCCTGTCCTCTGTACTTTGTTGAAGCGCTCTGGGAACAGGTTTTTATCAAGGATCTCTCTGTACTTTGCTCTGTTCATCTTTCCCTCGATCCTGACTAGTCTCCCAGTCCCTCCCGCAGAAAAACATCACCACAGCAAGATGCTGCCACCACCATCCTTCACCGTAGGGATGGTATTGACCAGGTGATGAGCAGTGCCTGGTTTCCTCCAGACGTGACGCTTGGCATTCAAGCCAAAGAGTTCAATCTTGATTTCATCAGACCAGAGAAATCTCGTTTCTCATGGTCTGCGAGTCCTTTAGGTGCCTTTTGGAAAACTCAAAGCGGGCTGTCATGTGCCTTTTATTGAGGAGTGGCTTCCGTCTGGCCAGTCTACCATAAAGGCCTGATTGGTGGAGTTCTGGAGAGATGGTTGTCCTTCTGAAAGGTTCTCCCATCTCCACTACGGAACTCTGGAGCTCTGTCAGAGTGACCATCGGGTTCTTGGTCACCTCCCTGACCAAGGCCATTCTCCACCGATTGCTCAGTTTGGGGGGCGGCCAGCTGTAGGAAGAGTCTTGGTGGTTCCAAACTTCTTCTATTTAAGAATGATGGAGGCCACTGTGTTCTTGGGGACCTTCAATGCTGAAGAATTGTTGTTTTCCCCTTCCCCAGATCTGTGCCTCGACACAATCATGTCTCGGAGCTCTACGGACAATTCCTTCGACCTCATGGCTTGGTTTTTGCTCTGACATGCACTGTCAACCGTGGGACATTATGTAGACACGTGTGTGCCTTTCCAAATCATGTCCAATCAATTGAATTTACCACAGGTGGACTCCAATCAAGTTGCGGAAACATCTCAATGGAAACAGGATGCACCTGAGCTCAATTTCGAGTCTCATAGCAAAGTCTGAATACTTATGTAAATACGGTATTTCTGTTTTTTATTTTTAAAACATTTGCAAACATTTCTAAAAACCTGTTTTCACTTTTTCATTATGGAGTATTGTGTGTAAATTGATGAGGAACACTTTTAATTTAATAATTTTAGAATAACGCTGCAGCGTAACAAAATGTGGAAAAAGGGAACTGGTCTGAATACTTTCCCAATGCACTGTAAGAAAGGGCAATTTTTCGATAAATAGACAAGTACTTATCTGTCCATGGTTGCAGAATCTTATCTTTTTTTGCAAACTTTATATTGAAATTAGTTGTGGTAAGTTCATTTATATTTTTGGGTATATGAATAGCAAGGATGTCTACTTCCCCATCCACACATTGTATAGGTAAACTACAAGGTACTGAAAACATTGTGTCTTTTAAAGATCCAATATGTAATATGGTACACCTGAAGAGTTTTTAAGTCTTGCCATAGAGTTTCAAGACGATTTAAGTCAAAACTGTAACTAGGCCAATCAGAAACATTCAATGTCGTCTTGGTAGAAACTCCAGTATATATTTGGCCTTGTTTTTTAAGTTATTGTCCTGCTGAAAGGTGAATTGTGATTGACCACCTCAATCCGGTCTTGTGTAGCATAATTTGAAATTGTGTTTTATTTTACATTGGATAAAAGTAGAGACTCAGAGCTAAAAAAGTTTTTATATATTACACTGCAGTTGAGGAACAATTGGAAAGTAATTCTTTGTAAACTTGTAACCCCACTTTTGAGAAAATGGCCCTTGAATGTTTTGGTACACCTACGGGAGAGCTCCTCTTTGTTTACACCCATTCAGCATCGTTCACATCCTCTCACGCCTTAGCCCCAGCCATCTCTTAAAGGATTCACATGTGAGGCCATGTGCTAAACAACCAAAGACTTCAAGACTAAAAGTGGTGAAAGTAGTAGCCCACAATAAGGAAAAACTCCAGGTAAAAATACACTTTATCTACACCTTGGCCTATATCTTAATCTGACTTTGGTGCAGTCTATGGTAAACACACACTATGTCAAATCAAATCAAAATACATTTTTCACATGCACAGGATACAGAAGGTGTAAACACTACAGTGAAATTTACATTTACATTTAAGTCATTTAGCAGACGCTCTTATCTAGAGCGACTTACAAATTGTTACTTGCATATTTGCATAGTATAAATGTCAAAAAATAGAAAGTTTCCAGATCAAAATATTGTTTAAATATTTTATAATGATTAGATGATGGTTACCCAGACACACTTGTCTAAATTGATGGGTCATGTGAAATAAATGATATAACTACCCCCCAGCCACATCTAGCTAAGCAGATGGGTCACTTTTATCTAGACATGTACACATGTTCATGAAATACAATAGATGTCTGTAATCACCCCCAGAGACACCTGGCTAACTGAATGGGTCATGTAATCATCTGGCGAAGTGGAGTCTTTTGCTTAAACATGTAGCTAGCTAGCTAGTTAGCTAGCTAAACAATGAACCATAATCCAAACCCATACAGCACAAACGGATTGTTATAGCTAGTCACCATGCATGAAATGCTGTAGTATGAATCTGCAGGCAGCTAAAGCTAACCAACTAGGTTCAATGTTAGCTAGCTAGCTAAAATTAGGCTATAACTAGCAATGAAAATTGCTTTCTGAGATACGAATAATATTACTACACAAATCATACACATAATGTTAGCAAGCGAGCCAGCCAGCTAACGTTAGCTAGCTAGCTAACAGTACACTTTAACTAAGAGCTAGACTCTTAACGGTATACGTGGATGAACGCTTCTCCCTCTCTATCACGGATGCCATGCTTGCCCTTAGTTTGAAGATGTAAACCCGGAGACAGGTGTCTTATACAACAGCTTTCTGTGTTCTCTTTTCGGCTCCTTCCACATTTGAAATCAAACAGCAGACTTTTCTCCATCTCCTTAGCTATCATACTCTGCTTCCACTGGGCATTCCATTGATTTCAAAACTCAGTCAACTTCTTCCATGACAAAAACACTGTTGATTGCTACAATTTCTGGTACAATGAAAATGTTTTTACCTAAATCAGGGATTTCCTCATCGTCTCATGCATTTTCAGAGTCAAAGAGAGTCAGCATGGCATGATCATCCTCCAGAAAGTAGTCCCTCAGATCTTTTCCCACTGATCTTTGTTGTTAGTGGTAGCAAGGATTATCTACATATACTGAGCAGCTCATATTATAGACAGAAGCATGCTACGTTGCAGACAAATCCGAACTCATCTCTCAGCATGTCCAGCCCATCCATTATCTCAGCCAATCATGGCTAGCGGGAAGGTTCTGACTTTTTCCATGGCTAAACCAACTAGGCTTGTAATTTAACAATTTTATTTGTATTTACAGATGGCATACAAATTTGTTATTAAGGCACATGAAAGTTCACATGTTCCAGAATGCATTTCTGGCCAAAAACTAATTTTGATTAAAGAAATGTAAATGTCTACGTTCAAATGCTCCTGATTGGCACAGCGGTCTAAGGCACTGCCTCTCAGTGCTTGAGGCGTCACTACTGTAAAGGGGTGCGTAACTGGTGGCAGGGAAGTCAGACGCAGGAGAGCAGAACTAGGTAATGGCCGGAGCAGTTTATTTGGCAAAACCAACAGCATAAAAAATAACAACAAATGGGTACAAAACCTGTCACGCACCAGTCAACAAGTGCACAAGCACTTACAACAAACAATTCCACACAAAGACACAGAGGGTTAAATACACAACAATTAATGAGGGAAATGAAAATCAGGTGTGTAGGAAAACAAGACAAAACAAATGGGAAATGAAAAGTGGATCGATGATGGCTAGAAGACCGGTGACGCCGACCGCAGAACGCCGCCCGAACAAGGAGAGGAACCGACTTCGGTGGAAGTCGTGACAACTACAGACACCCTGGTTTGATTCCAGGCTGTATCATAACCGGCCATGATTGGGAGTCCCATAGGGCGGCGCACAATTGGACCAGCGTCGGCCCGGATTTGACCAGTGTAGGCCGTCATTGTAAATAAGAATTTGTTCTTAACTGATTTGCCTAATTAAGTAAAGGTTACAATTTTTATTTATTTAAATAAACATAAATGCCTCTCCTGTGAAGTAAGGATGTGCGACATATGCCTAGCTTCTTGAAACGGTTTACAGTTTGTCTCCCAGTGTCTGCTGCAGACTGAACCAGGTTTTCCTCTAGGATTTTACCTGTGCTTAGCTCTGTTCCGTTTCTTTTTACCATAAAAAAACTCCATAGTCCTTGCCGATGACATTTATACACATAACCTGATGCATCCACCACCATGTGTTGTGTTGGATTTGTGTAACGGCAGCCTTCCCTCTCTTCACTATAAGAGAGGGTGAAACAGGGATCGGACCAACACGCAGCGTAGCCAGTGCTCAACATGTTTAATTAAACCAAAACAGTGAACACTTACAACGAACAAAATGTGGCAAACCGAAACAGTCCTATCTGGTGCAGAATACAAACACAAAGACAGGAAACAACCACCCACAATCCCCAACACAAAACAAGCCACCGATATATGATTCTCAATCAGGGACAACGATTGACAGCTGTCTCTGATTGAGAACCTGTCACGATCGTGTGGGGGAGAGATGGACCAAAACGCAGCATGTGGAAAATAAGCCATCTTCTTTTTATTGTGAAGAAGGAAAAAACAAAACAAAACACTTACAAACTAACAAAACAATAAACGACCGTGAAGCTATAAACGTAGTGCACACACACAGGCTACAAACGTTCACCATAGACAATTACCCCCAACAAACTAAAGCCTATGGCTACCTTAAATATGGCTCCCAATCAGAGACAACAGAAACCAGCTGTCTCTAATTGGGAACCCATTCAGGCAACCATAGACTTTTCTAGACAACTACACACAACATTAAACCCTCTATACACCTAAACCCTCTAAACCATACAACACCCTAGACAATACAAAAGCACAAACTTCCCCATGTCACACCCTGACCTAACTAAAATAATAATGAAAACAAAGATATAAAGGCCAGGGCGTGACATAACCCCCCCCTTAAGGTGCGAACTCCGGGCGCACCAGCACACAGTCTAGGGGAGGGTCTGGGTGGGCTTCCGTCCACGGTGGCGGCTCCGGCACTGGTCGTGGTCCCCACCCCACCACAGTCACTACCCGCCTCCGTAGCTTCCTCCAAATGGCCACCCTCCACATTAACCCCACTGGATTAAGGGGCAGCACCGGACTAATGGGCAGCACCGGACTAAGGGGCAGCACCGGACTAAGGGGCAGCACCAGGATAAGGGGCAGCACCAGGATAAGGGGCAGCACCAGGATAAGGGGCAGCACCAGGATAAGGGACAGCTCCGGACTGAGGGACGGATCCTGGCTGGATGGCGGATCCTGGCTGACTGGCTCTGGTGGATCCTGGCTGACTGGCGGATCCTGGCTGGATGACGGCTCTGGCGGATTCTGACTGGACGGCTCATGGCTGGCTGACGGATCTGGCTGCTCATGGCTGGCTGACGGATCTGGCTGCTCATGGCTGGCTGACGGATCTGGCTGCTCATGGCTGGCTGACGGATCTGGCTGCTCATGGCTGGCTGACGGATCTGGCTGCTCATGGCTGGCTGACGGATCTGGCTGCTCATGGCTGGCCGACGGATCTGGCTGCTCATGGCTGGCCGACGGATCTGGCTGCTCATGGCTGGCCGACGGATCTGGCTGCTCATGGCTGGCCGACGGATCTGGCTGCTCATGGCTGGCCGACGGATCTGGCTGCTCATGGCTGGCCGACGGATCTGGCTGCTCATGGCTGGCCGACGGATCTGGCTGCTCATGGCTGGCCGACGGATCTGGCTGCTCATGGCTGGCCGACGGATCTGGCTGCTCATGGCTGGCCGACGGATCTGGCTGCTCATGGCTGGCCGACGGCTCTGGCAGATCCTGTCTGGTCGGCGACTCTGGCAGATCCTGTCTGGTTGGCGGCTCTGGCAGATCCTGTCTGGTTGGCGGCTCAGGCAGATCCTGTCTGGTTGGCGCCTCTGGCAGATCCTGTCTGGTTGGCGGCTCTGGCAGATCCTGTCTGACGAATGGCTCTAGCGGCTCCTGACTGACGAACGGCTCTGACGGCTCGGGACAGACGGGCTGCTCTAATGGCTCGGGGCAGACGGATGGCTCAGATGGCGCTGGGTAGACGGATGGCTCAGATGGCGCTGGGTAGACGGATGGCTCAGATGGCGCTGGGTAGACGGATGGCTCAGATGGCGCTGGGTAGACGGATGGCTCAGATGGCGCTTGGCAGACGGGCAGTTCAGGCATCGCTGTGCAGACGGCAGACTCTGGCCGGCTGAGGCGCACTGTAGGCCTGGTGCGTGGTGCCGGAACTGGTGTTACCGGGCTGGGGACACGCATCTCAGGGCTAGTGCGGGGAGAAGGAACAGGGCATACTGGACCCTGGGGACGCACATTAGGCCTAGTGCGTGGTGCCGGAACTGGTGGTACCGGACTGGGGACACGCATCTCAGGGCTAGTGCGGGGAGCAGCAACAGGACGCACAGGACTCTGGGGACACACAGGAGGCTTGGTGCGTGGTGTAGGCACCGGTGGTAAAGGGCTGGAGACACGCACCATAGGGCTAGTGCGTGGAGGAGGCACTGGTGGTACTGGGCTGGGGACTGTCACAGGAGAGTTAGTACGTGGGGCTGATACAGGAGGTGCAGGACTAGGGAGGCGTACAGGAGACCTGGTTCGTGGGACTGTCATTCCCAGACGGTTAGCACGCACATCAGGACGAGCATGGAGAGCTGACTCAGGTAACATCACATCCCGCACACGCTCTGTCGGGTGGATCTTGTGCCTCACGCACCAACACAGCAGCTCCCTCATTTCACTCTCTTCCAACCTCCCCAATAAATCCTTAACAGTCTCTGTATCATTCCCATTGCTCACCTCCAATATCAGCCCGACTGGCTCAGGTTCCCTCTTAGAGTCCTCACGGGTAGCAAGGGAAGTTGACGCAGATCTCCCATCTGGACTCGCCACACTCCCCATGAGCCCCTCCCCAAGAAATGTTTGGGTATTACTCACGGGTTTCCAGCCTTGCTTCCGTGCTGCCTCCTCATATCGCCTCCTCTCGGCTTTCGCTGCCTCCAGCTCTTCACGAGGGAGGCGATATTCTCCCGGTTGTGCCCAAGGTCCCTTACCCTCCAGTATCTCCTCCCATGTCCAAGAATCCTGTGTAGGTGGGTCCTGTTGCCGCTTTACACGCCGCTTGATCCGATGTTGGTGGGTAATTCTGTCACGATCGTGTGGGGGAGAGACGGACCAAAACGCAGCATGTGGAAAATAAGCCATCTTCTTTTTATTGTGAAGAAGGAAAAAACGAAACAAAACACTTACAAACTAACAAAACAATAAACGACCGTGAAGCTATAAACGTAGTGCACACACACATGCTACAAACGTTCACCATAGACAATTACCCCCAACAAACTAAAGCCTATGGCTACCTTAAATATGGCTCCCAATCAGAGACAACAGAAACCAGCGGTCTCTAATTGGGAACCCATTCAGGCAACCATAGACTTTTCTAGACAACTACACACAACATTAAACCCTCTATACACCTAAACCCTCTAAACCATACAACACCCTAGACAATACAAAAACACAAACTTCCCCATGTCACACCCTGACCTAACTAAAATAATAATGAAAACAAAGATATAAAGGCCAGGGCGTGACAGAAACATATTAGGCTGGACACAGAAACAGACAAACTAGACACACAACATAGAATTCCCACCCAGCTCACGTCCTGACCAACACTAAACAAGCAAAACACATAAGAACTATGGTCAGGACGTGACAATTTGCCCCAAACATAATGCTTTGTATGTTTTTATTATGTTACTTAGATTGACGAACAGGTGGATTTTTTGAACTTCTTTACCACATTCTTTGCAGTTTTACTTTAGTGCCTTATTGCAAACAGGATGCCTGTTTTGGGGAAAATAATAATCTGTACAGGTTTCAATTTCATTCTGTCAATTAGGCTAGTATTGTGGAGTAACTACAATGTTGTTGATCCATCATCAGTTTTTCTCCTATCATAGCCATTAAACGCTGTAACTGTTTTAAAGTCACCATTAGCCTCATGGTGAAATCCCTGAGCTTTTTCCTTCCTCTCTGGCAACTGAGTGAAATTAATAACTTCACCATGCTCAAAAGGATATGCAATGTCTGCTTGACCTTTTTTTTTACCCATCTACCAATAGGTGCCCTTCTTTGCGAGGCATTGGAAAACCTCCCTGGTCTTTGTGCTTGAATCTTTGTTTGAAATGCACTGCTTGACTGAGGGACCTTATAGATAATTGTTTGTGTGGGGTATAAAGATGAGGTAGTCATTCAAAAGTCATGTTAAACCCTATTATTACACACAGAGGGGGTCCATGCAACTTATTGTGTGACTTGTTCATTACAATTTTACCCCTGAACTTATTTAGGCTTGCCATAACAAAGGGGTCGAATACTTATTGATTCACGACATTTCAGGTTTCATTTTTTATTAATTTGTAAGAATTTCCAAAAATATAATTCCAGGCCAGTGACATAACATCTCAATTTAATACATTTTATGGAAAAAGTCAAGGGGTGTGAATACTTTCTGAATGCACCATACAGTATACCCTAGCTCTTGTATGATTGTCTAGATTGTCCTGTTTTAAAAGCTCACCGCAAATTGTGTTTTTCCTCAGATAGACATTCCAAAAACATTGTTATAGGGATCACATTCTTAGTGCATATATATATTCAGCAATATATTCAGCAATCTCGTCACCTTCCAGTGCAGTCTGGCACATATGTCCCCAGTGTGCCTGTCTGTTGCAGTCTGGGTCTGTGTAGCATACGGTTGAAATTGACCTTGAAAGGCAGGTCATGGCTCCTGGAGAGGGATAGAGAGAGGGCTAGAGAGAAAGAAAGAAGGCTACAGAGAGCAGAATGGCCTCGGGTCTGGATTCACCAGGCAATAACTCCCCTAGTGGATGCCATCAAATCCCTACAGGAACACATGGCCATACCAAGCGTCCTCTTCTGCCCTGTCCTGTCTTGTCTGCCTGGCTGTCTGTCTGCCCTGTCCTATTCTATTCACGACTGGACCCAACAGGACAGCAACAGACAGAAGTGCGAAGTGTCAGACAGGAGATTTGGTAATCCTGATCTCATCTCTACAGACATCATTGCCGACACGCTGGGCTTTCTGATCTCGCTGACTCCAGAGTTTCATTTTTATCTTGGTTGTTTAAGCAGTTGACAGCTAGCCTTTCCCTATGGCCCTGTGTGATAAAAATGCTACACCGTGAACTATTGTACTATTGTACAGTTATAGTGGTGATAAACACGGCAGTGAGGATTTTGAATAGCTATAAGAAATGTATGCAGGAAACAAACAAGTTTATGTGTAGTGGGGAGCTTAGGGGCAAAGTCATGCCTTAATTGTTGTTTTTATGGGCAACTCTGTATGTGTTGTCATACAATAGGAAAAAAATGGAGGCATTAATCATTTATATTTTAAGCTACCACAGTTTACAGTCTATAGAACATTCACCTCTGTGACTCATGTATAAACATTCTCAGCCTACCCAAGAGCACAGTCCTCCCGCTAGCTGGAACATCAAATGATTCATAGCAGATGCATGCTGCTAAATCTGTCCTCTTTTATAAGATCAAAAGCGACAACCCTTCCCTTTAGAATATGAAACACACTAGAATAGTTGTAGTGTGTTTCACATACAGTATCTTGCCCCTCATCCCACTCTAAAACAAACAAGTACAGTTAGAAACCTATTTGCTGGGTAGGTGTCCTGTTATTGTTTTGACAAATGGTGCCATTTTCCTGCGATGCCCTTTCTGGAGCTGTAGATCACCTTGCCATTCTCAGCCCCCTAATACAACACCTTGACAGAGGCTGGTAATAGCACTGTGCAGTATTTTTCTCCAAGGCCTTCTTGCCAGTCATCCGTCAATACTGATGGCTCCTCCTGCTGCTGCTGCTGCTGCTGAGGTGAAGCCTGGTCAGTGGGCCACAGGATGTCTTGGCACTGACAGCTTCACCAGCACAACACACAGTGCTTCATCCCCAACCTAATGTCCATGCAAATCTCAACATGGCCTTGGTTCAAAATTATAAATGACAAAGAGCAGGACAGCTGGCTCTTTTACAAGCTCCATTTTGGGCATAATTGACCTGAGCAGTGAGAAGTAAAATGAACAGGAGCCCACAGAGGCTTTGCTGTACAAGGCCAAAAATAAGGATAGAACATGGCCTTTTGCAGCAGAGCTTTTCATCAACAGGAAACACTACAGTAGGCTATGTCTTTAAACCAGCAGCCTTAGAAATAAAACTATGATTGTTGTACAATGCAATAATTTAGATTTCTTTCCTCTGAAATGTAGTTTATCTGAAATGGCACATTTGGTTATTTTATTACTGCACATTTACTACTTTCATTTCGGGAAATTCGATGTGCATGGGATTCTGTCTACCTTGGCCGTCGCTGTATAGTATACAGCTTATTACCTTCGCAGTATCCAGATTGTTATCACTGCCGCCCTGCAATTTGTCCTGCCTGCAGCAGCTGTCCTTGTCAGTTAATGGTACAGTATGCTGTAACAGTGTTATACGGGCGATGACTACTAGGTAGCTTGTGCATTTAACAACGTTTTGTGAAACAGTAGTCGGTTTGTTTTGGTGTTGTTTACCTCAGCAGTGGAGTTACTGTAGTATATGTGGTAAACATGAATGAGATAACAAGACTTCCACAGATAAGGAAGTCATTCCAAATGAATTACTAATAAGAGAAACGACAGCCACGGTAGTTGACTCTCAAACGGTCACATAAGTGTAGCTGTAGTAAGGTAACATAACAAGAAAATACTTTAGGCAAAAAAAATTATCTTTAATTTACAATCTGTAGAAACTATGAGAATAGAAAGGTTCAGAACTTTTGTGAAACATCACAGCACAGTTGAATAATATATGGCAAATAGACTACCGGTCAAAAGTTTTAGAACACCTACTCATCCTATCTGGTTTGGGCTTAGTGGGACTATCATTTGTTTTTCTACAAGACAGTGACCCACACATCCCCAGGCTGTGTAATGGCTATTTTACCAAGAAGGAGAGTGATGGAGTGCTGCATCAGATGACCTGGCCTCCACAATCACCCGATCTCAACCCAACTGAGATGGTTTGGAATGAGTCGAACTGCAGAGTGAAGGAAAAACAGCCAACAAGAGCTAAGCATATGTGGGAACTCCTTCAAGACTGTTGGAAAAACATTCCCCCTTCCTGTACTCCTTGTTCACCCATGACTGCGTGGCCAGGCAAGCCTCCAACTCACAACCTTTTACATCTTGTTGGGCTTTATCACTGCCTGGTACTGCAACTGCACCGCCTGCAAACGCAGGGCTCTCCAGAGGGTGGTACAGTCTGCCGAACGCATCACAAGAGCACAATGCCTGCCCTCCAGGACACCTACAGCACGTGATGTCACAGGAAGGCCAAAAAGATCATCAAGGACATCAACCACCCGAGCCACATCCTGTTCACCCCACTATCATCCAGAAGGCGAGGTCAGTACAGGTGCATCAAAGCAGGGACCGAGAGACTGAAAAACAGCTTCTATCTCAAGGCCATCAGACTGTTAAACAGCCACCACTAACATTTAGTGGCTGCTGCCAACATACTGACTCAACTCCAGCCACTTTAATAATGGGAATTTATGGAAATTTATGTAAAATTGTATCACTAGCCACTTTAAACAATGCCACTTAATATAATGTTTACATACCCTACATTACTCATCGCATATGTATATGTATATACTGTACTCTATATCATCTACTGCATCTTGCCATCTTTATGTAATACATGTATCACTAGCCACTTTAAACTATGCCACTTTATGTTTATATACCCTACATTACTCATCTCATATGTATATACTGTACTCTATACCATCTACTGCATCTTGCCTATGCCGTTCTGTACCATCACTCATTCATATATCTTTATGTACATATTCTTTATCCCTTTACACTTGTGTGTGTATAAGGTAGTAGTTGTGGAATTGTTAGGGTCAGATTACTCGTTGGTTATAACTGCATTGTCGGAACTAGAAGCACAAGCATTTCGCTACACTCGCATTAACATCTGCTAACCATGTGTATGTGACAAATAAAATTTGATTTGATTTGACATATTTGATGCCGATATAACGTAGGGACGAAGTCGAGTGGTTCCTCCCGGTTGTGGCCGGCTGCGACAGAGCCTGGGCGCGAACCCAGCCCAGCCTGGGCGCGAAACCAGAGACTCTGGTGGCGCAGCTAGCACTGTGATGCAGTGCCCTAGACCACTCGAGAGGCCTGATAGTCTAATTGGCATAATTTGAGTCAATTGTAAGTCGCTCTGGATAAGAGCGTCTGCTAAATGACTTAAATGTTAAATGTAAAATTGGAGGTGTACCTGTGGATGTATTTCAAGGCCTACCTTCAAACTCAATTCCTCTTTGCTTGACATCATGGGGAAATCAAAAGAAATCAGCAAAGACCAAAAGAAATCAGCCCAAGAAAATGGTAGACCTCCACAAGTCTGGTTCATCCTTGGGAGTCATTTCCAAATGCCTGAAGGTACCACATTCATCTATACAAACAATAGTACGCAAGAATAACACCATGGGACCATACCGCTCAGGAAGGAGACGCGTTCTGTCTCCTAGAGATTAACGTACTTTGGTGAGAAAAGTGAAAATCAATCCCAGAACAACTGCAAAGGACCTTATGAAGATGCTGGAGGAAACAAGTACAAAAGTATCTATATCCACAGTAAAACGAGTCCTATATCAACATAACCTGAAAGTCCGCTCAGCAAGGAATAAGCCACTGCTCCAAAACCGCCATAAAAAAGCCAAACTACGGTTTGCAACTGCACATGGGGACAAAGATTGTACTATTTGGAGAAATGTCCTCTGGTCTGATGAAACAAAAATATAACTGTTTGGCCATAATGACCATCGTTATGTTTGGAGGTAAAAGGGGGAGGCATGCAAGCCGAAGAACACCATTCCAACCGTGAAGCACGGGGGTGGCAGCATCATGTTGTGGGGGTGCTTTGCTGCAGGAGGGACATCAGTCAGGAAGTTAAAGCTTGGTCGCAAATGGGTCTTCCAAATGGACAATGACCCCAAGCATACTTCCAAAGTTGTGGCAAAATGGCTTAAAGACAACAAAGTCAAGATATTGGAGTGGCCATCACAAAGCCCTGACCTCAATCCTATAGAAAATGTGTGGGCAGAACTGAAAAAGTGTGTGGAGCAAGGAGGCCTACAACCCTGACTCAGTCACACCAGCTCTGTCAGGAGGAATGGACTAAAATTCACCCCACTTATTGTGGGAAGCTTGTGGAAGGCTACCCGAAACGTTTGACCCAAGTTAAACAATTTAAAGGCAATCCTACCAAATAATAATTGAGTGTATGTAAACTTCTGACCCACTGGGAATGTGATGAAAGAAATAAAAGCTGAAATAAATCATTCTCTCAACTATTATTCTGACATTTCACATTCTTAAAATAAAGTGGTGATCCTAACTGGCCTAAGACAATTTCTACTAGGATTAAATGTCAGGAATTATGAAAAACGGAGTTTAAATATATTTGACTAAGGTGTATGTAAACTTCCGACTTCAACTGTATATACACCAGTTCTGAAAGGCCCCAGAATCTTCAATACCTCTAAGCAAGGGGCACCACCAAGCAAACGGCACCATGAAGTCCAAGGAGCTCTCCAAACAGATCAGGGACAAAGTTGTGGAGAAGTACAGATCAGGGTTGGGTTATAAAAATATATCCGAAAATTTGAACATCCCACGGAGCACCATTAAATCCATTATAAAAAATGAAAAGAATATGGCACCACAACAAACCTGCCAAGAAAGGGCTGGTCACCAAAACTCACGGACCAGGCAAGGAGGGCATTAATCAGAGAGGCAACAAAGAGACCAAAGATAACCCTGAAGGAGCTGCAAAGCTCCACAACGGAGATTGGAGTATCTATCCATAGGACTACTTTAAGCCGTACACTCCACAAAGCTGGACTTTACGGACGAGTGGCCAGAAAAAAATCCATTGCTTAAAGAAAAAAATAAGCAAACACATTTGGTGTTCGCCAAAAGGCATGTGAGAAACCCGCAAACATATGGAAGAAGGTAATATGGTCAGATGAGACTAATATTGAGCATTATTGCCATCAAGGAAAATGCTATGTCTGGTGCAAACCTAAGACCTCTCATCACCCTGAGAACACCATCCCCACAGTGAAGTATGGTGGTGGCAGCATCATGTTGTGGGGATGTTTTTCATCGGCAGGGACTGGGAAACTGGTCAGAATTGAAGGAATGATGAATGGTGCTAAGTACAGGGAATTTCTTGAGGGAAACCTGTTTCAGTCTTCCAGAGATTTGAGACTGGGATGGAGGTTCACCTTCCAGCAGGACAATGACAATGAGCATACTCCTAAAGCAACACCTGAGTGGTTTAAGGGGAAACATGTAAATGTCTTGGAGTGGCCTAGTCAAAGCCCAGACCTTAATCCAATGAGAATCTGTGGTATGACTTAGATATTGCTGTACACCAGTGGAACCCATCCAACTTGAAGGAACTGGAGCAGTTTTGCCTTGAAGAATTGGCAAAAATCCCAGTGGCTAGATGTGCCAAGCCTATAGAGACATACCCAAGAGACTGTAAAAATTCCATGGGGGCTGAATACTTTCGCAAGCCACTGTATTCATATATTCCTCAAAAAAGAATTGTCCAGAATGTTCATACTTTTGTCACATATGACCGCCACTTTTTGAAATCAGATCGACAGTTACTAACCTCTTGACTTCAAATCCAACTGTGACTCAGCTGTTCCCTTGTTCACACCGGACCCTATTCCTTTGTTTCATGGGCTACCAAAACTGCAGGCATAGATGGGCTGGTGTCCTGGTGAGACCGGCACTCACTCATTTATTTTACTATGTCAATATGTCTTTGTTGGTGGCAGTTGTGAAAAAGTCAATAGCTGGAAGAGTTGCAGAGTTAATTGAAAATAATGCCATTGTTGATTAGATCCTTTTTTTCAATTTAATTCAGCTATTTTCTCTTGAACCATATGGCCTATCCACTAAAACACATGGACAATATGGACACATACTGTATATACAAAAAATGTATACTTTATATTATTTAATTCAAGTAAGCAATTACTTATTATAAATTACCAAAGTTACCATACAGTGCCATAGATTACCTGTTAATTAAGCCGTCCTTGGCCAGCTCTCCTGCTATCTCTCTCAGAATGACCTTCTTGATCCAAATCAGTCAGGTTTCAAGACTAGTCATTCAACTGAGACTGCTCTTCTCTGTGTCACGGAGGCGCTCCGCACTGCTAAAGCTAACTCTCTCTCCTCTGCTCTCATCCTTCTAGACCTATCGGCTGCCTTTGATACTGTGAACCATCAGATCCTCCTCTCCACCCTCTCCGAGCTGGGCATCTCCGGCGCGGCCCACGCTTGGATTGCGTCCTACCTGACAGGTCGCTCCTACCAGGTGGCGTGGCGAGAATCTGTCTCCGCACCACGTGCTCTCACCACTGGTGTCCCCCAGGGCTCTGTTCTAGGCCCTCTCCTATTCTCGCTATACACCAAGTCACTTGGCTCTGTCATATCCTCACATGGTCTCTCCTATCATTGCTATGCAGACGACACACAATTAATCTTCTCCTTTCCCCCCTCTGATAACCAGGTGGTGAATCGCATCTCTGCATGTCTGGCAGACATATCAGTGTGGATGACGGATCACCACCTCAAGCTGAACCTCGGCAAGACGGAGCTGCTCTTCCTCCCGGGGAAGGACTGCCCGTTCCATGATCTCGCCATCACGGTTGACAACTCCATTGTGTCCTCCTCCCAGAGTGCTAAGAACCTTGGCGTGATCCTGGACAACACCCTGTCGTTCTCAACTAACATCAAGGCGGTGACCCGTTCCTGTAGGTTCATGCTCTACAACATTCGCAGAGTACGACCCTGCCTCACGCAGGAAGCGGCGCAGGTCCTAATCCAGGCACTTGTCATCTCCCGTCTGGATTACTGCAACTCGCTGTTGGCTGGGCTCCCTGCCTGTGCCATTAAACCCCTACAACTCATCCAGAACGCCGCAGCCCGTCTGGTGTTCAACTTTGCCAAGTTCTCTCACGTCACCCCGCTCCTCCGCTCTCTCCACTGGCTTCCAGTTGAAGCTCGCATCCGCTACAAGACCATGGTGCTTGCCTACGGAGCTGTGAGGGGAATGGCACCTCCGTACCTTCAGGCTCTGATCAGGCCCTACACCCAAACAAGGGCACTGCGTTCATCCACCTCTGGCCTGCTCGCCTCCCTACCTCTGAGGAAGTACAGTTCCCGCTCAGCCCAGTCAAAACTGTTCGCTGCTCTGGCACCCCAATGGTGGAACAAACTCCCTCACGACGCCAGGTCAGCGGAGTCAATCACCACCTTCCGGAGACACCTGAAACCCCACCTCTTTAAGGAATACCTAGGATAGGATAAAGTAATCCTTCTAACCCCCCCCCCTTAAAAGAGTTAGATGCACTATTGTAAAGTGGTTGTTCCACTGGATATCATAAGGTGAATGCACCAATTTGTAAGTCGCTCTGGATAAGAGCGTCTGCTAAATGACTTAAATGTAAATGTAAATGTAATTACCAAATTTACAGAAGATTCCGGTAACTTTGGTAAATTACCGGTAGCTTTGCAACCCTGCTTGGGACCCACAACTAGCATCTCTGCATTGTATGAGTTTAAAAGTACAATTCTTATGGTATTGATTTCTTCCTGCTACAGTGGTCTAGTCCCACGGTCCCATTCGGCGGAGACTGGGCATTTGGTGTCGTGTTAACAGTGTGGGACATTGTCTGCTGACCACTTTCCCCTTGGATGCACCCGTCCACCTCACGCACTGTCAGTCATGGCAGCTTCAAGATGAAGCGTCAGACAACCCAGTCCCCAGTGGTCCGTGTGTGTGTGTGTGTGTGTGTGTGTGTGTGTGTGTGTGTGTGTGTGTGTGTGTGTGTGTGTGTGTGTGTGTGTGTGTGTGTGTGTGTGTGTGTGTGTGTGTGTGTGTGTGTGTGTGTGTGTGTGTGTGTGTGTGTGTGTGTGTGTGCGTGTGTGTGTGTGTCTGCATGTGAGTGTGCCTGTGTCCTATCTACCTATCTCTATCTAGCCTACATATTGTGCCTGTCAGTATATGTCCTGTGGTTGATGAAGCAGTCTAGTCGTGCAGTGTGTGGGAAACAGATGGACCATTGATGGTGAGCAGGGAGAGAGTCACCCGTCCTTGACTATCTCAATCCATGAGCAAAGCAGGCCAGTCAGTCACTCATCTGACATGTTGGATCATACAGAAAGTGCATATACTGTAGAATTGCACCAGTCTCTCAAACATAGATCCTGTTTACATATGCAGTTCAGCTTTTTACTTTACCTTATGCAGCATAAAAATGATGCATTTACATGTATACTCAAGTAATGCAGGATATTTTGCTCAAGAACATATAACAGTGTCCTTTGGGAGATTCGTCCACTTCCTATACTCTTTCGTAGTGTTTTTCTCCCCTTTAGGCTAGAGGCTCAAAGGTACCAGTCAGTAGATGAGACAGTACGTTGAACTTGCTGTCAGAGGACTTCTTCTCTTTCAGAGGTTTTCTTGCTATTCAAATAAACCTGGAACCTTTTCCCCCATTGAATCATCCCAGAAAGTGATATTATTGCCATCTGGCAGATAGCCTAGGAGTTACTAAGAGCGTTGGGCCAGTAATAGAAAGGTTGCTGGTTCAAATTCCTGAGCTGATGAGGTGAACAATCTGTCAACGTGCCCTTGAGCAAGGCACTTAACCCTAATTGCTCCTCCTAGTCACTCTGGATAAGAACATCTACTAAGAATGTAAAATATCCTCTGCTTTGGTGAGATAGTTCAATTGCCTAGTTAAATAAAGGTTACATTTAAAAAATAATAATAATAAATGATGGCTACCGTTCATCCGAGAGGAGCCAGGCCTGTGAAGATAGTGGAACAGCCTCTGGGTCTGAGTGTGAAGAGGTTCAGCCAGAGTCAGGAGGACAAAGCTATTCGCCTGGTTAATGTTGCCTCTCCAGATGAGGTTTAATAGCCAGGCAGTGGCATGATCTGGTTGATAAGCCAATGAATGAGGGCCCAATTAAAGCTTCATTAGTGTGGGGAATTGGAAAGGAGATTCCCTGATAAGGGACAGAAATCTTACCACTAGCTTGACTTTCACTGTTTGCTTAGTCTCTCTGTTACTTGGTGATATAAGGGCAATTCCACGGTAGCAGAGTAATGCTGAGACTCTGATGTTTCACTTTAGAATGTTTGACAAAAGGATGACCTTTAACAATTTCCACAGAAAATTTTACAAAAACACATTTACTTGAAGAATCAATCAAATTTCAATCACATTTATTTATAAAGCCCTTTTTACATCAGCAGTTGTCACAAAGTGCTTATACAGAAACCCTGCCTAAAACCCCAAAGAGCAAGCAATGCAGATGTAGAAGCACAGTGGCTAGGAAAAACTCCCTGGAAAGGCAGGAACCTATGAAGAAACCTAGAGAGGAACCAGGCTCTGAGGGAAGGCCATTCCACTTCTGGCTGTGCTGGTAGAGATTATAAGAGTACATGGCCATTAAGGCTAGATTGTTCTTCAAGATGTTCAAACAATCATAGATGACCAGCAGGGTCAAATAATAATCACAGTGGGTATAGAGAGTGCAACAAGTCAGCACCTCAGGAGAGAGAGAGAGTGAGAGAGTGTCAGTCAGTCAGTCAGTCAGTCGAACAGGTCAGGGTTCAATAGCCACAGGCAGAATAACAGAAACTGGATCAGCAGCACAACCAGGTGGACTGGAGACGGGGACAGACAAGAGTCGCCAGGACAGGTGTGCCTGAGGCATGGTCCAAGGGCTCAGGTCGAGAGAGAGAAAAAATACTTAAGATCACACAGCACACCAGCTAAGACAGGAGAATTACACCAGATAGGACAGACTGGCCCTAGCACCCCGGCACATAGACTATTGCAGCATAGATACTGGGGACTGAGACACGGGGGGTCGAGGGACACCGTGGCCCTGTGCAACGATACCCTTGGACAGGGCAAATCAGGCAGGATATAACCCCACACACTATGCCAAAGCACAGACCCCACACCACCAGAGGGATATCAACAGACCACCAACTTACTACCCTGAGACAAGGCGGACTATAGCCACGAAGATCTCCTCCACCACACGAGCCCAGTGCAGATGCAAAGTTTGGTAACAGAATTATGGCACCAACAGCACAAACCATCATTATGTTACCAAACTTTGCATATGCACTGTTCTTCTTCATGTAAATGTTTTTTGTAAATTGTTAAAAGTTGTCCTTGTGCATAGGGTTGTATAGTTTGTTTAACTTTTCAATAATTTTTGATTTGTTTTACATACAGTACATTTTAAAGTAAAAACTCTGAGTCTCAGCATCACTCTGTTACCATTGGAATTACCCATAAATTCTATGGCTATCCTGTGACGGCTGACGTGTCCTGTCATAAGAATACAATTAATCAGAATGCAGTTTCTTAATCCACTGCAAAGTTTTATTGACTTAGCATAGCATTGTATATGATGTATCCTGTGTTGGATACTCATTATTCAGAAGGCAACACTTAGTGTATTTTGCAGTATGTGTCATCTGTGACTGCAGTCAGTGTGTCAGCATACTTGGAGTTATTTAATATGATTGACATGACCAGGGGATTATCCCATGACCCAGTTTCACTGTTAGCACTTGGTCTACTCTGTCTGTTTGCAATGAAATACATTGAAGTTGTTTTAACTGAATGTGCGAGTACGCTAAATGGAATTAAGCTGGGGAATGAGCCATTAATTCAGTATGACTAAATTATGAATTACCACTATGAATATAGACTATTGCTGGTAATTACATAAGCCTTAGTTACCAACCTAAAAATAGCTAACTGAAACATTTGCTCCTTTAAATTCTTTTGAAAACAAAAATATGCATAAAACTCGCTTCCAATTAACAATACATTACAAGAAAGGTCCTATATAATGAACTGAGGTGTGTGATTTAGATTTAGTTTCTGACAGAAGCTAAAAGTGTTGGCAGGCAGACACAAGCAGGCAGACCGGCAGGCAGACACTAGAGGGAATGGATGGAATCACCATTACAGGTTTGTGTTGAACTCAGGCTCTGCACTTGGTACAGTATGTTTCAGCCGTCGAGACAGGGATTTACATGTCCTCGCCAGACACATTTTCTAAATAATTAAATGATTCTCCACGCTTTGAATATTGCATGTACCAAACTAAAGGGGGGTCCCCAAAGCACACCAGTGAAGAACTGTACAAAGCCGGCTTTAAATGTCTCAAAAAAAACTAGGCCAAACCTAAATTACACACAACTCTTAGGCTTCCTCAGGGGACCCAGCCAAGTCTCCATTAAGAGAGACCAGAAGACTGAAGGAGGACTCACAGGTCAGAAAACTCTGTCCACAATGACACACAGACTATCATTCTGTTGTCTGATATCCTACTCTAACACCATTAAACGGTCGAAAAGATGGCGGCGTACTGTACTTTTGCCGTTTATCTTAACTTTATTGGCACAGAATGTATCCGCTATCATTTCTTATGATCGGCAAGAACCTTTGAACATCAGTTCGGAAGTTACTAACCTCAATTCCAGCTTCAACTTCGACTTCTACTCATCTGCCCTGGGCTCTTTGTGTACCTCCGACCCAATCTTTGGGCTACCCAAGAGGAAATTCCAGCGAAAAAGAGGCAAGAGCATAAAAGAGGCAGGAGCACCGAGCCATGCCTGAGAGCCCCCGCCACCCCAGAGAACTGGGTGATCTTGCTCTCGAGGATGACATGAGTAAGGCAAACATCTTCAGTAATTTTCAGGAGAGCGGGAAAACTAGCCCCACTTCCCTCCATTCTATGGGCCACTCTATTAGTCACTTGAGAATAAGATAAATGGGCAACAGTCCATTACAGATTACAAGGAAGACCTAGCCGAGATCTTTCCAACAATGCCTTTACCAGACGAACTCAATGCATTTAATGCACTTTTCGACAAAAATAACATCAAGCCATGCATGAAAGCCCCTGCTGTCCCAAAGGACTGGGTGGTATTGATCTCGAGGCCGACGCGAGGAAGAATTTTTATCTGGTCAACACTCGCAAGGCCGCTGTGAGACTAAGGCAAAGGGAAAACTGGCCCCACTTCCCTCCATTCTCTGGGCAACTGTTAGTCACTTTACCATAAGGGTGACCTGGGTGACCTCTGATCGCGGATTTGCTATCAATGGGACTCTCTTAACTGCAATGTTCCCTGTTTTTCTGAAACAGGCTTTTGGAAAAGATACCCCCCATGGCTGTCCAACTCGAAGGATATTGGATTCTGGGAAATCCAGAGGGGCAGGAATATGTCTCTTCATCAACAACAAATGGTGTGCAGACTGTAGCGCAGTAGAAGTCTCAATCTATTGTTCACCCGTCTTGGAATACCTGACGGTCAAATGCGGACCCTTCTACCCTACCGAGAGATTTTTCATCTGTTATCAAAACTGCTGTATATAATCCACCTCAGGACACCAACAACAAGCGGGGATTTAACGAACTGGATGAGGCTATAAACAAGCAGGAAACCATGCATCTGGAGGCTGCTTTTTAAGGGCTCCCAAGTGGCGCAGCATTGTAAGGCACTGCATCTCAGTGCTAGAGGAGAGAATTTGTTCTTAACTGACTTGCCTAGTTAAATAAAGTTTAAAAATAAAATAAAATGTTCTTGTTGCCGGGGATTTTAATTCCGCATCACTAAGGCACGTGATACCCAACTACTATGGGCCTCCCGGGTGGCGCAGTGGTCTAGGGCACTGCATCGCAGTGCTAGCTGCGCCACCAGAGTCTCTGGGTTCGCGCCCAGGCTGGGCTCTGTCGCAGCCGGCCGCAACCGGTAGGTCCGTGGGGCGACGCACAATTGGCATAGCGTCGTCCGGGTTAGGGAGGGTTTGGCCTGTAGGGATATCCTTGTCTCAGTAAGAAAATGTAAAAAATGTAATAAAATGTATGCACTCTACTGTAAGTCGCTCTGGATAAGAGCGTCTGCTAAATGACTAAAATGTAAAATGTACTATCAACACGTCTCCTTTGCCACTAGGAGTGAACAGAAGCTCAAACAGGAAGTACCCGTGACATGCTCCAGGACAGTTTTGCTAGCCCTGACTGGAATTTGTTCCGGGACTCTGGCAATAGCATCAACGAGCAACCACCTTCGTCACCAGCTTAATGAGGAAATGCATCACTGACATTGTCCCCACAGTGAAGGTTCACTGCTTCCCCAATCAAAAGCCCTGAATTAACACCCACAGTACCAGTCAGAAGTTTGGACACACCTACTCATTCAATATTTTTACTATTTTCTACATTGTAGAATAATAGTGAAGACATCTAAACTATGAAATAACACACATGGAATCATGTAGTAACCAAAAAAGTATTGAACAAATAAAAAAATCTAAATATATTTTATTTTTGAAATTGAGATTCTTCCAAGTAGCCACCCTTTGCCTTGATGACAGCTTTGCACACTATTGTCATTCTCTCAACCAGCTTCATGAGGTAGTCACCTGGAATGCATTTAATTTAAAGTTAATTTGTGTAATTTCTTTCCAATCAGTTGTATCAGTAGAGGATGCCTGGTTATTTTTTTTAAATGACTTCCTCACCATCTTAAATAAGCATGCCCCATTCAAGAAATGTAGAACCAGGAACAGATATAGCCCTTGGTTCTCTCCAGACCTGACTGCCCTTAACCAACACAAAAACATCCTATGGCGTTCTGCATTAGCATCGAACAGCCCCCGTGATATGCAACTTTTCAGGGAAGCTAGAAACCAATATACACAGGCAGAAAAGCCAAGGCTAGCTTTTTCAAGCAGAAATTTGCTTCCTGCAACACAAACTCAAAAAAGTTCTGGGACACTGTATAGTCCATGGAGAATAAGAACATCTCCTGCTGCCAACTGCACTGAAGATAGGAAACACTGTCACCACAGACAAATCCACTATAATTGAGAATTTCAATAAGCATTTTTCTACGGCTGGCCATGCTTTCCACCTGGCTACCCCTACCCCGGTCAACAGCACTGCACCCCCCACAGCTACTCGCCCAAACCTTCCCCATTTCTCCTTCTCCCAAATCCAGTCAGCTGATGTTCTGAAAGAGCTGCAAAATCTGGACCCCTACAAATCAGCCGGGCTAGATAATCTGGACCCTTTCTTTCTAAAATTGTTGCCACCCCTATTACTAGCCTGTTCAACCTCTCTTTCGTGTCGTCTGAGATTCCCAAAGATTGGAAAGCAGCTGCGGTCATCCCCCTCTTCAAAGGGGGGGACACTCTTGACCCAAACTGTTACAGACCTATATCTATCCTACCCTGCCTTTCTAAGGTCTTCGAAAGCCAAGTCAACAAACAGATTACTGACCATTTCGAATCCCACCATACCTTCTCCGCTATGCAATCTGGTTTCAGAGCTGGTCATGCGTGCACCTCAGCCACGCTCAAGGTCCTAAACGATATCTTAACCGCCATCGATAAGAAACAATACTGTGCAGCCGTATTCATTGACCTGGCCAAGGCTTTCGACTCTGTCAATCACCACATCCTCGCCGGCAGACTCGACAGCCTTGGTTTCTCAAATAATTGCCTCGCCTGGTTCACCAACTACTTCTCTGATAGAGTTCAGTGTGTCAAATCGGAGGGTCTGTTGTCCGGGCCTCTGGCAGTCTCTATGGGGGTGCCATGGGGTTCAATTCTTGGACCGACTCTCTTCTCTGTATACATCAATGATGTCGCTCTTGCTGCTGGTGAGTCTCTGATCCACCTCTACGCAGACGACACCATTCTGTATACATCTGGCCCTTCTTTGGACACTGTGTTAACTACCCTCCAGACAAGCTTCGATGCCATACAACTCTCCTTCCGTGGCCTCCAATTGCTCTAAAATACAAGTAAAACTAAATGCATGCTCTTCAACCGATCGCTGCCTGCACCTGCCCGCCTGTCCAACATCACTACTCTGGACGGCTCTGACTTAGAATATGTGGACAACTACAAATACCTAGGTGTCTGGTTAGACTGTAAACTCTCCTTCCAGACTCACATCAAACATCTCCAATCCAAAGTTAAATCTAGAATTGGCTTGCTATTCCGGAACAAAGCATCCTTCACTCATGCTGCCAAACATACCCTTGTAAAACTGACCATCCTACCAATCCTCGACTTCGTTGATGTCATTTACAAATAGCCTCCAATACCCTACTCAATAAATTGGATGCAGTCTATCACAGTGACATCCCTTTTGTCACCAAAGCCCCATATACTACCCACCACTGCGACCTGTACACTCTCGTTGGCTGGCCCTCGCTTCATACTCGTCGCCAAACCCACTGGCTCCAGGTCATCTACAAGACCCTGCTAGGTAAAGTCCCCCCTTATCTCAGCTCGCTGGTCACCATAGCAGCACCCACCTGTAGCATGCGCTCCAGCAGGTATATCTCTCTGGTCACCCCCAAAACCAATTCTTCCTTTGGCCGCCTCTCCTTCCAGTTCTGCTGCCAATGACTGGAACGAACTACAAAAATCTCTGAAACTGGAAACACTTATCTCCCCCACTAGCTTTAAGCACCAGCTGTCAGAGCAGCTCATAGATTACTGCACCTGTACATAGCCCATCTATAATTTAGTCCAAACAACTACCTCCTTCCCTACTGTATTTATTTATTTATTTTGCTCCTTTTCATCCCATTATTTCTATCTCTACTTTGCACATTATTCCACTGCAAATCAACCATTCCAGTGTTTTACTTGCTATATTGTATTTACTTCGCCACCATGGCCTTTTTTTTGCCTTCACCTCCCTTATCTCACCTCACTTGCTCACATTGTATATAGACTTATTCTTCTACTGTATTATTGACTGTATGTTTGTTTTACTCCATATGTGTCGAACTGCTTTGCTTTATCTTGGCCAGGTCGCAATTGTAAATGAGAATGTGTTCTCAACTTGCCTACCTGGTTAAATAAAAATAAAAATAAAAAATTGTGACAAGGTAGCAGTGGTTTACAGAAGATATCCCTTTTTGGTAAAGACCAAGTCCATATTATAGCAAGAACAGCTCAAATAAGCAAAGAGAAATGACAGTCCATCATTACTTTAAGACATGAAGGTCAGTCAATACGGAACAGTTCAAGAACTTTTAAAGTTTCTTCAAGTGCAGTTCAAAAACCCTTGAATGAGCAGGTGTGTCCAGACTTTTGACTGGTATTGTATGTGTTTAAAATCTCTCTCTATATATTATATAATTTTAAATGCTCATAAAATATGGTAAATACTCACTTCCTCACGTGGGACAACATGTGCTCTATCAGGTACAGATTGAGCTAACGCCAAAAGCAAAGTAATTAACTTGTAAATAAATATTCAGAACAGTCATGGGAAACTGTGCCTGATAAACCAGATGACTTCATCCAACAAGAGTCAAAGGACAGAGGGATATACTGGCTAGAACCTTCTCATTGTGGATCTGGTAGGACAAAAAGCATGGCCAATTGTATTGTTTCCCACCGATGTTGTTTATAAGGTTCTACTGTAGGTGAAACGGCAACATGTTGTGTGGACTAAAACAGCTTACAACCGAGTGTATCCCAAAGCATGATCAAATGAATTTGCCAGCTACAGTAATTCTGAGAAACATTGAGACATTCTTGGTTGATTTTTTTGGGTCAAATTAATCAGTTAGCTCTCTACCTTTGATAAGCAGCTAGCTGGTAACTTGCTAGCTAGTTAGCTCCAATGCCAATTTCAAGTCTTTCAAAGCTAATATCTAATGTCATCCATTTGAAGTTATTTCAGAATGAAAGTTAACTGACTAGCGCTTTGTGACATTATGTTAGCTAGCTATCCCCAGTTAGATCATGTGTTTTCACTTATTGCATATGCATGCTCGTTGCATTCTCCCTGGTGCACTCGTTCTTTCTTGAGCTGGATGCTCGTTCTAAATAGTAATGTTAATCTGTTCAAAACAGTGGCAGCATGTGCAGGAGTGGTCATTCAGTTTTTGAAATGCAAAAGTGAAATAGGTGTTTTTATGCTGTTGTTCAAATGCACAGATCACTTCATATATATTTTCAAAGAAACTACCGGTAGTTCGATAACTTGGCATCATATTTCTGTTATGATGTTTTGTTCACTCCAACCACCTCACGTCCCAGGTATTCAGCCAATCAGTGCCCGCCGCTGAACTTTTCAAATTGAAAAAGGTATTGGCATTGACCTGTATATACTTGCACTCTCCTGTTTCTTCAACCTGTCTCGTACTTCTTGTGTGTTTTTTTAAAATTCTATTTTCTATTATTATCTACCATGTATTATTGTTATTACTGAATTGTTTCGAAAGAGATTTCAAGGTAAGAATTTCACTGTACTGTTTTACACCTGTTGTAGCCTGTGCATGTGACAAAATTTGAAACTTGAAAATAGTAATAAATAAAAAAGGACTAAAACAAGAGTCAGGCAGCAGGGCTATGGGTAATCCAATTCTTACTGTTTCAGAGACCAATGGTTCCCTGTTTTCTCTTTTTCAGTAGATAGGAATGAACTTATTTGTCACAAATCAGTCCTTAAATAGAACAGAATAGAATCGTCTGTGGTGAATAGATCCCTGGTGCCCTTTCCACACATTTGTCAGCTCAACAAATGAGGCTTCAACTTTAACTGCCTCACAGAGGTCAGGACTATTAAAAGTGTCAAAACTTAATAAAACATTCGTTGTGTCTGGGGGGGGTGTGCATGTTTGTGTGTGTGTTTGTGCGTGTGTGTGCATGTCTGTGTTTTCGTGTGTGTGTTTGTGCGTGTGTGTGTGCATGTCTGTGTTTTTGTGTGTGTGAGTGTGTGCGTGTTATGTGTATGTGTTCTGTTTTGACCTTGTTTACTTAATGTCTCTCCTGGTGCTTGTGCGTCCCCCTGCCTGGGTGTCCAGCTGAGCTGCAGCCTTTTTCTGACAGCACGACAGCAGGTGGAGGAGATGAAGGTGTAGACACACAGTTTGCATCTCAAATGGCACCCTATTCCCTATGTAGTGCACTACTTTTGACCAGCTCCAACTGGTCAAAAGTAGTGCCCTATATAGGGAATAGGGTGCAATTTGGGACACATCCACGCAGATGGCTTACAGTGGGTAAGTCCTACACAACACTCCTCTAGCGATGCCTAAGATCAGCATCCAATGTACCTGAATCATTGGCATCTCAGTCTGGAGCCACTCTGTCAAACATTGCAGTCTGACAATACACCTTGTTGTGATTACGCCACCCGCTTTTCATATTCAGCCTGAAATATTGAAATCTGGAAATGGTGCTCTATGCTCTCTAAAAACTCACCAAGAAATCCTGCAACTAGGAAAGAGTGTCTTTGAAAATGAAGTCTGTTCAATTAAAGATAAAGCAAATAAAAGAGAGAAGGAGGGAGAGGAAGGTGGGGTACTATCGGCCAGCATTGAAAACAACCAATCAAAGCGTCAGTATTAAAATTGGTGTTTTAAACATGGCTGTTTTGGTGAGAAAATAAATGGCTGTTCATTTCCACGTGTCAGTCAGTGCCAAGGCTGCATAGCCCTCTATTATCTCCTGTCCTGCTCTCTTCACAGATAGTAAAGACTGTCCACAAAGACAAAAGGTACGTCTCTAACAGTGACTTGACTAGTGCAGAGTTTATTGGGTTTGATAAACCTGGACAGCCTAACAATTGAGGCTATTTTCAATTATGAAAATCCCCATTAAGGAGTCAATCTTTGATTGAGGTAAATATTGGTTCAATATTAACAATCCACCCTCTCTTAATGACTTAAGGCTTGCTTTGAGATGATGAATGAGAACCAAAGACCAATGCTAATTGCAGTCAGGTTGTATCTACTACATAGTGCCTTCATAAAGTATTCATACCCCTTGACTTATTACACATTTTGTTGTGTTACCGCCTTAATGTTACACCCATATACACACATTACCCCATAATGACGAAGAAAAAAACATGTTTTTAGCAATTTTCGTTAATTTATTAACAAATGAAATATAAAAATATCTCATTCACACCCCTGAGTCAATACGTGTTAGAATCACCTTCAGCAATGATTACAGCTGTGAGTCTTTCTGGGTAAGTCTAAGAGTTTTGCACGCCTCGATTGTACAATATTTGGCCATTTTTCCTTTCAAAATCTGCCAAATTGGTTGTTGATCATTGCTAGATAACCATTTTCAAGTCTTGCCATCGATTTTCAAGAAACTGTAACTTGGACACTCAGGAACACTCAGCAACTCCAGTGTAGATTTGTGTTTTGGGTTTTTGCTGAAAGGTGAATTCGTCTCCCAGTGTTTGGTGGAAAGCAGACTGAACCAGGTTTTACTCTAGGAGTTTGCCTGTGCTTAGCTCCATTCATGTATTTTTTATCCTGAAAAACTCCCCAGTCCTTATCGAATACAAGCATACCTATAACATGATGCAGCCAACGCTATGCTTGAAAATATGGAGAGTGGTACTCAGTAATGTGTTGTATTGGATTTGCCACAATTATAACACTTTGTAATCAAGACAAGAAGTGAATTGCTTTGCCATATTTTTTTGCAGTATTACTTTAGTGCCTTGTTGCAAACAGGATGCATGTTTTGGAATATTTTTTATTTTGTACAGGCTTCCTTCTTGTCAATCTGTCAATTAGGTTAGTATTATGGAGTAACTACAATGTTGTTTATCCATCCTGTTTTCTCCTATCACAGCCATTCAACTCTGTAACTGTTTTAAAGTCACCATTGGCGGTGAAATCCCTGAGTGGTTTCCTTCCTCTTCGTCAACTGAGTTATGAAGCACGCCTGTATCTTTATAGTGACTGGGTGTATTGACAGACTATTCAAAGTGTCATAACTTCACCATGCTCAAAGGGATATTCAATGTCTGCTTGTTTTATTTTTACCTATCTAAAGAAGGGATCCTATTGGTAGATGGGTAAAAATAAAACAAGCAGACATTGAATATCCCTTTGAGCATGGTGAAGTTATGACACTTTGAATGGTATGTCAATACACCCAGTCACTATAAAGATACAGGCGTGCTTCATAACTCAGTTGACGGAGAGGAAGGAAACCACTCAGGGAAACAGTTACAGAGTTGAATGGCTGTGATAGGAGAAAAGAAAACCTCCCTGTTCTTTGTGGTTGAATCTGTGTTTGAAATCCACTGAGAGACTGAGAGACCTTACATATAATTATACCTGTGGGGTAGAGAAAGAAAGTATTCATTCAAAAATCATGTTAAACACTATTATTGCTATTAGTCCATGCAACTTAATGTGACTTGTTAAGCAAATGTTTTCTCCTGAACTTATTTAGGCGTGCCAATATCAAAAGGGTTGAGTATGTATTTACTCAAGACATTTCAGCTTTTAATTAATTAATTCATTATGTATTAATTCTGTAAACATTTTCGACATTATGGGTATTGTGTGCAGGCCAGTGACAAAAACAACTAAATTTAATCCATTTTAAATTCAGGCTGTAACACAACAAAATGTGGATAAAGTCAAGGGGTGTGAATACTTTTTGAAGACAGTGTATGTAAAGGAATGTGCTGTATCTTGCTTGTATTGTCCCTGGAGTTATTCAATCATCCTGTTTACTGACATTGTTCAATGTTTGCGCAACAAATCTCTCCTGTTTTGCGTTGCCTCTGCCTTATGAATATCTAATTACATGTGTTTTCCCAGCTCCTGGTTGCGTTTTGATCTGAATGTTGACATTCAAGATGTGTCTGAGGTTTCCCGTTGTGAGCATATGGGGAGCAGAGAGTTCCGAGAAGAAGTGCTAATTAGAACGGTAGATATAATAACCCTGTCAGTCACTGACTCTCTGCAGAGGCAAAACACACTGCCTCCCTGTGAGGCAGCAATAACAAAGAACATGTAAGGTATTACTGTACTGTATATCTGTACCTATGGTATATCCTTGTGATATATGAATGGTATACAGTGGTGGGAAAAAGTACCCAATTGTCATACTTGAGTAAAAGTAAAGGTACCTTAATAGAAAATGACTCAAGTAAAAGTGAAAGTCACCCAGTAAAGTCCTACTTGAGTAAAAGTAAAAAACATATTTCGTTTTAAATATACTTAAGTGTCAAAATAAATGTAACCGCAAAAATATACTTAAGTGTCAAAAGTAAAAGTGAAAGTATAAATAATTTCAAATTCCGTATATATTAAGCAAACCAGATGGCATGATTATTCTTGTTTTTTAATTTACGGATAGCCAGGGGCACACTCCAACACTCAGACATAATTTACAAACAAAGTGTTTGTGTTTAGTGAGTCTGCCAGATCAGATGGAGTAGGGATAACCATGGATTTTCTCTTTAAATGCGTGAATTAGACAATGTTCTTGTCCTGCTAAGCATTTAAAATGTAAGGAGTACTTTTGGGTGTCAGGGAAAATGTATGGAGTAGGAAGTACATTTTTTTCTTTAGGAAAGTAGTGGAGTAAAAGTAAAAGTTGTCAAAAATATAAATAGTAAAGTACAGATACCCCAAAAAAACGAATTAAGTAGTACATTAAAGTATTTTTACTTAAGTACTTTACACCACTGATGGTATATCTCTGGATATCTGTTCCGTTTTGGTCTGAACTGTTTCAGGTATTCCCAGGTAGAATGTGCTTATATGATCCTGTGATGCACATGTTCGACCAGCTCTGTATGCACTTTAACCCTCATACTACCAACATATTTTACGTTCTGTGCATGGGTTACAAACTGACCCAGGAAGAAACTATTGGAAAAAGCAATAATCATTGAAAAATATCAACTTAATTCCTATCAAAATATAATTAGACGTGTACATAATATTACCTTTTTTTTTTCTTTTTTTTTTACAAAACAGAATTTTAGCACAATTACAGTTCATTTGCATTTTCTGTCAAATGAAAATATACACTTTTCCCTTACATAATGTGCAGCTTTTTTCCCCCAAAGTACAGTTGTGGCCAAAAGTTTTGAGAATTACACAAATATTAATTTCCACAAAGTGTGCTGCTTCAGTGTCTTTAGATATTTTTGGCAGATGTTACTATGGAATACTGAAGTATAATTACAAGCATTTCATAAGTGTCAAAGGCTTTTATTGACAATTACATGAAGTTGATGCAAAGAGTCAATATTTGCAGTCTTGACCCTTCTTTTCAAGACCTCTGCAATCCGCCCTGGCATGCTGTCAATTAACTTCTGGGCCACATCCTGACAGATGACAGCCCATTCTTGCATTATCAATGCTTGGAGTTTATCAGAATTTGTGGGTTTTTGTTTGTCCACCTTCCTCTTGAGGATTGACCACAAGTTCTCAATGGGATTCATGTCTGGGGAGTTTCCTGGCCATGGACCCAAAATGTCGATGTTTTGTTCCCCGAGCCACTTAGTTATCACTTTTGCCTTATGGCAAGGTGCTCCATCATGCTGGAAAAGGCATTGTTCGTCACCAAACTGTTCCTGGATGGTTGGGAGAAGTTGCTCTCGGTGGATGTGTTAGTACCAGTCTTTATTCATGGCTGTGTTCTTAGGTAAAATTGTGAGGGAGCCGACTCCCTTGGCTGAGAAGCAACCCCACATATGAATGGTCTCAGGATGCTTTACTATTGGCATGACACAGGACTGATGGTAGCGCTCACCTTGTCTTCTCCGGACAAGCTTTTGTTCCGGGTGCCCCAAACAATCGAAAGGGGATTCATCAGAGGAAATGACTTTTCCCCAGTCCTCAGCAGTCCAATCCCTGTAACTTTTGCAGAATATAGAAGTTGCTTCTTTGCTGCCCTTCCTGACACCAGGCCATCCTCCAAAAGTCTTCACCCTACTGTGCGTGCAGATGCACTCACACCTGCCTGCTGCCATTCCTGAGCAAGCTCTGTACTGTTGGTGCCTCGATCCCGCAGCTGAATCAACTTTAGGAGACGGTCCTGGCGCTTGCTGGACTTTCTTGGGCGCCCTGAAGCCTTCTTCACAACAATTGAACCGCTCTCCTTGAAGTTCTTGATGATCCGATAAACAGTTGATTTAGGTGCAATCTTACTGGCAGCAATATCCTTGCTTGTGAAGCCCTTTTTGTGCAAAGCAATGATGACGGCACGTGTTTCCTTGCAGGTAACCATGATTGACAGAGGAAGAACAATGGTTCCAAGCACCACCCTCCTTTTGAAGCTTCCAGTCTGTTATTCGAACTGAATCAGCATGTCAGAGTGATCTCCAGCCGTGTTCTCGTCAACACTCACACCTGTGTTAACGAGAGAATCACTGACATGATGTCTGCTGGTCCTTTTGTGGCAGGGCTGAAATGCAGTGGAAATGTTTTTGGGGGATTCAGTTCATTTGTATGGCAAAGAGGGACTTTGCAATTAATTGCAATTCATCTGACCACTCTTCATAACATTCTGCAGTATATGCAAATTGCCATCATACAAACTGAGGCAGCAGACTTTGTGAAAATGTATATTTGTGTCATTCTCAAAACTTTTGGCCACGACTGTACAGTCCACATTAGAACTAAAAAGCTGATTTACCATAATTGTATTATAGTATTATTTCGTTTTTAGAATTTTGAAGTAAATATGAATTCTGGCATATTTATGTGGTAAAAATGACTGCAATTTAAAGGGACTGTAAAGGCTTTCGTCGTTGGAAGGAGAGGAGGACCAAAGCGCAGCGTGGTGCGTTTCCATATTTATTGGAATACTTTTCAACACGAACAAAAACAATAAACAGACGAAAACCAAAGAAGCTACAGTACTGAACATGGGAACACAAAATACACAAACACACGAACAGGAACAATCACCCACAAACCAACAGTGCAAACAGGCTACCTTAATATGGTTCCCAATCAGAGACAATGCAAAACACCTGCCTCTGATTGAGAACCATATCAGGCCAATTGACAAACCTACAAATAGAAACACATAACATAGACTACACCCACCCAGCTCACGTCCTGACCAACTAAACAAAGACTAAACAAAGGAAATAAGGTCAGGAACGTGACAGGGACGGTACACCAAAATTTGAAATATAAGTAATTTTATTGACAAAAAGTGTTTCATCCATTGATCCTGAGAGACAATGACCAAACATATGGCTTAGTTTTCTTTATTTACTTACCCCACAGTCAGCATTACCCCACAGTTGCCGCTAGTGACACAATGGGATTGGTAGTACCTATGGCAGAATGATTCAAAAAACATGGCCAAATCCTCAAAGTCACTTAAATGTTTTTGTTATAGCAAACAAAATATCTTAACAAGTTGCACTTAGGGCCCAATTCTGACCCGAGTTAAGAGCACATAAATGGAACTTAATTCCCTTTTTATACACTTTTCTCTCTATGTGTCACGTTCCTGACCTATTTCTGTTAGTTTGTTATGTGTGTTAGTTGGTCAGGACGTGAGGTTGGGTGGGCATTCTATGTTTTCTGTTTCTGTGTTGGTTTTGGGTTGCCTGGTATGGCTCTTAATTAGAGGCAGGTGTTTGGCGTTCCTCTAATTAAGAGTCATATTTAGGTAGGCGTTGTCACAGTGTTCGTTGTGGGTGATTGTCTTCCGTGTCTGTGTCTTTATACCACGCGGGACTGTTTACGGTTTGTTCGGTTTGTGTAGCCTATGTTCCTATTCGTGCGTTTTTCTTGTTTTATGTAAGTACGTCGTCTAGGTCTTTCTACACCGTTTGTTGTTTTTGTTAGTTTAATCAAGTTCGTGTTTTCGTTAAATAAATATGTAATTTCACTACGCTGCGCCTTGGTTCCCTCAATACTCCTCCTCTTCAGATGAAGAGGAGGAGGACTGCCGTTACAGAATCACCCACCAAATCTCCAGAACCAAGCAGCGGAGTAAACGGAGTAAGGGACAGGAAAAGAAGGAGGAATGGACTTGGGACGATGTATTGGATGGGAAAGGTTGCTACACATGGGAGGAGATCCTGGCTGGTAGGGATCGCCTCCCATGGGAACAGCTGGAGGCACTGAGGAGAGCAGAGGCAACCGGAGATATGAGGGGACGCGTCTTGCACGGAAGCCCAAAAAGCCCGTGAGTAACACCCAAAAATTTCTTGGGGGGTGGCTAAGAGGTAGTGGGCCTAGGGCAGGTAGGAAACCTGCGCCCACTTCCCAGGCTTACCGTGGAGAGCGGGAGTACGGGCAGGCGCCGTGTTACGCAGTAGAGCGCACGGTGTCTCCTGTACGAGTGCATAGCCCAGTGCGGGTTATTCCACCTCCCCGCACTGGTAGGGCTAGATTGGGTATTGAGCCAGGTGTCATGAGGCCAGCTCAACGCGTCTGGTCTCCAGTGCGTCTCCTCGGGCCGGCATACATGGCACCTGCCTTACGCATGGTTTCCCCGGTTCGCCTACATAGCCCGGTGCGGGTTATTCCACCTCCCCGCACTGGTCGGCGACCAGGAGCATTCAACCAGGTAAGGTTGGGCAGGCTCAATGCTCAAGAGAGCCAGTACGCCTGCACGGTCCGGTATTTCCGGCGCCACCTCCCCGCCCCAGCCTAGTACCTACAGTGCCTACACTACGCACTAGGCTACCAGTGCGTCTCCTGAGCCCGGTTCCTCCTCCACGCACTCTCCCTGTAGTGCGTGTATCCAGTTCGGTGCCTCCAGTTCCGGCACCACGCACTAAGCCTCCTGTGCGTCTCCAGAGCCCTGTACACACTGTTTCTTCTCCCCCTACTAATCCTGATGTGCTTGTCCTCAGCCAGGTGTCACCAGTGCCGGTACCACGCACCAGGTATAGAGTGGGCTTTGAGAGTACAGTGTGCCCTGTCCCTGCTCCCCGCACTAGTATGAAGGTGTGTGTCCTTAGCCCGGTGCCTCCAGTTCCGGCACCACGCACCAGGTCTACAGTGCGCCTTATCCGGCCAGAGCCATCCGTCTCCCCAGCGCCATCTGAGCCATCCGTCTCACCAGCGCCATCTGAGCCATCCTTCTCCCCAGCGCCATCTGAGCCATCCGTCTCCCCAGCGCCATCTGAGCCATCCGTCTCCCCAGCGCCGTCTGAGCCATCCGTCTCCCCAGCGCCGTCTGAGCCATCCGTCTCCCCAGCGCCGTCTGAGCCATCCGTCTGCAATGAGCCTGCAAAGCCGCCCGTCTGCCATGAGCCTGCAAAGCCGCCCGTCTGCCATGAGCCTACAGAGCCGTCCGCCAGACAGGAGCCGCTAGAGCCGTCCGCCAGACAGGAGCCGCTAGAGCCGTCCGCCAGACAGGAGCCGCTAGAGCCGTCCGTCAGACAGGATCTGCCAGAGCCGCCGACCAGACAGGATCTGCCAGAGCCGCCAATCAGACAGGATCTGCCAGAGCCGCCGACCAGACAGGATCTGCCAGAGCCGCCAATCAGACAGGATCTGCCAGAGCCGCCAACCTGACAGGATCTGCCAGAGCCGCCAACCAGACAGGATCTGCCAGAGCCGCCAGCGAGCCATGAGCGGCCAGAGCCGTCAGAGAGCCATGAGCGGCCAGAGCCGTCAGCCTGCCATGAGCGTCGAGAGCCGTCAGCCTGCCATGAGCGTCGAGAGCCGTCAGCCAGCCATGAGCGTCGAGAGCCGTCAGCCAGCCATGAGCGTCGAGAGCCGTCAGCCAGCCATGAGCGTCGAGAGCCGTCAGCCAGCCATGAGCGTCGAGAGCCGTCAGCCAGCCATGAGCGTCGAGAGCCGTCAGCCAGCCATGAGCGTCGAGAGCCGTCAGCCTGCCATGAGCGTCCAGATTCGTCAGTCAGCCAGGAGCTGCCCTTCAGCCAGAAACGGCTATGTACCCAGAACTGCCCCTCAGTCCAGAGCTGTCTCTCTGTCCGGAGCTGCCTTTCAGTCCGGAGTTGCCCCTCTATCATGATCTCCCTCTCTATCTTGATCTACCTCTTTATTCTGATCTATCCCTCTGTCTTGTGCTATCCCTCTGTCTTGATTTATCCCTCTGTCCCGGTGCTGTCCCTGTCATGGATGTTACTAAGAGGATTTTGTGGGGGTAAGATATGGGTGGACATTTTTAGGGGTAGATGGAGGCTAGGATTGATTATGGTGGGGTGGGGACCTCGCCCGGAGCCTGAGCCACCACCGTGGTCAGATGCCCACCCAGACCCTCCCCTAGACTTTGTGCTGGTGCGCCCGGTGTTCGCACCTTATGGGGGGGGTTATGTCACGTTCCTGACCTATTTCTGTTAGTTTGTTATGTGTGTTAGTTGGTCAGGACGTGAGGTTGGGTGGGCATTCTATGTTTTCTGTTTCTGTGTTGGTTTTGGGTTGCCTGGTATGGCTCTTAATTAGAGGCAGGTGTTTGGCGTTCCTCTAATTAAGAGTCATATTTAGGTAGGCGTTGTCACAGTGTTCGTTGTGGGTGATTGTCTTCCGTGTCTGTGTCTTTACACCACGCGGGACTGTTTACGGTTTGTTCGGTTTGTGTAGCCTATGTTCCTATTCGTGCGTTTTTCTTGTTTTATGTAAGTACGTCGTCTAGGTCTGTCTACACCGTTTGTTGTTTTTGCTAGTTTAATCAAGTTCGTGTTTTCGTTAAATAAATATGTCATTTCACTACGCTGCGCCTTGGTTCCCTCAATACTCCTCCTCTTCAGATGAAGAGGACTGCCGTTACACTATGCCTATTCTGACCTTGAACTTAAGCATATAAATGAAAGTGTGGTGAAGGTGTGTCTACAGATAGGTTGTATTCTGACCTTGGCTTAATTCCACCGCCTTTACGTGGGAGGAAACTATGAAGAAGGTCTAGACCGGGCTTTCCCAAACTCTGGGGTTCCTCCTGGGTGCACGTTTTGGTGTTTTCCCTACCACTACACAGCTAATTCAAATAATCAAAGCTTGATGATGAGTTGGTTATTTGAATCAGCTGTGTGGTGCTAGGGCAAACACCAAAATGTGGACCCAGGGTGGGGCCCCAGGACTGAGTTTGGGAAACCCTGGTCTAGAGAACCGGTTCCAAGTGGAAAAAGCATCTACTATTTTTTTCAGATATAAATAACACCATTCTCCATGCACTGTAATTTACAACTTGATGAAAGCTATTGATTACGAGCTACATAAATGAATAATCCGTTTGGATCAGGGAATTGTAAATATAAATGACATTTGCTTTAGATATATTTAACCTTATAATCGCTGGAGACAGATGTGAAACCAGACATATGGCAGCAAACTGAAGCATATCAACATATCAACGGCCTTGGGATGGGCACTTTCTTAATGTCTTAATTATAGGCTACCCGACTTTCTCTGTATCCTATTTCTAACTTGTTAAATATTAACCACTGTCAGTAGGCCTAATAACAACACAGATTCAAATGCCAATTTACTGTTAGTTACTTTCAGTTGGTATAGCCTACATGATCTTTCCATTTAATTCCATTGTTTCGTTTAGCTTAATTTGCTTCCTCTTTAACACCGTCACGGCCATGTGGTTGTTGCTGAGGATCATTAGTAACAGTTGATCATATAAAAGAAGACGTGTAGGCTAATTAAATAGTTATGGAGTGGAGCGCAGACCAAGCCGTAACTGTTTAAACACGACACATGGTGCAATACTGGGCTGTGTCATCACACAGTTCCATGGTTAGTGCAGGCAATTGACACCCTATTCTCCCTATTCTAATTGTACACTTATCTAGGTACACTAATCTTCTAACATTACCATGGGTTAAAGAACTGAAGTCCATATCGATACAGTAACACAACACAATTATTCTGATTTTTTAAGAGCAAGTTGATTGACAAAGTCACGAAACGTTGGAAGAATTTAATAAACCACTTTCGGGCTATGATTAAAAAAGCTCAGTGACCATAGGGTTCTTGGTCACCTCCCTAACCAAGGCCCTTCTCCCCCGATTTCTCAGTTTGGCCGGGAGGCCAGTTCTAGGAAGTGTCTTGGTGGTTCCAAACTTCTTCCATTTCAAAATGATGGAGGCCACTGTGTTCTTGGGGACCTTTTTTGGTACCCTTCCCCAGATCTATGGCTCACCGCAATCCTGTCTCTGAGTTCTATGGACTATTTCTTCGACCTCATGGCTTAGTTTTTGCTCTGACATGCACTGTCAACTGTGGGACCTTATATAGACAGGTATGTGCCTTTCCAAATCATGTCCAATCAATTGAATTTGCCACAGGTGCTCCAATCAAGTTGTAGAAACATCTCAAGGATGATCAATGGAAACAGGATGCACCATAGCTCTCATAGCAACGGGTCTGAATACTTAGTTAATGTGATATTTCAGTTTTTTTATTTGCAAACATTTCTAAAAACCTGTTTTTGCTTTTTCATTATGGGGTATTGTGTGTAGATTGATGAGGGAAGAATTTAAAAATCTATTTTAGAATACGGCTGTAACGTAACAAAATGTGGGAAAAGTGAAGGGGTCTGAATACTTCCCGAATCACTGTAAATGTGATATCAGTTTTTTTTAATACATTTGCAAAAATGTATTTAAAAAAACTTTTTGCTCATTATGAGTTATTGTGTGTAGATTGATGAGGAGGAAAAAAAAGACATTAACTTCAATTGAATCACGCTACAACGCCGATCTTCGGAGCTACAGATTGAATCCAACCGCTACTGTACAGATGTGGACCAGGATAATGAAGAGATTTGAAGTCCGGAACATTAAAAACAACCGGACACATACTTTCTGTACAGGTCACAGCTTGCTTTATTTTTCATTTCAAACCTATGGGATGCACACTGAGAAACTACTCCAGGCTTTGCTACATATCCATCTACCAAAATCACAATAGTTCAAAAAGCGTTTTTTTTTTGACAACATAAAAAAATGGTAACAGAACTAAACCACGCAGAGAAGCTTATCTAAAAATGTATCTAAACATTGCAGAACCAAGAGTTTTAGCAAAGACAGTGCTATGCACACTGTTCCCCATCATCTCCACGTCTTGGGTATTTATCCCTAGCTAGGTCCACATATTCATGTTGTGTACAGTATCTGGACTGTTTTCTAAAGCGAAACAACTGGCAATAAGGCCATTTTTTTCTCCCATTGAATTCTTTTTTTCAAACGTCATGAAACCTAGCTACAACAATGCACACACAGAAACTAGCATGAATGCATTGGGCTTTATACAGCTTGCCTCAATGACGGAACTATGACATACAGTACAGTACCTTGAAAAGTGTTCCGTTATCAAACCGTCATGATAGAGAATACTTAGCTAGCTTTGCTCAGATAATTCAGGAAATCTATTGTATACCGGTGTTCATGTTCAACTTCCATAGACGTACAAATCGATACTCACTCGGGGAAAAAAACTTTTTTATAAGAATGTATTCCAGTATGATTATGCACAGAGTGACATAGATATGCCTGGACTTGAATTAGAAACATGTTCCTAGTGTTTATCATTACATGCCTTCCACTACACACAGTCATGACACTACAGGAGGCCTAGCAGATAACAGGCGCACACATCTGAAAAATGAAGTTTGACTCTGTTAGTAGCAGCTCAGAAAAACGGACTCTGAGTGGATTTCAACATTGACCCCGTGCCTTTGTACAAACAGTTGTTTGATATCAAATACAAAACAGCAATAACAAGTAAAAAAAAAAGTGATGATAAATAATAAATACATAGAGGGATGAGACATGAAAAGAGAACAGATACAGCCGGGAGGGAAGGGAGATTCAGATATGGGCAGGAAGGCGGGTGTGAGAGTACTCTGAGCCGAGCAAGACACTGGGGAGACAGACACTCCCTGTTAAAAGCTTGGAATGGAGACGGGCAGACGAGGTGGGGTTGGTGGGAGGGTTGGGCAGGCAGACTCAGTGCCCGTCTGTGTTGGGCGGCTTGGCGTCGTGCGGCGCAGCGCCAGCAGGGAGCCAGGGAGAGACGGAGCGAGAGGTGGTCTGCTTGGCCATGCTGTAGTGGCTGATCACCGTATAGAAGCGCCCTCGGGAGTTGGCATCCTGAGCAGTGTAGTAGGCCTCCAGAGAGGCAGGGATGCACCGCTTATGCTGCAGGGGGGGGAGAGTGGGGAGGGTTCAATATCATACTCTCCTCATTTACACACTGTTGCACAGCACTAAGGGCTTTTTCTGGTGAAGAGGGTTTTTTTTTTTCTCTGGAGAGCGCAGTGGCTGTGTCTAAATGAGATTTACTTCAGCTAAACATGCCTGTAGTCCACAGCAAAAACCGCTAAAGGTGACTCTGTACAGACAATTAACCAGTGTAGTTAACACTGTCCCAAATAGCACCCTATTTCCTATGTAGTGGACTACTTTTGACCAGGGCATATATGGCTCTAGTCAAAATACACTATATAGGGAATAGGGTGCCATTTGTGACACAACCTTAAGACCCTCCAGGGCCCACTCACCTTGTATATGAATCCGTCTGGGCAGCTGTGGTCGTAGGTAAACGCCTTGTACACCACCAGGAACACTATGCAGGCCAGGAAGGCCAAGGCCAGGACTATGAGGATAGTGACCTGCGAATGAGAGATACACACCGTTGAATTTAATAGCTGCCGGCGAAGTCAGGTTTCCTGTCAAAACGGAGATCTAAAACATCTTAAAGCAAGGTTCTGTTATTTAATAGATTCGATGGAGTTTGACACTATAATATCGGTATATGTTCAAAAGAGCACTCAAACAACTACTACCATCATTTGTCTGGTGACAAGGTGAGAGAAAACAAGTCAATATACAGGATATAACTCAACATCATTTGTCTCCAGAAATGCCATCTGAGTAGAGGTAGAACGTGTTCATTGCCTGCCATATTAAGCCCAGTGGAGACGAACAGATTCAATAAACACCTTCACTAATTACATTTTTCACAACCCAGCAGCCAAAGTGGTCACAAAATGCAGTTGAAGCAGACAGACGCTGGGAAAAAATAGCTCCATAACCACATTCCTAAAAAAGACAATCCAATATGTCAGAATACATTACTTTCAATAGAGTGATCCAAATAAGTACATCTATATAACTACTTGATGTAGAAATTTGGTGCTTCAAATGTGTATTTCCCTGGTAGACAAGATGATTTTATAGTGGGAGATTAACATATAACAGGACCGATTTTCTCCCTGTTCCTCCTGAATCTATGATTGGTTAATTAACATTATGCAAATGTATGTAAAATGATAGCTGAGAGATGTTAGAATGGTTTTGCAATCTGATTACTTTAGAGAGGAGTGAAAGAACGTGTACACACGGCAAAGCTCTACCGTAATGTAAATGCGGGGGTAGACCAGTAAAACTCTGGTTTAGTACAGTGTCAAATCAAGTGACCGAAGGGCTATTTTCATCCTCACGTTCACAATTATTCACAATGCACCATAAAACCATTTCCCTGTTTCCAATGGCCTCCCTCCATATCGCCCATCTCACGCCATCTCGGCAGGATGCTAGGCTAGGGGATTTACATGTAGCTAGCGTGCTAATCAGCAGAGAGGAGAGTGATTTGTTAAAAGGGGAGCAGAGAGGCTAATTGACCAATGACTTAGGTGTTAATGCGAGGACACATGTTTGGTTCTGTCAGAATGTTCATGAATGTACATTTGCTTATCACACACCCTAAACATGTGAAATGGCTGCTTAAAGGGTATTAGGGCTTTAACGGCAATTCTTTGGCAGTTATCCATATGACATATAAACACATGGTTCCAGTACGGGAGTGTTTAAGCATTCAATTGATAGCTTTTAACCTAGATTTGTAGAGTATTGATAATATTGACAGAAGCATGTGGTCTCTTAATATTAATGATGAACTTTTTACATTATTCATAAACTCAATGAACCCTAAACCTCACAGGGTTTGGTTTAATGCCATGACACTAAATTTGACATGCGTAGGCATTGGATTTTCTTGATCTATCTATATGTCCATATCTACAGTACCAGTCAAAGGTTTGGACACACCTACTCATTCAAGGGTTTTTCTTAATTTTTTACATTGCAGAACAATAGTGAAGACATCAAAACTATGAAATAACATATACGGAATCATGTAGTAACCAAAAAAATGTGTTAAACAAATAAAAATATATATTTTTGATTCTTCAAAGTAGCCATCCTTTGCCTTGATGACAGCTTCGCACAATCTTGGCACTCTCTCATCCAGCTTAATGAGGCTTTGTTAAAAGTTAATTTGTGGAATTTCTTTCCTTTTAATGCATTTGAGCCAATCAGTTGTGTTGTGACAAAGTAGGGATGGTATACAGAACATAGCCCTATTTAGTAAAAAAACAAGTCCATATTATGGCAAGAACAGCTCAAATAGGCAAAAAGAAACAACAGTCCATCATTACTTTAAGACATGAATGTAAGTCAATCCGTAAAATTTCAAGAACTTTGAAAGTTTCTTCAAGTGCAGTCGCAAAAACAATCATGATGAAACTGGCTCTCATGAGGACCGACACAGGAAAGGAAGATCCGGAGTTACCTCTGCTGCAGAGGACATGTTCATTAGAGTTACCAGCCTCAGAAATACAGCCTAAATAAACGCTTCAGAGTTCAAGTTACAGACACATCTCAACATCAACTGTTCAGAGGAGACTGCATGAAATCAAGCCTTCATGGTCGAATTGCTGCAAAGAAACCACTACTAAAGGACACCCATAAGAAGAGACTTGCTTGGGCTAAGAAACACGAGGAATGGACATTAGACCGGTGGAAATCTGTCCTTTAGTCTGATGAGTCCAAATTTGAGATTTTTGGTTTCAACTGCCGTCTTTGTGAGACGCATAGTAGGTGAACAGATGATCTCTGCATGTGTGCTTCCCACCATGAAGCAGGGAGGTGTGATGGTGGGGGAGTGCTTTGCTGGTGATACTATCGGTGATTTATTTAGAATTCAAGGCACACTTAACAAGCATGGCTACCACGGCCATCTGCAGCGATACGCCATCCCATCTGGTTGCGCTTAGTGGGACTATCATTTGTTTTTTTCAACAGGACAATTACCTAAAACACACCTCTAGGCTGTGTAAGGGCTATTTGACCAAGAAGGAAAGTGATGGAGTGCTGCATCAGATGACCTGGCCTCCACAATCACCCGACCTCAACCCAATTGAAATGGTTTGAGATGAGTTAGACCACAGACTGAAGGAAAAGCAGCCAACAAGTTCTCAGCATATGTGGGAACTCCTTCTAGACTGTTGGAAAAGCATTCCAGGTGAAGCTGGTTGAGAGAATGCCAAGAGTGTGCAAAGCTGTCATCAAGGCAAAGGGTGGCTACTTGAAGAATCCTAAATATAAAATAAATGTTTATTTGTTCAACACTTTTTTGTTTACTACATGATTCCATATGTCTTCACTATTATTCTACAATGAAGAAAATAGTGAAATAAATAAAAAACCTTGAATGAGTAGGTGTGTCCAAACGTTTGACTGGTATTGTATATCATAATATTTCCATTACTGGTGGCCAGTATTTGTTAAGCCTGTATAAGACTCATCTCACAGCTAACATCCATTTTTATTTAGTTTGTCTCCCTCGTCAGGTATCGCCAATACAATGGTTGGCTTTGTCACTGTGTCCTTCTAGTCAGAACACTACAGTATATTGAGGGAATGGAACCCTACTATTGAACAGGGAAGTCTGAATCACGCAATCTAATATATTCCTCCTCTAGGTGAGGATACGTTGGCCAATTTCCACCACATCAAATGTCCTACAGAAATACAACACTACCCACATGGAAGAATACTATAGTATAAATACTATAGTATTCACTGTAGTGTTTTTGAGGACTTTACTAGTCAACTATAGTAAAAATCTTAAAATTCATACAATGTGATTTTCTGTATTTTTGTTTTAGATTCCGTCTCTCACAGTTGAAGTGTACCTATGATAACAATTATAGAACTCTACATGCTTTGTAAGTAGGAAAACCTGCAAAAATCGGCAGTGCTTCAAATACTTGTTCTCCCCACTGTATGTATTGTGTAACATGAAGTCCTATGAGTGTCATCTGATGAAGATCATCAAAAGGTTAGTGATTCATTTTATCTATATTTGTACTTTTTGTGACTCCTGTCTTTGTCTGGAAAAATGGCTGTTTTTTCTGTGATTTTGCGGTGACCTAACATAATCGTTTGTGGTGCTTTCGCTGTAAAGCCTTTTTGAAATCGGACACTGTGGTGGGATTAACAAGAAGTGTATCTTTAAAATGGTGTGAAATACTTGTATGCTTGAGGAATTTTAATTATGAGATTTCTGTTTGAATTTGGCGCCCTGCACTTTCACTGGCTGTTGTCATATCGATCCCGTTAATGGGATTGCAGCCCTAAGAAGTTGTAAAGGTCTTACTCACATCGGCTGTGAAGAGTGTAATCACACAGTCTTCCGGAATAGCTGGTGCTCTCATGTATGCTTCAGTGTTGCTTGCCTCGAAATGAGCATAAAATGAATTTAGCCCATCTGGTAAGCTCGGGTCACTGGGCAGCTCATGGATGGGTTTCTCTTTGTTGTCCGTAATAGTTTGCAAGCCCTACCACATACGACAAGCGTCAGAGCCGATGTAGTACAATTCGATCTTAAATCCTGTATTGACGCTTTCCTTTTTTGATGGTTCGACTGAGGGCATAGTGGGATTTCTTGTAAGCATCCGGATTAGCCTCCCGCTCCTTGAAAGCGGCAGCTCTAACCTTTAGCACGATGCGAATGTTGCCTGTAATCCATGGCTTCTGGTTGGGATATGTACTGTACGTACAGTCAATGTGGGGACGATGTCGTCGATGCACATTGATGAAGCTGATGACTGAGGTGTACTCCTCAATGCCATTGGATGAATCACGGAACATATTTCAGTCTGTGCTTGCAAAACAGTCCTGTAGTGTAGCATCCGCGTCATCTGACCACTTCCGTATTGAGCGAGTCACTGGTACTTCCTGCTTTAGTTTTTGCTTGTAAGTAGGAATCAGGAGGATAGAATTATGGTCAGATTTGCCAAATGGAGGGCGAGGGTAAGCTTTGTATGCATCTCTGTGTGTGGAGTAAAGGTGGTCTTGGATTTTTTTTTTCTGGTTGCATATGTGACATGCTGGTAAAAATGTGGAAAAACTGATTTAAGTTTGCCTGCATTAAAGACCCCGGCCACTAAGAGCGCCGCTTCTGGGTGAGCAATTTCTTCTTTGCTTATAGAGTTGCAGTCCAAGATGGCGTAGCAGTCAGACGTCCTTCTCCTCGTCTTTGTCGTGTCCCATGTATATATCTTTTTTTCCTCGCAAATCTTTTCATATTTTTTCTAAACCTCAAATTCAAAATACTCTCCTGCAACATGCCTCACCCAATGTGGTGTGGATCTGATTTTTCTAAAGTATTTTCTTTACTCCTGAATCAGAACCCCAACATAAGCTAGCCAGCTGACTAGCTACTAGCTAGTAGTCAGCTAACCACTGCTAGCGGTCAACAGCTAACCTTTAGCTCGGAAAACTCTCGCTAGTTTGCACAACGCGATTCAAACCAGAGCATACCAGACTTATTTTCTCTCCATATCCCCAGATTCCCACCGCAAGCTCTGAACCTTTTAACCTGGATCATCGCAGCTAGCTAGCTGCAATCCGAGTGTCTACTCCTGGCTAACATCTCTGTCTCAAAGCAAGCACCAACTAGCCTGGAGCTAGCCCATGCTAGGCCCATCTCCCAGCTAGCTGAAGAGTTCCATCAGCCACTCCTGGGCTACTATACCTATTTTGCCAATGGGCCTGGACCCATTTTAGTGCCGGGGCGGAGCACCGCCGGTCCTTCACGACTGGACTACCGACGTAACGGGGGGGTTATTCAACTGGCCATTCTGTCGCGACGTCACCTGATAGCCCATCTGCTAGCCTGCTAGCCGCGGCCCACTAGCTGTCTAGGGCATGTCGGCTGTTTGCTGAATAGGTCCATCGGACTATTTCTTGGGCCACTATACCTATTCTGCCAACTGGACTGGGCCCCTTTACCACACGGAACCCTACTAATCCATCACGACTGGTCTACCGACGTAAACGCATGAGGAGGCTCTGCACGAAGAGGCTATGAACAGACTTCCCCCGTCGTGACGTCCCTCTGAGGCCCTTCTACTAGCTTGCTAACCCCGCCCCACTAGCTGTCTGAATCGCCGTGTCTCCAACCAGCCTCACTACTCACTGGACCCTTATGATCACTCGGCTACGCATGCCTCTCCTTAATGTCAATATGCCTTGTCCATTGCTGTTCTGGTTAGTGATTGTCTTATTTCACTGTAGAGCCTGTAGTCCTGCTCAATATACCTTAGCCAACCCTTAAGTTCCACCTCCCACACATGCGATGACATCACCTGGTTTAAATGATGTTTCTAGAGACAATATCTCTCTCATCATCACTCAATGCCTAGGCCTACATCCACTGTATTCACATTCTACCATACCTTTGTCTGTACATTATGCCATGAATCTATTCTATCGCGCCCAGAAACCTGCTCCTTTTACTCTCTGTTCTGGATGTACTAGACGACCAGCTCTTATAGCCTTTAGCCGTACCCTTATCCTACTCCTCGTCTGTTCCTCTGGTGATGTAGAGGTTAATCCAGGCCCTGCAGTGCCTAGCTCCACTCCTATTCCCCAGGTGCTCTCATTTGTTGACTTCTGTAACAGTCTATCACAGTGCCATCCGTTAAGCCCCATATACTACTCACCACTGCGACCTGTACACTCTCGTTGGCTGGCCCTCGCTTCATATTCGTCGCCAGACCCACTGGCTCCAGGTCATCTACAAGTCTTTGCTAGGTAAATCCCCGCCTTCTCAGCTCACTGGTCACCATTGCAGCACCCAACTGTAGCACGCGCTCCAGCAGGTATATCTCACTGGTCACCCCCAAAGCCAATTCCTCCTTTGACCGCTCACAGATCACTGCACCTGTACATAGCCCACCTATAAATAGCCCATCCAACTACCTCATCCCCATACTGTATTTATTTATCTTGCTCCATTGCACCCCAGTATCTCTACTTGCACATTCATCTTCTGCACATCTACTATTCCAGTGTTTAATTGCTATATTGTAATTACTTCGCCACCATGGTCTATTTATTGCCTTACCTCCCTTTTACCTCATTTGCACACACTGTATATATATACTTTTTTTCCTACTGTATTATTGACTGTATGTTTGTTTATTCCATGTGTAACTCTGTGTTGTTGTATGTGTCAAACTTCTTAGCTTTATCTTGGCCAGGTCGCAGTTGTAAATGAGAACTTGTTCTCAACTAGCCTACCTGGTTAAATAAAGGTGAAATATATATATATATTTTTAAATATAGTTGGTTGAGAGAGGTCTTAGTGCCAGCTTCGTTCTGTGGTGGTAAATGGACAGCTAGGAACTATACAGATGAGTGTGGTCAACAGTTTATCATAAGGTACTCTACCTCAGGCAAGCAATACCTCGAGACTTCTTTAATATTAGACATTGCGCACCAGCTGTTGACAAATAAACACACGCCCCCCCACCTCTCGTCTTACCAGAGGCAGCGTCTCTGTTCTGTCAGTGCATGGAAATCCTGTTAGCTCTATATTGTCCGTATCTTCATTCAGCCACGTCTCGGTGAAACATAAGATGTTACAGTTTTTAATGTCCCGTTGGTAGGATAATCTTAATCGTAGGTCATCAAATGTTATTATCCAATGATTGCACGTTAGCAAGAAAAACGGATGACAGTGGGAGTTTACTCGCTCGCCTACGAATCTTCAGAAGGTGTCACGCCCTGGCCATAGTTTGTTTTGTATGTTTTGTTTGGTCAGGGTGTGATCTGGGTGGGCATTCTATGTTGTATGTCTGGTTTGTCTATTTCTGTGTTTGGCCTGATATGGTTCTCAATCAGAGGCAGGTGTTTTCTCTGATGCGTTGTCTCTGATTGGGAACCATATTTAGGTAGCCTGTTTTGTATTGTGGGTTGTGGGTGATTGTCTATGTTATGTTGCTTGTTAGCACAGTGTTTCTTTAGCAGTCATGTTCGTCTTGTTAGTTTGTTTGTTTGTTTTAGGGTACTTCGTGTTTTTTCCGTCTTTTCATTAAATCATGCATTCACACCTCGCTGCGCTTTGGTCTACTCAATACAACAAGCGTGACAGAAGGATGACCGATCTGCAGCCCCTTTTCCTGCGTCTTTTCTTCACGCAAAAGGTGGGGATCTGGGCATGTTCCAGTGAAAGCAGGATATCCTTCTCGTCGGACTCGTTAAAGGAAAAAGTTTCTTCCAGTCCGCGGACATGATGTCCAGAAGTCATTTTTGGTCACAAAAGACGGTAGCAGCAACTTTATGTACACAATAAGTTAAAAAAATAAGTCACACAAAATGCAGAAAAACTAACAAAACAACACAATTGGTTGGGAGAATGTAAAACGTCAGCCATGTTCTTCGGCGCAATCTTCTGGACCGCAGACTCTGTCTCACACCGTACCCAAACCAGCGGTATGCGTGCGCAAATTTATTTTGTCCCCCCACACCAAACGCGTTCACGACACGCAGGATAAATATCAAAACAAACACTGAACCAATTATATTAATTTGGGGACAGGTCGAAAAGCATTAAACATTTATGGCAATTTAGCTAGCTAGCTTGCAGTTGCTAGCTAATTTGTCTTATTTAGCTAGCTTGCTGTTGCTAGCTAATTTTTCCTAGGATATAAATGTTGAGTTGTTATTTTACCTGAAAAATGCACAAGATCCTCAATTAATCCATATATAAAACGGTCAACCGAATCGTTTCTAGTCATCTCTCCTCCTTCCGGGCTTTTTCTTCTTTGGACTTTATATGGCGATTGTCATCTCAGTTACCATGATGACCGACCAAATTCAGTTCATCTTCCAATCACCCACGTGGGTATAACCAATGAGGAGATGGCACATGGGTATCTGCTTCTATAAACCAATGAGGAGATGGGAGAGGCAGGACTTGCAACGTGATCAGCATCACAAATAGAACTGACTTCTATTTTAGCCCTTGGCAATGCAGATGCTCGTTGGTGTGCGCGAGCAGTGTGGGTGCAATAATTGAATAACGTGTATGTTTAAATTTCTTTTGCGAGCGGTGTGGTCAGCATGTCAATGGGCTACTATTATGGTATTAAAGAAAGTCATTACATAGCCATATTAACTGAGAAAACATGTATAATCAATTCAGGAGAATAAGCCATTTAATTAGGCGACCAGTTCAGGAGTGGGTGTAATAAATGATCAGATTCAGAACATGATATCGAAACCAGTCCAATAATGTTAAATGAACAGTAACACATACCACTGTTTAAAATAGAAAGAAAAAAACTATTAGGGTTTCGTAATCATAATTACCATATGAGTAGCATCACAACCTTGAAGTTGTACATTTTTAACCAGTTCAATAAAATGTAATATGAATGTCAGAATTAATTAACAATAATAGCTAACATACTGAACAATAACTCATTTACCTGTTTAGTTAATGCGTGTGTGTGGCCTATCAGTAGGAATCCTGGGGGTGTTTATTCAGTTTGATAAGTTTATTGATGTCTGGGGTGATGGTTGACGGGGCAACTCGGAGGTCATGCTGGCTGTCCAGTTTGTTTCTGCTTTTCGTTTTCAGCACGGCCATAGCAGAGAAGCCACTTTCAGAGATAGGTAGTGCTAAACGGTAACATGATTCTGATTGCATGACAGGCGAGAACAGCATACTCTCCCACTACGCTGCACCAGAACTGTGGCAGTGTCATTTTCAGTGTCATGCTCAGTCCACGTTCAAATGACAGCTCCACCAGCTGATCGTCTTGCTTGGCAACGTGACGCTTCCCATCCCCACTAGTAAGGGGTCCTGTATCCAGTCGTCTCCTGTTCTCATCCGGGAAGTATTCACAAAACTTACCCTTCAGCTTGACAAGATGCTGTTTAACAGGTTTTTTTTCAGTGTGTCGCTGTGCGCTTTGTTGATCAGATTCTCAATCTCGAAATCAGTATTGGGGAAACATGTCAACCCTCCCGTTAGAATAGGATTTGCCCAAACGGTAAGCTTCATCTTGAAGGCATCCCCATCCTCTGTTCAAATCGATTGTGCCCCCGTCCCGAGCTTTGACATATTGAGCGAATTCAGATTATTTAAAAAAATCCACCAGGTAGGCAACCTTCGTGAACTACTCCTCTCAATCGAAATGTTCAGCCCGAGGTGACATGTTTTCTGAAAGAAACGCAGCAATCTCCGCTTGAAGTGGGTATGTGTGGGGCGAGAACGTTATTGTTTTGGTCAGTGAGTATGTGCAGCGCGAAAACCCTCTGAGTCCGAACGTAGCTAGCCATTTCATCACTGCGGACGTTCTGCACGTGCAAAGTCAGCAGCAATAAGCAGTACAGCGCACGCACGCCTGTGTGTAGCAGTAACATTGTGTAAAGTCAGCAGCAATAAGCGGTGCGGCGGTATCCTTTCAAAATAAATGTTGAAGTGCGGCAGTTACCGTTCAAAATAAAATATATATTTTTATATATATTCTTGCACAAGTCTTGCGACCCCTTCAAATCCTTGACCCCCCAGTTGAGAAACACTGTTCTAGAGTATACTACAACATTCTATAGTAAGTACTACACATGATCAAGGGATACTACAGTGTGTAGTGTACTATACAAGGGGAGGGTCTAATCCTGAATGCTGAGTTACCACCGGCTAAATCTATGACATTGAAATGCTTATTTACTCTGTTCCATCTGACTGCGCAATCCACTGTCTCATCAGCCCAGCCAGGCAATTTATGAACTTGATCTCCACTATTTAAAAAAATCATCTTTACATTATCTCACATTTCTTTTAGAATAACATTTTGTTTTCAACAGTGGAGATTTGTATAAACCTTGCTGTATGTCTCTCCGAAATTTGCAACATTGTTTCAATATTTAAATTCGATCTCCAGCTGTCCCATAGTAATGAATGTGTCAGGAGTTGGGATGAGACCGATAAGCAAGCAGCTTTTCTCAGCCAGTCGAAATCATGAATCAGCATAATTTTTATGGATATATACAAAGAACTATAAATAGAAAACAGGTAAACAAAATGAAGTGCAGCTAGTTTGCAGTCTTTCCAGCTTCAGTTTGAAGTGGTTGTGTTAGCTGTGTTGTTGGCCAGCTCCTCTGAACAACAGTGTCCTGACGAATGAGCACATTTTCTGCGCCAGGCGAAATCACACATCATTAGCTCTTTGTTATGGATGTATCCAAATAAATGTCACTAGAATACAGCTTAAACAAACACAAATGCAGCTACTTTGCTGTTAATCTGGCTGCAATGTTTGATGTGACTGTAAGTTAGCCATAGTTGGCTAGCTAGCAAGCAAGGGATAAGAACATTGCCAGCCAGTATGGCAATGGAACATTTAGAACGAAAGACGGGGTCCCTAGATACAGAACAAAAATACTGAACGACTGGGTCGCTTCTCTGGCAACCGAACCGATATAACGAACGACCAGCCGGGTTGAGTAGCAACCCTAGATGTGTCAGGACGAAAAAGTATGAATAAATATCATGTTTATGAAAATATGTCAATCATTATTTGAATATGTTGGTAACCTAATTGTATAAAAAGGTTGACTTCGTCTCGGGCCTAACAACACCCGTGCCAATATAACCGCCAAACACCGGCTTCTCGGGCATTATCACTTAATTATTCTACAGTATACTACAGAATTCTGTAGGAAGTACTGTAGTATTCTTTAGTAAACTGTAGTATTTTTTCATGTGGTTATTGGCAGATGTGTGCTCCACGCTGGCACTGGGTTAGTTGAGAATAGGATGACCTATTTTGCCTGGACTTGCTTGGACTGTAATGGGGATTACATTGGTGTGCAGTGACAGATGACCCTGTGTGCCATCAAATTGGCCCATTTGAAGTGCTGGCATTATTTCACTGGGATAGTCAAGGGTCTGGTATCTGAACCGCCATGACCCTATTTGTTTTGATCTGTATTTTGATTCAATACACACGGTTTCATTTTCTAAAGCTTTTTCCGGCTAGTGGCAATGCCAAAGTGTATTTGTCCTTGTGCCAATTGTGGGCCTACATGAACATTCCCTTAGCACTTAACTCTTCAATGAGGTCAGGGAGGGACGTCATCAAATGAGGTCAATTTTGCCCCGAACATTGCAGCTCTAGTCTAGTTAGTGCAGACAGACATAGGCGAGACATTAGACCATCTGCTCGCCTCTCCTATGCCAGCACTGTTTCTCTGCCTGGATGTTAGTTTACTACTCTGCCCTGCTGCTGAGGCTCAAGGTTGATGTTTCTACTGCTGTTGTTGTTGTTGGCGTCATAATCTGACGTCAGTATAATCCATATAGACGGAGGCTCATAATCCCCCGGCAGCAGTGGGATTTATTCACTGGTTAAACATCCCTGGAGTGCAGCAGGGTGGATGTGTTACGGTGCTACAGTAACAACACAGTCAGAGTGGTACAGTACAGAGAGGTTGTATTCTTCAGCTGGCCATGGAGGACGTTGAGGAAACAAAAAGACGATCCAAACAGATTAAAGAGTCAGACGTGATTGTGTCGCTCTCCCTGATCTGAGCCCATACTGTGGATGGCTGGACATCTCAACGACTCCGTTAACCCCCCCCCCCCCCCCAACACTACAACTGCTTGTTTTCATTTTCTCACTCCCTTCTGTCTATCACCCCTAATCTCCTCTCCCCCACATGTTGTTCAGCAGTTCACTGAATCTTCTGTGGCTTTTTGTGTAATAGGTTGCTGTTCAAATCTTGATTTATTGTTGGTTCCCGAATGCAGGGGGAAATGTCAGCATATGGCTGCTATGTTTCTTCGGCACCATTTCTGTCACCATCAGACATATGGTTTTGCTATATAAGTGTCAGTTTAATCTTCCCTTTCCTTCCTAACGCTTGCCCAGCCTTGTAATTCCAGTCTCCTTCCCGTATGCTGTTAGAATGCCACCCTCACAGCAAGACCACTTTTCCAGCCATATGTTAGAGCAAAAACTCTTACAGTCGCTCCAGGGGGAGAGATAGTGAGAGGCAGAGAGCAAGCTAGAGAGAGGTAGAGAGAATCTGGTCTTCTTCCTCTAGCACCAGGTGGTGCTGACAGAACAATGGGAAGATAAGTCATAAGTAAATCAATAGGTCCCTGATTGAGGAATGAAGACCCATTGTCTGTGCTTGATCTTCATATTCTGCTGAAGCCGATGCTCAATACAGAGCCAGGCATAGAAAATAAACCATTTCCTTCTGTTGTAAGATAAATAACACGAAGAAAATCATCTTCGTCTGCCATTTTCACGACATCGACCAGATAACGGTATCTCTGAGTCTAAGACTTCTTAAAATGGAGGGAGCTTTGTAAGACTGAGGGAACTACAACTGTCTTTTTTTCCCCCCTTGGATGTAATCATCTTAGATTTCCTGCTAATGCTCTTATGAAATGGTTTCAGAGGAGTGAGCAACATGGCAACCTGCAGGGGAATACCCATCTAGGGCATGGTACTGTAGTAGCTGAGGAAGCGAAGGGAGGAGTGTCGCACAGGAGACGTGCCACGAGAGACTGGATGTCCCCATGCGGGTTGATGATCCTGTGGAGGTAACAATGTCTAGAACAACCACAAAGTACAAACCGATTCGCTCTTGTTGAGATGTCATCTGCCTCTCGGGACAGCTCTAAAACAGCAGCACGTACATCTTCAATGCAACAAAATCCGATATCTGTACAGTACAATCATTATGACAATTATGATACCGACAGGTCGGGTCCATAATTATTGGCACCCTTAATAAAGATGAGCAAAAAAGTCTGTATACAAATACTGAGCTATAATGTATGCTCCAAGAAATGCGGAAATTATTATTTTATACTCATACAATTGCTCAGAGAAAGAGATGTTGTTTAACAAGTAAAAACATGTAAATACTGTAGCTCCCTCCCCTTGCGAGGATAACGACACTGAGCCTTTTCTAAATTGTTTTACGAGTTGGGAAACACATTGGGAGGGATCTTAGACCACGCCTCCATACAGACACTTTCCAGATCCTCAATATACTTAATCTGCTCTTATGGACTGCCCTCTTCAATTCAAACCACAGCTTTTCAATGGGGTTCAACTCCGGAGACTGAGATGGTCGTTGCAAAATGATTCTTTTGTAGGTTTGATTAGTGCTTGCGGTTATTGTTTTGCTGGAAGATCCACTTGCGGCCAAGTTTCAGCCTCCTAGCAGAGGCAACCAGGTTTTGGGCTAAAATGTCCGGGTACTTGGTAAAGTTCATGATGCCATTGACCTTAAGGGCCCGGCCCCAGGACGAGTGTAAGCAAAATAGCCCCATAACATTAAAGGTCCACCATAATATTTTACCGTAGGTATGAGTTACTTTTCTGCATGTGCTTCTCTTTTTCAATACCAAACCCACCACTGGTGTGCGTGGCCAAAGAGCTCTAATTTCATGTCATCTGACCACAGCACCGCTTCCAATCCAAGGCAGTGCTATGATCAGATGATCAGATGAAAATAGAGCTGTTTGGCCACACACACCAGTGGTGGGTTTGCCGTTGAAAAAGAGAAGAATATGCAGAGAAGTACCTCATAACTTGCATCTACTGGTCCTGTTCTCCGATGTCATAAAACATTCTTAGAAAAAGGCTCAGTGTCGTTATCCTCGCTAGGGGAGGATGCTAGAGTATTGAAAACGGGTGACAATAACCCCCATCTTTTTAAACTCTTGTTAAACTAAATCTCTTTCTCTATTCTAAAAGTATAACATAATATAATTTCCCAATTTTCCGAGCATACAATATAGCTCAGTATTTGTATTGTTTTTTTTTTGTCATCTTTATCAAGGGTGCCAATAATTATGGACCTGATTGTATGTGTATAATGATCAACACACAATAACGCTTACACACAAATACTAATAGAATGCTTCCCTTCTCTAATGGATAAGTGGCAGTGTCATGTTCAGTATGAGTTCATTTCTCATTATGTTAATGTTTCCCAATTAGGACAGGTCTCTCAGGAGATAGAACTTCAAGGGTGTGAAAGAACACACTGCCATGTCTAATAAAGACAGTCCCTGGCTCAAGATTATGAACTTAGGGACACAGTCTCAATTTTTATTAGGGACAACACTCGGAAGACTTACTGTGGTGGTGTTCTATGAATACACGCATGCACAAAGAAGAGGACTTGGAGTAAACATCAGAGACCGGAGCTGAGCCCCATCTTCTTTCTGACAGCAGGGCACTCACTCAAAGCGAGTGATGGCATTTTTATTTTATTTTTTTGCGATTAAATGAGTGGAATCCTGGCCATCTACCTGTTCTGAGTAAACACACCACTAACGAGGTTCAGAGGATATGCAAACAAAACAAATTGGATTGGCTAATAAGCAGCATGTCAGAGACACAAAGTTGCTGAGGAGAAAGAGGAGATATTATTGCTGATGTGTTCGGGAAATCTACCCGACAACCCCCCCTGGGCTTGGTAAAGAACAACTAAACAGTCCTCAAACCTCCTCTTTACATCCCTTAGACATTAGTATCTTCGGGTCACTCAGTCTCCAGCGTCTCACACACACCTCTTATGTGCTAGATGTAGGGAGAGGAGGAGCAACTTGATGAGGAGATGAAAAGAGTTCCACATGGCCCTATGTGGACCCTGCCTGCCTGGCTGTGTGCTACCTAGTGCTTAGTTTATAGTACCTAATGCCTACTCCACTGAGTCACTGTCTGAGAGCATCATCGGCGGCACAACAACAAGGCTGGTCCTCCTGAGCAGTGGCTCCACCGCCACGGTGCCAAGGGATCCTCAGGCTAGTTGGCCGAAATGTAATGATGTACAGAGAGAAAGAGTAGAGAGAGTAGAGGAGAAAGATGAACAGATATAAATCTAGAGAGAGAGAGAGAGAGAGAGAGAGAGAGCCCAGCAAGTGTCATACAGTAATAACACACACAGAGAGAATTGGGGAGGCGAGAGAGAGAAAAACAAAACCTGTTCTGTATCTGGAGCCACTAATTGATCCCCAAGCTCACCTTGGCAGGACAGGAATGGAGGCCCCCTGAAGGTAGGTGCCCCGGGGCCCCAAATGCCGTAGTCTGATGGAGGACAGAGCTCTGACAGAGCACAGCAGTCAATGAGAGTCCCACTGTTTTCATCATGGCCTCACAACATGCACAGTGCTTATGGAAAGTGTCAGTCACACTAACCAGAAACAAACCACAGCATCCCTGACATGGACTGCTTGGATCACAAATAAGATACCTTTATGCTACCTCCTCAATGTGAGCATCTTTCTATTCCCACATCATGGCAGATCAAATGTTCCAATCACTTCTGTAGGGAGTGAAAAACAGATTACAGAAAGTTAACCTGGTAGAGTTGACGGATAATTGAACTCCTCCTGAAACTTTATACAGAATGTGTAATCATTAGGGACAAAGTTCATTGGATTTAATATTAGCTCTATATTCAGATGTAATGATTGTGAGGTATTGGAGGCAGCTGAGAGGTGGGATTAATCAGCGTTAGAACAGAGAAAAAGCCATCTGGCTCTATAAATCATCTCCGGCATTGTTCACACAAAAGCCCTTGTCCCCCATGGCACCTCAAATACGCTGTCCTTTTTGAAATGACAAATCACAAAAAGAAAATGCCCCTTTGGCGCACATGCACAACCGTCTTTTGTTGTTCTTTTTGGTCAAATGGAACAGTGAATAGCAGTCATAAATTAGCATATCATATTTCCCATCTGTAGCCTGTTTGTATGTGTGAGTGGCAATAAATGGGGAAAGCAATTCATTGTAACACTTTCTCCACATGCTCAATCTTAGCTATCAAAAAATGCCTCCTATCCACTCATGCCATAACCATTAAAAGTTGAACCTCCCCATGCAATGCCATGTTGATCCAATCAATGGCCAGCGTTCACCATGAAGGTGTCTCTAATTGGCTACCACTAGGACCTGGCAGTGTTTCCATGGCTCCAGGGTGGGTGGGTCAGAGGGTGAGTGTTTGTATTTACTCGCTGGTCTGCAGCCCTCCTACGGCGCAAGTGACAGACTGACAGAATTGTAGAGGACTGGTGGTTGCCGCTGGCCAGAGGCCACAACACAGCTACTGACTGGAGGACTGACTGTATCAAAGGCTGATCCATACTGGCCATTGACATGCCTCAGTTGTGTGGCAGAGCTGAGGAAAGCATGTTAACGTAAATATGCTCGTTGGGGATGCTGTGAACTAGTGCATAATTTATTGTCAGTCTGAAGGGCTGTCTGAATACAGGGAGAATAGCCTCTGTTTACATTCCCCAGTGTCTGTGTTGTTGTGAGTTTGTGTATATGTATGTGCGTATTTCAGGAAATGGCTTCCTGGATTCCAAAGCAGCTGATTGATCAGCCCATCACTAATTGGAGCTCTGACCCCACCCTCTCGTCAGGGGATACAGCTGTCTGCAATTACCGACGCCTTCTGCAGCTTGAAAAGCCAGTTTTCCTTTGTTAGGAGAGAGAGCTTCTTTGTATGTCCTGTGTTGGTCAGGTACATTTGTTGAAAATGGTTTGTAGGGGCTCCTGTAGAGGTATACCATAGTACCTAGTGTTTTTGGTTTATTCAAATTGTTCACTAAGTTTGGTGAATTATTTTGTTTAATTTGTTCCTGGGGAAGGCACCTTGGGAGTGTTAGGCAAGAGGACTGCTAGCATACATATACCCGTAGTATTTACTATGTCTATGCACACTAGGTAAGCCCCGGGCAGACCACCCCCTGTATTTTGGTTAGCGCGCCAGGTTATGCTAAGAATAGGTAACCAGTGGGTAGGTAGGAGAGGAACTTTTACTTTCTTTGCTTTGGTTCCGTCCAGCCCCTTTTCCCCACCTTACCGTGTGAAGGAAGAATAAATTCCCTGTAAACTGTAATATTCTCTGTCATCCTTACCCGCACCTATAATCACATACCCTTTTTCACTCCCCGGGGAGTTGAGTTGTAGCAGGGAGTTGCGTTCCCTCCTCCAAGAGGCGTACGTAACAGCCTCTCTACATGGAAATGATACATTTCTTTGTAACATATTCAGAGTTCCACAGAGAATCCATGTAAATCAATGCGATGTCTCACAATCCAAAACATACACTCACTGGGCAGTTAATTAGGTCCACCACCACGTTGAGTTACGTGGCCGTGACTTGCTATATAAAGCAGGCAGACAGACATCAAGGCATTCAGTTAGAATTAGCAAAACAAGTGACCTAAGCGACCTTGAGCGTGGTATCATCGTCAGTGTCAGGCGTGCCGGATCCAGTAACTCAGGGCTTTTCACGCACGACAGTGTCTAGGGTTTACCAAGAATGGTGCGACAAACAAGAAACATCCAGTCAGCAGCCGTCCTGTGGGCGGAAACAGCTTGTTGATGAGAGGTCGAAGGAGAATGGCAAGAATTGTGCAAGCTAACAGGCGGGCCACAAACAGACAAGTAACAGAGCAGCGCAACAGTGGTGTGCAGAACGGCATCTCGGAACGCACAACTCGCCAATCCTTTTCATGGATGGGATATTGCAGCGGACGATCACACCGGGTTCCACTCCTACAAACTAAAAACAAGAAGAAGCAGCTCCAGTGGACATGCGATCACCAACACTAGGGCAATTGAGTGGGAAAACATTGCCTAGTCCGACGTATCCCGGTTCCTGTTGCGTCATGCTGATGGCAGAGTCAGGATTTGGAGTAAGCAGCATGAGTCCATGGACCCATCCTGCCTGGTGTCAACGGTACAGGCTGGTGGCGGTGGTGTAATGTTTTCCTGGCACACATTAGGTCCCTTGATACCAATTGAGCAACGAACGTTTACAACCCCTTGTAGAACACATGCCAAAGAATTCAGGCTGTTCTGGAGGCAAAGGAGTGTACGACCCGGTACTAGATGAGTGTACCTAATAAACTGACCGGTGAGTGTACGTTGTCTCTTAATAAAGAGAACACCCACACAAACAGTTTTTTAAAAATTGCGCCGCTTCGCATTGTATCCCGACTCTCTACTCCATCTCTCTCTGTGTCCACTGATAAAATGGCGAAACAGCATCGGGGTCTAAACTAGCAGTATTGTTGAATATGTGGAGATTTCTCTGCAAGCTGAGACACCCAGCCAGTGCCTGTCCCTCATTCTCATTCTGCAGCCTGCCTGCTTCTCTAGAGGACGAGTCCCTTGACAGAGAGGGAGGCATCTCAGCTCAGATCTCTGCACTTTCACGTCATTTTCTCGCTCCTCATGTGCACATGGGGAGAGCCTAGCTATTGTTACAGATGAACCAATTTTCCGTTGTGTGCGCGCGCATGTGTGCGTGCCTAACAACAAATGACTAGCACAAAATAATCACACACTGAACATTCTGTATGGCAGCATTACTCATCCAACTGAAACAACTACGTAGGTCACATGGCTGTTTGTAGAACATCCGTGATCTCCAACCTGTTAGAACACTAACACTTCGGTGGAGTGGAGCATTACTTGCGACAGGCCTTTTTATCCTCAGATTTTGATTTCCTCAGAAGATAATTATAGGATAATTGCTTTGGATGAGTCTCTCTGGTTGTATGGTGTGGGCAGGACTCTGGACGTGGCTGCTGCTGTGTGCTCTACTTGGCAGGTTGTGTGTGTCAAACGCCCTGCCTGGAAAGGAAAGAGAGAGCCATAACCTGCCCTCCGAGCCCCAGCAGCCGGCTTAAACCCCGTCCACCTATCCATCCATCCACCCACTCATCCATCCATCCCTCAATCCGCCTCCCCACTTTAATTGAGTCCTTCTAATTCCCCCTTTTATTTCAACATGATATGTTAATATGTTCCGCTTTGCTGCATCAGATACCAAGAGACCTCCGTCTTCATTTGTTTTGTGTGTTTAATGAGGGAGAACGTTCCTCCCCTGTTTCCCGGATAAAGTAACTAGGGGGAATTTGGCCGCGCTCATCAGGGAGCAATCGCACGGAGAACTTCATCCATCAACACAATCTGCACGGCTTTGGAGAGGGGATGTGCGAGCTTTCTACACAGATCCGTCTTTCTCTCCTCAGTCAGCGCTGGGCCAGGTCCATCAGTCACGCAAGGCAGGCAGCCCCCCCAAAAGTCCCTACAGTGCACAAATCAGGCTGAGTAAAAAAAAAGTCTCATTTGAATTCCCTTCCACCCAACAGAAGTTGATAGCTCACTGCACCTTGCAGTCTGCAAGGGAGGGCCCTCCTTGTTTCCGGGTCATATGTCTCCGTCTCATCTACCGGTGTGGGAGGAAAGGCCAGGCATGGTCGATCAAGCCTCTCCAGTCTGCCACGGAGGGAGCAAGGCAGAAGATATCCGCCTCTCAGTCAGTCGCAACCCCACTCAGACAAGCTTCACAGCCTCTGTTTGTGTTGAATATCTTATTCTCTCTCCTCTCTGCTGGCTCCTCAAATGACCTTTAACGGCAAAGCCAAACTTCCCCTCTCTCTGCTCTCCTTCCTCCATCGCACATGAATTATAGTCAAACACTCTGCAGAACCCACTCTTCCATCAAAATGTAACAGTACCAAATGGTTATTGCCCTCACTCTCATCGACTGTATAAGGAATTGCAGCTCTTTGATTTGAGGTGTGGAGGGGACAATGACCACTGCTATTGACACTCATCAAAGCAGAGGGTGTGTTAATTATGGATGAGGTCAATCCATTTCACTCTATGCTCTGGGTCTCCACTCACTGTTCGAGACAGAGCTGCTCTGGGTAAGATAGTAGTGCATCTTGGTTTGAATATCATTCTGGATATCTAATTTGTATGTAAATAATGTGAGAAATTCAGACGACACAGCCAGAATTTACTCAGGTGCTGTGGATCGCACACTGTAATATTCATACAGGCGTTCAGTACAAGCTTGCTAGCTCAAGTATTAGAGATTCTCATGAGTTTATGCATGAGGTCTGGTTACCATGACAACCACATTACCATTTTGTTTCCCGTAGAGCACCTAAGAAATTAAACTAACATCCGGATCCAATGAAGTTGACGCTTTCCCAAAGATAACTCCTCATCAGGAACGATGGTTATGTGCTTAGGACCAAAATTATAATACTGAAAACGCTAGCCGCAACCAGGGGGGGCTGGTGGGAGGAGCTATAGGAGGATGGGCTCATTGTAATGGCTGGAATGGAATTCATGGAACTGAGTCAAACATGTGGTTTCCATATGATTGATGTGTTGGATGCCGTTCCATGAATTCCATTCCAGACATTACAGTGAGCCCATCCTCCTATAGCTCCTCCCACCAGCCTCCTCCGGCAACAACGTAGCTGTTTAGCATATCTTAGCGCTGAGGGAATAGTTGGTATGTCTCAGTGAATTAAGAAATAAACTTTCCTAGTACCTTGATTCTCTCTGATACTCCATCAGTGAAGCTGATAGTGAACTCCTCCACCTTGGGCACCTTCAGCTTGGTTTTCTTCTGGTCCGTTTGGTACTCAGTCCGTGTCTTCACCACCACCTGCAGGGAGAGGACAACAATAGTCGGTTACAGTGACACAGCACATTATCACTAATGGGTTGGCTGAACTTCAGTTAGACAGAGCCATAAGCCATCATACCACAAAGTCTTACTGTTACGTCATCACTGTGTTAAGGGCAAAGGCAGAGAGAAAAACTAAAACCTCTGCCAAGCAACTGTCAGGGGGTGGCTATTTTAGGCACTGTCCCGTATGATGCCCGCCAATCAGAACAAATCAACTCTTTTAACATGATGTAGAAGAACAGAGAGCTGGGTAAGCAAGGGGCTGTCCTAGTAATGTCACTCTGCTATTTTTCACTGAAATTGCCTCAGAATTGCAGTCAAAATACAGAGGGGGAGAGAGAGCGAGAGAGAGAGAGATACAAAATGTGCAAGTGTGAGCCTCATTTAGCTGCTTGTATGAATGTCACACCCAAGGTGTCGGCAGAAAGTACTATGCGGTAAATGACTGATGAATTCAGCAGTTTGTACTGCTGGTTCCTTATCACTTCTACAGGTCACTGTACTGTTTCTCTCAGCTATTAGACACTATTCACCTGAACCTCTCTAACTTGACAAAAATCACAGGAACTGAGTGACGCTAGCACTTCCAGTAATGATGGATCAAGGAATACATTTCCAAAATAATTGCGCCTTCCACAAACCCCTGGTAGCTCCTCTCTCCACCTCACAATCTGGAATGAATGGCATTATATTATCCTGAAGTCTCCAAGAAGAGACTCGGCTACTGCAATTACAGCCTCCGACTCCCTCCCGATCACTTTGACATTTAATTTTCCCCCTGAATTACCAGGCTGTCTGCACCCATTTTTCTCTCCATGCGCCCCTTTATTATTTGAGAGACCCTGTTATCATTACCACTGTCATTTCATTTCTCATTCATAGATAAAAGCAATGTGTAGGCTACCCTCGGGTGAGGACCTGCAGTTTCCCAGGTAGGTAATTCTAGTCAATGGATGTACTAGGAGCTTCTCCTGAGTCATATAATCAAAAGGGACTGTATTTGCATTATGATTTACATGGATCAAAATGGCTAATAATAAAAGGATGGGCACGGTTATTCAAATATCCAAACGGACGTTAGTATTTGAATACTTGCAAGAGTATTCATTTTTTGGAAGAAAAAAAAAATCATAGGCCTATTTTAACAATGAAAAGGCTTTGTCTCAATTAAAGAAAATGTTCTGTGACATTGCTACACACAATAAAAACAAACTTTTGAATATAGTTCTTATGACGTGGGCCCCATAAAAAGACAAGAGCTGTGTTCGAATACCCATACTAACACATTGTATACTACATACATAATGAATATATACTACCTTCTATATACTTTTATTATACTGTAAATGAACGGTATGCCTTTCAGTTGAGCGTACTAGCACTTCGCCTGTCTACCGGAAGTTGATGCTGATGCTATTCTACAATGTATAAAATAGTAAAAATAAAGAGAAACCCTCGTATGAGTAGGTGTTCTAAAACTTTTGACCAGAAGTGTATAAATATTTTTGGGTGGGCTTGCCTGTTTTGCATGTTATTTTGGCATTAATGTCTGCCACATATCAGTTTGCAAACAATGTAAAATAAGTATATACAGTTGAAGTCGGAAGTTTACATACACCTTAGCCAAAAACATTTAAACTCAGTTTTTCACAATTCCTGACATTTAATCCTGGTAAAAATTCCCTGTCTCAGGTCAGTTAGGATCACCACTTTATTTTAAGAATGTGAAATGTCAGAATAATAGTAGAGAGAATGATTTATTTCAGCTTTTATTTCTTTCATTTCTTTCTTTCAGGCCTCCTTGCTCACACATGCTTTCAGTTCTGCCCACAAATTTTCTATAGGATTGAGGTCAGGGCTTTCTGATGGCCACTCCAATACCTTGACTTTGTTGTCCTTAAGCCATTTTGCCACAACTTTGGAAGTATGCTTGGGGTCATTGTCCATTTGGAAGACCCATTTGCGACCAAGCTTTAACTTCCTGTCTTGAGATGTTGCTTCAATATATCCACATAACTTTCCTCCCTCATGGTGCCATCTATTTTGTGAAGTGCACCAGTCCCTCCTGCAGCAAAGCACCGCCACAACATGATACTGCCACTCCTGTGCTTCATGGTTGGGATGGTGTTCTTCGGCTTGCAAGCCTCCCCCTTTTTCCTCCAAACATAACGATGGTCATTATGGCCAAACAGTTCTATATTTGTTTCATCATACCAGAGGACATTTCTCCAAAAAGTACGATCTTTGTCCCCGTGTGCAGTTGCAAACCATAGTCTGGCTTTTTTATAGCGGTTTTGGAGCAGTGGCTTCTTCCTTGCTGAGCGCCCTTTCAGGTTATGTTGATATAGGACTCGTTTAACTGTGGATATAGATACTTTTGTACTTGTTTCCTCCAGCATCTTCATAAGGTCCTTTGCTGATGTTCTGGGATTGATTTGCACTTTTCGCACCAGAGTGGGTTCATCTCTAGGAGACAGAACGCGACTCCTTCCTGAGCGTTATGTCAGCTGCAAGGTCCCATGGTGTTTATACTTGCGTACTATTGTTTGTACAGATGAACGTGGTACCTTCAAGCATTTGCTCCCAAGGATGAACCAGACTTGTGGAGGTCTTCAATTTCTTTTCTGAGGTCTTGGCTGATTTCTTTTGATTTTCCCATGATGTCAAGCAAAGAGGAACTGAGTTTGAAGGTAGGCCTTGAAATGCATCCACAAATACAGGCTAATTGACATCTTTTGAGTCAATTGGAGGTATCAGAAGCTTGACATCATTTTCTGGAATTTTCCAAGCTTTTTAAAGGCACAGTCAACTTAGCGTATGTAAACTTCTGACCCACTGGAATTGTGATACAGTGAATTATAAATGAAATAATGTCTGTAAACAGTTGTTGGAAAAATTACTTGTGTCATGCACAAAGTAGAACCGACTTGCCAAAACTATAGTTTGTTAACAAGAAATTTGTGGAGTGATTGAAAAACGAGTTTTAATGACTCCAACCTAACTGTATGTAAACTTCCGACTTCAACTGTATCATTGAGTTAATAAAGCCGTATTCAAACACGGTCTCTTTTTTTGTTTTCTTGAGTAAGGCAGCTCCAAAATGCAAGTGTTTCAGACAATTTCAGTGCTTTCTGTGGTGGTGGGGCAAGCCAGCAGAAAATACGGAGCGTTGCGCCGTGATTGGCTCAGTGTTCTGTCACTCATAGGGATACTACGTCACCGCCAAGTCTAAGGGGAGACATCGAAAATTCGAGCCCCTTGGGTGCTGCTATAGAGTTACATTAGAAGAGCCAATCCAAGAAGGCTCAGGGTCATTGGCCACAGATAGAATGACGTTAAATGTACAGTAGCTTTGATTGGGCTGATCATGTCAACATCATACTTTGAAAATCTTAGCTAGCAGTCATCATCATGAATGAAGTCGACAATCTACTGGCAAATCCTTTTTAATCCTTGTCATATAAAGAGAAATTATAGATCAAACGCATCGGTGCTCAACGGCCATAAACATTACACAACGAGTTGAAAATCGCAAATTCAACAATGAGTGATTTGGAAGGAATCAGTGACAGTGGCTGTGTGGTTCCAAATCTGGGATTAAGAGGCTCTTTTTCAAGTTTAAAATGATTAACATTCAACATTGGCCATGCTGTCAATGAAGCATGATTTGTGCCGTGCGCAAAACAACTTAACTCAGAACTGCGAAAACTTGACTTCAGTAAATTCAAGACAACTGGGAAGTCGGAAAATACGTTTTGAACGGTCATCCAACTCAGAATTGTAAATCCGGCCTCTTTCTAGAGCCATGACCTGAAGATCAACGACATCATTATTCAACCTTGTTTTTTTCAAGTTCCCAGTTGTTTTGAAAGCACCATAAATCCAGAGAATGCCAGACTTTGATGACAAAATTTTCCCACGAAGGACAGGCACGCCAACTTCCTGTTCAAATGAGCGCAGAACAACAAAGTGAGTTCAAAAATGTATTGTATGCTGCTGCATAAATGATGTAATATGTCAGGGGGATATGTATACTTTAGCTATGAAAGTAATATTAAGTGTGTTGTGTAGTAAGATGTTAGTAGCCCATGTGCCTCACCCTAATAATTTGGTCTATTTACCCCTCTTAATTTTGCCTACTGTTCTGACTTGGTGTAGCCTATAACCTGTTTTATAGAAATGTAATCAAAGATTTTAAGAGCTTTCATTGTCTGCTTATATGCTCCTTTATTTATCCTACGGTTCTGACTTGGTGTACAGGGAGAACACTGTAAGAACGGCCCATGTTCTGAATTCTGTCGCTGTACATTTCAAAAGTGCTAAACAAATAGTTATATTGACTACGTCCGTCCTAGTTCGCTCATTAATGTCTTAATTGAAATTACAGATTGCCTTTTATCCGCTTGTCATCCCCTCATTAGAAACCACATTTGATTAAGCAAGTCAGCCATATTTTTTTTTAAAGGCAGTATATGAGGCTGAATTAACTGTTTTGCTGCCAGACAAGGCTCCGCTGGTAGCCAGATGTAGCAGTGGTAAGAGGTTTGGTCTGCTGTTGGGACAGTTTTATGTAACCGTTAGTCACCATTATAGTGCAATTAATGCATTGTTTTGTGTTGTGTAGTAGCTTTGCTGGCATGCATCCCACTTTTATTTAAAAAAATTTGCCCCACCAATATGTACATGTTAAAATCACCACTCGTTACAGCCTCATTCTAAATCTACACACAACAGCCCCTAATGACAAAGCAAAAAACAGGTTCAGACCTTTTTACCCCCCATTGTTTTATTAATAAAAAAAATTGCTTATTTACAGATGTATTCAGACCCTTTGCTATGAGACTCAAAATTGAGCTCAGGTGCATCCTGTCTCCATTGATCATCTTTGAGATGTACAACAAATGATTGGACATGATTTGGAAAAGGCACATACATGTCCATATACGGTCCCACAGTTGACAGTGCATGTCAAAACAAAAAAGAAGCCATGAGGTCAAAGGAATTGTCCGTAGAGCTCCAAGACAGGATTGTGTTGAGGCACAGATCTGGGGAAGGGTACCAAAACATTTCTGCAGCATTGAAGGTTCCCAAGAACACAGTGGCCTTCATCATTCTTAAATAGAAGAAGTTTGGAACCATCAAGACTCTTCCTAAAGCTGGCTTCCCAGTCAAACTGAGCAATCGGGGGAGATCACTGACAGAGATTCAGAGTTCCTCTGTGGAGATGGGATAACCTTCCAGAAGGATAACCATCTGCAGCACACACGTTTGGGGGACACCTGTCACCATCCCTACGGTGAAGCATGGTGGTGGCAGCATCATGCTGTGTGGATGTTTTTCAGAGGGAGGGACTGGGAAGCTAGTCAGGATCGAGGCAACGACTAACAGAGCGGAGCAGAGAGATCCTTGATGAAAACCTGCTCCAGAGCGCTCAGGACCTCAGACCGGGGTGAAGGTTCACTTTCCAACAGGACAACAACCCTAAGCACACAGCCAAGACAACGCAGGAGTGGCCTCGGGACAAGTCTCTGAATGTCCTTGATTGGCCCAACCAGAGCCCGGACTTGAACCCGATCGAACATCTCTGGAGAGACATCTCTGAAAATAGCTATGCAGAAATGTTCCCCATCCAACCTGACAGAGCTTGAGAGAATCTGTAGAGAAGACGCATGTCTGAAAATGTGGCCACAATCATAATGTGGACAAGTTCAGGACACATTAGAAATACAGGTGTCCAAAGCTTGTACAGTAGCGTCATACCCAAGAAGTCTCGAGGCTGTAATCGATGCCAAAGGTGCTTCAACAAAGAACTGAATAAAGGGTCTGAATACTTATGTAAATGTCTTTTTTTTAATAGATTAGCAAAAATGTCAAAAACTGGTTTTGCTTTGCCATAATGGGGTATTGTGTGTAGATCGATGAGGGGGGAAAAAAACAACAATCAATTTTAGAATAAGGCTGTAACCTAACAAAATGTGGAAAAGGTCAAGAGGTCTGATTACTTCCAGAAGACACTGTAGGTAGGGATAAAGTGACTAAGCAACGGGATAGATAATTAACAGTAGCAGATGCGTATATGATGTGTCAAAAAAAGTTAGTGCAAAAAAGGTCAATGCAGAGGGTTAACCAATAGCTGCCCGGACTATGTAACAAAATATTTAGCAGTCTTATGGCTTGGCGGGGTAGAAGCTGTTCAGGGTCCTGTTGGTTCCAGACTTGGTGCAACGGTAACGCTTGCCATGCGGTAGCAGAGAGAATAGTCTATGACTTGGGTGGCTGGGTCATCCTCTGATACCGCCTGGTATAGAGGTCCTGGATGGCAGGGAGCTTGGCCCCAGTGATATCCAGACACAATGCCTGCCTGACTACCGGATCACAATGTATCTTTTGATTGTCTACACTTGTCTAAAAATGTTGGCACAATCAGAATGTGGACAAGATCAGGACAAAGGTTGCATGTTCGAACCAGGTATAAAAGGAGCTAGTGAGGTCTACTCTTCATATATTCAAAGATGACAAACCAAGTAGCCCATTCAAACCATCTGATTTCCTTGTGTTTCTTGAGCCATGTAATTTGCCCTGTTCAGCAAACACAGGACCACTGTAAACACGTCATGAAATGAGCCTTAACTGTACTGTTTCAAATGTCAATAATTCCGCATTAAAAAACAAAATCTTTGGTATTTACCAAGGCTGTATGCCAAATAGTCTTTACATTTTTCTATTTATCCAACCACCTTGGGGAAATCTACTGGCATGGCCCCTAGTCCACTTCAACAACTCCATCTCCAAACAACCACAAAATATGTACTTATCTGACCCTCTGCATGGTATATCTTTAAAAAACATTCAGAGGCGTGTATCAACCATAGAAAGAGGAGGAAGGGAAGCGTTACTAAGGTACACAATAGTACATTTTGGTAGACAGAAGGTGCTCTTTGGTAAAAGGGGTAAATTGGTCATCAAAAAGAAAGGAGGACCAAGGCACTCTTCATATAATTAATTAAAATGCCTTTATTAGTATGGCATGTTCAATAGAAACAAAGTTTTAAAAACCGACGCGTTTCGGCTGCATGGCCTTCGTCAGGGAGTATCAACCCATTGATGTGATGAGTCAAAAAAGTTAGTGCAAAAAAGGTCAATGCAGGGCCTCCCGGGTGGCGCAGTGGTCTAGGGCACTGCATCGCAGTGCTAGCTGCGCCACCAGAGTCTCTGGGTTCGCGCCCAGGCTCTGTCGCAGCCAGCCGCGACCGGGAGGTCCGTGGGGCGACGCACAATTGGCCTAGCGTCATCCGGGTTAGGGAGGGTTTGGCCGGTAGGGATATCCTTGTCTCATCGCGCTCCAGCGACTCCTGTGGCGGGCCGGGCGCAGTGCGCGTTAACCAAGGGGGCCAGGTGCACGGCGTTTCCTCCGACACATTGGTGCGGCTGGCTTCCGGGTTGGAGGCGCGCTGTGTTAAGAAGCAGTGCGGCTTGGTTGGGTTGTGCTTTGGAGGACGCGTGGCTTTCGACCTTCGTCTCTCCCGAGCCCGTACGGGAGTTGTAGCGATGAGACAAGATAGTAATTACTAGTGATTGGATACCACGAAAATTTGGGAGAAAAGGGGTTAAACATTTAAAAAATTAAAATAAATAAAAGGTCAATGCAGAGGATTAACCAATAGCTGCCTGGACTATGTAACAAACTATTTAGCAGTCTTATGGCTTGGGGGGTAGAAGCTGTTCAGGGTCCTGTTGGTTCCAGACTTGGTGCAGCGGTACCGCTTGCCATGCGGTAGCAGCGAGAATAGTCTATGACTTGGGTGGCTGGGTCATCCCCTGATACCGTCTGGTATAGAGATCCTGGATGGCAGGGTGTTCGGCCCTTGTGATGTACTGGGCTGTATGCACTGCCCTCTGTAGCGCCTTGCAGTCAGATGCCAAGCAGTTGCCATACCAAGCGGTGAAGCAGCCAGTCAAGATGCTCAATGGTGCAATACTTTTAGGGATAGGGCTTGGTCAAAAGTAGTGCACCAAATAAGAAATAGGCTGCCATTTGGGACGTATCCCATGACTTCTTGTCTGAATAATGCACATGAATCACTGCTACCAGGAGTGACGAGGTGAAATGGAAACTCCAAAGGAAGAATACCAAGATACAAAGCACCCAAATATGCTCTTTACATATGCTATATTCTTGTTGATGTTTTGATGTGTTCGCTTTGCTAAAAAGCACTGCAGTTATATATTGACTAATTTATACTGTACAAGTAACAACATGGCATCCCTCATCCAACATGCTCTCAGATCTCTGGGCCAAGTGATAAGTCATCCAGTTCACTTTGGCAAACAGCAGCTTGTTCTTGAAAGAAGTGCAATTTAAAGGCCCGGCCTGGAGCCTGAATTCTTAAGAAAATGATTTATTCAAAGTGCTGCATATACCACTCTCCCCTACACTCCGCAGGTCAACTATTTATAGTCAAGCTCTGCTAGTTGCCCTGAAATCACTGTCCATCCAATCAAGATATTGGTGCCCCTTTAGGCGCATCCCCTGCCGTCCAGATGGGATCAAGGCTAATTCCTCCCCAATCCCTCAGCACTGGCCTACTGAGGATTGTGTTTATCAGGCACGTTTGTCTCACTGCTGCCCAGTAGCCCTGGTCCCACAGCCAGCAGTGTTTAGCACGATAAAAGCATCTGTAGCTCACTGACAACTCCTCCCATAGTGTTATTTTTGAAGGTACAATGTGTAAATACCCTCTATACCAGGCTTCTAATATTCAGAGGGGGAGTAATGGTTGACTTTCCTTTTCATCTATTTCAAACATTTTTATACATTCATCTGAGAAATGTTTAAAGGTAATACAGGGACATTATTTTCATACAGCCAAGAACCTCTGAGAAAACATGGTACTCTAGCATCACCTCAGGCTTGGGAGGCATTTTACATGAGGGTGAAAATAGAATCTGCGTAAAGCAGAATGTGAACTGTTCCCACAGCTATGCCTTATCTGTAGCCCAACGAAACCGCCCTGTGCCCACTCTACTCACACCACTGACCCCAGAGCCTGCATGGACCACCTCTCAATCTCTGACGGGGATGAACTGGATGCAAGAATGACCGTTCTTTGAGTGGAATCTGGAGACTGTAGCCTAATTTATACCCGGTTCAAATGTGTCCTGATCTTGTTCACATTATGATTGTGGCCACATTTTCAGACATGCGTCTAAACATTGTACGTTTGCCATCTTATCCGCATCCCTCCCTATATGCAAGTTATTTGACATTCTTTCATAATATTTATTTTGACACATATTGATGCCATAGGTCAATGATTTTAGAGGGTGGAATAATGATGATTCAAATGTTTTTACTGTCCAGATCCATCTACACTTGTAAGATATCCAGACACAATGCCTGCCTGACTACCTGCGGAGGTGGGCAGGATGATCTGATCACAATGTGTCTTTTGATTGTCTACACTTGTCTAAAAATGTTGGCACAATCAGAATGTGGACAAGATCAGGACAAAGGTTGCATGTTCGAACCAGGGATAAAAGGAGCTAGTGAGGTCTACTCTTCATATATTCAAAGACGACAAACCAAGTAGCCCCTTCAAACCATCTGATTTCCTTGTGTTTCTTGAACCATGTAATTTGCCCTGTTCAGCAAACACAGGGCCACTGTAAACACGTCATGAAATGAGCCTTAACTGTACTGTTTCAAATGTCAATAATTCCGCATTAAAAAACAAAATCTTTGGTATTTACCAAGGCTGTATGCCAAATAGAGTCTTTACAATTTCTCTATTTATCCAACCACCTTGGGGAAATCTACTGGCATGGCCCCTAGTCCACTTCAACAACTCCATCTCCAAACAACCACAAAATATGTACTTATCATGGTATATCTTTAAAAAAAAAAAAACATGTATCAACCCATTGAAAATCCTGGATGGTGCTCCAATTCCTCCTCGGGCAGGCATGGTTAAGACAGCAGAATCCAAGACAAGGGCTGAAGCACCACTCTGCAAAGGTGTCAGGGTTCTTCCCTTAATGTTTACTACAGAGTGACGGGTTCGGCCTGCATGGGGCCATGGGTTCTTCTGTGCTGCTGATCAAATAAGCCAAAACACAAGCCTTACGATAAGCTAGGAGCTGACAAATAAATCACAGAGGAGCATCATTTCAGCATATCAGCATTCACTCCTGAAGTAAAACATGCATGAAATGACTCCAGCAGGTACTGTGGGCCTTGTGATAACACAACAAAGGACCTGTCCTTCACTCCTATGGAATATTTTTTTTTTAAACTACTTTGATCATATGGAGCTGTTTTGATTGAAAATCACTTCAAAGTAAGATTAAATTATGTGCATTATTAAACTATCATCACTCATATCAATCATATTAACATATTCAGTTCAGCGAGGCAGCGCTGGACCTGTAATAGTCGAAACTGTTATATGGCTTTAGTCAATTCATTAATCATTCTGTGTAATAAGATGCAGCAGTCTGGTTCAAAAATAAAACCCCTTGTCAAAGTAAATTAGGGATGACATGTTTGCTGGTTTCCTAGAATGGATGATGTGCATCCCAGTTATAAACCAAAAAGGGCTTCTTTAATCTGGGTTTTAAACAAAGGAGGCAACAGGGCAATTGAGATGACAAAGAGATGGGTTTGCTGTTTTATTTGTTATGGCTTTGGCCATAAATCAAGGAGTGTGTGTGAATCAGAGGAAATCTCAGCAGACAGACAGTCCATTTTACCTTGTCTGGGGCTCCATACTGGAGATTACCGACATCCAGAGGGGTGATGAGCGGCACGTTTTGGAAGCCATCCTCCACACTGACCGGTTTAGCGCCTTTGTCTTGTAGATTACTCCCCAGTTTAACCATCTTTACCAATAGAAAATAGTGCACTTCTCAAGCAGATGCTGTAAATATGACAGACACTGTTAGTTAATTGTACATGTCTAATTTATCAAACAATAAAACATCTAATGAGCACGCAAATCAATGTTTTTTCTTTGGACATTACATTCATTGGATTTAAACTTTACCTTTATAATACTTTTTTACAGTCTAATAAAACGCTCTGAAACCCCGTTTTAATTTCCTAAATATTGGATAAATTAAATATTGGGGGTAAAAAAAAAAAAGGTGGAAAATACCATTTTCCAACGCCATAGAGCAGGCGTCAAAATAAATCCTATGTTCGTTCATAGGCTAACTGTGCATAGGGATGCACCTGCAGTAGCCTAGCCTACTTCGCCATTCTTATCGGCCAAAAACAAAAGATCTCAAACAAAAACATCTACTTACGATGGACGCACTTGTATAAGTCCTTTTCGTTTCTTCGTCTGCTGTTGTTATATCAAAGACAGGATGCAAGGAGCAGATGCGTGAAGGCAGACCGGGCGTAGTTGCAATCAAAACTCAGCGATGCTGATGCAGGAAACTAGACAGCCCGATCCCTACAGAGACTAGCGGGCTCCGTAAGCAACCCAGAACCCAATTCCAAACACTGCCTCCTCACTTTATGCTTGCATCTGGCGCCGCTAGAGGGATTTTTGAATGAAATCGCACATTTGTTATGCGTGACTTAAAAAGGACCACAAACCGCATTCAGATGTATTTTTTTAGTCTTTATCGCCACCTAGAGACTTAGTTAGAACTGTGCGGTGTCTGTGTCTCTCCCTCTGCATAATAGTCTATCCACTAGAGGCTATATAGGCTAGGTAAAGAAGGACTAAAGTGCAAGACCGTAAAAAGGAACATTATTGCACTTCAAAGTCCAAATTCGACGCATGTTTTGAGACATCAAAAGTTATTTAATGTCAAGATAGGTCCACGTCCCAAGCCATCTGTTTTGTATATCCAGCTATAGCCCCTACGGCACAATTAATGGAAAAGATAATCTGATGAGAAAGGCAATGATCTGTCCATCATCAAATGTAAATCTAGTGCATTGAAAGTGTTAGCCTATGTTTTTATCTGTCTGTATGTACGTTATATTAAAGGGCTGTATTTTCCACCTGTTTAATCTGGCCATCAATACCAAAATCTGTTTCACTAAACACCACAAGAGGGTGCAAATATACAGGAAAACATGCATCCATCCCATCAATCCACTGTATGAACAAGTAAAAAAAGGTGGAATTGGGAGCTGGGGTGGGGGAGACCTATGGGCGGGTTATGGTTAGAGTTAGGTTTGTGCTTAGCATTACAGCTGTAGGGCCATTGCTATACCCTTTTAGGGTTAGGGTTTGCCGTTATTATCACAGCTGTAATGCTAACCTCAAACATAACCCTAACCCTAGCTCCATTTGTCTCTTACCTTGCGAAACAAACTTTTGCCCTCAGAATAGCCTCAATTCAACAGGGCATGGACTCTACAAGGTGTCCAAAGCATTCCACAGGGATGCTAGCCCATGTTGACTCCAATACTTCCCACAGTTGTGTCAACTTGGCTGGATGTCCTTTGGGTGGTGGACCATTCTTGATACATTCAGGAAACTGTTGAGCGTGAAAAACCCAGCAGCGTTGCAGTTCTTGACACAAACCGGTGCGCCTGGCTCCTACTACCATACCCCGTTCAAAGGCACTTATATAAATCTTTTGACTTGCCCGTTCACCCTCTGAATGGCACGCGTACACAATCCATGTCGCAATTGTCTCAAGGCTTAAAAATACTTATTTAACCTGTCTCCTCCCCTTCATCTACTCTGATTGAAGTGGATTTAACAAGTGACATAAATAAGGGATTATAGCTTTCACCTGGATTAATCTAGTCAGTTTATGTCATGGAAAGAGCAGGTGTTCTGAATGTTTTGTACGCTCAGTGTACTTGTTGTACTGTAGATATAAATAGTGGATGTATCCAAGAACCATATATGTGCCTTTTGAAAATAATTAAATAGACTTCATGAATCATTATAAAAATTATGGAAAATATGTATGAAAACAAGTACATTTGAAAACAAGTAGAATTGAAAGAGAGGTTTCTTTTAATAATGACACTTGATGTGGAGTACAAATCCCCTCCCCCCTTTTGTTTTGACTATGTCATAATTTTTCTAAACGCACATGCATGTTTCCCTTTCAGTCAGTCAACTTTCGGTACAACATACTATGGAGAGTAGCACTCTCGCGACTTCGCTTGAAGGTTCTACAATCAAGCCTGACAAGGCTAATAAAATCCATGCCACGCTGGGAACCTGCCTTCCACAGGTGATAAGCGTGAGGCTCGGTTTAATTCCTTCAATTATTCCTCTCTTCACCTCGGTGTGAACAGGAACGAGTCACGCTACGAAAACAAACAATTGGAAAATGAGACTGTCTAAACTGTTGCATAGTGTTATAGCCTGCTCACCCGCTGGACGTTTTGTGCTGAAGTTTGTACTTGTTCTCATTAGTTTCCTAATCACAAACTATTTGCTAGCGCAATGAGTAAGATGGCTAAGAAAGCAACCGAAACGACGGTGGCTACGCTGGGTTTGTGGTGGAGATCATGACCCCAGTCATGCGGTTATAGTATTTCTCTGAAAGATACTCACGATTTATGTGTAGTTTGTCTTGGCTTGGAACACGCTCAGGCGGCCCTCGCTCGAACCAGTCAGTGTGCCTATTGCCACGTACGTGCGGACAAACTCCCTGGAAAGACATGTAGCATTCTTGAGGAAGCTTGGAGTTGCCGATGGCGATTTTCCTTTCCCGAATGCAGGTACCTCGGCTTGGACTGAGGTGCCGGAAGAGGAGAGAGACTTGGGGCTGTGGTCGGAACAGATGGAATTAGCATCCCAACAGGGGGATATTGAGACAGTTGGTTACATACAAAGCCCAGGTTCGGATGACGACTTGGTGTCTCTGGACGGCTCCGGGAGTTTCTCGGATGAGGAAGAGGACTTGGTTCTGAGACAGCCACCTCCTCACTCTACGGGAGTCACAGGGGAAAACATAGTTTACAATGCATCGTTCATAGAACTGCGTTGCAGGGTAGCTATGCGTTTGGAGGTGACCAAAGTCAAACACCACCTACCCCTGTTTCTGGATTTCATCGAAGAATTGACAACACCCTGGTCCAACCTACATTCAGCTAAGCTGTTGCTGCCTGGGTGTGCCCCCTTCTGGAAAGGATGAAATGGACAGGGCTGGTACACACACCAGAGCATTGCTAATGCGAATCCTACGCTCCCTAACAAGCACGGTTGCTTTTCGGCTGCTCAGCTGGAGAAGGTGTATAGTGCAGAAGGGGTGGCTGCCCGGTCCCTGTTGTCTGTCACTACGCTTCAGGTCTACCAGACCGAGTTGCTGTAGGAGCTCGGTATGGCTTTGGCCACAGGAGAGCCCCACGCAGAGCTCCTGGATGAGATCCGCGTTACGGCTGACTTCATTCTACGCATTTCCCGGTGCACCGTTCTGGCGCTTGGGAAAAGCATGGCAACTACAAGGGGTGGCACAACGTCATCTTTTGTGATGTTTTCCCAGGTGCCATAGAGGAACAGACAGATGTATATATCGATGAGCCAATATCTCCCACGGGGTTGTTAAGCTTGGCCATGGAGGCTAGTGAGGCCAAAAAGAAGCAGGAAGAGGGGTTGCACGCTTTTCTTCCTCTGAGGTACTTTGGGGATGCCGGTGGGGCAGCTTCTGGAAGGTCGGCAAGTGGAGCTCTGCCGGCTTAGCGGGCTGTCCCTGGGTTCGGGTCAGAACCAGGTCAGACAGGCATGGTTCCCATCCGCAACGCCAGTCTGCCCCGCACCCAGGGGCGAGGTGAGAGAGGGACCTGCAACCTCACTGGGAAGAAGACAGCCCCCGCATACGTAGCTCAGGGATGCGGGGTGGCACGGGGTGGCACGGGGTCAGGTCCTGCCTTGCCATCTGCCCCAAACACCCGTGGTGACAACAGCACGGTCAATCGGGGTACGTCATGATGCCTCCAAATCCAGAGTGGACCGGGCTTCAGGCAAACATATGCGCCTAAACACATTGTTTCAACCCCATTGTTTTCGGGTTTCAAGAGTGTTGTGTAATTCTTCATGTGAGTTCAATAAAGCATGTCCCTCCTCCACATTCAGACACAAGGTTGTAAAGAGTGGTGGAGATTTTTTTTTAAGATACAAAAATAACCTATTTCTGCCTGTCCACGACAGACGTCATACCCCCTCAGATGGCCCTTTACGGGAGACTCGTTGCCTGCTCGCATGCACAGTGTCGCCCTGGGTAATGCAAACCATAACATCGTGGTACAAATTCTTGTACGTACCCTATTTGTTTGCTTTGTCATGAAGTTGACTGTTCTCCCGGCCTCAGGACCGGTATTAAGGGAGGAATTTCCTGGTACCGAAAAGGGACGGGGTTTACGCCCCATTCTAGACATACATGCCCTGAACAAACATCTCAGAGTTTACTAATTCAAAATGCTCACAAATCAGTGGCTGTTACAGTCCGTGTGTTGGTTCACCACCATTGACCTAAAGGATGTAAACTTTCATGTGCCCATGTACCCAAGTCACAGAAAGTTCCTGAGATTCCTTAAAGAGGCAAGCCTACGAGCTTCTCGTCTCCATTGTTTTTCAAGGGTGGTGGAGGCAGCTCTGGCACCCACGAGTAGCCAGGGGCTGAGGGTATAGGCCTATCTGGACGATTGGCTGATAGCAACAGAGTCAAGGGAAGGTGTCCGCGTTCCAGCTCTGCTTGGCCCAATTTCGGTTGGGGCTCACAGTACGTTTTTGCCAGTTACTGCGCCTACTGGGGATAGTAGATTCTATGATAGTGGTCATTCCACTGGGACTATTATTGATGCGGCCATTCCAGCAGTGGGTACTAGCAACGAGCTTGGATGCATTTTGCCACCTAAACTGGTCGATTCAGGTGTCCCCTACATTCCTTCGGGTACTGGCCCAGCGGAGGGATCCCCGGCTGCTGTCACAAGGGGCTCCTATGGGCCAGGTGTTGTCTCGCAAGGTGGTCACAACAGATGCGTCCCTCAAATGGTGGGGCACGCTGTACGATGGTTACTCAATTTGGGCAGTATTGACAGTGTCACAGAGTGCCTGGCATATGAATTACCTGGAACTTTTGACTGTGTACTTAGCATTTAGGCGCCTAGTCCCGCGTTGCCCGGGCCGTGATGTGCAGGTCAGATCCGACAACATGACAACGGTTGCATACATCAACAGGCAGGGGGAACTCGGTTCCTCCCCCTCCTCACCTTGGCTTCCTGTTGCTGTGGAGCAGAGCCCATTTACTCTCACTTCGGGCAGTGCATGGTGTTCTCTAAGCAGCATCTCTCTCACTGACGGGTTGCATCACTACCTGGTATGGCAACTGCTCGGCCCTAAAAATTGTTAAAGACTCCAGCCACCCTAGTCATAGACTGTTCTCTCTGCTACCGCACAGCAAGCGGTACTGGAGCGCCAAGTATAGGTCCAAGAGGCTTCTAAACAGCTTCTACCCCCAAGCCATAAAACTCCTGAAATTCTAATCAAATGGCTACCCAGACTATTTGCATTGCCCCACTCCCCTCTTCTATGCTGCTGCTACTCTCTATTATCTATGCATAGTCACTTTAATAACTCTACCTACATGTACATATTACCTCAATTACCTCGACTAACCGGTGCCCCCGCACATTGACTCTGTACCGGTACCCCCTGTATATAGCCTCGCTATTGTTATTTTACTGCTGCTCTTTAATTATTTGTTACTTTTATTTGTTACTTTTTGGGGGGTATTTTCTTAAAATGTGTTGGTTAAGGGCTTGTACGTAAGCATTTCACTGTAAGGTGAAATACCTGTTGTATTCGGTGCATGTGACAAATACAATTTGATTTGATTTTGATTTGATTTGATTTGATTGTGGCATATTTCCCTGGCATATAGCAGCAAGGAGCAGGGGTTACCTAGACGAGTAAGCGCCCACTCCACTGGCATCTTGGGTGTTGCTTAAAGGGTTGACTATAGGAGATATTTGTGCTGCAGCGAGTCGGGCATCACCACACACTTTTCTTACAGCAAGGACAGGGGAAAGTCACTAGGCAGCGCACCGTGTGCTCAATACCCAGACTGTCACATCTGGTGGTGTCAGGTCTAGGTTGTCTGCTATGGGCCATTGGGGCCTGATTATATTTCCCCATAGTACGTTTTAACAAAGTTGACTGACTTAAAGGGAACGTAACGTTATGACTATAACTACTGTTCCCTGAAGGAGGGAAAGGAGATACAACACCTGTTTGGCCCCGCACCGCCCGTTCCTGGGCTTGGTGAAGAGCATTATTAAATTGAAGGAATGAATCCAAGCCTCACGCTTATCACCTGTGGAAGGCGGGGCTTCCATCGAGGCACATATTTCATTGGCTTTGTCAGGCGTGATTGTAGATCCTTCAAGCGAAGTCGCGAGAGTGCGACTCCCCATAGTATGATGTACCTCGTTTCCCTCCTTCATGAAACAGTAGTCACAACGTTGCATTCTTTGTTTCAAGGGTTCAGTGTACTACTTTTGACCAGGGCACATAGGACCAAAACAGTGTTCAATAACAATAATCTAAGGAGATTTCAAATTCCTGTCCTAGAGTACTCCTTCTTACAAATGTACTACCTAAGGGACAACATGTCCAGGGCAGAGGCTTTTCCTTGCTATGAGTCTTACCAGACACCACGGCCTAGCTGTGCTTAATGAGGGGTCCATGTCTCTGTGACCTGGTTGCTGGCTGCTACAGAGGCAGAGAGAGAAAGAGAGAGACAGGCAGGCATCCGGTCGCAGAATGAATTGGCTCAGCAGAACCATTGTCTCCACTGTCAGAGAGACAGGCGTGATGTCATCTGGATCTTTCATCCAAGTTTTTTGTCACTATTATTCTATACTGAACAAAAATATAAATGCAACATGCAACAATTTCAAAGATTTGACTGAGCTACAGTTAATATAAGGAAATCAGTCAATTGAAAACAATTCATTAGGCCCTAATCTATGGACTGGGCAGTGTTGCAGCCTTGGGTGGGCCTGGGAGGGCATAGGCCCACCCACTTGGGAGCCAGGCCCAGCCAATCAGAATTAGTTTTTCCCCACAAAAGGGCTTTATTACAGACAAAAAAAAATCTCAGTTTCGTCAGCTGTTCAGGTGGCTGGTCTAAGACAATCCCGCAGGTGAAGAAGCCGAATGTGGAGGTCCTGGGCAGGCATGGTTACGCGTGGTCGGTGGTTGTGAGGCCGGTTGGACGTACTGACAAATTCTCTAAATTGACGTTGGAGGTGGCTTATGGTAGAGAAATGACATTCAATTCTCTGGCAACAGCTCTGGTGGACAGTCCTGCAGTCAGCATGCCAATTGCACATTCCCTCAAAACTTGAGACATCTGTGGCATTGTGTTGTGTGACAAAACTGCACATTTCAGATTGGCCTTTTATTGTCACTAGCACAAGGTGCACCTGGTTAATGATCATGCTGTTTAATCAGCTTCTTGATATGCCACACCTGTCAGGTGGATGGATTATCTTGGCAAAGGAGAAATGCTCGCTTGCAGGGACGTAAACAAATGTGTGCCCAAAATTTGAGAGAAATACGCTTATTATGCATTTAGAACATTTCTGGGATCTTTCATTTCAGCTCATGAAACATGTGACCAACACTTTACATGTTGTGTTTATATTTTTGTTCAGCATATGTACACTTCCTGCAGCGGTATATCCATGCAATGCCATCCGAGAACAGGGTTGGGGTCCATATTGACTGGAGCCCAACTACTGTTTTTGATGCAACCTCATGAGGAAAGGTTTTCCCAAATGCACCGCACAACCCCAGGGACCTACAACTTTTTCTCTTGTATTACCTATTTTGATGATAGCAAGGTAATTCATGGTTTTGCCTACATTGAAGGATTTACACTTACTCAGGCAATGTGAGTGCTGCTACCTACGGTACATAAGGTCCCAAGGTTAGTGAGCTAATGGTTTTCTTTCAGGTTTGACACATTATTAGAAGACTACAGTACATTAGAGTGAATTCTGAGTGGTGCTTTATATTGGTAATGTACCAGTCAGCAGGCAGGTGGAGCTGCTGAGTCTGATGAATATGATCACTTACAGTGTGTTTGTAGACTGACATTAATCACATTCTTTATCCCAGGACATTTCGGCAAGATTATCAATACCCTGGCATGTGTGATGATACATCTACTTTGAATGACTGGCTTCATCAGCTACGGTTTGTATAAAGCAGGGGTGTCAAACTCATTCCATGGAGGGCCTCATGTCTGCTGGTTTTAGTTTTTTCCTTTCAATTATGACCTAGACAACCAGGTAAGGGGAGTTCCTTACTAATCAATGACCTGAATTCATCAACCGAGTACAAAAGTTGAACAACAACCTGCAGACACCCGGCCCTCCATGGAACGAGTAGCATTACAGTGACATTCTTTGAAAGGATCCAGTAACGACTGGCATACAAACACACCGACTTCTTAGTCTGGAAAAGGAAATAATGGTTGCAAAATAACAGCTCATAAAATATTAATGGTTAATCTGATACCGACATTTGCAAAAGCTGCTGGTGGTCGCCATTTTAACACCCTCTCTCGCTCACACACAGCATAACGCTCATAACTCATTGCGACCTTATTTTCTTGTATGTAGTAAAGATATCTGAATTCATTCAGAGGTTTAATCAGCCAGGGCCCAGCAATGGCTGCTGCCTAGCTTTATGAAAGCAGCAACCAATGAGCATCTACAGAAATCACAATACACTGTCCACACAAAGAAAAACACAATGGGCCTTATTGTCACAGTTAAGTTTTATTCATTCAACGTTTCACATTACAAATATTTAAAAGTTATGCATACTGTTATAAATAGTTGGCTGCAAACAATTAAATAACATTAGATTTCTTTTTCATTTCACTAGCACTTCTACAGACCAACTCCTAGAAATATGGACATTTTGTATTACATAACTTAATTTGAAAGGAAAATACAAAAATAGTAACTTATAAAGTGAAATGACAATAAAAATTAAGGTGATATCTTCAGTTTAAAAAAAATATTAATAAATACAACCTTCCCATACACAGTTAAAAACTATTGACATTTTGCCATTAAGTAATAACATCATTAACAGACCAATATTTAAATATTTATTTCCTTCAGAAAATGTGAACCATATATTGTGGAGCACAATATAGCAATTAGTAAAAACTAGACACTAACATATTAAAAGCTTCACCTCAAAAATATAACAAAAATCTGATCAAAATTATAAAAAATTATACATTCCAATTAAAAATATACCAATAAACAGCTAAATACATTATTGACCTAATAATTACAATGCAATCAATCACAGTAGCTTGAAATAAACAAATTAAGCAAATGAGCACAAAACCTTTAAATGTTTTAAAAAATAACTTCAATTATTTATATTAGTACAAATAGTTTGATTTCTTTTTCTTTTCTTTTTTACAAACACCAGCATGAAAAGGATTACAATAACAGTAGAAAATGACTGTGAAAAACATATTAACATCTTCTTTAAATGTCTGCAATTAAAAACGGCATTAAAGAATTACATTGCAAAGTCTTATTCTGGAAAAAAGTTCAAAAAAAGTATTGCACATAACAACTCGAAGTTAACTTGCAACATTTACCACATTCAAGTCTTAATGTTCCCCTTCCTCCAACTAGGTTGATTTGCCTCAACAGACAGTGGAGATGAGTTATCAAGTCTTTTCAACAGTGTCCTAAAAGATGCTCAAGTCTTGCACCGCTAAAATATATTTTAGAGTTTTTATTTTTTATTTTCTTGTATATTTTTCTGTGCATCCTGCAGAGGTCTGAGTATGGGGAAGGCAAAGAGATGAACACATGGGAGGGGAGTGAGGTGTGGGGGTGTCCTTAACAAATTAAAAGTTGTGAAACATCTGGTGCACTACAACAATTCATTTCAATAGCTAATTCATGTACTTATCTTCTTTTTTTTTTATCATGCATGCTAAGGATTATAATAGGAGCTAGTTGGCAAGTTCAAGAATATACATTTTCCAATGTTAAAATATCTAAACACCAAACATCCATTCTTGTGATACGAGATTCAGCCTAATTATGAACCATCATTTGCATTCTCCTTATAATTGTTACATTCCAGCTATGGAGAGAGGAAACCAAAATAATAGAAGTTACCGTTTTCCAACTAGGATAGCCATTTTTTTAAACATTCATTTTAAATGACAACTTTTTCTCACCATGCTGTTAAGATCAGATTTTTGTGAAACATTTAGTGTATGAGATCTAATACCTTAAGCAATACACTTTCATCATTCCTCTGCAGTTTTGAAGTCGCATCAACACAAGTGTGCACTTAGTTGTAAAGATTCCTCAGCACTGAAATGTATAAAAAGCATAATTGAAAATAATATATTGAAATCACTCAACTTTTTTCTTTAAATTAAAATTTCCATATATGCAGATCTCTCAGTAACAAAAGTACAAAAGCTACCTTTCACAATGTGAAAAATTGAGGTATTGCAAAAAGGAGTTTTCCCATTTGTGAAAAAATGTGCCTAAAATGACTGTTGAAAAAAATGTTTAGAAAAGTAGTGCATAATAAATGTTTATATGTGCATGACAAAATAATTTAGCTAGAAAACACTGTACCAAAAATCAGCAGGCCATGTATAAAATAATCTTTTTCTCATTAACAGCAAATTCTTCAAAAAGGGTTTTTAACTTCTAAAATGTTCACCCACCACACCCAAGCTAAATTCATGGTGCAGAACTGGTGCATTAGCACACCATCAAGCCAACACAAGGATACGTATTTCACTAGTGTATTAAGTTATATTTCAGCACTTACTCCCTGACATATTTAACGCTAGTAGATTCAGATACTGTATGACTATATTAACCAGACCAACTGTGAGTCTTTGTTTAGCTTTTTGTGTTACATTTCCAAACCTTTTGCAGATCTATCCAAGTTACACAACTGCCTAGCAAGAAGCTTCTCCATTTTGACCTTTGGAAATGAGCGGATTGACTGGTGAAAAGGCCTGGGTGCTTGTAAGCTCAATAAATCCAGTTGTTTTCACTAATGTTTTCCTGGATTTTGACTGCACTGTTATCTATTCAAGGCCAATCTTTGGTTTACTGGTGTCCATCTGGTATTCGTAAGGAAAGGGTAGAAATTATATAAAAACGAGAATGAAAACTCTTTAAAAAATGTTTAGAAGAAATTAGCTAGTATTACTCACTACTGCACAGCCGTCTTTGCTTCCCTAAAGCGTCTATGTATAAACTCTTTATTGCAGTCTTGAGTGAATGAACTGCATGTGGGACGCACATAGTAGAGCACATTACATGGAGTATCTTCATTTATGCTTAAAACACTGGCTGAGTTAGCTCGGCTGGCACAGGAAAAGAGGTCGCTGTTCTAGCTATATCAACTCCTCTAGGTGTAAATGTGTGTTGATGACAACCCCCGACTTTTCTAATTAATTTCTCTTTTTTTAAGGGGGGGTAAAAACAAAATAGGATTGTGGATAAAGGCTTGGGAGATTTGCACACCTGCATTAATAATAATAAATGGAGAGAAGAAAAAAAACAGGGCTTTCTGCTCACATGCAGCCCTGATGAGAACTAGACCCTATCCCCTCCTCCTCTCCGAGCTAGCAAGACCACAGACACAGAGAGGGGGGTTCACTTATTATCATCCCGACACCGGCCAGCACTCAGGGCCTCTGGGAACTCCAACGCCATACATTCCTCAATAAGATGCTCTGTTCATTCTTACTACAACCCTGGTTGGATTACAAAAATAAGGAAGTGACAAAGCAGTGCCTAGAAAAGTGTGCCTTTTCGCTGATGCCGTTTCCCTTTGATTGTGGTCCTAAGGGAAAGGTGGAGACCAGCTTCTTTTCTTTAACTTATTCGGTACATTAGCAGCTAAGCTTGAGGTATTAGTTTTTGCATGTCAAAATGGAGATCAAACTCAAACGCCTGTTGTGAAATCGATCTTGTCCAGTAACATCAAATATTAGCATGGTCTTAAAACATTATTTCAAACATTTGATCTGTAGTCGTTTCTTTTTCAAACCAATTGAGATTAAGCTTTGGTTAAACTACTGGGATTTTATACTGAATCATCTGCACTCTAAAGTAAATAAATAAGTGCACTCTTCTTTAGCGACACCTTTTATATTCACATTTGCTCTGAATTACAACTGAACATACTGCTTTGAAATTCATGGTCAATGACACGCCAAATTGGATAGCAGAGTGAGAATTGAAAGCCCTTTTTTTTTATGTCTATATGCACTAATAAAATATAAAATCAACTGGAGAAAGTAAAGAATGGGATTTAAACATTTTCTTTTCCTTCCTTGACATATCTGGATATAATTCCAGTTTCTCATCTTTAAAATAAATATGAATTTAAAATTAAACATTTTTTTCAAATTAGAGCTAAAAAGTAACCAGCAACTGAAAAGTGCATTTATTTGTACAATGATTTGCGACTCCTACTCCCCTCTCTGCCTCTTTCTCTGTGTGTTAGTCAGTTCCAGCGGAAGGAGATGTGCCTAGGCCGGTCCCCTCCTTCCTTTACCAGTGGCTTGTGGAACTCCCGGCCGGCGCGTGAGTGAATGGCCGCCCAGCAGTATTCACAGTAATACTGAAGGCAGGTGACATTGGCGCAGAAGAAGGGGGCAAACTTGCCCCCACACCGGGTTCCCTGACACTCATCACACAGCTGGTCGTCCAGGACGTATGGCTTCACTTCCACCTGTAGAGAGAGATAGAGAGAGGAGAGAACAATCTGTCAGACACCCACTAAAGAATAAAGCTAGGATTCATTTACATTAATGTACACTACATCACCCATTAGTGAGGTCAGGCACTGATGTTGGGCGATTAGGCCTGGCTCTCAGTCGGCATTCCAACTCATCCACAACGATCTCAACAACCCATTTCTGTATGGACCTCCCCAAACTGTTGCCACAAAGTTGGAAGCACAGAATCGACTAGAATGTAATTGTATGCTGTAGCGGTAAGATTCCCTTCACTGGAACTAAGGGGCCTAGCCCGAAACATGACAACACCCCCAGACAATTATTCCTCCTCCACCAAACATTACAGTTGGCACAATGCATTCGAGCAGGTAGCGTTCTCCTGGCATCCGCCAAATCCAGATTCGTCCGTTGGACTGCCATATGGTGAATCGTGATTCATCACTCCAGAGAACCCATTTCCACTGCTCCAGAGTCCAAAGTTGAAAGTCACTGAGGTCTTCAGTAAGGCCATTCTACTGACAATGTTTGTCTACGGAGACTGCATGGCTGTGTGCTCGATTTAATACACCTGTCAGCAATGGCTGTGGCTGAAATAGCTGAATCCACTAATTTGAAGGGTGTCCACATATTTTTGTATATAGATATATAGTGTATCTTCAAAGATTTAACACATAACACATCATTGTACTGACATTACGCACGTCATCCTTTTTACAAAAACATTTTATCTACAAAAATTCTCAAGTCACTACAAAAATAGAGACATGTTGGCTTGGCACATACTAATTTGTAAACAATTATTCCAGTTTGACCGAGTGAAATAGCCAAATTCTTCTGCAGGAGGCAGCTGGTTAACGGTACAAGGCATTTGTTTTCTGTCCTCGTATGCCACAGTCAAAATGCCAACAAATATTTTGCTTTAATCTTTTAAAACCAGAACAATAAAGAACAATTTGTCCTTTTAAAAGACAGGAGACAAGAGCCTATTATCTGTTTTGTACAACATTTCTGTCCTTCTGCATATTTGTGTGTGTAATGCTGCATTTTCCTTAAAGAGAAAGAGGGAAAAAAACAAAAAGTCTTCACTAACCCGTTTATCGATTTCTCCATGCTGCAGTTGGACAAAACGAGCGCTGATAGCAGCAATGTAGCTCTGCTGATTAGAGAAGGCGACCCGCCCTGCTCCCTTGGGGTACTTGAGCTCGGGGTCTGTGTCGATACCGGCGTAGCACACCCCTCCATACAGCCTGTCCATGATCATTGCTAGCTCCACTGTGAAAAGAGGGAAACACAGGTTACAGATGGGTTCAAATACAGCACAGTTCCAGGATCTAGCCTCATAGATTTAATGTGACATTCCGAACTTGGCCATAATATTCCAAATAGCTGTACGAAAGTCCTCCCTTCTCCCCCCATTACACACATGCTGATGTGATGAAATGCGACGCTCATCTAACCGGTTTTAATATACCATAGAGGAGCTAGGGGCTGCATCCCAAATTCTCTATGGGCCCCTAGTCAAAAGTAGTGCACTATATGGTGCCATTTGGAACACAGCCCAGGACTAAAGTGCCAATGGGAGTGTGGACTAGGGTCAATAGGTTACCTGCACGGAGAGGGCGTGGCACCCCACCCACAAATATGGTCTTCCTGGGGTCCAGAGGCTGGGAGCCGTCCATCACAAAGTCACTGTCGTTCAGGTTCCAGGGGCGGATCTGGACCTGTTAGACACACACACACACAGGGAGACGTATGCATCACAACATGTTACGTCTTAACGTTTGTCATGTCTACCATGTTACGCTTGTAATGATGGAAAGCCAATTCCACAAAGAAGGGTGGCTGCTTGGCTATTCACTTGGTCAGCCACTGAATGGGCTGACCAAGTGTCAGCCCATTCATGGGCTCACTAGATAATGGGCTCACTAAATAATAAATGAAGCCGTAAAACGCTGCTGTGGCGCTGCGTCTTGATACCTTTCACAATAGTATGAGAGAAGGGGAGAGAAGATAATAGCAGATGGGTGATGGGGCAATCCGCTCACCGGCTTGTCTTTGATGGTGGGGCTGGACACACACAGGTAGAGCTTGCCGTCCTCTTCAATACAGGCCTCGATCAGGGCTTGCACAGAGCTCTCATCCTGGAACAGCAGGAAGGCATAACCTACAGAGCAAACGGAGGACAAGGTCACTCAAACCACCTACACGGAACAACGTCACAGAGATTACTAGAGGACTTACCTCTGCCGTTTCATTCTCTTATCTGCTGCTGGAAATGACTGTCAACGGTAAGACCGCTCTGCTCGTGAGTTTGTTTTAATATTTTAGACTATTTAGGCCTCAATAGTAAATTCTGATAGTACATTTTGATGGCAATGCCGTATGTGGCTGACGATAAGTGCAGTAGGTTGACTTAAAACGCGACTCACCTTTCGGGGGAAAGTACGATTTGCTCTCTGCCTTGTGAGGCCAGTCCACAAAGAGGTGTCCAAAGCGACGGAAACTAGCCGTTATCTCATCTAAAAGGCGAAAAAGAAAAGAAAAAAAACATTCAACTATTGCTTCACAGTAGTTATACTGTGATATGGTGCATGTGTGTAACATCAGATGCCTGTTCTTAGTGGTGTAGACTACAGGGATATGGGAGTCCCTACTACGTTGGGTGTAGATTGTAACGGTAAACAAGGAGAATAAAGCAGAGCAGATGGTAGCATCAAGAAAACAAGCAGGGCCTCAGCTGTTCTCTAGTCCCCCGCCAGCAACACCAATCTGACACGAGATGTCCTCCACTCCTTATTCGAAAAAAATACACAGAGAATGTACTACAACTATGCCTACTTAAGAGCCAAAACCCTCAGGAAGCAATAAGAACCGGGCAGAAACTGAACAAAATAACACAAGATGTTGTGTTGTGCAGGGAGAAAAATGACAAGAGACTTTCACTACGCATCGCTGCTCTTACGGCAGAAATGGGTCCCAAAAGGGAGACATCTTCAACATCCGTCGTGTAACCCTAGACTACAGCCCATGAAGACATGCACGTTCTAGACCTCCACCCCATCAACCAGGTATCCAGTCCAGTATCATCCTTGTGTTCACAGTTCATTGCCTCCACCCACGTAACCATCGTCAGCAGTGGTGTTCAGTGAAGATGTTTGTATATATTTTTTTTTTAATTATTTAAAAAAAAGGTTACCTTCATCAATATCAGGGGGGAGACCTCCAACGAAGACCTTGCGTGAGTAGCGCTCCACTCGCTCCCCGTTCTGGTGGGGGAAGCAGTGGGGCGAGCCTAGGCCAGGCAGGCTCTGCTCGCCGCGCTCGTCGTCAGGGAAACCATCCTCCATGGGGAACAGGGAAGAATGGACTGAGGAGAGGATCGCAGACAACGCAGTCAGCCAATAACAGAGGATAGCATGACTAAACACAACTCATACAACAACAAAAAGATCAATACTCATTCGGTTTATTTCCTAGGTTTATCATCAACCTGAGTTGAGTGGGGGGATATCATTGCATGGTTAGGTATGGTCTAACAATTTTAGCTACAACAACATGCCCATTTTCCAGTAGTTCATCTGACATGAATCATTGAGTGCCAGAAACAATGCTACAATAAGGCCCTGCTGAGCTGTGTTAAGAGGGACTGAGCCAGGGATACTAATCAATCTCCCGTTCTCCACATCCGTCCCCCAGCACAGAACTACACCAGCCACCCCCCAGTTTCAGCTCAAAACACAGTCCACACACCCACCCACATGAGCGCCTGCAGCCAAGCCCATGGAAGCAGCAGAGGCCGTGCAGGCCTAAAATATTGTTCCCGGCCGCGTGTCCTGGAGCCACCCCAGCCTTATTCCTAACCAAGTGACGGAAACCAGAGCTGAGCAGCTTTACGTGAGAGAGTTAACCCTGAGTCTGTACACTGTGTGTATTGTCAAAATCTAATAAAATTTTATTGGTCACATACACATTTTTAGCAGATGTTATTGCGGGTGTAGCGAAATGCTTGTGTTCCTAGCGCTGACAGTGAAGTAGTATCTAACAATTCACAGAAAACTAAAAGTAAAATAATGTAATATAAAAATACACACAAATTTTGGATACACCTACTCATTCAAGGGTTTCTTTATTTTAACTATTTTCTACATTGTAGAATAGTGAAGACATCAAAACTATGAAATAACATATGGAATCATGCAGTAACCACAAATGCACATTCTTGACATTCTCTCAACCGGCTTCGTGAGGTAGTCACCCGGAATGCATTTCAATTATCAGTTGTGCCTTGTTAAAAGTTAAATTCTTTAATGAGTTTGAGCCAATCAGTTGTGTTGTGACAAGGTAGGGGTGGTATACAGAAGATGGACTTTTACCAAATAGGGTAAAAGTACATATGGCAAGAACAGCTCAAATAAGCAAAGAGAAACAGTCCATCATTACTTTAAGACATGAAGGTCAGTCAATGCTAAACATTTCAAGAACTTTGAAAGTTTATTCAAGTGCAGTTGCAAAAAAAACATCAAGTGCTATGATGAAACTGACTCTCATGAGGACCGCCACAGGAAGGGAAGATCCAGAGTTACGTTTTCTGCAGAGGACATGTTCATTACAGTTACCAGCATCAGAAATGCAGCCTAAATAAGTTCTTCACAGATTTCAAGTAAGAGACACGTCTCAACTGTTCAGAGGAGAATGTGTAAAAAAAGGCCTTCATGGCAGAATTTCTCCAAAGAAACTTTACTAAATGACACCAATAATAAGATGAGACTTGCTTGGGCCAAGAAACACAAGCAACGGACATTAGACCAGTGGTCTGATGAGTCCAAATTTGAGATTTTTGGTTCCAACCGTGTCTTTGTGAGACGCAGAGTAGGTGAATGGATGATCTCTACATGTGTGGTTCCCACCGTGAAGCATGGAGGAGGAGGTGTGATGGCGTGGGGGTGCTTTGCTGGTGACACTGTCAGTGTTGTATTTAGAATTCAAGGCACACTTAACCAGCATGGCTACCACAGCGATACTCCATCCCGTCTGGTTTGCGCTTAGTGGGACTATCATTTGTTTTTCAAAAGGACAATGACCCAACACACCTCCAGGCTGTGGAAGGGCTATTTGACCAAGGAGAGTGATGGAGTGCTGCATCAGATGACCTGGCCTCCACAGTCACCCGATCAACCCAATTGAAATGGTTTGGGATGAGTTAGACCACAGAGTGAAGGGAAAGCAGCCAACAAGTGCTCAACATATGGGAAATCATTCAAGACTGTTGGAAAAACATTCCAGGTGAAGCTGGTTGAGAGAATGCCAAAAGTGTGCAAGCTGTCAAGGCAAAGGGTGGCTACTTTGAACACTTTTTGGTTACTACGTTATTTCATAGTTTGGATGTCTTCACTATTATTCTATAATGTAAAAAAATATATATATATAAACCCTTGAATGAGTAGGTTTGTACAAACTTGACTGGTACTGTATATGTGATGGGATGTATAGACAATATGGACACTATATGGATAGAATATGTAGTATACCTGAATAATAGTACACGTGCAGCAACAGTTAAATAGGATAGGCCTTGACTAGAATACAGTGTACACATATGAAGTGGGTAAAACAGTATGTACACATTATTTAAGTGACCAGTATTCCATAGGGCAGCAGCCTCTAAGGTGCATTGTAGACTAACTGGGTGGTAGCCGTCTAGTGACAGTGACTAAAGTACAGGGCACGCTACTGGGCGGGGGCCGGCTTGTGGTCACTGCTTGACGTGTGTGTCTGTGTGTCTCGCTCTGTACACAAACAAATGTAATGCTGACAACCACAACACCACAGACCAACAATGAAGCATGACAACTACATGCAAACACATACAGTCCCCCTTCATAAACACTGGACATGGCTGCAAAAGACAGGGTCTTTCTATGCCAGCTAAGGTAAAACCAAACAAACATAATCCACTTGAATAACCCAAAATGATTAAATTTACCTCGTCTCCTCCCATAATTCCTTGCTGCATGTAAAAACAAGACAGGTGAACAAACGAATGCATAGAACATCAACAGTGACAGTTTCATTGAAATGCTCATTCTTTCAGGCACAGCACATGCCCTTCTCCTTTGCAGTCAAATCCTACACGTGATTAGTGCTGTATTGCCTCCTCAGTGCCCAGCAGTACATGGCAGAGAGAGCCAGAGGATGCCCTTGTGTCATGAGGATCCCGCACCCACTCCCTTCCATGGGTCAGATGGCGAGCAGCTCTTCAGGAAGTCAGTGGAGGGTGGTTTTACACGCTCTCTGATACACGTGTGTGCATTCCACAGAGAAACTACCAGCTGGTGTGACTGCCTCTCTAAGACTAGTACTCTCTGAATGGTATCTATGCAGGACCACCATCTGTACGGTTTGATCACTGTCTGACCATATGACCGAGCAATATAGGCTAACACTATGAGACTCGGGGAGAGAGTCCATGGTGGATCACTGGGCTCTGTTGCACGTCGGCTTATGCATATCAAAATGCAGTTGAGGAAGCTGTATGTTATATTTTTTAAATGAACATGTCACTATCTTTAGGCAATAGGTTTCATTCTCACGTAAGGACACAAATGGGGAGCTTAGTTCTTTCATTGCATAGCTAGGCAAATTAGAGGTCTGGCTGAATGCAAATAGCATAGCCTCTGGCCCTCTGTGGCCTTATCACATGTAAAATAATAGCTTGCCTATGCAATGAAAGAACTAAGCTCCCCATTTGTGTTCTTACTTGAGAATGAAACCCATTGCCTAGAGATGGTGACATGTTCATTTCAAAAATATAACATACAGCTTCCTCAACTGCATTTCGATATGCATAAGCCGACGTGCAACTGAGAGTCCAGTGATCCACCACGGAGTCTCTCCCAGAGTCTCTGTGTCAAAACATGATTTAAAAACAGAAATTAGAATGACAAAGCTGTAAAACATTATCCTAAATATAAACCATCAACTTAGTGAATTCCACTGCTATTTAATATGAGGGACTCAGCATGAAATGTCTTTTATTACTAATGTTTAACACCCTTATTTTTATTTTACTACGTCAATATGTCTTTGTTGTAAATGTGTTGGCGCCAAACTTGTGGCAGTTGTGAAAAAAGTCAATAGCTGGAAGAGTTGCAGAGTTAATAGAAAATAATACCATTGTTGATTAGATGCTTTTTCATTGATTAGGCTATTCTCTCTTGAACCATATGGTCTATCTACTAGAAACTCATGGACAATATGGTATAATATTTTAAAAATGACTATGACATTGTTGTTGTACTACTTTACCCCTTTTTTGCCCCAATTTCGTGATATCCAATTGGTAGTTAGTCTTGTTCGATCGCTGCAACTCCCGTACGGACTCGGGAAAGGCGAAGGTCGAGCGCCAAAGGTCGAGATCCTGCCAAACCGCACCGCTTCTTGACACACTGCTCACTTAACCCGGAAGCCAGTCGCACCAATGTGTCGGGGGAAACACCGTCCAACTGGCAACCGTGTCAGCATGCATGCGCCCGGCCCACCACAGTAGTCGCTAGAGCGGGATAGGACATCTCGGCCGGAAAAAAACTCCCCTAACCCGGACCAAATTGTGCGCCGCCTTATGGTTCTCCAGGTCAGGCCGGGTGGCTGCGGCACAGCCCGGGATAGAACCCGGATCTGTTGTGACGCCTCAAGAAATGCGATGAAGTGCCTTGGACCGCTGCACCACTTGGGAGGCTTATGAATACATTTTTTTATTCTAGTTTTATTCTAGTATTCTAGTAAAAATTACTTAAGTTACAATACATTCTGTTAATTACCAAAAAGATCCAAGATTGCAGTAGATTTGGTAAATTAGTCTACCGTAGATTTCCAATCCTATCACTATTCAATTAATCTGACATCCAGAGCAAAAAAAATTAAAGATTCAGTTCTGGGGGAGACGTGTTAGAAAAGATACTAGAATGAGGAGCGGTAGGGGAACGAGGAGCTCCACCCCCTCTTTTTTTGGAGGTTACAGGCAAGTCTATGGGCCAAATGTCCCCATCCCATCCGAAATTCAAATGATGCTTACACCTGCGAAATTGTGATTTGTTGTAATTACCCGTGCTGAAGAATCTACGCACCTGGTTGCAATCCATAGTCTGTTGACAGATGCTACAACACCAGTAATTCTACATGCATCTGTCCACAAGAGATTACTATTCAATAAATCCACATCAATCATTAAAAGAACTAATGGCATAAGAATCATCCACAGAGCAGCAAACCCACACTGGTGCCTCAAGAGCGCGCTAAGCACAAACATGGTGCTGCCAATCTTGCTGACTACATTAACATATGGCTTGTTTCACCCTCCCTCCCTCCCTCCCTCCATCCATCCATCCATCCGCTAGCATGGGTAAAGCCATCAGATCACTAGCGCTATAAAACCATTTACATATCATTTATGGGCAAAGGACTATCTCCCCCTGGATGTGTGAATCCTATGCGACCTGGTGAGAGGAAACAGAGTATAAATCATTAAGAGATTCAGTTACAAGCATATGCTGCAATACACAAACTGAGCCGTGGTTACATTAGCCCACGTAGTCCATCGCCCAGCCGCCTGCTCGCTGGCACCTCATACAATATACACTAAGCCATTTGCGCGCACCCTGTTCCTCCCATGACCTCCTGCCAAATGTACTTGAGTGTTGAACTGTGCCATGCTGGGATGCCTTGGTGAAGGGGATAATGAGAGGAAAAACTCGTAATAGTAAACCCATTGTGACTGGTGTGGACCAGAGCCACGTATTTAGAGTTGAGCAATTGAGGTTTCAGCGTTGATGCATTTACATGACACTTCAACATTCTATGGCAGCCATGTCAACGCCCCATAAGCATTACATGGGGAATATTTCATGTCTAGAATTGGAACAATAATTTGCTTTGACCAACTCTCTATACAGATGGCTCCTGTGTGGACTAGATAAGAGTGCCGTGATTGGTGAAATCCGTTCCGTCACACAAATTCTCTAAGCCCCTCCCCTCCCTCCACCTATTCAATCAAAGAGAGCGAACAGGCTGGTGGACAGGCTCAGCAGTCAATGGTGACACAGAGCCAACACACCATTTTGTAACTTCTCAGAGAACAGAGTGCTCTTTTTAGTCGCAGAGGACAATGCTGGAATCGATTCAAAGCCACTTCTACAGTCCATTTTTCCCCTCTTTCCTTTTAATCTGTTCTACAGAGGTCCACGTTTGACGGTCAGATCATTCTTTTCAATTAGGGATAGGGGGGGCCGGGGTGCTGCTTTGGTACCATTGGAGCTCACCCAAAGCGACCCTGTAAGGTCAGGACACAGCCGGAGTAGGGCCTGCATCTGTGTGGATATTTCTAATGTAGAAACACATTGCCCTGGAGACAGTGGCGAGGAACTGCTGCTGCTCACAAGGCAAATAATGCATCAGAATTATGTTTTTCTCTGCCCTCTGTAGCTGGCACGCAGCACTGGGAGCGTCATTCCAATAATCAGCAAAGGCACAAACTAGATTGGAGAACATCTGAGAGGCAGAGAGCCTGAGGTGATGAGCTGTTGTGTGTGACAAAGTTGTTGACTTTCACTGTGTGGTTTAACAGCTCAATACGGAGTTGTAAAAATGAATACACACGCTACTGAAGAGATAAACATTAGAAACCCATGCCTAAGCTACTCCCTCTAACCAATCGTGACCCAGTCTGTCCTTACCCAAACAAACCAAAGAGTAGGCTAGGTGTAGAGTAGGTTGTCCTCACTGACTGACAAAAGGAACGTTCCGGTTTGCAATGTTTGCGTCACAAACCAGACGGACAACCTATAGAGACTGTCGCAAGCGTTGTATTTACATGCCCTATTAAATTTATTTTTTAAAACTCTGCGAAATCAACAAACCCCACTAGCTGCAGCTATGAAAATACCGCCCACACAACCAGCAGCTAACCCCCAAAGATGACCTCTAAAACGCCTCACTTTACATCATTAGAAACTGATTCAAAATCCAGACAGTTTTATTAGTGGTGGAGTCCCTTCCTCCACGTCACAACATCTCCACCCTCCACATCCTGGATCAGCCTGACTAATCCTGAGGATTATCCTTGCATCACTAGCACCACGGAGATGGCCTGTCAGCACACCCAGCACAAGTGCTCCATGCTGGGCCAGGGAAAGATGCACCTGTGGAGGTCTGCTCCTTCAGAGGTGCTGGCGTTTATAGGTCAGTGTAGCTGCTGCCAACACCAGTCTGCTGCGCCACGGCATTGTACGTGTGCAGCCGCACAGCTCTAATGGACCTAAGTTGGGCAGCTGCTCAAAATCCATCTGCAACGACCTCAAAAATGGGGAACTACAGGCAACTATGAACGAGAAGGAAGAGTTGGGAAGGAAAACTTAGTCCCATCAGTGATTATCTCTGCATGTCTGTTCCATTTGACTTCACACCTGAAATGGGACTTTCGTACCTAATGCAATGCAAAGTTGAGATGTCAAGTGGGGGCCGTGGCATTTCAACATTACGGTTTAATTAGAGGAAGGAATCGATGCAAACACGTTCGTTTTCCATTGTAAATTAGCATCTGCTGCTGATGGAACTTATGAGCTGGATCTGTGTGTGGTGTGTGAATGTGTATGGGTATGTAGGCACCTGAGCTGAGCCGTGAGAAAAACTACAACCCCCACTATCAGCTCGGGGGGGGGGGGGGGGGGGGGGGGGGTTGCATTTTTATTAATGTTTTGGACCGTTTGGAAGTTGTCAGACGCGATGTGAGCTTCTCGGAGTGAGCTCCTCTTCCTATAGCAAAAGTGACTGCTGTCCCTGTTAAGAAAGTATCAACTTCACTCTGTATATCTAAAAATGACCATATTAATTGTTTCAAGTAAAACTACCACTCATGGTGAACCTGGACAATCAAAATAAAATATAAGCCCCGATTAGGTTTATTTACTTAAAAACTTTAACTAGGCAAGTCGGTTAAGAACAAATTCTTATTTACAATGACGGCCTACCCCGGCCAAACCCTGCGAACACTGGGACAATTGTGTGCCGCCCTATGGGACTCCCAATCAGGGCCGGTTGTGATACAGGCTGGAATCGAACCAGGGTCTGTAGTGACGCCTCTAGCACTGAGATGCAGTGCCTTAGACAGCTGCGCCACACGGGAGGAAGGCTATAGCCAGGTAGTATCCAGTGGTAGCTTAGGCTACTTTTATTCCAGTAAAACATTTAACAGTGCATTTGATGAAAATAACCTAGCAAATTGCAGTGGCTCTCACAACAAATAAAGCCTAATATTGCGAAAGCCATTTTACAAACAGTTGAATGCTGAAAGTGACACGCAGATGTGCCAGATCAGGAATAGACCTCAATTTGCACCCTCTGTAGAAAAGCCTAGCATTTTGAAGTGCGTATTGGCTCTAGTTGTATTAAAAAGGTGGCAGAAATCGCTCTACCATTTCCTGGTTGCTAAAATTTTAAATAGGTTGCCTAATTTCAGTTTGTGACAAAACAAGCAGTCATTCTATAGAGAATCATTGTACCATCTATACCACTGAAATATATTTCCATAACCCAAAATAATGTATAGTCAGCTGTTTGAAATTGGTGTACAAAACCGAAAGTAAAAAACTAAAGAATATCAGAAAAGGAAGCACAGAAATAGAAATACACTTCTTAGAATTGCTTTCAACAGGAATGAAAGATCTATAACACAAATTTCTATGTGAATCTGGTCAGGTGTAGCTTTAATGGAATAGCCTACAATGTTTGTTTTCAGCTCAGATTTACTCAAGTGGCAATGGCATACAACCCGGCATAGCTTATATGCCTAGGGGTTTTATTTATTTATATCATTATTATGCATTTACCGGACCGAGGTCCCCGTACACAAATGCGTACCATTACACCACACCTTACTTCCTAGTCTACTCTAGGGCCACTGAAATGAAAACCCAAAATAAGCAGTTATCTGACAAGGCTGTCCTTGATGACCTTGCAGCAGATTTGGGAGGACAAAGGCTGTAAGATACGGCCGTTAACAGCAATTTTGTGACCGGACATGCGATCCTGGTGTTGTGTGATTGTCATCTTACCTTTCAGGGTATCTTGCTCAGCCCTCATGATGTCAATGAGAGAGTTCTCCAGGGAGTGCATGTTGAAGCCATCAAAGGATCTGGTGCGCTCCTGTGTAAAAGATAGATGAGAGTTCTGCTTTAGAGGGATGGAGCCGCCGCTGGTTAAATGTTACATTTGTTGGCCTATATTCGGAGTCCGACGCCATGAAATTTCCATTCGACTTTCATCACACACACTTCATGCATGGAATACAGAATACTGTGAATAAAGTAAATGCAATCGTGACCGTTACTTTTTGCTGCAGTGTTATAATTATTTTATAGCTTTATCTCTTACAGAAGTCAATCTGTATCTACACATTTTCGTTGCAAGTATGATTCAGTACAGAACGCAGGTCGTCGGCTCAAAAACACGCTCACTGTGCACGCAGAGGAAGCTCAGGCAAGCAATGATTGAGATGAACTTTAAACACCAGACCATGAAAAAGGGCCGACACCACGACCAAACTGGAAACGTTCAATTCTTTCAGTCAGTCGGGCACGACGTGGCAGTGCGATAAGAGAGCGCTCATAACCTAAACCAAACACGTTCTCAAGCCAGCAGTTAAACTTGTATACAGAAACAATATTGAGGCCTACTACTAAAACAAGGCAGCCTCTCACTCGCTCTCCTTGACTTGAAGGTTTTCAATGGACACTCAACACTTCCCATGACAATGGTAGTCGCGACTCATTTCTAAAAATTACTTGAGCAGCAAGCAGGTTAAACCCCTCTACTGAATGGCATACCAGAGGCCAGCCATGAATAACACAAGACAAGTCCTACCTGATGATAATGCGAGGCTTGTTGCGCAAGAGCTGGAAATGATTCACAGTATCCTTCAACCCAGGCCAGACAAGATCTGGCTGTCAAATGACAGGGGAAGCACTAGTATGAAGGCTCATGTGGTGTTCACGTCTCATATGTCATGGAATCAAATACCATGATTTCTACACAGGCCCCATTTCAGGAATTTCAATACCGTTTACTGAAAAATCCATACTTTGAATAAAATGTACGCAACATCCTATCACCTTCAGGTAAAATACACATCATGCTAGGCGGTGGGAATTGAAGCAGGCGTTTAATGCTCCATGGCCACCATTTAAAGTGATAACATTAACAACCATGGCCTTGACAGGGACAACCAAACTATTACCAGCAGGCTGGTGCTCCAGTAGACTGTGGTTTATTGTCTAAAATGCTGAGACATGAACTACTTAGTCAAATAGGCTACCAGAGATTAATAGAAAAATACTCATTACAAATTAAATTCTAGTACAGTACTAAGTAACAATATGCCATAAAGGTGTGACATTGTGCAAGATCCTGTAAAACCCTTCCGCCGCCACCACGACGCCGCACAAGCATGGCTGCTGTTGTTGCTAAGCATCTGAATGGATTGGCAACCGTAGCGATTAACTATCTGTTCTGCCCTCCTTTCTCACGCACCTCCACCCATCTGATGAACAGGCAGCAACACTCATCCCTGGAAGCTTAGAGGGCCCAGGCTACGTAGTTAGGTGCACACAAACAGCCCATAATAGCACACATGGCATGGGCCAGCTGAACCTGCCTGGCCCTCAGTATCTATCTCACAGCCTCAGAAGTTTGGTTAATCTCCAAGGTACACAGATAGAAAGGTGCACGGGTCAGATAAGGCACTTCCTTACCAAGCTCAACAATAACCTTTGAAAAAATGTTTTAAAAATGATAAAATAAAAAGTCAGGCTTTAGGCATACAAATGCTTCCTAGTCGAATCAGTTTCAGAAGAGTTATTTTGCATATATTATGGCGACATTGACATTTTTGTTTGTTTTTTCGGCTGTTTGGGCAAACAAAATGTTTTCCTCGAAGCCAGCAGAAGTTCGGGACCCGAAGTCCATACCCCTTCGTCTGTGATTGGTGAACTGTAGGGATTGTTCAATAAAGTCTGTTGTCATTCAACGCGAGACGACTTGTATTCACGCACATTTTTTCATTGAGAAATACTGCAGCAAACATCTTAGAAAACGAGTCGTTTTACATCCTAAGATACGCACTGCAAAAAACTTTAAATTAATGACAGATTAGATTAATTCAGACTATTTTGAGGTAGTGTGTACTGGCAACGGCGTCTCAAAATAACCAAACAGTACTATTGCCATTTTTTTCAAAAGGGCTTAAGGGAGTATGCCAGCACACTTTCAGTTCGCCTAACGAACTTCGGCTAGCCGCCAGCCAAACTGAAGCATGACGACGCCTTTAGTCCACATAATAGGCGAGTTGCACATATACAGGAATGTAATCAAAGAATTCCCCCGACCCCAACTATGAGGAAAAAAAGTTGCACCTTACAGAGACAAAAGAATCGAGGGAAACAGTGAGGGAGAGACCAAACCGGTGTAACAAAGGAAACTGAAGGAGAACAAACCAGTGTAACCCATTTGTATCATAATATCTCTCTCCAGGCAAAGAGCCTGTGTCTGGGAGCTTGAAGCTAGGGCCAAACTATCCAATGTGAAGAACAACAGAATAGGCCTTGATGAAACACCCTGAGCAGAATGATTAAGTATGGCATGCTAAGGGTGTTTCTGCTACAACATTAATCTACAATGTCACAGCTATACTAATGAAAAAGGGAATGGAACGGGGGGAGGGAGGTAGGTATAAGGGGGCCCAGCTTTGACACTGTTGATTTCTGTGATGCTGGTCAGAGTATTTCAAAGCCTTGCACATTAAAACACCCTCAAGCCCATTAATCCAGCCTCAGAGCCTGGTTAGGGAGGCAGGGGGTGCAGACTGGTCCCACGGGGGACCCAGATCTACTTTGGTGATAAAGTAATTAATGAACAGCAACAGAGCCTAATCAGAGAAGGGGTGTTAAATGCCTGTGACACTTCTGACATTTATTTTCTCTCTCGCTCTCATTTCTTTCATCTCTCTCTCATTACAACACACAAGATGCTTCCTGTTTCAAAACGGCATTCAAGGGTAGGAGAAGGGCGAATAGAACACAACACAGTTATGCGCTAGTCACTGAAGGTTATTTCATTATTCCAGGGACATTTGCAGAATTTAACGCCATAGGATCATTCCATAATTGTCTGATGTCCTCAAAATGTTAATAGCTGGAAGAGTGTTCTGGCCATAAACGAGGTGTTGAATGACAATGAATGAGGCTCGTTACTACAGCAGTAGAACAAAAGATTCAATCTGGAACTGACCTCAGAACAGCAGTCAGTCACACAGTCCAGTCCACACGATCAAAAACATATTCCCATTAGTACACTTAACTGATACAACAGTGATGTGAACAACAAGACATCCTGCCACATTGTGACTAAAGGTTGACCGATTAATCGGAATGGCCGATTAATTAGGACCGATTTCTAGTTCTCATAACAATCGGAAATGTGTATTTTTCTTTTTACACCTTTATTTAACTAGGCAAGTCCATTAAGAACATTCTTATTTTCAATGACGGCCTACGAACGGTGGGTTAACTGCCTTGTTCAGGGGCAGAACGACATTTTTACCTTGTCAGCTCGGAGATTGAATCTTGCAACCTTACGGTTAACTAGTCCAATGCTCTAACCACCTGCCTCTCATTGCACTCCACGAGGAGCCTGCCTGTTACGTGAATCCAGTAAGAAGGTAAGTTGCTAGCTAGCATTAAACTTATCTTATAAAAAACAATCAATCATAATCACTAGTTAACTACACATGGTTGATGATATTACTAGTTTATCTAACGTGTCCTGTGATGCATATAATCGATTGCGGTGCGCATTCGCGAAAAAGGTACCTAACCATAAACATCAATGCCTTTCTTAAAATCAATACACAAGTATATCTTTTTAAACCTGCATATTTAGTTAATATTGCCTGCTAACATGAATTTCTTTGTGTCACTTCTCTTGCAACAGAGTCAGGGTATATGCAGCAGTTTGGGCCGCCTGGCTCGTTGCGAACTGTGTGAAGACTACTTCATCCTAACAAAGACAGCCAACTTCGCCAAACGGGGGATGATTTAACAAAAGAGCATTTAGAAAAAAGCACAATCGTTGCACAACTGTACCTAACCATAAACATCAATGCCTTTCTTAAAATCAATACACAGAAGTATATATTTTTATACCTGCATATTTAGCTAAAAGAAATCCAGGTTAGCAGGCAATATTAACCAGGTGAAATTGTGTCGCTTCTTTTGCGTTCATTGCACACAGAGTCAGGGTATATGCAACAGTTTGGGCCGCCTGGCTCGTTGCAAACTAATTTGCCAGAATTTTACGTAATTATGACATAACATTGAAGGTTGTGCAATGTAACAGGAATATTTAGACTTATGGATGCCACCCATTAGATAAAATACGGAAGGGTTCCGTATTTCACTGAAAAAATAAATGTTTTGCTTTCGAGATGATAGTTTCCGGATTCGACCATATTAATGACCTAAGGCTCATATTTCTGTGTTATTATGTTATAATTAAGTCTATGATTTGATAGAGCAGTCTGACTGAGCGATGGTGGGCACCAGCAGGCTCGTAAGCATTCATTCAAACAGCACTTTCGTGCGTTTTGCCAGCAGCTCTGCTGTTTATGACTTCAAGCCTATCAACTCCCGAGATTAGGCTGGTGTAACCGATGTGAAACGGCTAGCTAATTAGCGGGGTGAGTGCTAATAGCGTTTCAAACATCACTCGCTCTGAGACTTGGAGTAGTTGTTCCCCTTGATCTGCATGGGTAAAGCTGCTTCGAGGGTGGCTGTTGTCGATGTGTTCCTGGTTCGAGCCCAGGTAGGAGCGAGGAGAGGGACGGAAGCTATACTGTTACACTGGCAATACTAAAGTGCCTATAAGAACATCCAATATTCAAAAGTATATGAAATACAAATGGTATAGAGAGAAATAGTCCTATAATTCATACAACCTAAAACTTCTTACCTGGGAATATTGAAGACTCATGTTCAAAGGAACCACCAGCTTTCATATGTTCTGAGCAAGGAACTTAAACGTTTGCTTTCTTACATGGCACATTGTTCAATTTGGTTTAAATAATGCAAAAACATGTTTCATTATTTATTTGAGGCTAAATTGATTTTATTGATGTATTATATTAAGTTAAAAGTGTTAATTCAGTATTGCTGTAATTGTCATTATTACAAAAAAGTATATATATGTGTTTTTTTTTAAGGATTATTATTTTATTTTTATTTTTTATTGGCCGATTAATCGGTATCGGCTTTTTTTGGTCCTCCAATAATCGGTATCGGCGTTGAAAAATCATAATTGGTCGACCTCTAAATGTGACCCAATGGATATCAGACTAATTGGAATGTTCGTAATGCTTTATAGATTGTAAAAACACAAAGCAGCAAGGTCTACTATAAACTAATGACTTACAGGTATTTCAGTCATACCTATTCAATCAGGATTTATGAATCTCTTTCAAATGAGAAAATATTAAATTAATTCCAGATTCAAAACGTTCAGCCTTGTATACAAGGACAATGCAATCACAATGCAATCACCAATAAGGTCCTTGTGCACAGCCCAATGTCTCCATAATTCTATTAGGTTCAATGAAAAAAATAAATGATTATGATAATCTCAATTCTCATTTTTGGAGCTGTTATACATTCAAGCAATTGTATGTCCTTCATTTAAACTAGCTAACCAGAATACCATAACCTACATCTACTAACAACTTCCCACGTAGATTGCTAATGTGGCCCTTTGGGTGCCTGCCCAGCCCCAAATCCAAAAGGCATGTTACCGGGCAGCAGGCCCTGTTCCTCCCAGTCACGGAAGGCTGTAGAGCAGCTTACACAGGGCTAAGAGGAAGTTTGGGTTTTAAAAAGTGAAAGACCTGCTTTGCCTCAGTGCAGAGAGGCCTAATAACACAGCTCTAGTACCATACCCAAAGACAGTATAGTAGGGACCAGGGCCCTTCAAACAAACTGTCTCCTATGTACAATCGTTGAAAGAATATCATGAGAGATGATACTGGTGTGTGTGTGTGTGTTCGTCCACGTTGTATAATATCATCATGACATCCCTCTCTGGGAGGCACAATCACTAATCCCTGAAAGATGACACTGGACCTAGGCAACAGACGACTATTTGTCATGGGCACCTGCACCCAATGACAAAAGCTACTCTAATACAGAAACAAACAGAGTACAGTGGCCTAGCCAGCAAAACAAACAGCCTTCCTACAGTAGTCTAGGTTGCCCTGTACAGAACTGATCTGTGATCAGCAGCACAGCCCAAGGCCATCACAAGATGCACGTCACATCTAAATAAAAAGGAGGGGCCTTTTGTTTTTAGCACCATTGTCTCTTGACAAACCTTTTGTTGCCCGTTTTTGTTCTCCCCTGAGTGGGAGCAGCACCTCCCTTCTCTTATTTTCTCCCTAAGCTGCTAGTTAGCCTAATCATGAACGCCTCACCTGTGTCAGCTTGCATGGAACCCGTGCTCTCCTACCCCACCGCCTCTGCCTTCATACCAAACATGAGTTATTCTAGGCTGAGATACAGGAGGCCTATTGAAACTTACAGTGCCATTAAGCTTTGACTAAGAGATGGGTATCACATCACTTGTATCAATGTAACTAGTTAAGTCCCTAAGGCATACACCTAAACAATTACTGAAGCCTCCTTTAAAAATAGGCTACAAACAGACATCCAGTGTTGATTAACATTAACAAAGGAAATTGGTGAGCCTATAGGCTGCTGCAATCTATTATTTTAAAACAGGTGAGTGGTTAAGAATGAATAGGGAGTGAACAAACGGGGGACAACATCTACATGTTGCCTCTGTGATAAAATGGAAACTATGTGGAGCCATTTGGAAATGCCTGGCAGTCACACGAGAAAGGCATGTGATCCATGGAAATGGGCTTGTGTTCACCATCGCTGTCCACTTTAAGCTGAAAACATTGCTTGGTCAGGGACAGAGACAAACAGGAAACCTAGTAGTCCTAGTAATGTCCTTACTACAAAAATCTGTGTTTCCCCGAAATTAATTTAGTGGCGGTGACTGACCATTGTTACCAACGCCACAAAAATAGTATATATATATTTTTAAAAATTGCCGAGATGTGCTTTTAATTGGATAGTCGTTGGCTCAATAATTGGAAGTCGATGGGAACAGCTAGCATGTCATTGCGCTAACGCTAGTAGCAATGCACTCACCCCCACCAACCTTGCCACCACTGCTGAGGAAACACTCAAAATAGAACACAACCATGAGAGTTAGCCTAGTGTGACTAAACATGAGTGCACAGTAGAAATTGAATAAATCAACAGCACTTTCAAACAGCTAACCTTAGCCTACTATACTGCATTTTGATCCAAAACAGATCCCTCTGTCCAGTCACACAAAAGTAGCCTGTCCTTTCTCTACTCAACCGTTGAATATAGAGACCATTGCAGAGAATTCAACCTCATTTCCAATGGATTTTAAGACCACAACTTCATTCTGACAGTCTCTATTCAACGCTCTGCATCCTGAACTGCCGATCGGCCCAACCTAACGTGTGAGAATATTCAGCCTCTGGAAAAGACAAATTTAAATATTACAGCCTGCATAAGGGAAACTAAAACCCCCAATCTAGCCCTCTACCCCCAATGCATTTAGAAGGCAGAGTGTCATAATCGAGCTAGCCTGAGCTACACAGGGTGATTATAAACCAACAAGGGCACAGCACTGCTGTGTGATATAGTAACATAGTAGCTAGGCTATTAGCAATATGTATCATGGTCGGTATGGCATCATGGCTGATGCAGCACTTCTGGGGGGGAAGGAGATCCTCAAAGCCTTCAAATCAGGCCTTCCAGCACATGTTTATATCAGCCCAACCCCCGCACCCACCTTCACCCCACAGACACCCCGGTGCTTAATCAATAAAATAACCTCCATGCCCTTTCCATCAATCCTATCAGTGTTCTCTGCACATAACACTTATCTAAGTCATCTTAATTGTGTGCTATCAAATTGCATTAAAAATGAGTGCATTATAAAGACGGCGTAGACCGGTAGTCTTGGGTTATTATTAGCCCTGTAATGTTAAAATCACTATTTCACGGGAAGATAGGTAATTGATGCTCCATCTATTTCTCTACCGCGTGTTCTCTGGATGAAGAAAAATATCTGATTCGTTCTAGGCTATGTCATAGCTTCTCTATCTCATATACGTGGCACCCATCACTGCAGTGGCAAAGCTATGTTAGTCATAAGGGGTATCTGGCAATTAAAGCATAGGACTAACATTAATATCGTGAAAATTCATGATATAACGGAGAGTAGGGCCTTTGGGTACATAAAACACAATTACATCTCGCTGAGTGGCTCTAAGTATGATTACAGAATTAAGAGGTATAAAAGCAGAGGGAATTATTCACTGACCTGGAAGGGGAAGATGTTCTCGCTCCTGCTCACACTCTCGTCCATCCAGGACTTGGGGTTGAAGCCGGGGCTGGTGCGGGAGTACTTCTGCGACGGCACGTGGTTGTTGGGGAAGGTCTTCTTCAATGGGGAGATTGAGTTCAGGGGAGTCATGCCTCCATTGAGGCCCCGACGGTACTCACGCCCCTGGGAGCCTCCCCAGCCACCATAGCCCCCACTGGGGCTCCAGGAGGTGGAGGAGGGGGAGGGAGAAGGGCTTTGGTAGCTACCCCAAGGTGACGGGGGCTTATTCAGGTTATTGGACAAATGCGGCAACTGGCTAAAGGCAGCATTCCTATGGGGGAAGGGAGGCGGGTGGGGGCTGGCCGGGGACCTTCGGTGCTGTTGGTGCTGGTTGTGGGGATGCTGAAAGTGGGGGTGTGGGGGATGGTGCTGGGAGATGGGTCCAATCTGGGGAGAGAAGTTTCCTCCGAAGCCTGGGCTGACATGGTGGGAGAAATTCTGGAACAGGAGGGGCCCGTTATTAGCAGAGGCAGCTGGGTTAAAGAAGCTGACATCCTCATTGATGATGGTGGAGGGGGTCTGGGAAATAGCAGCTGACCAGTTGTTGAAGCCAGTCAGGGACGAGGAGGTACTGGACTGGCACGGAGTCCCAAGACCTGATGTCTCTTGGTAGTCGAAGCCTGTCAGTACTGGGGACTCGAGGCGCAGCTTCTCTTTTCCATTGCTACCCTCAGAGGGGCCGCCCTCCACCTTGTTCTCCTCTGACCTCGCCTTCTCTAACTCAGATACGATTCCAGACTCCGGGTGGCCAGGGGATAGTAGCTGTTTTTCTTGCGTTTCTTGCATTTCCTGTTGCTGGGCTTTGGGCTTTTCTGACCCAAGAATTTCATCTTGCATGCTGCTGTGGGCAGCTGTGGCTGAAAACAGCCAAGGTGACCCATTGTTACTGCCATTACCAGCTGTGGTACTGTTTATAAAAGCACCAGGGCTTTGAGACGCATTCTGATGATGGTGTGGAGGTTGCAGATGTGGATGAATTCTAACTGGGAAAGCAGACTTGTTGCCAGTGTTATTTTGCACTAAGACTCCAAACCCGTAATCCCCCATTTGTTTTCCCACACACAATATCTGCTATCCCTTGATCTTTAGGTCCTAAAGAGAGGGGGGGGGACAAAATACACCCGTTATTATTTCAATGTTTGTAAATGAGAATCAGGCCGATAGAGAAATCAGACAGGACATTGATAGCACTCCAGCGTTCTAATTTTCTGTTGCTAACCATCTTGCTAGTCGAATAACAGTTAGCTAGCTATACTCAGCTAACGTCTGTCGAGAATAGCTGTCAATATAACAACCTTACTAACGAGACATGTTTCTGTGCCACATCAGTTCCATGTAGTTAACTATTTTGTTTGCATGCTAGCTGTTTAGCTAGAAACATATTTAACTACAGGCTCGTGACGTTGCCACAGTCCGAATATGTTACGCGCTAGCAGCTAGCCAATTTGCTAGCAACTCGGAAAGCTAGCCTACCTAGCTAGTAAACGTTAGCCTGCTATTTCGGACAGTCGACAGTTGATCCAACATTTCTAAGTCATACTAACTTAATAGCTAGCATTTTGTCGATAACAGGCGCAATTAGCTGTATAGTTGCAATAGTATTATTCAAGAGTATTTGGAAAATGTATCTAGCTAGGTAAATTTATAACGAAAATATGACAGACAAGCGACCTTGCGTGACAGCTGTCAAAGCCTATTACCTGTGTGGGTGCTATTTGGACTCGACCCTTTAATTACATAAAACTTATGACGTAGCTAGCTAACGCGTTAGCCATCTCGTTATTTATATAGTTTCTGGTTGTTTTAGGCAAAATATGAAACGGATATCATCAAGTCGATAGTCGTAGATGCTAGCTAGCTAACTTCTGAATAATCTGGCTAAAGCGACGCTGCAAACATCGATCATAAAATCCCTTTTTCACCTTTTGGTCGCTACCCTTGATCCAAGCGATGACTCGATCCGTCCTGTAGTTAACCTGCAACCTCGATGTGTCTGCTAAAATAATTAAAAGAAAGTTTGACTCAAGCGATATGGTCTTTCTATGCCTTTCGCTCATACAGTAGCTATGGCTAAACAGCTTTTCTCTCTCTCCTGACGTGTCCTGCCTGATCAATGGCACAGCCCTCTCTGGAGAGCGCTAACCTTGACTGTATAAAAAAAAAAATACGTCATTGAATTAAATATATACAACTAATTCAATACTAGTTAAGTGTAGTGGCTTATTCGGTCGGTTTCATTGTTTAAATTATTTCAAATGTTTCTCTAGTCAACTGACTTGTTCCTGTGTTTCTTCGCCGTAGCTCTACCTCTCCTCAGAACCGACCGTGGCCAAATGACAAGGTTCTCATCGGCAAGACACTTCCGGTTAGAGCTCTGCCCCCTTCTTAAAGCCCTCCCACGGATGGCTGAGAGCCTCGCCTCAATTCGTGACACCACCCACACCTCGTGAGACAGCGTCGTGTAATTGGTCATACAAAAAGTAGCCTCACCCATTTTTTCCAAATAAGGCGCATATGCGAAAGATGTGTCCGCCTTTTAAGGTCTTTAACGTGATATGCATATTCTCTTCACGCCAAGTCTCCACCTAGTAGGGTGGAATCGTGAGAGATGAGATCCAGCTGAAATTGCATTCCATGCACGGTATCTTATGCAACGATGTCATGAGCCTCCTACAGAAAGATTGAAAAAGGTGAATGGTATGGATCCTGAGCAGAATTAAAGCATTGACCAGGCTGTAGTTATGATGATATAGTGACAGTCCTACCTTACACTTAGATGCATATACACAGGGTACAAAACATTAGGAACACCTGCTTTTTCCACGACACTGACCAGGTGAATCCAGGTGAAAGTGATGATCCCTTACTGATGTCACTAGTTATATCCACTTCAATCAGTGTAGATGATTGGGAGGAGACAGGTTAAAGAAGCCTTGAGACATGGATTGTGTATGTGTGCCATTCAGAGGGTGAACGGGACAGACAAAAGATTGAAGTGCTTTTGAACAGGGTATGGTAGTAGGTGCCAGGCGCACCGGTTTGAGTGTCAAGAACTGCAGCGCTGCTGGGTTTTTCATGCTCAACAGTTTCCCGTGTGTATCAAGAATGGTCTACCAACCAAAGGACATCCAGACATCTTGACACAACTGTGGGAAGCATTGGAGTCAACATGGGCCAGCATCCCTGTGGAATGCTTCAACACCTTGTTGTCCAGTGGTCATTAGGCGGTCAATCTTCAAGGCATCCCTAATAGATCATCAAACTTTTCTGTAGAAAAGCCAACGATAAAGCCCTGTACACTGGATAGGCAAAGTGTTCCTATTTTGGGACCATTTCATTTGTCTGAAAAGACAAACTCTGCCTACCTGGCGGACCGGGAGATCTGTGACCAAATTGAGTGTGCCTACTGTGCTGGCCAATCAGACAGCTTAAATCACCGTGCCTACAGCTTCTACGACCCCTGCCACAGCACAGTTTGATACTAGCCTACTTGAGATTTCATCATTTTTAAACCATGACCAGAGAGGGACTGTCAAAGAATACAGCAAAGAGCTGCTGTTATCAGTTAGTTTATGTTTAGGCTGTTTAGGTTTTTATCCAACACTGTCAACACTGTTTTATTCATCACTATTACAAAATATAAAAAGCGCGTCTCTCTATGTCCACACGCGTTGCAGTTGGAATGAATGAGTGAATGAATATCGAATAATATTTCACTTTCTCTGGTCATAGGAACAAAATGAATTTGTGCATGATGGTGTGCGACTAGAGTTTCGCCATCAGGTCTCTGGTCAGTCTCAGCAGAAGAAAGGAAGGAGAGAGCAGGGACCATGAGAGGCTGACCCTCTGCTGCTCTGAGACGAATGTCGTGCCAGAACGCAGAATAACTGAGGAATTTATGAACACTCAACACCCGTTGAATATGGCCGGTGTCAGTAAACGTCGGCAAAAAAAGGGTCATTAAATTGTTGCCAGCAGTACAGTTAGTCACCAACGCTCTGGATAACATGAAAACAGCCTAACCAGCTCTGCTAGGGCGAGTAAAATGGTCAGAGTGAGGTGTTCTCTCATATGTGTCTGGAAGTAGCTAGCCAACGTTAGCCAATTAGCTTGGGCACTTGACTGCCGTTGTGAAGTCAGAACGCTCGGATCAACCCCACTCCTCGGCCAGAGCGTCGAGTGCACTCTGGACGCTTCCAGAGCGATACGCTCTGAATTTACGAGTGCACTCTGGCACTCCAGATTGAATTTATGAACACACCCTAGATCTCTAACCTGATGATCATTGACGTCATGATTTGACCTCGTTTTTTTCCCGAGTTTCCAGTTGTCTTGAAAGCACCATGATTATTTCAATGTATCCTGAGCTGTGCCTCGCAAGTGCTACACCAACTGATCTATTTTGTCAAAGCTCAAGTTTTGAAATATGAGATATGGTCTGAGAAGAACAATATTGTCAGGCCAGGCATATAGCCAATGTGCTGTGATAATGTATTAAGCCTACAGCACAAACCTCATTCCTACAGAACTGTTAAATTAAGATGTGTAAAAAAAAATTGAGCGGTAGATGTCGGCTCGTATTTTGACTGGGAAAGTGATCTTGACCCAGAAAAGGCAATTGAATTGAGGCTGTTCTGAGGGCAATATTCAACATGGAAAAGAGAGCTTGCTCTTCTGATCTTAGATATATTCACCATCAAACACTCACAGACAACCAGGATCGTGTGATGTGCCTTAAATGAGCATGCAGCCTTTTAACTGCAGGCCATAGGCATGGAAGCTTGGGATGCAAATATCTTCTTCAACTTCCTGAAATTCTTCCTATCTCTGTGGTTTTGAAAGGCAAGTTGGTGGTGATGGGGCAGATTGTGACAGTGAGGGAAAGGCCTGCTGTCTGTGGCAGTGGTGGTGGCACCTGCTTGCTCTCTTCTCTCCATTTTTGGGCAAGCAGGATCAATCTCATTACCAGTGGGCTGTGAAATGATGGGTCAGGGAGCACCGAGAGAGAGCCTCCACTCTGAACAGCTGTGTCACAGACAGAGATCTAATTAAACCAAGCTGCTACATAGTCTTCTTTTCTCTCACCCACTAAGCGAGCTCTTCCTGCCTGATCATTTTCCTGGGCTGCTCGGGACACAACTAACTGAAATTCTCTAATTTGCCTTTTCATGAAACAAATAAAAAAATAAATGCCCCATTTTATTTTTTTGAAGTGTGATTGTGGTGTACTGGGGGTTCTACAGAGTGTGTAACCGCATGCTGGTGGTGGCCATGGCTACTAGAGCATGATGGCCCATTTTAGAATGTTCCGTCTCATTTCTATTTAACCTCATACTTCACTCAGTGAGACATGTCCTTTCACCTGCTGATAACAGCTTTGACTGAATTGAATTCAAATGTGTGTGTTATTATCTGCCTGTGCTGCCATCGTTGTGTTTGACAAGCCAACGGAATTCAAATACAATGAGGCGTTTGTTTGCAATGGATTCCATTACTCCGCATTATAATGCAGCATCAGGCGCCATTTAAAGATGTTTTATAAAGGTTTTGTATAGTTGCAGCCAGTAGTTTTGAATGTAACGCTCACGAGCAACAACCGGTCCCTGAAAATTGTGTACAACGTCATTGTTCTTTATCCTCTATAGCATGTGCCCCCCAAAAAGACAACCTGTGTATGTTGGTCTCACCCCGCAACCTCATTGGACAATACTTTGCTGATCTGATCCCACTTTAATCTTGCAACCTCTTTGGACATCATTCCACCTGCCAATCAACATTGTACATCAAGTTCGGTTGACAGCCAAATCAATCAACAGCTGCGGTGGTGCCCACATTGGATTACACCATAACGTGGAATTTGTGTGTGAAAGTTTCGAAAGATAAAAGGTGGATACATGGAATTATTTCATTTTGATGGATCGTAGACACAAAATAAAGGTAGGCTGATCGTGTCTGAAATCAAATCAAAGTTTATTTGTCACGTGCGCCGAATACAACAGGTGTAGAGAGATTTACCTTACAGTGAAATGCTTACTTACAAGCTCTAACCAACAGTGAAATGTCTAAAAGGAATTAGGTGAACAATAGGTAAGTAAAGAAATAAAAACAACAGTAAAAAGACAGTGAAAAATAACAGTAGCGAGGCTTTATACAGCAGCAAGGCTATATACAGGCATAGTCAGGCTGATTGAGGTAGTATGTGCATGTAGATATGGTTAAAGTGACTATGCATATATGATAAACAGAGAGTAGCAGTAGCGTAAAAGAGGGGTTGGCGGGTGATGGGTGGCGGGACACAATGCAGATATCCCGGTTAGCCAATGTGCCACTGGTTGGTTGGGCTAATTGAGGTAGTATGTACATGAATGTATAGTTAAAGTGATTATGCATGTATGATAAACAGAGAGTAGCAGCAGTGTAAAAGAGAGGTTGGGGGGGGGACACACAATGCAAATAGTCCAGGTAGCCATTTGATTACCTGTTCAGGAGTCTTATGGCTTGGGGGTAAAAACTGTCGAGAAGCCTTTTTGTCCTAGACTTGGCACTCCGGTATCGCTTGCCATGCAGTAGTAGAGAGAACAGTCTATGACTGGGGTGGCAGGGGTCTTTGACAATTTTTAGGGCCTTCCTCTGACACCGCCTGGTGTAGAGGTCCTGGATGGCAGGCAGCTTAGCCCCAGTGATGTACTGGGCCGTACGCATTACCCTCTGTAGTGCCTTGCGGTCGGAGACCGAGAAGTTGCCGTACCAGGCAGTGATGCCATACCAGGCATTTTCTGGTTCGCAGAGAAATGCATTGACAGGGAAATGAAACTACCACAAGGTCGTTCTTTCAATTATTTTACATTTTCAATAATACTGTCACCAACAACAACAACAACATACCACACGTACACAAAATCAATAGCACAATGTTGAGGTTTTCTAAAAGCACAAATGTTACAACAAGCAAATAAGCATAAAAATAATACTGAGGTCTAATAGATCAAACTTCTAATTTCGGATGTTTTTTGTAACGTATGATGCATGGATTTGATCAATTTATTCAATTTATTTCTGCTGTCATCAAAACAGCTAATGGTAAGCCATGCAGCCACTTGAAAACTTGCTTCAGAGTGCACGTTCACTACATGACAGGAACAAGCACGGCGTGTCTTAACGGCAGGTTAGAATGTAAGGATGGTCTTTTTCCACTGGGAAAAAGACTGTAGATCGTTTATTTTTCATGTACGAGCCAGACATTTATACGTCGAGTCCAAAACGGGAGGTCGTTAAAAAATACTGAGGTTGTTTTCAATCTTCAGGAACATCTCTTTTAACAGTTCAAGATCCAATCATTCTGCCATGACATTACATGTGTCATGTCCCTTTTAAATGGGGTTCATTCACTTCAGCCAACATTTCAGGATTTCTGTAAAGGAGTAAAAGGGAACCAACTCTGTTTCCCTGGGTGCTGCTGTTCTCAGAACTGTGGCGGAGCCGCTTTTTTACACTGAGTAAATGCTTATTTAGACCCATAGTTTTTCCAGTTCCGAGACAGATAGCAGCCTAATGCTTCCACAGTAATAATTACATAGTGTCAGTTAATGTAGACCAGTGTTTCCCCAAACTTGGTCCTCGGGACTCCAAGAGGTGCACGTTTTGGTCTATCAAAGCTTGATGATTAGTTGATTATTTGAATCAGCTGTGTAGTGCTCGGGCAAAAATCAAAACAGGCACCCCTTGGAGTCCTGAGGACCGAGTTTGGGAAACTCTGATGTAGACAGTAGACACCTCCATAGCTCTCTGTCCTATACCCGTTGTTTTCCCATTTTCTCTCCAATTCAGCAAACATGGTCCTAGGGATATTTTGTCATTCACCTCGGCAATAGTGGGAAGAGCCAGAGGAAGGGAACATTTGATATACTGTACATATTTTTCTCGCACAGTGGGGTGGAGATGTTGAAGTGTAGGCAAATAGAATACAGATGAATAGAAGAACTGGTCTTACTGGCCTTGTTCAGAGAGAGACAACCCCCCCCCCCCCCCTCCCCCCAACTCATCTTCCTTCCCATGCAACCCAGGGAAATAACATCCATATTTATAAGAGAGAGCAGCTTGGCGGATGATAATAGCTTTTAAACTATGTATTTACTATGCATTACTATGTATTTCCTATCAGGATGTGCATTTGTTTGTCCACCGTAGCATGTAAACCAATCGCAGATCCAGCCATGTTCTGTGTCTGTTCTTCCTGTGTATATATCGCAATAGTGCCGCGGAGGCTATGAATAAAACATTGAATCCATTAAAAAATTAATCACCCCTACCTAAGGCATAATTATGGTGCGATTTCTCCTAGAGGGCTGAGAATAGACTGTAACAAAGCCACATTATGTTGCGTAATACCATTGTATCGTGCCACATGAAATATTCAAGCCGTGTACATACACCAAACAAAACAATCTGGGAAAGCTACTGGGTGCATGGCCTTGTGTTCACAGCAGTCATCTGTCCTCATGAGGGCAAGGCAGGAGGATCAACAAAGGCATCATTTATGTTTGACGTGTTGTGTATATACTATAAACATAGTGTTTTTTTCAGCAACATGTGCTTAACACCACTGCTATGTAAGTGCCAGACGCCCAACCTAAATTTACACTAGCATGTTCCACTATATTTCTAGACTGCCTCCTTATATTTGACACTTAATCCATTCCTTATCACCGTAGTTTGTTTGAAAGGAATGGAATATAGTCATGGACTATGTTCCAGTACAGCAGGCCAGGGGTTTTTCATATTGTTCTCCGTGTATTTGTCCTAGTGCATTTTTCCCCAGGGATGAAATACTAATTAAGCCAAAGAGGTCTGGCCAGTGGAATATATCAGTGTTTGAGGGAGGAATGTTGGATGGTGGATGTCAGAAAGGTCTTGCTGATTTCATTAGTCCTTTGGGTACTGTAAGGAATACATTACAATGGAACAGCTGTGTGTGTGTGTAACAGTTGAGATCCTCCCTCTACCAGCACTGGGTCCACTTTCCTTTTGGGGCAGCTCTCCACTGTTGATGAGCTTGGCCTGTTGACAGGGAACATCTGACAGTGGCCAGAGCTAGTGGCATAGCTTACTGCGATGGTGAATGATCAAAATGGCTACCTTAGCATCATCTCACTCACACTACCAATCCACCTAGAACGACCTCTCTTTCCTCTCGCCCCTCTCTCTCACCTCACTCCCCTCTCTCCACCTACATGTATCTCTCTCTTCTCTCTCACGTAATGCTGACGCGGCCTAAATAATGGAGCTTTGGAAGCAGAAGTGCTGAGTAAGACCGACCTGAGCCATCCTTCACCCCGGCAGAGATGCATAGTGGGGCCTCATCAATAATGTAAAGTCCTCCGCCATGCTGTATTTGAGGGGACATAGCCTAAAGTTTATGGTTCCACCTCTACTCAGCTGATGGATGGCGTTTCAACATTCATCAGTTGATGCCCTGTCAGCCCATGGACAATGTCTATGTGTCAGCCACTTGTGATGCAGTGGCTTCCCATGTGAAAGAACCGGACTCTTTTTCAACAGAATCTAAACAGTGTTTTAAATTTGAAGGAGAGTGAAAAAGAGTTGCGCCAGTCACTAAACTGTTATCTACTTGTCCCAGGAGTGCTTGAGACCATCATCATCATCATAAAACTTGAAAGCCTGAGGAGGGAAGATACTTGTGCTTTTGACTCCCTCTCTCGCTCTCTTTCCGAGCTTATATTCTTCTGTCTTAATTACTGCTCCAGATGTTCGTTTCTTGGTGTCCCCATAAACTTCCTGTGTTTTAGCACCAGACAAAAGAGAACTGAGATGGATTCCCTGAGGCTTGGCATAGCCCCATTCTTTTCTTCACTGCTTTCAGTATACAGTAGCCTACTTGGGTCTGGGCAACTGGCTTGGCTATGCATGAGGTAAACTGTATCTGTATCATGCCCAGGTTGGGTTTCAGCCTTCCAGGTCATACATGATCATAAGTGTACCGTAGCTTTAATGTATGATTCAATCCAATATTCCAAAGTGGGTGCCGGTGCTTACAGAATAAATAATCGAAGACAGAGTTAATACAAATGGAAGGGCGTTGATCCTAGAGTCATAGTTCAGTTTTATTTTCTGTTTCCTGGGAACATTATGATTAGCACCACTGTGTTTTTATGATGGGAAGAGGACTGTTGACCTTTTAATCAGGACCAGAGTGAGGCTGGGCTTTAGTAAAGAGATTGATTTCCCCTCAGGCCCCCCGAGGCACTGTTATGTTTATTGACCTCAGTTTGCAGAGTTCACAATCTGGCGGATTGATAGTTGGTCCCATTGATTGAAGTATAACATAGATTATTAATCAGTTTAAATCTCTCTCTCTGACTCTCCTCCCAGCCCTGCCTGGGATGCTCCTAGCCTCCCAGCACAACGGGACTGCTGCCTAGGTAACAACGATGGAACCAAAGGAGAGGCCCTGCAGTGTGCACTGTGCATGAAAAAGAGCTATCCCCGGCCCCACCTAGACACTGCACCACCATGCAGGATCAATACCATACAAAATCCATGAGGAAACCATTTAACATATCTTTTGATCATTACTTATGACGCCCTCTAATAACCTCTTGATATTACGGTTTCATGGGCAGGGGAAGGGAGCGCCGATGACTACATCTTTCTGCTTCTCTTTCTCTTTTTCTCCATCTCTCCGCTCAGAACGCAGGCCTAGGCAGGGGACAGATGGCATGATGCAACATATCAGACCAGCAATCTGCAATCCCACAAAACATTTACACCACCACTCCACCCCCCTCCAAGGCTAGCATGACAGACCCAGCCCTTTGGTGCCTGCCTGGGACAACACGCCCTGCTAGTCTCCCGTTACCAGTTACCTTCACAGAAACACTACGTACAGGACATCCCTGCATGTGTCGACTCCCATACTGTCTGTCCTCTTAGAGATGCCACGGAGCAACATGATGGTGTTGGAGGAAAGGAAGGGAGCGAATAGGTACCTGTGTGAGAGAAAAGGCTTCAATGCTTTGGTTTATATATCTGCTGATGAGTTTGATGCATCTGTGTATGTGTGCCTCTAACCTTTGAAGCCATAGACATATACATGCACACGTTTACTGGTCATCAATACTCTGAGACCATTCTAAACCTTTATGAATTCAGTTGAAACCTGTGTAGCTAGCTCTGATCAATACTACCCATTGAACTTCTCTTTCATCTGCATTCATTGAGCTCCTACTTTTCATGGGGATGGGAGAGCTGTTTGGGGGAGGGGGTTAAGGGATGTGGCACAGTTTTTTGGGAAACATGTTCTTTCAGTTTCCACTCGCCAGGTCTGGCTGGGTCACTGGCAGGCCATTCTGCTACAGCCCAACATGAGAGCTGATTAGATTGATTTCTGTCATTCGCTGTCTATAAATCCTTATTGACACATAAACAATTGCTATGCAATGTATAGCACTTTCAGGCTCTAACCTTCACAGTAACTCACAGGCATTATCGAACAACCGTCCCACAAACATTGCAACAACACAAACATTAGCATTTGTCCATTGAATTATGACAGTCTCTGGCATGGACCAATCTTTGTCGTGTATTATTAAGCTTTTTTTCCCGTAAATATCTATTACGGTACTGTATTTTACAGCTTAAACAATTAAGAGCAAATCTAAGAAAACATAATTTTATGGAAAAGATAAGACATTTTCTAAGGAATCCTGGTTAAGCACAGTATTTCTTTTTCCGTTACCTGATTTTGATTCAGCCAGGCATTGAGAAGGGGTCCTCTGTCCTTGTGCTCATGGCAACGGCTGAGCCCGAGTGTGTTGCATCTCGCAGTGTGTGAGCAGTGAAAGGTGTGGATGACAGCACACGTCTCTGTCACACCAGGCTCTCAACCGGGCCATCTTGTGCAAGGCCGTGGCCCATTCCCCATAGCAAGGCCAGCGCAGCAGCACACACAGAGACAAAGCTGTATTGTATGTGTACGTGGCCAATCAACCTTGATTTGATTTGATAGGGGATATCAGCTAATATACTACACAGAGACAGACATAGACGCTGTATACCAGAGGCATGCTAGTCTAGATGGCACTAGTAAGTCATCTCTCAAGCGCAACTTTTATGTATGTCTTTTTATGTAAACGACAACTCTCTGTGCTGGCTGCCAAGTCAACCATTGCCCTATTATCCTTTAAGTTATCTTCTTCCTTCTCATCACATCCAATAGGAGCGCTGCAACATCTCTCAATACAAAGTCCACTTGAATCTCTGTCCGGTTCTATTTCAAGCCAAAACATTACCATTGATCATGTTTTAAGCCATCTCACCCTTCCTTAGGAGAGGCCAGGTCAGAGCACCTTAAGACTGTTCACCTGCCTACCCAGTGGGGGAGAGAATTCAGATAACTGTTGGAGTATATGGAGTGTTTTTCTAGGCGACCGGCCCACTGCCATGCTAACCTTTGTGAGAGGTACCTATATGGCTGCTGTAAAATATTTCCACTCTATGTGGATTGCAAATTATGGATGGCATGGTATTGTACGAAAGTCCTGCTTGATACAGGGAATACATGTTTGGTCTTTGGGCACTATATTACAGAGCAATTACATAAGAATGAATTGTTAAAACTTTTTTACGTATGATAAAAAGACTGCATTCCAAGCAAAAATGTATAGTACTGGATCACTTGCAGTGGAGGATGATGCTATGCAAGCTGTCGTTGTCCAGTGTTTTTTTTTGTTAATCTCATGGAGCGGATGCCCGGCAAATGCACTGTAATCAAATTCCTGCTGGAAGGTCATTTGTTCAGCTGCCCACAGAAGCGAGGAGGCAGGAGGCACTCTGCCAGTGGGGATAATGTAACAGCCAGGACATCATATTGGGGTGGCAGGTAGCCTAGTGGTTAGAGCTTTGGGTCAGTAACCGAAAGGTTGCTGGGTTGAATCCCCGAGCTGACAAGGTAAAAATCTGTTGTTCTGAACATGGCTGTAACGTTCGTCTGAAAAAGTGGACCAAGACGCAGCGTAATTTGTGGTCATCATATTTATTTAAAATAACAACGTGAAACCAAAATGAACTTACCGTTCCGTAGGCTACAAGAGCTGTACAAAAACAAGCTCCCATAACATAGGTGGGAAAACAGGCTACCTAAGTATGATTCCCAATCAGAGACAACGATAGACAGCTGCCTCTGATTGGGAACCACACTCTGCCAAACACAAAGAAATACAAAACATAGAATGCCCACCCCACATCACACCCTGATGGGCGTGACAATGGCAGTTAACTCATTGTTCCCCGGTAGGCTCTCATTGTAAATAAGAATTTGTTCTTAACTGACTTGCCTAGTTAAATAAAGGTGAAATAAAATAAAAATGAAAGATGGGAGTGCATAGGGTATTGTGTTATCACCAGGGCTATAACACGTTCCTGTTGGGTGGCTATCTGGGGCTGCTTGCTGTGGAGGATTCAGGTAGAGGGGGTATCCCACCCCCACTGAGACGAGGGGTGCAGCGGCGACCGAAGTGGAGCGGAACGGCGGGGTCACCGCATCTTGGGGTGTCATGGCACCACCTACCCATAAAAGATAATTGCACGTCGGTGGCAGGCAGGCAAGGGAGACGGCTGTCTTTATAATGATGATTCCTGGCGCCAATTACAGCATCTGAATCAGACTCCTTATCTGTAGCAGCTATATGGGGCGGCAGGTAGCCTAGTGGCTAGAGCGTTGGGCCAGTAACTGAAAGGTTGCTAGATCGAATCCCCGAGCTGACAGGGTAAAAATCTATTGTTCTGCCCCTGAACAAGGCAGTTAACCCACTGTTCCTAGGCCGTCATTGTAAAGAAGAATTTGTTCTTAACTGACTTGCCTAGTTAAATGTATAAATAAATATCTGGTCTGGTAAATCTTACAGAGTAAACTGCATCGCCAGATGAAAAAAAGAGCAAGCAGCTAAAAGAGGAGTTTTCTTGTCTCTCCACTCCTCCTCCTCCTCAACGCCAGTGCTGCTGAGCCAAAGAGCAGACTAGCTTTGTGATTTAATTGCACACTAGAGCAACCTCAGAGAATCCTGTAGGGTGCACATGCCAAAACAGTTTGTGTTCTTTCTTTTTCTGCCTTTGAAAAAAAAAAAAAAGTAGCTGCTCTAGGAGCGGTAGTGGGGCTTGTTCAAGGCTGAGTAGGTCCGCTATGCACCAGCCCTTTTCACCCTGCTCTGGTCTGACCTTTGTGCTCTTAAACCCTTTGGCAGACCTACCCCGGGGGTGGGGGAGTATAAGGGGGGCAAGTTACTAATGTGGAAGAGTAACTCCTCTCACAAGGGGTGGGATGAACTAACTGGAAATCCTTTGGCAGAGAAACCATTGGGCCTTCAAACACCAACTTGAGCTGCAACTGTATCGTAAAATACTCTGATTGCTTATTCCGTGTCAGTCTGACGGATTTAGAAATACCGGACCATGCCATGCATTTCAATGTATTGTAGTGGTGCTGCTGGAAATGTGATTGGGACACTTGGAGGTGTTTAAAAAGTAGTCTTTATGTCTGTGCCGCCAGAGTGTACTGTACTGTAGGAGGATGGGGCTGGTGGACAGAGTGTACTGTAGGAGGAGGGGGCTGGTGGACAGAGCGTACTGTAGGAGGAGGGGGCTGGTGGACAGAGTGTACTGTAGGAGGAGGGGGCTGGTGGACAGAGCGTACTGTAGGAGGAGGGGGCTGGTGGACAGAGTGTACTGTAGGAGGAGGGGGCTGGTGGACAGAGCGTACTGTAGGAGGAGGGGGCTGGTGGACAGAGTGTACTGTAGGAGGAGGGGGCTGGTGGACAGAGTGTACTGTAGGAGGAGGGGGCTGGTGGACAGAGTGTACTGTAGGAGGAGGGGGCTGGTGGACAGAGGGTACTGTAGGAGGAGGGGGCTGGTGGACAGAGTGTACTGTAGGAGGAGGGGGCTGGTGGACAGAGTGTACTGTAGGAGGAGGGGGCTGGTGGACAGAGTGTACTGTAGGAGGAGGGGGCTGGTGGACAGAGTGTACTGTAGGAGGAGGGGGCTGGTGGACAGAGCGTACTGTAGGAGGAGGGGGCTGGTGGACAGAGTGTACTGTAGGAGGAGGGGGCTGGTGGACAGAGTGTACTGTAGGAGGAGGGGGCTGGTGGACAGAGTGTACTGTAGGAGGAGGGGGCTGGTGGACAGAGTGTACTGTAGGAGGATGGGGCAGGGCTTGGGAGTGTGTGTTTGTGCAGGGCCCGTACACTCAGCCAAGCAGGCAGCGATGTCATGTTATTTTTTTTTACCTTTATTTAACCAGGTAAGCTAGTTGAGAACAAGTTCTCATTTACAACTGCGACCTGGCCAAGATAAAGCAAAGCAGTGCGACACAAACAACAACACAGAGTTACACATGGAATAAACAAACGTACAGTCAATAACGCAATAGACAAAAATAATGTCTATATACAGTGTGTGCAAATGGAGGTAAGCAATAAATAGGCTATAATAGCGATGCAATTACAATTTAGCAAATTAACACTGGAGTGATAGATGTGCAGATGATGATGTGCGAGTAGAAATACTGGTTTTCCAAATAGCAGAAAAGTAAACAAAAACAATATGGGGATGAGGTAGGTAGATTGGATGGGCTATTTACAGATGGGCTATGTACAGCTGCAGCGATCAGTTAGCTGCTCAGATGCCAGCCGATGAGAGCATACAGGTCGGGGTGGTGGGTGGTGTATGGGGCTTTGGTGACAAAACAGATGGCACTGTGATAGGCTGCATCCGGTTTGCAGAGTAGAGTGTTGGAGGCTATTTTGTAGATGACATCGCCGAAGTCGAGGATCAGTAGGATAGTCAGTTTTACAAGGGTATGTTTGGCGGCGTGAGTGACGGAGGCTTTATTGCGAAATAGAAAGCCGATTCTAGATTTAATTTTAGATTGGAGATGCTTAATATGCGTCTGGAAGGAGACTTTACAGTCTTTACAGTCATTTGTAATTGTCCACTTATTCTAAGTTAGAACCGTCCAGAGTAGTGATGCTAGATGTGTGGGCGGGTGCGGGCAGCAAACGGTTGAAAAGCATGCATTTAGTTTTAATAGCGTTTGAGAGCAGTCGGAGGCCAAGGAGTGGAATGTTGTATGGCATTGAAGCTCGTTTGGAGGTTTGTTAACACAGTGTCCAAAGAAGGGCCAGATGTATACAGAATGGTATCGTCTGTGTAAAGGTGGATCAGGGAATCACCCGCAGCAAGAACAACATCGTTGATATATACAGAGAAAAGAGTCGGCCCAATAATTTAACCCTGTGGCACCCCCATAGAGACTGCCAGAGGTCCGGACAACAGGCCCTCCGACTTGACATACTGAACTCTGTCAGCGAAGTAGTTGGTGAACCAGGCGAGGCAGTCATTTGAGAAACCAAGGCTGTTGAGTTTGCCGATAAGAATACGGTGATTGACAGAGTCGAAAGCCTTGGCCAGGTCGATGAAAATGGCTGTACAGTACTGTCTTTTAATGATGGCGGTAAAGATATCGTTTAGTACCTTGAGTGTGGCTGAGGTGCACCCGTGACCAGCTCGGAAACCGAATTGCACAGCGGAGAAGGTATGGTGGGATTCGAATTGGTCAGTGATCTGTTTATTGACTTGGCTTTCGAAGACTTTAGAGAGGCAGGGTAGGATGGATATAGGTCTGTAACAGTTTGGGTCTAGAGTGTCACCCCCTTTGAAGAGGGGGATGACCGCGGCAGCTTTCCAATCTTTAGGGATCTCGGACAATACGAAAGAGAGGTTGAACAGACTGGTAATAGGGGTTGCAAAAATGGCGGCGAATAATTTTAGAAAAAGAGGGTCCAGATTGTCTAGCCTAGCTGATTTGTACGGGTCCAGGTTTTGCAGCTCTTTCAAAACATCTGCTATCTAGATTTGGGTGAAGGAGAAGCTGGGGAGGCTTGGGCAAGTAGCTGCGGAGGGTGCGGAGCTGTTGGCCGGGGTTGGGGAAGCCAGGAGGAAAGCATGGCCAGCCGTAGAGAAATGCTTATTGAAATTCTCGATTATTATGGATTTATCGGTGGTGACAGTGTTACCTAGCCTCAGCCTCTTAACGATTAACTTTGTTACATTCAGGTCCAGGTTCCCATCTCACGCTCAGGTGTCATTTATCGTCCGCAAATGAGGAAATATATTTTGTGTGTCATAGAGTGCCGTGCTCCGGTTCTCTCTCTTTCCTTTAGTCTGTTACTCTACTCTTTCTAGAAGTAGAGAGGAGGATAGGGCTACTTGAGCTGGGGATGTTTACCCTCCAGCTCTGCCCTGACAAGGGTCCCAGTCTGCTCCTCCAGCCCCCGACCGAGCAACCTGGACTCCGGGGTAGAGCATAACATAATAAAGGTAATTGACATATATTACATTTCATGTGGTATGTATTAATTTGTCCATCATCCATTTCATGTGATGTGTTAGGAATTACAATTCGTACAATATGTAATGAATTGCAATTTTGCAAAAAGTTTTAAAGTGTATGTTACGAATTCCAATTTGTTGTGGCAAACGTGAGGTGGCTAATGTTAACGATAGCTAGGTGGATAACATAAGCTACGCTAGGGGTTAAGGTTAGGGTTAAGGTTAGGGTTATGAGTTAGGTTAAAGGGTTAGCTAACATGCTAAGTAGTTGCAAAGTAGAAAATCATTTGTAAGTAGTTGCTAATTAGCTAAAATGCTAAAGTTGTCCGTGATGAGATTCAAACACACAACCTTTGGGTTTCTAGATGTTCACGTTATACGCCCGCCCACCCATTAACCTCGACCAAGCACCCTAATTTCGTTATTGCCTTAAGTAACCTTCTGTCTTATGTAACCATACCAAACATAACATATTATACTAATTTGAGTGTCCCGGATGTTACGTCTAGTGTATGAGACCAGGCTGGACAGAGTTGCTTAGCCCGGCACAGACCAGCCCTCTGTCCTGGCATGGAGTGGGGCTCCTGTCTCACACCCTGACCACTGTTAACCTCACGGGCCCGGTTTCAGGGCAACGCCTCATAGACCACACTGTTGGGAAGAAACTGCACAGTCACTCTCAACAACGGGGCCATTTTGTTTCAGGTGCAGTGGCCTGCCGGTGTAGTGTATCAACCCCAGAACTGAATTACCCATACAGGAAGAAGTCTGGCTTTTTCCCAGGGCTGGATTCAGCTGACAGTCTAAAAGCTTTTTTCCCCCTTCTTTTCTCTCTCAGTCAATGCATCAGCACAAGGTCAGACTTAAAAGGAAGGTTGAATGCAGCAGGGTTCTGTGGTGTGGTGTGCTCCCTGACATGCAGCAGATTTAGCTGAGTGCATATAGGCTACAGTACAGTTCGCTCTGCAAAGCTGATTTACGGATAGAGAAATCGCTGATGCCACTGAAGCGCTCAAAACGGTCCGTCCCTATACCCAGAGTCCTCTCTTGCTGTCCCTCGCCGTGCCACATAAACAATGCATTATGGCTCTGTGGGTGACGAAGAAAACACTAATTACCATGACAACGTGATGGAGCAGCGTGGCAGTGCAGTGTTCTGTGCACGGCTTCTCATGGTGATTCATTGCAGAATCATACTCAGGCAGCGTGCTGCTCCTTCGCCAAGCTATTCCTCACGAGGTCATGCAAGCGTGTGTCCATGTATACCCAAAAGCCACCGCCACCGCCACCGCCAATGGTGCATGTACTCCCTCTCCATGGCAACAGCGATGATTGCATTGCAGCCTACACGTGAAGGCTGCGGGGTAGAAGCAATGGAGAGCACATTCAAACCGAGGGAAGACAGGCATCTCCATGCGCTAGTGGGAGTGAGGGACACCATCTTGTGCTGTGGAAAGAATTGGGAACACAGCTGGCAAGGCGAGGTGAGTGGGTTATCTACATGAAGGAACCAAACATTAGTCTCTACAACATGCCAGAATATATGGGTGGTGTTAATCAGATTAATGATTCCTTATTCTTTAGTATTACAATGAGTGATCGACATTTAGACTCAAAAACAGCTCCCCAAAATCGCCCAAGAGACTGCAACACAGGCACGATCGAGATGGAGAAAAGGCATGTGATATAAATCCTATGCATCTCATGCAGTGGATAGTCTAAAATGGTTGCCAAGCACTCTAGTTCCTTTAGAGACTACAGCATCCATTTGGCGTGACAGTGTGTTTAAGTGTGAGTGGGTCTGTTTGTGAGTGTGTGTGTGTGTGTGTCAGAGGTATCCTGGACCCTGTCATAGAAATGGCACTGCTGGTGCTCTGAGATGCGTTAGACAGATGGAGCTTGTGATAGGTCACATCTGGCGGTGGGGGAGGAGTGGAGAGAGTCTTTCTAGTCATTTACAAGGGAAGAGTACTCAAGTAGAGAATCTAGGTTAAAAACTGGGATATAAAAAAGATTAGATAGGAAAGTATGAATACTTTCTATTTTATTCACACGCATTGGTCAGTGTGTGTGATTACAGTATACACTGAGTATACAAAACATTAGGAACACCTAATGACAGACTGACCAGGTGAATCCAGGTGAAAAGAGATGAAAAACAGGTTAAATAAGGATTTTCAAGCCTTGAGACATGGAGGGTGAGTGGGGAGACAAAATATTTTAGTGCCTTTGAACAGGGTATGGTGGTACACTCTTGGTACACTCACCTAAAATGGTTCTTTGGCTGTCCCCATAGGATAACCCTTTGAAGAACCCTTTTTGGTTCCAGATAGAACCCTTTCAGCTCCAGGTAGAATCCTTTACACAGAGAGTTCTACATGGAACTCAAAATAGGTCTACCTGGAACCAAAAAAGGTTCTAGCTGGACCCAAAAAGGGTTTTCCTATGAGAACAGCCGAAGAACCCTTTTGGAACCCTTTTTTCTAAGAGTGCAGGTGCCAGGCACACTGATTTAAGTGTGTCAAGAAAAAACTGGCGCTGGAGGTGATGGCTGCCATTTTATTGGCTCTTAACCAACCTTGCTGTTTTGTTCGTTTTTTCGCAGTGTTGAACTTATTTTATATACAATGTTGCTGCTATCGACTCTTATGACCGGAAAGATCTTCTGGACATCGAATACTCACCTCGAATTGGACAAATAATTTTTCTTTAATGAGTCATATGGGAAGGATATACTCCAAGCTCCCGAACAGGCCCTCATCCCCGTCATTCGCTCGAGAAAGAAACTGAGATTTCGCGGAAAGAGATCGGGGTGCCTTGTGAGGATCAGACGACAAGTGGCTAATCTGCCTTTGCCATCCGTACTGCTAGCTAATGTTCAATCGCTACAAAATAAATGGGACGAACTGAAAGCACGTATATCCTACCAACGGGACATTAAAACCTGTAATGTCTTACGTTTCACCGAGTCCTGGCTGAACGACGACATTAAGAACATACAGCCGGCGGGTTATACACTATCGGCAGGACAGAACAGCAGCCTCTGGTAAGACACGAGGCGGGGGCCTATGCATATTTGTAAACAACAGCTGGTGCATTATATCTAAGGAAGTCTCAAGGTTTTGCTCACCTGAGGTAGAGTATCTCATGATAAGCTGTAGACCACACTAACTACCAAGATTGTTTTCATCTGTATTTTTCGTAGCTGTCTACATACCACCACAGACCGATGCTGACACTAAAACCACACTCAACGAGCTGTATAAGGCCATAACCAAACAGGAAAAAGCTCATACAGAGGCGGCACTCATAGTGGCCGGTGACTTTAATGCAGGGAAACAAATCAGTTTTACCTCATTTCTATCAGCATGTTAAATGTGCAACCAGAGGGGGGGGAAACTCTAGACCACCTTTACTCCGCATACAGAGACGTGTGCAAAGCTCTCCCTTGTCCTCCATTTTGCAAATCTGACCATAATTCTATCCTTCTGATTCCTGCTTACAGGCAAAAATTTAAGCAGGAAGCACAAGTGACTCGATCAATAAAAAAGTGGTCAGATGAACCAGAGGCTAAACTACAGGACTGTTTTACTAGCAAAAACTGGAATATGTTCCGGGATTCTTCCGATGGCATTGAAGAGTACATCACATCAGTCACGGGCTTCATCAATAAGTTAATCGATGACGTTGTTCCCACAATGACTGTACGTACATACCCCAACCAGAAGCCATGGATTACAGGCAACATTCTCACTGAGCTAAAGGGTAGAACTGCCTCTTTCAAGGAGCGGGATGCTAACCCGGAAGCTTATAAGAAATACCGCTTTAGCCTCCGACCAACTATCAAACAGGCAAAGCGTCAATGCAGGACTACGATCAAATCGTACTACACCGGCTCTGACGCTCGTCGGATGGGGCAGGGCTTGCAAACTATTACAGACTACAAAGGGAAGTACAGCCAAGAGCTGCCTAGTGACAAGAGCCAACTATTACTTCTATGCTCGCTTCGAGGCAAGTAACACTGAGCATCAGCTGTTCCGGACGACTGTGTGATCCCACTCTCCGCAGCCGATGTGAGTAAGACCTTTAAACAGGTCAACATTCACAAAGCCGCAGGGCCAGACGGATTACCAGGACGTCTACTCCGAGCATGCGCTGACCAACTGGCAAGTGTCTTCACTGACATTTTCAACCTCTCCCTGTCTAAGTCTGTAATACCAACATGTTTCAAGCAGACCACCATAGTCCCTGTGCCCCACCATAGTCCCTGTCTGAGTCTGTAATAACATAAAATAAATCAAAAGAGCAACAAGGCAGGTAATGCATATACTGAACTGATTTGCAGTTAAAGAAAATGTCATTTTAGTCTGTTCCACTCTACATGTTGATAAGCTTGGACAGGAAAACTGACAGTGGTAACCTGCCTAACTAATGACTACCGACTCGTAGCACTCACAGCTGTAGCCATTAAATGCTTTGAAAGGCTGGTCATAGCTCACATCAACACCATTATCCCAGAAACCCTAGACCCACTCCAATTTGCATACAGTCCCAACAGATCCACAGATGATGCTATCTCTATTGCACTCCACACTGCCCTTTTACACCTGGACAAAAGGAACACCTATGTAAGAATGCTATTCATTGACTACAGGTCAGCGTTCAACACCATGGTGCCCTCAAAGCTCATCACTAAGCTAAGGACCCTGGGACTTAACACCTCCCTCTGCAACTGGATTTTGGACTTCCTGACGGGCCGCCCCCAGGTGGTAAGGGTAGGTAACAACACATCTGCCAAGCTGATCCTCAACACTGGGGCCCCTCAGGGGTGTGTGCTCAGTCCCCTCCCGTTCAATCATGACTGCACGGGCCAGGCACGACTCCAACACCATCATTAAGTTTGCCGATGACACAACAGTGGTAGGCCTGATCATCGACAATGATGAGACAGCCTATAGGGAGGAGGTCAGAGACCTGATCGTGTGGTGCAAGGACAACAATCTCTCCCTCAACGTGATCAAGACAAAGGAGATGATTGTGGACCACAGGAAAAGGAGGACCGAGCACGCCCCCATTCTCATCGACGGGGCTGTAGCTGAACAGGTTGAGAGCTTCAAGTTCCTTGGCGTCCACATCACCAACAAACTAACATGGTCCAAGCACACCAAGACTGTCATGAAGAGGGCACGACATAACGTATTCCCCCTCAGGAAACTGAAAAGATTTGGCATGGGTCCTCAGATCCTCAAAAGGTTTTACAGTCGCACCATCAAGAGCATCATGACGAGTTACATCACTGCCTGGTATGGCAACTGCTCGGCCTCCGACCGCAAGGCACTACAGGTGGGTAGTGCGTACAGCCCAGTACATCACCAGGGCCAAGCTTCCTGCCATCCAGGACCTCTATACCAGGCGGTGTCAGAGGAAGGCCCTAAGAATTGTCAAAGACTCCAGCCACCCTAGTCATAGACTGTTCTCTTTGCTACCGCACGGGAAGCGGTACCGGAGCGCCAAGTCTAGGTCCAAGAGGCTTCTAAACAGCTTATACCCCAAGCCACAAGACTCCTGAACATCTAATCAAATGGCTAACCAAACTGCTCTTTGCTACCGCACGGGAAGCGGTACCAGAGCGCCAAGTCTAGGTCCAAGAGGCTTCTAAACAGCTTCTACCCCAAGCCATAAGACTCCTGAACATCTAATCAAATGGCTACCCAGACTATTTGCATTAACCCCCACCCCCTCTTCTACGCTGCTGCCACTCTCTGTTATTATCTATGCATAGTCACTTTAATAACTCTACCTACATGTACCTATTACCTGAATTACCTTGCCACTGGTGCCCCACACATTGACTCTGTGTGTGTGTGTGTGTGTGTGTGTGTGTGTGTGTGTGTGTGTGTGTGTGTGTGTGTGTGTGTGTGTGTGTGTGTGTGTGTGTGTGTGTGTGTGTGTGTGTGTGTGTGTGTGTGTGTGTGTGACAACCAACAACCCTGTGGATCTGTGCGGCGGTGGATCTGTGTTGGTTGGTATCTGTGGGAGTGTGTAGCTGTTGCATGTGATCTGGCTTCTCTCATGACCGGATTAGGAACAATGAGCTCCATACAGAGGCTGGAGAGGCAGCACAGCCCCAGGGCACAGCCCCAGCCACCTCCACCATACACTGCCCAGCCTGCCCTGCATTATCGCCAGGGCCCTCGCACCTCTTGCAACACACCACATGACCTATCCCATCTCAATGCCAACCCCTCCATGTCCCCCCACACACTACACCATCCCCCTGTGCCCTCTTCCCACCCTCCATGTCCCCTTACACACTACACCATCCCCCTGTGCCCTCTTCCCACCCTCCATGTCCCCCCACACACTACACCATCCCTCTGTGGCCCCTTCCCACCCTCCTTGTCCCCCTACACACTACACCGTCCCTCTGTGGCCCCTTCCCACCTTCCATGTCCCCCCACACACTAGACCATCCCTCTGTGCCCCCTTCCCACCCTCCATGTCCCCCTACACACTACACCATCCCTCTGTGGCCCCTTCCCACCCTCCATGTCCCCCTACACACTACACCATCCCTCTGTGGCCCCTTCCCACCCTCCATGTCCCCCTACACACTACACCATCCCTCTGTGCCCCCTTCCCGGCCTCCATGTCCCCCTACACACTACCACATTCCATGGTGGACCCATCCCCCTCCTCCTCCATCTCACTCTCACTACTTTCACTACCCTACCCTAATCAAATGCCCACATCAACCCTTATATGCCCCATCTCTGAACTCATCAAACCCCTCCATGTCCCCCGCATCATCATAACCCACTTTTCCATACCCACATCATACCCTCCTTCCCTCCACCCCTCCACCCCTCCACCCCAGGCTCCTGTTTGAAGCTGGCTTGATTTTGATGAGCCCCCTCTCCATATCCAGGGCCAGTGTCTGTTTACGCCCCACAATAGTAGCTACAGATGTAGGATCTTAATTTGAGCAGGTTTGCTACAGCAGTTAAATAATCCTGCAGCAACAGGAAATGTGAATTATGTGGATTATAATTAATGGAATATTTTTGTAGGGGTTGATACATTTTTCGTTAGGGCAAATCAAGTCTGACATTTTCAAGTGGAAATTACAAACTTTAGAAGCCTTTTTAAACATCAAATACACTACAAGTTTGCATTTCTTGCTGTGCAGAAAAATTCCCAGCAACAAAAGAATGATCAAATGAAGATCCAAATGAAGATCCTACATCTCTGGCTGCCATGATCACAATGAATAACAGGATGTTTGGATTCTAAAGAACAACACCGACATAACCCTTTTGAAATCTAGGACAGCAATGTGTTTTGTCTTGAACACATTTCTCCCTTTACTTTACTCTGAACTGGCTATACAACGGCGCTGAGGGACCTCAGCCCTGTGTGCCTGGAGAGAGAGAGAGGAGACCTGGCTGGTCTCCAGACAACAGGGATCTCAAGGTTAAGCCATGACCTGCTCCTTGTCATCGAATGCCATACCTAGCTAATCCTACTGCCGTCCAACTGACCCCTCATCCTCCTCCTCTAACACCCCCCCCCTCTCCTCCTCCACCTGTGTAGGGTGGTTGTCTGTTTAGGAGGTAGGTGTGTCATGTTTAGCTATGGGATATAGGGGTGGCTTTGCTGGGGTGGTCTACCTTCATGCCACTCTATCCGTGTGGCGTATCTTCACAGAACTATGGGGACAGCGGTGTGTCCGTTTGTGTGGCGTACCTCACAGAACTATGGGGACAGCGGTCTGTCTGTCTGTGTGGCATACCTCACAGAAGTTTGGGGACAGCAGTGTGTCTGTCTGTGTGTCATACTTCACAGAACTATGGGGACAGCAGTGTGTCACTCTGTGTGGCATACCTCACAGAACTATGGGGACAGCAGTGTGTCACTCTGTGTGGCGTACCTTCACAGAACTATGGGAACAGCAGTGTGTCTGTCTGTGTGGCATAACTCACAGAAGTATGGGGACAGCAGTGTGTCTGTCTGTGTGGCAAAACCTCACAGAAGTATGGGGCCAGCAGTGTGTCTGTCTGTGTGGCGTACCTCGCAGAACTATGGGGACAGCAGTGTGTCGGTCTGTGTGGCATACCTTCACAGAGCTGTCCGTGTGGCCGTAGGGACAGCTGCTGTTTATGGTGCTCCAGTGGTTTGTTTTCAGACTCCATTAGGTACCCAGACACTCTAGAGCAGCGGGGAGAGCCAGCATTCAGTGCTCGGGAATTAGACGGTGACTGATGCTGAACTTTGTCTCCATCCCCATCCTACCGCCTCTCTCTTTCCCGCTGTCTCTGTCTCTTTATTGCGCTCTCTGTCTCCCTCTCCCTACAGTCTCTCAGGCCCTGGTGGGTGCACAGGAACATAAACAGATGCACAGAGAGACACAGACAAACACAAGTACAGACACAACGACACACTCACACATACACACACAGACATGCACACATTCAGCGACACAAGCACAAAGGCTCTCACTCAGACACAGAGAGAGAGAGAGAGAGAGAGAGAGAGAGAGAGAGAGAGAGAGAGAGAGAGAGAGAGAGAGAGAGAGAGAGAGAGAGAGAGAGAGAGAGACACACAAACAGGGGATTGTTGTGTGGAGCCGAGAGGCTGAGCTCCAGTGCAGCCGACCCAGTCCACCCAACACAGAGCAGCTGCACATGGTGAGCCCATGTGACTTACTTTCGGCCATGTGAGTCTCTCTCTCTCTCTCCCTCTCTCCCTCTCTCTCAGAAGCCTGCAGTGTGACAAGCCGGTGCTCACGGAAATCCACAGTGTTGGGTCTTGTGGGATTCCTTCCTTCTGGATTATGTCACTTCATCTACAGTATGTCTCTCTATGTTTCACCAGCTCTACAATACAGATTTTTCTATGACATTAATTATGTTTCCATCCACAGTTTTAATGCGAGTGAAGTCATGCCGTATCAAACAAATCACGACAAGTGTGATGGAAACACAAAGTGTCAGTACAAATTCATAAATGTAGATTTTTTTGTGTCGGTAAAATGAATTATGCCACAATTGAGGTGGAAACTCAATGACATGCTAAATTGTGCTACCACTACGACCTTGGAAAGCATCAAGAGTTTATAGGCAGATTAAATCATAATTTATGATGGTTTTCATGGTGGTAAAGTGATGGACGGTGATGAGTTTGACGCAAATTTCCAATACATATTGAGGGCACCATATCTCATTGTATAACCTACCCTGTCCACTTGATCAGCGAACTGTTGTTTAGACAGCATGCACTTAAACCTGATTGAGAAAGTTTGCTATTTATCTCAACCCATTGAACTTCTGCTTTATATTCGGGTACATGGAAACGTCAGTGCAAAAGCGTTATTTATGTACACTAAGCCATCACGCACAGCATGTTATCCTCAACAAGTCAGTTTGAAGGAATAAGACCTCTGGGCTACAGATTTTGGAATACTCGCGTGAAAATCTGTCGCCAACTGGGTGGAAACCTAGCTATTTATTTGGCCCTGTCTGTTTCTCCTATAACCTTGGTGCATTGTCAACCATTATCTTGTTACATGGCGAATTGACCACATAGTTATCCTCATTTCATTGGTGAATACACCGCAGTTCTATGATTATGTAGGCATGTGCATAAAGGGTTACGTTACTGCAGATGGAGAAACACGGTGCTCTGGGGGCTGGTGACCTCCAGGAGGAACTCCATGTGCTGATTACGGCTCTCTTCGCTCAATGGAAATTCGGGGATTGTGTAAGAGAAACACGTACTACCCATCTGCGCCAGTCTATCATCCCTCCATGGCTTATAAAATACATGTTTATCGGTTTACTTCTCATGTAATTCTATGTTATCCACCCCCTACCGTGTGGACTGTATCTATCTACACATGCAAATGCATACTAGCTAGCACTGTTCTGAATTTTCACTCACTTAGCTAGCTACCCTTCCCCCAACACTCAGAGCGCTCACTGACACCCACACACACACAAACACACACACACACACACACACATACTGTAAACACATGCGCAATAACACACACACACAAATACACATGCGCAATAAAATATATACACACACACACAGCTGATTACAGGCACATAGTCACAAGCTGATTATACCATACTTTACACTCACCCACACAAACATACTAGCTTTTTGCTAACACAAACACACGTGGTAGCCAGTTAAGAGAAATGTGGACATCTCTGCACAAATCTTGTTCTGTAATTCATTCAGCAAAACAGAAGACTTTGGGTCAGGTGACAATGTGACACACAGCCATGCCTAACCTCTCACCAGACACATGACCTCGGAGGGATCTGGAGCGCCTGAATAACTACACTGCATCATTGTCACACTTCCTCTCGTCTATGAGTCCTCATAAATCTATATGTGTACAGTATGTATGTATGAGTGTTCGATATGTAAACATGGGTGTACAGTATGTCTATATGAGTGTACAGTATGTCTACATGAATGTACAGTATGCCTACATGAGTGTACAGTATGTCCATATTCGTCTTCATGAGTGTATGTCTATGAGAGTAAGTCAAACTCATTATGAAAATCATTAGTTCAGCCAGTTAAACAACAATACTGTACAACATATGACTAAGGCAACCTTAGTCAGAAAACCGTCCATTCTAACAGTATATAAGCAAAGAAATTCCAAAATGATTTACATACACAATTTAGTCATGCTCATACACAATTAGAGGACGTGCCATCCTGTTTTATCTAAAGAGCCTGAAAAAGGAACGTCACAGCCTCTGTCACATCCGCATGTCAAACACAGCTTGGCACTGTATGGTAGCTTTGTTCACAAGCTGGCTCAGAATCCCTCACTTGTTAGTTTTGGCGGACTAAATAGATCATTAGTGGCCTATTTAGCCACCCAGAGACACCCAGCCCTGCACATATAGTACTTTGCCATGCTGACTGCCCAAACAGAGCGCAGAGCAGAGATACAACACAAGGACAGAGGGCCAGTGCAGTGTGCAGAGGAGAGCTAGTCATGTGAGGACTAACACAAGGCGAGGGGGGGTGAGGGGGGGGGGGGGGGTGGAATGGGTGAGGGGTGAGCCTACAGCTCTGCTGTGTGAGTGTCAGTCATAGTCCACTGTTAATCTAATCTGCAGGGCTGTTTTCCTTCATTCTCACCAGTTAACAAATGCAGCTCTGACTCTGTTCTGTTCCAGCATAACCAACCCATGCTAAGCCCTTGGCCAAACAGAACAACAACACATGTGACCTGGTCATGTACAGTACAGTGTGGTAGGAACCATTAGAAATGTGACCAATCGTTGGTCTTGATAGTAATATATGCATTTTGCTAGTCAAACTTCCGTGAAATTGCTGAACATTCTTCAGATTTCCCCAGTTAGATCCATTAATCACGCACCTTGATCGGAGAGGTAGGTAACTAGCAACAGCGGACCTTTCCCTCTGGCAGGAGGGACGAGCCAGCATGTTTCAAAGGTTGAAGGGGCTAGACATTCACCTCGGCGGAGTGTCTTTCCTGCATGACAGCAGCGGGGCTGATAGGGCAGACTGATAAAGGCCTCACACACTTCTGTGGAATGAGAAGGGAGGGCACACCCTTATCTATAACCTCCCCCCCTCTCCCTCCCCCCTGCCATAACCAGAGACCTTCTCCACATGAGCTCTGTCAATGTGTTTTTAACCAACTTCTCTGATCTTGTGGTGAAAGTCCGTTGCTATCATTTTATAGCACTGTCTGCAATACTGTTAGGGAGAATCTGAATGTACTGAAAATATACAGTCCCCGTGCATTTATAATATGCATTTTCAGAGGATATTCTTGAGTTCCGCACTGTTTTTTGCACGTCGTTCTTGGGCACGTGTCTTGCTTTCAGTCTGTTTGTGTGTGTAGGTCATAGGAGCCTGTGTGTTTGTACATCCCCCCCCGTCAATCAGTCTGTGTGTGCAGCCAGTTACAGTGTGTACACAGACCTGTTTGTGTTAGTAGGAGTAGGAGTGAGTGGATTGTATCTCTTTGACAGAGTCTGAGGGCATAGCCTGTGTGTTTGCCTGACTGCCTCTACCCTGTAAGGCAGGGAAGCAGGTTCTGTGCTATGTGACTGATAGGAATCCCCTCCCTCCCTATAGCTGTTGGGATTGGTCAGAGCTGCAGTGGGAGGAGGTCACACGGCTCTCCCTGTAAGACCTAATTGATTGAGACCGATAACTTCCAGTAATTCAGCTGATTAAACCTTTCACTCTCAAGGCTGGCAAGAGATGAACAACCTAGTGGGGCGGGAGGTCGTTGGTCAGCCAGGAACAGCCTGAGGGGTAGAGATGCCTACTGTTTTGTTTGGGCTTTTTTTTTTCTAGAGCCGATAGTGCTGATACTTGCTTTTCACATTCCATCGCAGAGCACATGGTTCAGTGGAGCCATGAAACTATGTGGCAGTTCAGTACCACCCAACCCTCCAGCTGCTAGCTGCCATGTTGAAGGGTTTCCATTCAATCTACCCGTGTTACCTTTGATGAAAGTTGTTTTCCCATAAGTAGTTAAAAGAGTCCATTAATAACCCATTTCATCCCAGCGGTCACAACAGTGAAGAAGGGAAATGTTTGTACGTTAGAGCCTCTAGGGAAGTTAAAGTTGTACTTCATTAACAAATAAGTCCCATATTTTGCATTGTTAAGGTGTCTAGTGTGATTCAGGGAAGTTTCATATGATTTCTCAAAATGGTGAAGACCACAAGCGTAAATCTCCAAGGTGTACTTTTACAGACGATTTGACACAAGAAGTCTGTATTCAACAACTTTAAAAAATGAATTGTTGAAATGTTGAAATATTTTCTTTGTAAATATAATGTTTAAAGGGTCTAGTTTACATATGTGCCTTCATTTTCAATACATTGAACCCATGATGCCTGTTGTGTATGAAATTATCTGAGCCGTCACATTTGTGACCGATGGGAAAATGCAGTGAGTCTAATTTGTTATCTACAGTATATTTAATCATAGCAGATTATTTATTGTTTCAGTAGATTGAAGTTTAGTCGGGATATGGATATACTTAATTCAAGACGATCTTTCAGATGATTTTACCATTATCCATTAGCCTTTAAATATGTTTAAAAACAGAGGTATTGTAAAATGTCATTTTGTTATTTCAAGGGGAGAATTGGCCATGAATTAGTGTAATAACTTAACAAATATTGAATGTCAATACGTTTGTTTAGTGTCTCTTACACAATGGTAGAACTGGTTTATGTAAGTTGCTGAATAGTCACTCGGGTAGACCTGGTTTTTCAGAGAATTTGGACATAACTACAGGTGTAAACCTGGTTCGTTTTAGTTTTCGGGCCAAGATATGCAGATGTAGATCTGGTTTATATTAGTATTGGGACTCAGTCAAAGGTGTAGACCTGGTTTGTAGGAGTACTGGAGCTGAGGTGTAGGGATAGACCTGGTATACAGTTTATGAGTATTCAGGCTTTGACACATTAAGACCTGGCTTAGTTGACTAATTGGGTTCAGGCACCGGCGCAGACTTCATAGGTACGTCATTTGGAGCTGAAGTACAGGTGTAGACCTGATTTGTATGAATATTGGAGCTGAAATGCAGGAGTACTCCTATTGTTATGACAATTGGTGCTGACAGACCTGTAGCAGTAGACCTGTTTTGTTTGAATCAATATTGAGTTTGACTTGCAGATGTACACCTGGTCTGTACGAATATTGGGGCTAAAGTACAAGTGTAGAACTGGTTTGTATGAATGTTGAAGCTAGACCTGGAAGCTACGGCACTGGGGTAAACCTCTTCTATATGAGTGTGCCCATGGATTTACCTGGTTTATACAGTATGAGTAATGGGGTTTAGGGATATACAAGGCTCATACAGGTAATGAGTCTGGATGAATGCCTATTACCCATTCAAATCAATTCTGACAACCCTGACCTGTTCACCGGACGTGCTACCTTGTCACAGACCTGCTGTTTTCAACCCCCCCCCCCCCCCCTCTCTCTCTCTCACTCTCTCCCTCCCTCCCGCTCTCTGCCGCACCTGCTGTCTCGACCTCTGAATACTCGGCTATGAAAAGCCAACTGACATTTACTCCTGAGGTGCTGACTTGTTGCACCCTCTACAACCACTGTGATTAGTATTTGACCCTGCTGGTCATATATGAACGTTTGAACATCTTGAAGAACAATCTAGCCTTAATGGCCATGTACTCGTATAATCTCTACCAGCACAGCCAGAAGAGGACTGGACACCCCTCAGATCCTGGTTCCTCTCTAGGTTTCTTCATAGCTTCCTGCCTTTCTAGGGAGTTTTTCCTAGCCACCGTGCTTCTACATCTGCATTGCTTGCTCTTTGGGGTTTTAAGCAGGGTTTCTGTATAAGCACTTTGTGACATCTACTGATGTAAAAAGGGCTTTATAAATACATCTGATTTGATGACTAAGATATGGAAATAACAGGGTTTGGATGTGTAGCTGGATATAGGTTAGCTGGATATAGGTTACTGTTGGTTATTTGGAATACAGGCATAAGGAAAGTGGGTAACAGGGCTGAGATAGGCAATTAACATGAAAATGAACATGTATTGGCAAAATAACTGGGGTCTATGAGTAACAAATAGGGCATTTAGGGCTAGGATATGGGTGTATCGGTATTGTATCAGTTTTAGGGTATTGACATGTGGGTGTAGGGTTAGGGCATGGGAGTAACAGGGCTGGGGTGAGTGGGTAATTGGGTTTAGGTGTGTGGGTAAGTGGGTAAGTGGGCTGAGGTAAATAGATATTGATTTTGAGGAATAGAGGTGAGTGTCTGTTAATTGTATTATAGGCAGAGCACTGTATGTTTTTTAAAGCAACATGTATTGCATGTTAGGATTACTAATGGCATAAGATTTGCATAGTGGCATGTCTGGTAAAAATGTTGGAACAAATGGTGCTACCTCACCGGGATTCACTTTGGTCTTAAACACAGTGATCAAACATCCATAAATTGCTATTTGAACAAACAAAAGCAGAATGCACAGGACCTAGTTCAGAAGGCAAAACCTTCTACAAGAAAGTGCCAGCCAGGTAGACCCTGTCGTAGTGTATTTACACATACAGTAGCACGGGGACAGGGAAGGTCTGCTATAGGCTAAATGAATTGCGCTATGGAGACTTTGATGTGCATAGGGTGTGGTGCAGGGGGCTAGTGCCCACCCCAACCAACCCCACCCCATCCCACCCTTTCAAAGTCCAAGACCAGTCCAGGACCAGTCCAGGTCAACCCCGCCCGCCCGCCCCATCTCATCTAACCCACCCCATCCTATCCCAGCCCGGTTTGGCACAGTTATCAGACAGGATGCATGTGAGAGCCATAAATAGAGGCACAGAGCTGCAGATCTCAGATCCCAGCCAAGCGGCCCAAGATTACACCTGCTGAGAGAGAGAGAGAGAGAGAGAGAGAGAGAGAGAGAGAGAGAGAGAGAGAGAGAGAGAGAGAGAGAGAGAGAGAGAGAGAGAGAGCTACCCTCTTCATAATATTCTCTTCCTGTTTCTGTCTTGTTCATAGATCATTAGATCTGCCATATTGAGCATATCCTGTACTGGAACATTGTTAGTTCCCATGTAGAAGCTGATATACAAACCACATCCTGGTCCTCTACTGTTTTTATGTAATTTAGACCATCATCTTGGGTTTCTCCAGCTCCTCTCTGTGTGATACAGTGTTACCTCAGCATTGCTGGCTAGATTAGCTTTTCACATAAATCCTCTCTATAATTGACCATGGAAAACTTCTGTAGAGGAACTGTATTAATGAGTCAGTCATGTGAAAGATGAATGTGATGTAGCATGAGAGTTTGAGCCTGAGAGAGACAGAGATTTTACAGGGACAAAGGAAAAGAGAAGAAGGGATAAGTCCACTCTCTTTAACCTTATTCTTTAACCATTTGTTATTTCCACGAATGAACGAACGCACACACCCTCACACACACACACCTTTGTTTTACTGTCCTTGTGGGGACCAGCATTTTCAGGCAAAATGTCCCCACTTTATGAATGGTCCTTGTTTTACTATCCTTGTGTGGACTTCTGGTCCCCGACATAGCTGGGGAGGGGGCACAGGGGAGACTGGGTCAGACGTATCCTTCTGCCTGCCTTTATCACAATCAAAGGCCAGAGAGGAACAGGGGGAGCTACAGGAAGTGTGTTTCTTTGGAGATTAGTTGCCATGGTCTGTGGTGGTACGAATAGGGAATTTAAAGCCCTGCTCTCTCTCTCTCTCTCGCTCTCCCTCTCTCTCTCTCTCTCTCCTGCTCTCTAGAACAACAAGCTCTAACTACAGTCGAACTGTAGCCTGCCAATATGATGGGAGCCTGAGAGTGGCACAGTGCCGTTCTACAATTCTACCAGCCATGACCGTCGTGTGCCCGAGGAGGGCTACACTCATGTGGTAATCAGACCTTGCATGTGAACCGGATCCCTACTAGTATTCATAGCCTATATTTAGAATCCCAATGGATGGGAAAATGGGGGCATGAAAGGATTACGCTTCTAATCAACTGAGATTTGAACATTTCTCAGAATGAGTTGCTCCTGAGCTCCTGCTGGATAATGCTGAATGGATAATGCATGGGATACCTGAATGGAAGCAATTTTATAGCTATAGCTGACCCGGCAGGAAACGCTCTGAATACAATATGACTTGATGCGAGATATAACAAATTCACCATGGTTTATTGGTGACTAGCACCTGTTCCCAATGCCTATATCAGACAATATGGCCTTAGGCTGGCCATCATCTGATTCAGCCAACTATGCATGCTCCATATTTTAACTGGGTCTGGAGGGCACAATGGATTGTCACAGTATCACAGGACAGGAGTCTGGCAGGGGTACCACTCAGTCTGCAGGCTGACTGCCTGGGATCCCATAAGCCAGAGGCAGGCAGCATATTGAGCTCTTCTCATTAAAGTGTCACCATGAGCTTACAATCTGGGCATTTTGGGCTTGCATCCATCACACACACCCACCACCCCCACATACACCCACTGCTACATGAATCTCTCCCCGTCCCAACCAGGGCACAATACTGTCTCATGTGGAGGCAACAGAGACTAACACGCACGCATGCACAAACGCAAGTACACACACACACACAGAGAAAGAGCACAACACACAGTTGGTGTCTTAATTAGCTTTGGATTAGAGTACAGCATGTGCAGGAACAGAAGAATAGAGGGGAGAGGAGACTGGGGAATGTGGGAAGTATGGCGTGGTTTTGGTGGGGAATCGGCTGTTTGTTTCCATTTGGTCAGGCAACGTCGGGGAAGCTACTCTGAAAATGTAGCTTACCAAGCTACCAAGTACTTCACACTGGAAGAAGCTAAGCTACACTCAAGCTACTCTTAAGAAGAATATATTTTTAATAACTTAATAACATGTTCCCGGAACTTTGGCAACTACTGAGTCATTTTTATATCTCCCGCTTTCGGGCTGGATGTGTAGTTCATTCATGCATAATCTATGAGCAGAATTATTGTCTTACCTCAGTTAGCCACAAAATCCCTAGTTTGAAAGTGATTGTTTTTTCTGGAAGCCATGCTGCGCCATTTTCCCCCACGTGGGTAGGCCCCCTAGCAGTTCAAGTTCTAGCCAATGAACTTCAGCCTCTCGTATTTTGAGTGACGGCTAGCAAGATACACACAGCATAGCACGAGAGAGAGCAATGACCAAATAAGGCCATCTTCTGTCTACCAGCCCTACCTTGTCACAACACAACTGATGGCTCAAACGCATTAAGAAGGAAAGAAATTCCACAAATGAACTTTTAACAAGGCACACCTGTTAATTGAAATGCATTCCAGGTGACTACCTCATGAAGCTGGTTGAGAGAATGCCATGAGTGTGCAAAGCTGTCATCAAGGCAAAGGGTGGCTTCTTTGAAGAATTTCAAATATAAAATGTATTTTGATTTGTTTAATTAACACTTTTTTTGGTTACTACATGATTCCATACGTGTTATTTCATTGTTGTGATGTCTTCACTGTTATTCTACAATGTAGAAAACAGTAAAAATAAAGAAAAACCCTTGAATGAGTAAGTGTGTCCAAATTTTTGACTGGTACTGTATGTAACGTAGTATGCAATTATCGGGGACTACTTTTTGCTTGTGCGTGCTACTTTCAGAACTACTGGCTAAAAAGTATACACAACTACTGGAGAATCTCTTTAACTGAAGTTACTTAGAAAAAGTAGTTCATTACATCCAAACTACTTTGTGAAAAATCCGCATATCTAAATCTGAAATGTCATAGACTACAAATTGCAAGAACAGTTCAATCTGGAGTCAGATGTAAACAGAATGTGTCATTTAGCCTATTAAACGCAGTTGAATTAGGCACACAAACTATTTTTAAAGTGAGAATTAGGTTGGTCTGATGCTGAAAAAGAAAGGACATTCTTGCCCTACTTCACCCATATTGAATTATTTACAAAAGAAAGTCATGTGTAGTTCCAGTAGTTAGCAACACTACTACGTGGCAAAAAAGGTTATTAACTACTGAAAACACGACCAAGGTTTGAATTTAGTTCAACTACCACCAATCTACTGCAAAATGTAATTATTTTACTAGTCGATTACTAGAACTAAATGTTGTTCACTACTCCCCAACACTGTGGGCAGGTCCCAACAAGGTATGGTTGTTCAAACTGGACTGGGCAGGAGGAGGAGCAGGAGAACAGGACATGCCTCAGCAGACATGTCAGTGTTGGAGAAATCTGGCCCTGGCATTGGTTAGATTGGTGACCCTTGACCTCCCAAGCTGTATGGACATGTCATCTCTTCCTGCCTCCACAGGCTTTTCAATAATTAATCCACTCCCACTTATCATTTCTTTATTGGACACAGAGGGAAAGAGGCAGGCTTCTCAAGTTGCCCCCTACTGAAATAAAACACACAATCACAGATCACGGCTTGCCTGTAATGTCAACTCCCACACACACACACACACACACACACACACACACACACACACACACACACACACACACACACACACACACACACACACACACACACACACACACACACACACACACACACACACACACAGTAACTCAAACAAAGGCACGCACACACACCGGCAAACACATACACACTCATGCGCACAGATATACACAAACAAAGACGCACACAGACGCAGACACAAACACACACACCTGCCCGCACTTTGTAAACCCCATCGGCCTCGGCTCGCCAACTCAATTGAATTACTGTTATCATACACCCCCGGCTGGGAGTGAGGTCCAGTCTGCCCGCCATGAACCATGCCCCATATGTCTGGCCTTCACTGGAGTACATACACAAGACCAAACACACGCACAGACAAATGCAGGGCCAAACACACACACACACACACACACACACACACACACACACACACACACACACACACACACACACACACACACACACACACACACACACACACACACACACAAACACAACCAAAAAGAGACAAACACAAGCACCACCACTGCCTCCCATTATGGCAATCACTTACAGGCCATATTGATTCCCCTCGAGCTCTGAGTCATAGTTTGGGCAGGAGAGATGTTACCCAGCTAACAATTCTAGGGAGAGTGTACGTTTTTGTAATGTTACCCATAATGTTCCCCTAATGTTTGAGTGTCCAGTTTTCCGTTAATTAACGGAACATTCTATCTATGTTAGCAAAAACCTTCTGAGAACCTTTTTAGCATGTTTTGGCGTTAGAGGTCGGAGAACATTCCCTTAATGTCAAAGAGAACATACCCAGAACATGGATACCATGTTCTCCGAATACACAATATTAATGTTCTAGACACATTTCATGGGACGTTGCAAAAACATTTGTGTCCAACTTTCTGAGGGTTAGGAGAATATTCCATCAACGTCCCACAGCATGTGGTCACCATGTTCGCAGAATATAATATATACATTTCCAAGACACGTTTCATGAGAACATTGCAAGAACATTCATGCTTCCAGTTTTCTGAGGGTTAGGAGAATATTTCATCAATGTTCCACCAAACAAACACAGAACATTGTTGCCATATTCTCAGAACATAAGATATTCATGTTCTAGACACTTTTTATGGGTACGTTGCAAGAACACTTCTGTGTGTCAGTTGTCAGGTCATCGCCTGATGGAACCAGTGAAACGTTCTCTCCGCCAAAAATGGTTTCATTACACACCATGCCTGTTACCGTGCCAATCAAGACCCTGATTGGGGAACTACTGATCCATTCACAGCTCTTTGTCTGTTGGCAAGGTTATGGATACTCACAAACGCAGTGCTTTTAGCATACAGCACGCCGTTTCACCATCATTTCAACAACATAAAAATCTATGTGATGACGTTGAAAAGTCACCGACGTAACTTCATTTCAGATTTTTTTCGCCCAACTTTCAATCTAGATTCAAAGACATGGTGACATTTTTGTTGTTGATTTCACGTTGAATTCACATTAGTTGACAACTCAACCAAATGTAAATCAAAACTAGGTGTTGAAATTACATCTGTGCCCAGTGGGAGTGTTTCCAACTTGCATATTTGACACACTTGAGATACCTGATTACATTGTGCCTTTTCATTTACACAGTAATTATTATTCTCAATTCCTCACCTGGGATTTGAACTCAAAACCTCTTGGTTCACGGTACACCAATTTTCCTGCTACGACACTATGTATGTGTCTTGTATCGGTTTATCTAACTATTCTAATAATTTATTTAATTGACTTATGTCAGCAATTTAAGGGCTTTCAGTATAGTTTTCTAATGTTGGTGGGGCATGATAACCTGATACTTCTGAATCCCTATTATCAATACAAGTGTATAGTGAATGTACTTTTAACAAAACTGAGATTTACTTCAAAGGGCATTCACCCTATTGCTTATAGCCTTACACCTATCAAGTTGTTTCAGATCTACACAAGGACCTAGGGAGGATGGGGGTAGGGTTTCATCTGGACAGGACAGGGCCTAACTATACTGAACAAAAATATAAATGTGACTTGTAAAGTGTTGGTCCCATGTTTCATAAGCTGAAATAAAAGATCCCCGAAATGTTCCATACGCACAAAAAGCTTATTTCTCTCAAATTTTGTGCACAGATTTGTTTACATCCCAGCTATTGTGAGTATTTCTCCTTTGCCAAGACAATTCATACGTCTGACAGGTGGGGCATATCAAGAAGCTGATTAAACAGGATGATCATTACACAGGAGCTCAAGGTTGCTGGGGACAATAAAATGAGCAGTTTTGTCACACAACACAATGCCACAGATGTCTTAAGTCTTGAGGGAGCATGCAATTGGTATGCTGACTGCAGGAATGTCCACCAGAGCTGTTGACAGATAATTTAATGTACATTTCTCTACCATAAGCCACCTCCAACGTCATTTTAGAGAATTTGGCAGTTCATCCAACCAGCCTCACAACTGCAGACTAAGTGTAACCATGTCAGCCCAGGACTTCCACATCCGGCTTCTTCACCTGAGACCATCGTCTGAGACCAGCTACACTGACAGCTGATGAAACTGTGGGTTTGCACAACCAAAGAATGTCTGCACAAACTGTCAGAAACCTCAGGGAAGCTCATCTGCGAGCTTGACGTCCTCACCAGGGTCTTGACCTGAATGCAGTTTGGCGTTGTAACCGACTTCAGTGGGAAAAAGCTTACTTTCGATTGCCACTGGCAGGCTGGTGAAGTGTGCTCTTCACAGATTAATTCTGGTTTCAACTGTACCCGGGCAGATAGTAGACCGCGTGTATGGCATCGTGTGGGCGAGCGGTTTGCTGATGTCAATGTTGTGAACAGAGTGCCCCATGTTGGCATTGGGGTTACGGTATGTGCAGGCATAAGTTACGGACAACGAACACAATTGCATTTTATCGATGGCAATTTGAATGCACAGAGATACTGTGACGTGATCCTGAGGCCCGGTGTCGTGCCATTCGTCCGCCAGCCTCACCTCATGTTTCAGCATGATAACGCACGGCCCCATGTTGCAAGGATCTGTACACAAATCCTGGAAGCTGAAAATGTCCCAGTTCTTCCATGGCCTGCATACTCACAAGACATGTCAACCATTGAGCACGTTTGGGATGCTCTGGATCGACGTGTACGACAGCATGTTTCAGTTCCCGCCAATATCCAGCAACTTCGCACAGCCATTGAAGTGGAGTGGGACAACATTCCACAGGCCACAATTAACAGCTTGATCAACACCATGCGAAGGTGTGTCGCACTACATGAGGCAAATGGTGGTCACACCAGATACTGACTTGTTTTCTGATCCACTCGCCTACCTTTTTTTTAAGGTATCTGTGACAAACAGATGCATATCCGGGGAAGGCCCTTTCTTGTTTCAGCGTGACAATAGCCCCATGCACAAAGCGAGGTCCATACAGAAATGGTTTGTCGAGATTGGTGTGGAAGAACTTGACTGGCCTGCACAGTGCCCTGACCTCAACCCCATACGTTTGGTAATGTATTGTGTATATATATATATATATATCTTTGTCAGGTGAATGCTGTATATAAAAGTACCATTTATGTAGTATATAAAATGTAATATGTAAATTATATGTATAAGTAACAACAACAAAAAAGCTCAACAAAAAAAAGTGAGAGTAGGGTGATTCTCCTAGTTGGTCTCGAATGCCCTAACCACTGTTCCAATAAGGGATATCTCTAGGTCATGTGCTTGTTGGGCCAGTATAGTTAGGCCCTGTCCAAAATAATCCATAACCCCTCCTCCCTAGCCACTCATGTAAATGAAACAACGTGATAGGTGTAAGCAATAGGGTGAATGCCCTTTTCTGTAAATCTCAGCTCTGTTTAAAAGTACACTCAAGAGAACATATGTTATTCAGGAGTATCATTAAAACAGGTTAACATGCCCCACCAACATTAGACAACTATACAGAAAGACCTTAAATTGCTAAAATAAGTCAATCAAATCAATGATGAGAATTTTCAAATTAACCGATACCTGACACATGGTGGCGTAGCGGGAAGATCAGTGTACCATTAACCAAGTGGTTGTGAGATCCCAGGCGAGGACATGTTGAATAATAATTACTGTATAAATGGATCAGTGGTTAACCAATCAGGGCATTGATTGGCTTGGCAACAGTAACAAGGTGTGACGTGTAATTAAAATGTGTAATTAAACTTTTTTTTTTGGGGGGGGGGTGACGTTTCTTTGGAAATGCCCTGACAACTGATACACAGAAACGTTCTTGCAGCGTTCCCATTAAACGTGTATAGAACTTTAACATATTTTGTTCTGAGAACATGGCAACAATGCTCCGTGTACATGTTTGGTGGGACATGGATCAAATATTCTACTAACCATCAGAAAACTGGACCCATGAATGTTCTTGCAATGTTCCCATGAAACGTGTCTAGAACATGAATATCTTAAATTGGTAACATGGCAACCACGTTCTGGGTAAGTTCTATTTTACATGAAGGGAATAGTCTCTTGGGAATATTCTTTGCACATCACGGGAACGTTCCTATTAAATCATTAGTTAAATAACCTAATGAGACCTTCAAGGGAATGTCCTCTAAAATTGTGGGGAGGTTTGTTGTTAGCTGGGTAGATCCCAGGCTATTGATTTGTTCACTGTGGAAATTGCTGCCCTGCGTTACGCTGTTCCTTTCCTTCTGTTCTGTTTCATTCTGGCAGGTTTTTGTTGCTAGGCAAATGGAACAGGAGATTAATGAAACCAGCCAGGCTCATGTATTGAAAACAAAAACACCAGTCCACTGCATTACAGAGGCAGGCAGAGAGGGCTGGAAGCAGAGAGGAAAAACCCAACTGAATAATGAATCAACACACTCGGACCTAAGAGGCTGGAAAAAGATGAGAGTGTACTGAAATACAGTAGCTGGTTTAACACACTTTATTCTTCCAGCCTCGTAGACCATTATACGTCACAAGAACATGCTTTTAATTGGAACCACTGACACGTTTCTGAGCCCACAATTATGTACACTGAACAAAAATAATAACACAACATGTAAAGTGTTGGTCCCATGTTTCATGAGCTGAAATTAAAATATATATCACTGTTAGTGAGCATTTCTCCATTGCTAAGATAATCCATCCACCTGACAGGTGTGGCATGTCAAGAAACTGATTAAACAGCATCATCATTAACCAGGTGCACCTTGTGCTGGGGACAATAAAAGGCCACAACCAAAAAGAATTGCGCACAACACAATGCCACAGATGTCTCAGGTTTTGAGGGAGCACGCAATTGGCATGCTGACTGCAGGAATGTCCACTAGAGCTGTTGCCAGATAATTGAATGTTCATTTTTTTTACCATAAGCTGACTGCCACGTCGTTTTAGAGAATTTTGCAGTACGTCCAACCGGCCTCACATCCGCATACCATGTGTATCCACGCCAGCCCAGGATGTGTGTGGGAGGGGGGGGGGGGTGCTGAGGAGTATTTCTGTCTATAATAAAGCCCGTTTGTGGAGAAAAACTCATTCTGGTTGGCTGGGCGTGGCTCCCTAGTGGGTGGGCCTGTCTGCCAAGTGGGTGGAACTATGCCTTCCCGGGCCCACCCATGGCTGCAACCCTGCCCAGTCATGTGAAATCCATAGAGTAGGGTCTAATGAATTTATTTAAATTGACTGATTTCCTTATATGAAATGCAACTCAGTCAAATCTTTGAAATTGTTGCATGTTGCGTTTATACTTTTGTTCAATATAAATGTGGAACCTGAATCATTTTAGCGGATCTACTGAGGCAGATCTGCACAGTGTTAGCAGCAGTGCTAAGAGGACAGGAGAGGGAAGGAGAGGAGAAGAGAGAAAGAGAAGACACACTGGGGCTTTCCCCAGAGCCACTCTGTTCTGAGCCAAGGAGAAGGGGTTTCCATGGCAGCCACATCCACTCCCTCTCACGCTACATCCCACACCGCCCTCACCACGCTCCGCACGGGGGCACAGCCTTCACTACACCAGAAAAAAAGGTGCAATCTAGAACCTTAAAGAATTCTTTGGCTGTCCCCATAGGAGAACCCGTTTTGGTTCCATGTATAACCCTTTTGGTTTCAGGTAGAACTCATTTGGGTTCTACCTTCCCTCTGTGGAAAGGGTTCTACATGGAACCCAAAAGGGTTTCTACCTGGAACCCAAAAGGGTTCTACCTGGAACCAAAAAGGGTTCTCCTATGGGGACAGCCGAAGAACCTTTTCGGGAACCCTTTTTTCAAAGAATGCACGCCCCCCATGAACATGGCAGCCACAGAGAGATTACCCATGCCCCCTAAAATCACTTATGTCTTAACGATGCTGCCGTATGCTAAGGAAGTCGCATACACAGACTATGCCAGGGCAGTCTGAAATCTGAATCATGCCCTGCTAGCTGGCAATGGTTCATTTGTTTCACCATGCAAGGGAGAGATATAGTCTATGACTCTTATCTATTACTTGGTGTGCCTTGTGCCCCCCAAATTCCCAGGGTCCTATCCACAAACTGTGTCATAAGCTTCTTTATGCTCTCCTGTTTTTATTGGACTCTGTGAATCGTGGAGAGATGGGAGTAATTGGAGAGCCCATCCCCCCTCTCACTGGTTCTAATGTACATATATCATGAATATTTTGTAATTTGATATCCCCACCCATTTTATTTGCTGCTAATTAGACAGTTGATGAGCTTTGCTGATGTCTGCCAGACAGCGATTGACTTCTGGCTGATAATGTTTCACGATGCCAGATTTTTTTGCATAACGATGCATAATGCATGTATTCTATTGTTCTACATTAAACAACCACTAAATCAGTCATTTGACAAATAGTCACTTATGTCAGAGCTAAGTCAAAGATGGTCCACATAATGAACAGGATTGATAGAAATCTATCAATCCATGCTGACACATAATTCATATCAGTACTCGCAAGCAGTTTAATACTGTAGTGTACAGATGGTGATATGGAGTCACTTCATGTATCTACAAGTCGATGGCGTTTAAGTAACAGAGAATGACTCAGCTGTTACCTACAACTAGAGCCACACATCCAGTACATAAAACTTCCCACAGTGCAGTAGATCCACCCATCACTCGTATCCACCCTCCTGACTGTCTCCACCATCCTGACTCCTGAGTGGCTGAAACAGAAGCAAGGGGGAAGGGCCACGAGACAACCTTGAAAAGGGATCATGGTTAGGGACCAATCCTATTGGTGTGGCAGACCAGCGGCACGCACAAGCATGCTTTTAGCCCTCACCCCAGGGAGCTGTGACACCAGCTGCAGGACCAGACCTGCAGTGCTGATCCAATGCACACCCATCCCATCCCAAGCATCAGTGGATCGGGAGTAGCTGGCCCTAGTGTGAAAGACCTAGACAAGCAACACGCTGATAGCTTCCTATATCAAAGTTACCCATTTGTACAATGCTGAAGCGTCAATCATTTCCTCTCCCAGTGCTCTCTGCCCCCCTCCCAACTCTCTTTATATCATCCATCTACATTTTTATCTACCTTTCTTTCTCATTCTAAAAGAAAGACAAGGCATGCATGGTTAATTGACCAAGCCTCTGTTTTAGCTAATCAATCTGAGAGGTAGGAAGGCATAACAGGCTTGCTAGAAAAGCCAGGAGATGGAGGGGGGAGTGGAGGTCAACAGAAGAAGGGGCAGATGCTTGGGCCTCAGATGCCTGTGAGCAAATAATTATTCTGATGATATTTGTAGATTGCGGCACGACGCAGAGGAGAGGGCATCAGGATTTGGGGAATACCACACAACACAGAGAGAGGGAGGGAGAGAGAGGAGGAGAGAGAGTGGATTTTAATTGCAGAGGGATATGCTGCCTGCCTCCCACTCACTCTCTCTGTTCCTCTTACTCTCTCACTCCTGCTCTCTCTATCCCCCTTTCTCCCGCTTCGTCATACATAGCGTGAGAAAGTGGAGCCTCGCTCCCGTGTTTGCAGTGGAGTCATGTCCTCCATTAAAAACTCCTCCATTGATCCACACTAACACATTCGTTTTCTGTGTAAAAATACAGACCTTTGGGGAAGCTAGCTTGCATTAGCATGGAATGTGCATTAAATACTGACAAGGAAACTGCTTTGAATTCACACCGGCACCCATCTGCAGGCTTCACACACAGACTGGAGAGTACACAGATGCAACACAGAGAAAGCATGCAAAGCTCATCAACTGTCTATTTAGCGGCAAATGAAATGGGTGGGGAGATCAATAGACAGAGAGAGAGATATATACTGAGTGTAGAAAACATTAAGAACACCTTCCCCCCCTACAAGCCGCCGAACGTGTTCCACAGGGATGCTGGCCCATGTTGTCAAGTTGGCTGGATGTCCTTTGGGTGGTGGACCATTCTTGATACACACGGAAAAACTGTTGAGTGTGAAAAATACAGCAGCGTTGCAGTTCTTGACACTAACCGGTGGGCCGGCCGGGCACCTACTGCCATACCCCGTTCAAAGGCACTTAAATCTTTTGTCTTGTCCATTCACCCTCTCAATGGAATATGTACACTCCATGCCTCAATTGTCTCAAGGCTTAAAAATTATTCTTTAACCTGTCTCCTCCCCTTCATCTACACTGATTGAAGTGAATGTAACAATTGACATCAATAATGGATCATAGCTTTCACCTGGATTCACCTGGTCAGTCTATGTCATTGAAAGAGCAGATGTCCTTAATGTTTTGTACACTCAGTGTATATATATATACAGTATATACATACACACTACAGTTCAAAAGTTTGGGGTCACTTAGAAATGTCCTTGTTTTTGAAAGACACATTTTTTGTCCATTAAAATAACAGCAAATTGATCAGAAATACAGTGTAGACATTATTAATGTTGTAAATTACTACTGTAGCTGGAAACGGCAGATTTTTTATGGAATATCTACATAAGTAGAGAGGCCCAATATCAGCTACCATCCCTCCTGTGTCACGCTGTGTTAGCTAATCCAAGTTTATAATTTTAAAAGGCTAATTGATCATTAGAAAACCCTTTTGCAATTATATAGTCAATAGTCCTTAACAATGTATATACTGTATTTCTGATCAATTTGATGTTATTTTAATGGACAAAACAATTTGCTTTTCTTTCAAAAACAAGGACTTTTCTAAGTATTTACAGTCGTGGCCAAAAGTTTTGAGAATGACACAAATATTAATTTTCACAAAGTTTGCTGCTTCAGTGTCTTTAGATATTTTTGTCAGATGTTATTATGGAATACTGAAGTGTAATTACAAGCATTTCATAAGTGTCAAAGGCTTTTATTGACAATTAAATGAAGTTGATGCAGAGTCAATATTTGCAGTGTTGACCCTTCTTTTTCAAGACCTCTACAATCTTCCCTGGCATGCTGTCAATTAACTTCTGGGCCACATCCTGACTGATGGCAGCCCATTCTTGCATAATCAATGCTTGGAGTTTGTCAGAATTTGTGGGTTTTTGTTTGTCCACCTGCCTCTTGAGGATTGACCACAAGTTCTCAAAGGGATTAAGGTCATGGGGAGTTTCCTGGCCATGGACCCAAAATGTCGATGTTTTGTTCCCCGAGCCACTTAGTTATCACTTTTGCCTTATGGCAAGGTGCTCCATCATGCTGGAAAAGGCATTGTTCGTCACCAAACTGTTCCTGGATGGTTGGGAGAAGTTGCTCTCGGTGGAAGTGTTAGTACCATTCTTTATTCATGGCTGTGTTCTTAGGCAAAATTGTGAGTGAGCCCACTCCCTTGGCTGAGAAGCAACCTCACACTTGAATTGTCTCAGGATGCTTTACTGTTGGCGTGACACAGGACTGAAGGTAGCGCTCACCTTGTCTTCTCCGGACAAGCTTTTTTCAGGATGAACCAAACAATCGGAAAGGGGATTCATCAGAGAAAATGATTTTACCCCATTCCTCAGCAATCCAATCCCTGTACCTTTTGCAGAATATCAGTCTGTCCTTGATGTTTTTCCTGGAGAGAAGTGGCTTCTTTGCTGTCTTTCTTGACACCAGGCCATCCTCCAAAAGTCTTCGTCTCACTGTGCGTGCAGATGCACTCACACCTACGTGCTGCCATTCCTGAGCAATCTCTGTACTTGTGGTGTCCCGATCTCGCAGCTGAATCAACTTTAGGAGACGGTCCTGGCACTTACTGGACTTTCTTGGGCGCCCTGAAGCCTTCTTCACAACAATTGAACCACTCTCCTTGAAGTTCTTGATGATCCGATAAATGGTTGATTTAGGTGCAATCTGACTGGCAGCAATATCCTTGCCTGTGAAGCCCTTTTGGGCAAAGCAATGATGACGACACGTGTTTCCTTGCAGGTAACCATGGTTGACAGAGGAAGAACAATGATTCCAAGCACCACCCTCCTTTTGAAGCTTCCAGTCTGTTATTCAAACTCAATCAGCATGACAGAGTGATCTCCAGCTTTGTCCTCGTCAACATTCACATCTGTGGTAACGAGAGAATCACTGACATGATGTCAGCTGGTCCTTTTGTGGCAGGGCTGAAATGCATTGGAAATGTTTTTTGGGGATTCAGTTCATTTGCATGGCAACGAGGGACTTTGCAATGAATTGCAATTCATCTGGTCACTCTTCATAACATTCTGGAGTATATGCAAATGACCATCATACAAACTGAGGCAGCAGACTTTGTGAAATTTAATATTTGTGTTATTCTCAAAACGTTTCGCCACGACTGTACAACCCTTCAAATTAGTGGATTTGTCTATTTCAGCCATACCCGTTGCTGACAGGTGTATAAAATCGAGCACACATCCATGCATTCTCCATAGACAAACACTGGCAGTAGAATGGCCTTACTGAAGAGTTCAGCTACATTCAATGTGGCACAGTCATAGGATGCCACTTTTGCAACAAGTAAGTTTGTCAAATTTCACATTTCTGCCCTGCTAGAGCTGCCCCGGTCAACTGTAAGTGCTATTATTGTGAAGTGGAAACGTCTAAGAGCAACAACGGCTCAGCTGCCAAATGGTAGGCCTCACAAGCTCACAGAACAGGACCGCCGAGTGCTGAAGTGCATACCAGGTAAAAAATTGTCTGTCCTCGATTACAACGCTCACTACCGAATTAGCATCAGCACAACAACTGTTCATTGGGAGATTCATGAAATGGGTTTCCATGGCTGAGCAGCCGCACACAAGCCTAAGATCACCATGTGCAATGCCAAGCGTCGGTTGGAGTGGAAACGCGTTGGAGTGGAAACGCGAGTGGAAACGCGTTCTCTGGAGTGATGAATCACACTTCACCATCTGGCAGTGCGACAGACGAATCTTGGTTTGGAGGATGCTAGGAGAACACTACCTGCCTGAATGCATAGTGCCAACTGTAAAGTTTGTTGGAGGAGGAATAATGGTCTGGACTGTTTTTTATGGTTCAGGCTAGTCCCCTTAGTTCCAGTGAAGGGAAGAGACGATTCTGTGCTTCTAACTTTGTGCCAAAAATTTGGGGACGGTCCTTTCCTATTTCAGCATGTCAATGCCCCCATTCACAAAGCGAGGTCCATACAGAAATGGTTTGTCGAGATCAGTGTGGAAGAACTTGACTGGCCTGCACAGAGCCCTGATCTCAACCCCATCGAAAACATTCGGGATGAATTGGAACGCCGACTGCGAGCCAGACCTAATCGCCCAACAAGTCTCTGCAGCAATGTTCCAACATATAATGGAAAGCCTTCCCTGAAGAGTGGAGGCTGTTATAGCAGCAAAGGGGTGACCAACTCCATGTTAATGCCCATGGTTTTGTAATGAGATGTTCAACGAGCAGGTGCCCACATACTTTTCGCCATGTGGTGTATATAGAGCGAGAGAGGAAGAGAGAGACACATTCTTTTATACACTGCTCAAAAAAATAAAGGGAACACTTAAACAACACAATGTAACTCCAAGTCAAAAACACTTCTGTGAAATCAAACAGTCCACTTAGGAAGCAACACTGATTGACAGTAAATTTCACATGCTGTTGTGCAAATGGAATAGACAAAAGGTGGAAATTATAGGCAATTAGCAAGACCCCCCAAAACAGGAGTGATTCTGCAGGTGGTGACCACAGACCACTTCTCAGTTCCTATGCTTTCTGGCTGATGTTTTGGTCACTTTTGAATGCTGGCGGTGCTCTCACTCTAGTGGTAGCATGAGACGGAGTCTACAACCCACACAAGTGGCTCAGGTAGTGCAGTTCATGCAGGATGGCACATCAATGCGAACTGTGGCAAAAAGGTTTGCTGTGTCTGTCAGCGTAGTATCCAGAGCATGCAGGCGCTACCAGGAGACAGGCCAGTACATCAGGAGACGTGGGAGAGGCCGTAGGAGGGCAACAACCCAGCAGCAGGACCGCTACCTCCGCCTTTGTGCAAGGAGGTGCACTGCCAGCGCCCTGCAAAATGACCTCCAGCAGGCCAGAAATGTGCATGTGTCTGCTCAAACGGTCAGAAACAGACTCCATGAGGGTGGTATGAGGGACCGACATCCACAGGTGGGGGTTGTGCTTACAGCCCAACACCGTGCAGGACGTTTGGCATTTGCCAGAGAACACCAAGATTGGCAAATTCGCCACTGGCGCCCTATGCTCTTCACAGATGAAAGCAGGTTCACACTGAGCACATGAGCACATGTGACAGACGTGACAGAGTCTGGAGACGCCGTGGAGAACGTTCTGCTGCCTGCAACATCCTCCAGCATGACCGGTTTGGCGATGGGTCAGTAATGGTGTGGGGTGGCATTTCTTTGTGGGGCCGCACAGCCCTCCATGTGCTCGCCAGAGGTAGCCTGACTGCCATTAGGTACCGAGATGAGATCCTCAGACCCCTTGTGAGACCATATGCTGACACATGCACATTTGTGGCCTGCTGGAGGTCATTTTGCAGGGCTCTGGCAGTGCACCTCCTTGCACTAAGGCGGAGGTACCGGTCCTGCTGCTGGGTTGTTGCCCTCCTACGGCCTCCTCCACGTCTCCTGATGTACTGGCCTGTCTCCTGGTAGCGCCTGCATGCTCTGGACACTACGCTGACAGACACAGCAAACCTTTTTGCCACAGTTCGCATTGAAGTGCTATCCTGGATGAACTGCACTACCTGAGCCACTTGTGTGGGTTGTAGACTCCGTCTCATGCTACCACTAGAGTGAGAGCACCGCCAGCATTCAAAAGTGACCAAAACATCAGCCAGAAAGCATAGGAACTGAGAAGTTGTCTGTGGTCCCACCTGCAGAATCACTCCTGTTTTGGGGGGTGTCTTGCTAATTGCCTATAATTTCCACCTTTTGTCTATTCCATTTGCACAACAACATGTGAAATTTATTGTCAATCAGTGTTGCTTCCTAAGTGGACAGTTTGATTTCACAGAAGTGTGATTGACTTGGAGTTACATTGTGTTGTTTAAGTGTTCCCTTTATTTTTTTGAGCAGTGTATTTCATACAGCACTGAATTCTTATTAAAATAAGCCTATCAAAAAACAAAAGCCAGCTCTTTGTTTCGAGGGGGCTTGATCTCTCTCCTGAATATGGCAAGATGAAAAGAGATTTGGGAACTTTTGTTTCGGTGCAAGAACCTTCCGGCCCCTTTGTGTGTTATCCTGCCTGCCCGCCCACCTATGACACATGTCCTCAAATGGGACTGATTCTCATTACATTTGACACGACGTGACACATTGATCGATTGAGGTTTTATAAATGTGAGGAAGGTGACGATACTCTGGTGGTGCTGATTTGATCTGGTTTTCATCAATTCCTGAGATGTCTACCTTGTTTGAGAGCATCAAACTTCACAGGCATATTTAGAATTGGTTTGAGGAACGTTTTTCTATTCAGATACTATTAAATTATAGATCATACTGCAGAATGTTCCATTAGAACATGACTCTTTACAACTGAAAGTTACTTATCTCTATCCTCTGCATTCTCTGAGTAATGAGTGAGGGGGTAAGATGATGTGTAAAGTAGAGCAGGGAGTGAGCAGTGAGACACATGCCCTCTAGTGGCCGACAACGGCCTCCAGCTTCTGTCAAGGACGTTTCCTCCGTGCCTGCCTGACACCTGCAGAGGCTCAACCTGTCTGTTTCCTCAGTCTGTCTGTCTCCTCAGTCTGTCTGTCTCCTCAGCCTGTCTGTCTCCTCAGCCTGCTCCAACCCAGCACAGCCAAATCACAAATACACACAATACTAAACTCACAAATGATGCATCTGGTGAGGAGAGCAGCCTCAGGCAAACATATGGCCCAGGCCTGCTAACCAGCCAGGCAGACCTGCACATCTGGGGTTTGGGTTTTGGTTTTCTCGATGTCACTTACAATCTCCATTTTATTGAGATTCACCATTTTGTTTGGGTTTCACACTTTGCAAAGGGAAGAAGGAGCATGAGTTAATTCCAGCTGCAAGGAGACTGGCAACCTGGTGGGATTCTGATATTCTGAAGGCACACCAGCCTATCAGGCCCCAACGTTTCAGACTGACAGTCCCTCCTGCGACTGAGTGATGACTGCAATGTCTAATTGAATTAGCATGCATTTGCAAACATGGTTTGCAGATGTGAGTGAAGGCTTGCAGCAGACAATGTGGATAATCTCTGTCCCCACGATGATTAGCATAATTGGAGACTAACGGCATCAACTAAAACGACTTGTCTGCCAGGCAACAGAGGAACCCCTGCAGACGTTTAAGAGACAGCTGTGCATTGTCTTGAGGTATAGTAAAACACACACATTCACGCACACAGGCAGACACACACATTTTGCATAAAAAAACACCCAATGCAGATGTACACATTGTGTATACATTTTCAATGAACAGAGGGAAGATTCCATAGTTGGTTATTCACATTCAGTAAGAAAAGCCTAGTTAATGTAACAGGATGCACCACCCCTGGAAAGAGAACAGACTTTCCTCAAAATAAACTTTTATTGTTGGTTTAATGTCACCTCAATTTTGCTGTTTGATTAGAGCGTCTAGTGCACCAATGTGTGAATGTGAGTGCTGTAAAACAAAGATGAGGGACATGTCACATAATTTCCTCTCCCCTTAGTGGCTTGCCTTGAGATGACAGTGACTTCATATTTCACAGTCTCCTGTGCGCATAACACACACGCTCGTGCTTCAAGCAGTGCAGCTCATCTATGAGGAAAACAAATGGGAGCGATTCTCTGGAGGCATGAATAAAACAACACACAGAATTCAATCTAGCACTTCAGCAGGATGCAGAGGACAATTTTCATATCAAACAAAACCATTCACACCTGGGTTGGGAAGGGGTGGGCAATCCGCAAATCAGATATTCATCCCCTTGATATTTACTTAATATCTCTGTAATGTCCGGCAGGAATGCATAAGATCATGTGACACTAGATGATGTCATCAGCTGCAGTTGCCATGACAGAGTACTCTTCTATCTGTGGAAGCCATTTTCCTCCAGCCCTATATTGTTCATCTATATTACAGAGCTATTATAACCCCGTCAGGGTGCTAGAAGGATGGAGCATTCAGAGAGTAATTAGTGTTATTCTAGTGTGTGTGTGTGTGTGTGTGTGTGTGTGTGTGTGTGTGTGTGTGTGTGTGTGTGTGTGTGTGTGTGTGTGTGTGTGTGTGTGTGTGTGTGTGTGTGTGTCAGGAGATGGCGACTAGAATCTGCTGCCATCCATCCACGGTGATCTCTTCCTCCTCCTCCGCCTTGCCTTGCCTTGCCTTGCCTTGGATCTGTGGGCGTCATTTTTAAAGGCAACAATTTAATACGTCAAGGCTGTTAGCCCTCATTATTGTACATGGATCTGTTTTACGATGACAGACGTAAATCATCCATTCTATTTTTCAAGCATCAATCTAAAAATGTAATTGTGTTTTTGTGAACTTCCAAATTCACCCCTCCCGACCTAATTTCAATTGCAGTAGAGGAAAAATAAATGAGCGTCAATAGATTGCACAAAGGGTTACCATGGCAGTTAACACGGCAGTTGCAGTTCATTCGGAAAGTATTCAGACCCCTTGACTTTTTCCAATTGTTGTTACGTTACAGCCTTATTCTAAAATTGATTAAATCGGGGACTTTTCCCCTCATCAATCTACACACAATACCCCATAATGACAAAGCAAAAAGGTTTTTAGAAATGTATCACATTTACATCCTCGAGTCTTCTTGGGTATGACGCTACATGTTTGGTACACCTGTATTTGGGGAGTTTGTCCCATTCTTCTCTGCAGATCCTCTCAAGCTCTGTCAGGTTGGATGGGGAGCGTCGCTGCACAGCTATTTTCAGGTCTCTCCAGAGATGTTAGATTGGGTTCAAGTCCGGGCTCCGGCTGGGTCACTCAAGTACATTCAGTGACTTGTCCCGAAGTCACTCCTGTGTTGTCTTGGCTGTGTGCTTAGGGTCGTTGTCCTGTTCATCTTTCCCTTGATCCTGACTAGTCTCACAGTCCCTGCCCCTGAAAAACATTCCCCCATCATGATGCTGCCACCCCCATGCTTCACCGTAGGGATGGTACTAGTTTTCCTCCAAACGTGACACTTGGCATTCAGTCCAAAGAGTTACAACTTGGTTTCATCAGACCAGAGAATTTTGTTTCTCATGGTCTGCGAGTCCTTTAGGTGCCTTTTGGCAAACTCCAAATGGGCTGTCATGTGCATTTTACTGAGGAGTGGCTTCTGTCTGGCCATTCTACCATAAAGGCCTGATTGGTGGAGTGCTGCAGAGATGGTTGTCCATCTGGAAGTTTCTCCCATCTCCACAGAGGACCTCTGGAGCTCTGTCAGAGTGATCATTGTGTTCTTGGTCACCTCCCTGACGAAGGCCCTTCTCCCCTGATTGCTCAGTTCAGCTGGGCGACAATCTCTAGGAAGAGTCTTGGTGGTTCCAAACTTCTTCCATTTAAGAATGATGGAGGCCACTGTGTTCTTGGGGACTTTCAATGCTGCAGCCATTTTTTGGTACCCTTCCCCAGATCTGTGCCTTGACAAAATCCTGTCTCTGAGCTCTACAGACAAATCCTTTGACCTCATGGATTGGTTTTTGCTCTGACATGAACTATCAACTGTGGGTGTCACGATCGTCTTGCTGTGAGAGATTGGACCAAGGCGCAGCGTGTGAAAAATACATCTTCTTCATTACAAGAAGAGAGAAAACAAAACAAGAAACTAACAACTATACACGAACAAACAAAACTGACGACCGTGAAGCTATAATAACAGATAGTGCTGACACAAACACTACACATAGACAATTACCCACAAACAGCTAAAGCCTAGGGCTGCCTTAAATATGGCTCCCAATCAGAGACAACAATAACCAGCTGTCTCTGATTGAGAACCAATTCAGGCAACCATAGACTTTCCTAGACACCTACACTGAACACTATCCCATCTATTCTACTTAACCCCCTAAACCCTACAACACCCTAGACAATACAAAAACACACAAAGACAACCCACCCCAACTCACGCCCTGACCAACTAAATAAATAAAAGAAACGTTGTCACGTTCCTGACCTGTTTTCCTTTGTTATGTATTTGTTTTAGTTGGTCAGGGCGTGAGTTGGGTGGGTTGGTCTAGGTTTCTATTTCTATGTTGGCTTTTTGTGTTCGGCCTGGTATGATTCTCAATCAGAGACAGGTGTGTATCGTTTGTCTCTGATTGAGAGTCATACTAAGGCAGCCAGGGTTTCACTGGTGTTTTGTGGGTGTTTGTTATTGTGTCAGCGTTTGGGCCACACAGGACTGTTGCAGGTTAGTCACGTTTGTTGTTTTGTTAATTTGTAGTGTTTTGTTGGTTTGCCATTAAATCATGAATACTTACCAATCCGCATCTTGGTCCGATCCATGCTCCTCCTCGTCTGAGGAGGAGAACGACTACGACAACCTTTACAGGGACCTTATATAGACAGGTATGTGCCTTTCCAAATCATGTCCAATCAATTGAATTTACCACAGGTGTACTCCAATCAAGTTGTAGAAACATCTCAAGGAAGATCAATTTCGAGTCTCTTAGCAAAGGGTCTGAATACTTACGTAAATATGTTTATTTCTGTTTTTTGCAACAAAAAATCTAAACTGTTTTCACTTTGTCATTATGGGGTATTGTGTGTAGATTAATGAGAAAAAAAGATGTAATACATTTTAGAATAAGGCTGTAACGTAACAAAATGTGTAAAATTCAAGGGTTCTGAATACTTTCCGAATGCACTGTACATCTTGCTATGGGATGTCTCGGGATGCATTCTGTACAAGGCATACCATTTTAACCTGCCATTTTCAATTAGTAGAATATGTGTTCACTGATTTAGTTTAGTTTAATCATTTGACAATTTTAAAAACAAGCGCACATGAAACTTGAAAAAGACATACAAGTACATGAGTAAAATCCTCAAGGATAACACACAACAATGTCTGGGCCTTATTTCCATTGTGGTCCTCTTCCAGTAGTATATTTGCTGGTTTAGTAGAGACAGTCAATAGGTCCTAATCAGGGACACACACGTCTGGGTAGTGCTGTTTGTTGCTAGATGATACAGCTTTAAGACAGTGACACATTGAGTCAGCTACCATACCCCCCCTGCAATCTCAAAATGGCTTCACTCCAACTGGCTCCATCTGAGCCGAAAGAGAAGGAGCCATAGTTCAGAGCTTTCCTGAAGCCTGCCTTATATCTATGACCTTACTGCTATTAGTCCATAGAAACGCATTGAATAATACATTCAGCGACAACAATAAAACAACACTTCTTCAAAAAAAGCCTATTCAAGTGTATTCGTTTTCATTAATTATTTACAGCACAATCACGGGTGACCTTCTCACAAGTCCTGTGAATCTTGTGGGTGTCATAGTGGGGTCCATAGTGGGTTCACATTAGTTTGTAGCTCAAACCGTTCTGAATTTATAAAGTTTTAGTAAACAAAATATATAATTGACAGGGGTCGAAGGGAACGACTTCGGACAAGTCCTGTAAAGCTTGTGGCCGTCGTAGAGCAAAACAGAGAAACGGTGAATTATGAATAAAATGCCAATTTAAATGCATATAAAACAATGATTCCATTGCCTCTAGGGGGTTCTAGTCTCTTGGTCCTCTGGTTGAAGGATAAACAAAAGGATTTTTCTCTACCCAAACCTCACTGCACATCAGATCTCACTTGGCCTTCTGCTGGACGGCAGAGTGAGCATCAGACTTTTTGAAAAATACATTATTTTCTCTCACTTTTATTTTTTTTACCGGAAAAAACTTCACCTTAGCCAAATACATTTAAACTCAGTTTTTCACAATTCCTAGTAAAAAATCCCTGTCTTAGGTCAGTTAGGATCGCCACTTTGTTTTAAGAATGTGAAATGTCAGAATAATAGTAGAGAGAATGATTTATTTCAGCTTTTATTTCTTTCATCACATTCCCAGTGGGTCAGAAGTTTACATATACTCAATTAGTATTTGGTAGCATTGCCTTTAAATTTGTTAACTTGGGTCAAACATTTCGGGTAGCCTTCCACAACCTTCCCACAATAAGTTGGGTGAATTTTGGCCCATTCCTCCTGACAGAGCTGGTGTAACTGAGTCAGGTTTGTAGGCCTCCTTGCTCGCACACGCTTTTTCAGTTCTGCCCACAAATTTTGTATAGGATTTTGTTGGCCACTCCAATACCTTGACTTTGTTGTCCTTAAGCTATTTTGCCACAACTTTGGAAGCATGCTTGGGGTCATTGTCCATTTGGAAGACCCATTTGTGACCAAGCTTTAACTTCCTGACTGATGTCTTGAGATGTTGCTTCAATATATCCACAAAATGTCCCTCCTCATGATGCCATCTATTTTGTGAAGTGCACCAGTCCCTCCTGCAGCAAAGCATCCCCACAACATGATGCTGCCACCCCCGTGCTTCACGGTTGGGATGGTGTTCTTCGGCTTGCAAGCCTCCCCCTTTTTCCTCCAAACATAACAATGTTCATTATGGCCATCATGGCCATTTTTGGTTTCATCAGACTAGAGGACATTTCTCCAAAAAGTACTATCTTTGTTCCCATGTGCAGTTGCAAACCGTAGTCTGGCTTTTTTTATGGCGGTTTTGGAGCAGTGGCTTCTTCCTTGCTGAGCGGCCTTTCAGGTTATGTCAATATAGGAGTCGTTTTACTGTAGATACCTTTGTACCTGTTTCCTCCAGCATCTTCACAAGGTCCTTTGCTGTTGTTCTGGGATTGATCTTCACTTTTCGCGCCAAAGTATGTTCATCTCTAGGAAACAGAACGCGCCTCCTTCAAGAACGGTATGACGGCTGCGTGGTCCCATGATGTTTATACTTGCGTACTATTGTTTGTACAGATGAACGTGGAACCTTCAGGCAGTTGGAAATTGATCCCAAGGATGAACCAGACTTGTGGAGGTCTACAATTTTTTTTCTGAGGTCTTGGCTGATTTCTTTTGATTTTCCCATGATGTCAAGCAAAGAAGCACTGGGTTTGAAGGTAGGCCTTGAAATACTTCCACAGGTACACCTCCAATTGACTAAAATGATGTCAATTAGCCTCAGAATCTTCAGAATCTTCTAAAGCCATAACATAATTTTCTGGAATTTTCCGAGCTGTTTAAAGGCACAGTCAACTTAGTGTATGTAAACTTCTGACCCACTGGAACTATGATACAGTGAATTATAAGTGAAATAATCTGTCTGTAAACAATTGTTGGAAAAATGACTTGTGTCATGCACAAAACTACAGTTTGTTAACAAGAAATTTGTGGAGTCGTTGAAAAACATGTTTTAATGACTCCAACCGCAGTGTATGTAAACTTCTGACTTCAACTGTACTCATCCCTTTACCTGTTTCCATAGAGACGGGACCTAGATGCAGTCTAACTTACATGTTCCCTCACAGCTCAGCGGTCTTTACTTATTCATGGTGGCATGGTTGGTGCTCGCTCCTCTTGACCTGAGGATGGTGGGAGGGGATTCTTCACATTAAAGTCCAACATTATGAAGATGAATCATCTGTGAGGAGGACATGGATACCCTGCCCCCATAGCGTGCACATAGATACACGCATGTGTTTGTGCATAAACACCCACACACACAATCTTCCAGAGCATTAGTCTGTCAGCAAAGTACTGTGGGTCTGACCTCCCAATCTGTCTCACTTCCTATCAATTGTGTTCTACAAAGTGTTTGAGTGGATATTTACTCAGGCGGGATTAGACACGCACTCATGACGCACACACGCATGCACGCACACGCACGCACGCACGCACAAACACACACACACACACGCACACACACATTTGCTGTGGAAGCTCAAATCTTGATAGCATACTTTACATATAGGCCTACTTGAATTAAGTGGAATGCTAACAAAAAAGCTGAAAAGAAAACTGCAACAACATTCTGAGCAGAACTCAGCAGCACCTACAGTCTCCTTGAACCAGGACTCTGCTCCACTGTTCCATTCTAGTAACCAAGCCAACCACACAGATGGCCATACAATCCATTCCAATCATACTGATTTGCACTGTAGAACCCACATAAATCATGCATGGTATCCCTCATCAACATCGCTATCATAATCATTTGCCTTGATGAACTACGACAATGTTGTGTACAAGGGAGATGACGGATCGAGCACTGCACAAACTTCATGCAGTGAAACAGGACCTCCATTTGGAGGTTGCTACTGAAACCCACAAGGATAATTTGCTGGGCCATGTGAGGCTGAATGAGCACCAGGGGAGGGTAAATGGCCAGTGGATGAATGGGTGTTACAGGGATGAGTTTCAAGGACCATTGTGTGAGTATTCATGTCACTCAGCCAGAGCGTTACACTTTGTCTATGAGACTTGTGGGGTTGAGAGCTGATGTTAAGGTGTGACAGAGTATGGTGACCTGTATAGGCAGAGAGAGAGAGAGAGAGAGTGATGAATGAAGACAATGTTCTGGGTGGAGGTTAAATCTTAATGTCCAACAGAAAGTGGACTCTTAACCAAACCATTTCCAACATTATCATCCTAAGAGGGCAATGTGTACACTTCAAACAGTAAAATGGCTCTTTGGCTAGCTTTTGCTACAGCCTATGTCAATGAGCATTAGCATTCTAGCAAACTGATGCTGCATCCAAAATAGGAATTTTGCAAAGATCACAACCAAATATAATCTTAGCAAATGTTCACGCAAAAACAACATTCTAGGGTATGAAAACTCCAAAAAGTTGTTTTGTTTAGAAGTAAAAAGAACTTAAACCCCATTAATGGGTGCAGATGGTGGTGGCTTTCTTCCTGCAGCCATGAGTTGCGTGCATCTGTACGTGATGTCAGTGTGTCCTGTGCTGAAAAGGGGCCTTTGATATAGATGTGACATTGCATATACTGTATATTGCCATTGTTTGTCACAGTTATAGAATGAGTAATAAGAATATGAATGTAATAGGACCTCTGTGGTCACATTGCCCTAGAATCATTGTTGCCATGGAAATAGGCTAGGGGAGAGCTGGGACAAAAGTAACACGGGGTAAAAGCAACACAGATAACACAGAAGCTAGAATGACGTAGTGAAGTCAGCACATTCCTAATGCGGAGGGCGAGCTCCCTGCGAAAAAACTGACAATTCCGACCATGTTTTGCCGAGTTATCAAAAAAAAAGTGGTTTTGAGAGATGTAAGTAAAAAATGAACCCCGAGGGTTTTTCAGTTGTAGAGTTGTATTTAGCCATTTTCTTAAACCATCTAGTGACTAAATGACAGCATGGGTTTTAAGTATCATGCTAGCTAGTCTTGGGTGTTAGCCCGGGAGAAGTTACAGGAGAGACATTTGGGACGAAAGTAACACAATGTTAACTGATGACCTGGAATAAATCAAAATAAACATTTAAGCACAGGCGTTAGCAAAATATCAACAAGTGTCTGAATGTTTGAAAATGATATGTGACATCATTAGAATTATGCCTAAATCGATTGAATGGTTAGATCAGCTTCTTGCATAAGCTTTTATCGACAGGTTAGGGGTTAAAAATATATATCTTTATTATTCTGAGGGTCAATTACCTTGTGGCTAGCCATGGGAATGTGATAAGCATGATGAGTTTGCCATTTGTGAAGAGAATGAAAACATCTATTCTATCAAGACAAGAGGAGCACGCATGACAAGGACAGCCACAGAGCACCTGATTGGTGGGGCTAAGCATTAGTCAAGGAAAATGGTGAAAAACATCTCCTACTGCATTCCCATTGAAGTGAGATGAGAAAATGATGGTTAATATAGCAATGTTGCGATGTTGACGCATGGTTCATTTTCATATACAGTGGGGCAAAAAAGTATTTAGTCAGCCACCAATTGTGCAAATTCTCCCACTTAAAAAGATGAGAGAGGCCTGTAATTTTCCTCATAGGTACACTTCAACTATGACATACAAAATGAGGAAGAAAAATCCAGAAAATCACATTGTAGCATGCATCAGGAACAAACATCCGGTTATCTGGGCCCTCCCCGGGGTTCGGCTGGAAACGCTGTGCCTCACGAACATGAACATTTTTCCATATTCCCCTGCTGAGTGCCGTCGCCCGGCACGAGGTGGGAAGGATGGTTCGGGTTCCGGGGTTGTAGCTGTGGGGCTATAGCGGCATGACAGCGCATTCGGCTTGACATTCTTGGATCCCGGTCGGTATGAGAGGGAGAAGTTGAACCGGGTGAAAAGCAGGGCCCACCTAGCTTGACTGGAATTGAGACGATTTGCAGTGAGAACATACTCCAGGTTCTTGTGATCGGTCCACACAATGAACGAATGTTCCATCCCCTCCAGCCAGTGCCTCCACTCCTCCAACGCCATCTTCACCGCGAGGAGCTCACAATTCTCCACATCGTAGTTCCTCCCAGTGGCGTTGAGGCGATGGGAGAAGAAGGCACAGGGATGTAACTTGAGGTCCAGGGCAGAACGCTGGGACAGGACAGCCCCCACTCCGACATCCGAAGCATCGGCCTCCACCACAAACTGGCGGGACGGGACAAGATGAACCAAGATGGGAGCTGTGGTGAAACGGTGTTTGAGATCCCAGAACGCCCGGTCAGCAGCTGGGGACCACATGAATGGAACCTTGGGAGAGGTGAGTCCAGGCATTGGGGAAGCCAGGCTGCTGTAACCCCGGATAAAGCGGCAATAAAAGTTTGCGAATCCCAGGAAACGTTGCAGTTGCACCCTGGACGTAGGCTGGGGCCAATTCCCCACCGCTCTCACCTTACCGGGATCTATCTGTACACTCCCTGCAGCGATGATGTAACCCAGAAAGGGTATGGTGGAGCGATGGAATTCACACTTCTCTGCTTTCATAAAAAGGTTCTCCAGGAGGAGTTGGAGAATGTCGGATGTGGAGCACGTGTTCTTGGGCGGAGCGGAAGAAGATGAGGATGTTGTCGAGGTAGACGAAGATCGACCGGTTCAACATGTCAATACTCGTAGTGACCACTGGCCTTGTTGAAGGCCGTCTTCCACTCATTCCCTTCCCGTATCAGCACCAGGTGGTAGGAGTTCTGTAGGTCCAGCTTGGAGAACACGGTGGCCCCCTGGAGCAGCTTGAAGGCAGAGGAGATTATGGTAGTGGTTCTTCACCATGATGTCGTTGATGCCCTGGTAGTCGATGCACGGGAGCAGGGTTTTGTCTTTCTTCTCCACAAAGAAGAACCCTGCACCAGCGGGGGAGGCAGAAGGACGAATGAAAGTCGTCCCCGGGGTGGAGTGGTGCCTCGGAGAAGGTCAATCCCGCAGTCATAGGGTCGGTGCGGTGGAAGTGATATGGCCCGGGCCTTACTGAACACATTCCAGAGGTTCTGGTACTCCGCGGGAATGGCAGAGAGGTCCAGAGCAACTTCCGAGCCCCCGGGAAGATGTCCCGGGGCAGGCTGTGCTGACTTCAGGCAATGAGCATGGCAGAATGGACTCCAGCCCATGATGGCACTAGCAGACTAGTCAATAAGGGGATTGTGCCGCTGGAGCCAAAAGAATCCCAATACCACGGGAACCTGAAGAGACTTAATGAGCAGGAATTATATTGTCTCGCTGTGGTTCCCTGACACACGTAGGTTGATGGGGGTGGTATTGTGGGTGACCCGGCCTATAGAGCACCCGGCCTATAGAGCGCTGGTCCAGCGCTCTAACATCCATGGGAATGGAGAGGGGCCGAGTGGGGATGCCCAGCTTGGACGCCAGGGTAGCGTCAATAGAGCACTCATCGGCCCCAGAGTCGATGAGTACCCGCAGAGATTTCGACTGGTTTCCCCACAGCAAAATGGCACGAAAAGGGGTGCGAGCAAGGGGAGAGGAAAAGTTATCCGTATGGCCTACCAGAGTACTCGCTCCTACCAGTGAGCCTGGTCTTTTAGTGGACAGATGGAGACGAAATGACTAGTAGTGCCGCAATCCATGCAACTCTTAGTGTGAAGCCTGGATAGCCGTTCGGCTGGAGACAGTCTAGCTCTGCCTAGTTGCATTGGCTCGGGAAGCGTGAATCGGCAGACTTCGGAGACTCTCAGGGGAACTCGGGTAGCCTCGGGTTCTCTCAGCAACGGAGCTGTCGGGGACTTCCGGGATGCCTCGGAGGCAAGGTGGAATCCTTGGGCGGGCGCGTGAAATCGAATCTCGTCTCCTTCCTTCGTTCCCGTAGTCGCCCCATCGATCCGAATGGTAAAGGCGATGAGCGAGTCGAGATCCGTCGGTAGTTCCCAGGCTGCAAGCTCACCCTTTACTTCATCCGATACCCAGTGCAGGAACATGTCGAACAGCGCTTCCGGGTTCTAGACACTCTCCACTGCCAACATGCGGAAATCCACTGCATAGTCTGCCACAGTGCGGGAGTCTTCCCGAAGCTGGAGTAACTTCCGGGCAGCCTCTCTCCAGGACAATGGAGCATCGAAAACTTTCACCTGGAGGGGGATGGAGACAAGCACAAAGACAGGTGAAACAGATCAGGGTATGACAAATACACTACATGTCCTGCATTGCAGGAAAGTTGATACGGGGTGGTCAAATTACATAGGTAAATACATGCCCCATGAGAATCCACATTATACTGTCACAACTCAGCCTTACTTTTGTTGTGCCTTTGACACCTCTATCTGAGTGTATACTGTCCCCATAAGGGACTAAAATGCATTTGTAAATTGAATGGAATATGAATGGAATACATCTGAAAAAATCTTGGAATCTTTCAGTTCCAAGCTCTCATATTCCCTCATATGCCAGATTGCCTGGACCATTTTTAGTTGTGTGGGCTGGTCAAAATTGCCACACACAAAAATATGAAAAAGGTGACATGGCCGGCGACCAATCGGCCTATTAAAGGGATACATCAGGATTTTGGCAATGATGCCCTTTATCTAGTTTCCCAGAGTTAGATGAACTTGTGGATACCATTTGTCTGTGTCCAGCATGAAGGAAGATAAAGGTATTTTTGTGAGCCAATGCTAACTAGCATTACCACAATGACTGGAAGTCTATGGGTATCTAGCAGATAATAGACTTCCAGTTATTCCACTAACGCTAGTGAGCAATTGCGCTAGCAGTAGTTAGCAACTCCCCTAAAGCTAAACGAAACTGCTAAATTTCTGTTATACTAATCTATAATGAGCTTTTGGTTGATCAGCGATTAACGGCTGGCCCCCTACCAAGATGGGCCGGCCTGGTTTTCTGAGGTCGGCAAACTCACATTCAAAGTCAAACACAGCATCAGCAAAGAGACCTGCTCCAACTCCTCATCAGTTAAACAGCCAAGATCATTGATCGTAAACAAGAGAAAGGGCACATTTTTACCTCACTCAAAACGTTCTATTTTATGTGGCGGCTAAAACCATGATATGTTCAAACAGTAATATACACTACGCTCATGATTAATGTAAAGAACGTGTCTGCACTGCCGCTGTGCCTCTCTGGGGCCTGTTGCTGTGATGAGCGAGCCACTCTCCTTCCATGACGTGCTCTAAAGAAAAATGCGTTCACCATTTAACATTTCAAAACGAAAAACACAGCTTTGGAAGCTTCGTCCCCTTGTCCCTGTCGAATAGAGAGGGTCTCAGCTTTTTGTAGGCATTTTATTTCTCAACTCTCAATATTCAGCTCAATAGCAACTATTTTACTACCAAGATATTTGATATTGCTTTGACATACGGAGCGACGAGCTCGCGCATATTTGGTCGTTGTGTGTCAAAAAAGATGCACGTCAAATAACACTTTGACGCGTCATATAACACTATTTTAAGCTTTTAATTTGACGGGTCAAATAACACAAGTCTATTATAGAATGTTGTGTGTGCTGAATTTGCATGCGCAAGACAAGCACCACGACTACCGACAGTAGCACTGGACATTCTGCTGCTTCTGTCTGCCAGCCAGCCACATCTCAAGCAGTTGCACTTGATTCATCCTACCTAGTCAAAGCACTGAATAATAATCAAGCATTTTGTAAACATTGATGACAGTCTGGTAACTGGAGGTGGGTTGTCTCCCTACTACGTTGACTTCGGGTTTGCAGTATAACAAAGTCACATATCTTTGCACTGGGCTTTGATTATCTAGAGAATACAGACCATTTCCAATGCATATTTAGAGTTTTGTGGATATCCACTATATCATTGACAAGTTCTGAATCCAGATGTGTCTTTAAGACCAATTTGATATTGTGATTACTCAGAATATCACACATGGACATTTACTATGGCCGGATATGGACTCATTAGATATCCTGAGATAAGTGAAATCCTATGTTCTCTCTTCATGTTGACAAATACTGACTGTATACATAGCATATGCGTTTTCTCAGCACATTCAAGATAGGAAGCTACATTGAGTCCCGATATAGGCTGTCATTGTAAAAAAGAATGTGTTCTGGCTTGCCTAGTTAAATAAAGGTAAAATAAAAATAAAAATTTTTTTTGCATCCCTTGGCTGAGGTCCATATCCCAGGTCTTGATATGCTTTTTGATATGCTGAAAATAAGGATGAGTTCTAATGCATTTCTGAGTTTTCAGCATATGCTCAATAATTTCACAAATATGAAATCCATATAGTTCTTTCATGCACATATACTTTTTGGATTCCCTCCGGGTATATCATACATGGTATGGCCGGATATGGACTCATTAGATATCCTGAGATAGGCATTTGTGGACATCTTATTTGCTTTATATGTTGACAAATACTGACATTAGGCCAATATAGTATATTTTATCAGCACATACATGCATATTCTCTTGGCTGAGGTCCATATCAGGATCTTGATATGCATTTTGATATGCTAAATAGGGACAATTTGTAACAGTTCCAATGGTGGAATGAAAGAGTCAGGTGCGAGAGCAGGGTAATCTCCAACAAGTGGATATTTATTCCTTCCAGAAATAAATTACATAAACGGCGACGCCACACAAACAACGGGCGCGTCAAAATACTGTCCAATAAACGTAGGACTGAAATCCACTAATACGAACACCACCAACACAAACAGAAATACAAGCCCGCACAAAAGTCGGCGGGCCAACTGGGTTTAAATACCCCCTAACCTAAACACAAAACAGGTGATACAAATTAGACCAACTCAAAAGAAAACAGAAAAGGGGATCGGTGGCAGCTAGTAGACCGGAGACGACGACGACCGCCGAGCGCCGCCCGAACGGGAAGAGGCACCATTCTCGGCGGGATTCGTAACACAATTTCTGATGCTTGTTTGAGTTTTGAGGACATGCACAATAATTTGACAAATATTAAATCCATATCATTCTTTCAGACACTAGGCCTATATTTTTTTCTTTTACTTCTGGCTAAAGGCACACGAAAACCGCAAGCTAAAAAAAAGCATTAACTAGAAGCTTAGCAACAAGAATGAAGTATTTTCTGCCACAAACGGTGTGATTGAACTGACAACTAGAGAAACAAAGAAGTAAGAAGCTGTTCAGAAAATGCCGCAATGAAGTAAATGCTCAAATGAATAGCTAATTTGACAAATGTTTTAATTATCTTAGTAACTTGAATCAATAACCTTAACAAATGTGTCCAGTAGCAGTAGAGCTAGCTAGCTAGGCTTGATAGGGGGTAAAAGCTAACTGGTAGCCTAGCTAACAAATAACGGAATCGCCAAAATATTTTTTTACCCCCCTATCAAGCATCAAGGTGACAGCTAATGTTTTAAAACGTTTAGGCGTATTTTATATTACTGGTTAATATAAGCTAACTAGTTAGCTTGCTGACTATCTGTCTAATTTTAGTTTCAATTACTATAGTTCTTTCGTCATGATGAAGCAGCTAAAGTAGCTCTACCTTGTGGTATGGTTATGTGAAATTGCAATATTTTCTTGCAATATCAGAATTTTGATTCACAATTTATGTATTGACAGTTTTGAGTGGATCACACCCATCGCATCGGCCATAATAACAAACAGGGCGGGCAGGGGAATTGAGCGTGTGCAACTTGGATTTTCTGTTAAATGAATAAAATAACTTTTCACAAAGATTGGCCTACGTTTTTATCTTAAGAAGCACAATGATTTTCAGCGCCTGAACAGGTAAAATCATTTGGGCGCTGGACATTTCATTAGCCCATTTTCAATCAGACATAGGAGGATAAAACATTAATCTGAGCAGCCTGTTGCAGGATAACTGAGAATTTGAGGTTTAAAAAGGCTTCAGAAGTTTGTAATTTTCACTTTGAAATTTCAGACTTGATTTTCCCTTGTGAAAAATGTATCAACCCTTACAAAAATGTCCATTAATTATAATCCACATAACAATTCACATTTCCTGTTGTGACTGGTTCGATTACAGGCTGTATCACAACCTGTCGTGATTGGGAGGTCCATTGGGCGGAGTACAATTGGCCCAGTGTCATTAGGGTTTGACTGGGGTAGGCCGTCATAAAAAAATTATTTGTTCTTAACTGACATGCCTAGTTAAAGATTAAATTAAATATTCCTGCTTGACCAAACTGTCTTAAATTAAGATCCTTCAACTGTTATTTATGAATTGTATTGCCAGTGGTGTTTTTACATATTGTATTTGTTTTAAACATGCGCTGCTTAAAAAAGAGGAGGAGGACCATGTCACACCAGTCACTGGTAAAGAAATGGTTGAGAAACGCTGTACTGTACTGCCAATGTTATGTGTCAGCACTACTGCCTGTGTCTAACTAGGGTGTAGGGTCTGAGTTGTATGTGTGGGTTGAGTTGACACAGCGCGAAGTGATGTAGGCTGGTGTGGATAAAATACCAGGGCCGAATTCTTGTCCCAGTCCAACCCTGATTACATTACACCAGGCCTGCCTGATTCTGATAAATTGGCAGAGTTATGCATTGGACTACTTCCATTAAGAATTGTGTGTGCGTGCGTGTGTGTTTCTGCCGGAGTGCTTTGTTTTTGTTATTTGGTGGCCATTACAGAATATCTTATTCTAAAGATCAAAGATACATATGCCGCTGCACATGTCGAAAACTGTCAACTACAACTGGAGAATAAATTAGAGGGTATTGCATAATTAAACCTCTGCTTAAACTGCTTTAACTCTGACACATATTGATGTCATGTCACCACCTTGTGGCCTAAATCTGGAAGATGAAATTACTTTTTCATATTAAATTTAACCTTTATTGAAATTAAATGACTTTGCTCAAACCATCCCGAGGCTACTTTATGAAATTAATTCAATGGATTAATATGCATAACTGCAAGTGAAAAAGATAATGCCGTACAGAAGTGTCTGAAAAAAAGAAGTTTGAGATCATCTGGTTGGCCTCTACCTCTCCAAACACATTGACAATTGCAGAAGGGTTGTCCATTCACATTTGGCCTGTTTGCATTTTTCATCTTCCAAAGAGTCAAATTAACCAGGCCTTCAGGCTCCAGCCACAATAAATAGAAGGCATAGGGCTAAATAATATTTAACAATCTACATAAAATAAATCTGACTTAATACTTTAAATATTATGGTAAAACCATGTGCAATCAAGTGTTATGAGTACCTGACTAAGATCAAGAAATAGTAATGAGAACGAATATCAAAGCAAGTATTTAATTAACACTGTAAGATGAACGAGTTCCATAATACAAGGCAATGATATGATATGTTACAAGGCATTACTGGCATTAACCAGGCATTATTCTAGGCATACATATCCTAACGCCTTGATCACACCGACAGCGTCATTGTGCAAAATGGTACTCAGCATCATCTGTGCTGACTGTTTGGATTCAAAATCGGAGTTTTTGACCAATAGCATTAGTGTAACTCAGCCTCAGACCTACAGGACCAGCAGAATCTGGTCCCCAGAGGTGTCAAGATTGGGGGGTTGGAGAGAGAAACACAGATAAGTTAGAATTCCTGAAAAGACAATAAACTCTCTTGCTTACAGTAGTTTAGAGTTCACTCTGAACAGATACAAGTTACCACAGAGATCATACATCCATATAGATGGCATCGACGTTCTCCTCAGGGAAAAAGTTTCAGATAGATACCAAACATGGATGCCATAGTATTACTCTAACACACGTTTATTTTAGCAGTCAGTCCTCTGGGAACTGTGTGTGAGAGAGAGACGGGCATTTTGACCTCTTGACGGGGGAAGGGCTGACTGGCTGGTATTATCCTTGTGTTCCTGGGCCATTTGCCTCGTGGCCCCAGATCACAGAAAGCATATGAGTTGGGGCAAGGCCTACAAGGACATTGTGTACTTAAATAGACCCAATGCTACAATACATTTGATATACTTGTCACGGCCCTCCTCATCAGGTCCTCTTGTTTCTCCCCCTCCCCTCAGGGTCACCATGGTTCCTCTCCCTAGTTGCCTGGCAACCAGCTCCTCCTGGAAATTGAGACTACAGTTGACTTCATAATTAAAGACCACACCCACACTTTATAATAACTACATTTATTAGAGAAAATAATTGCAAGGCCAAATCATATCTCCGTAGTTAATTTTACAACTAGGCCTTGCAAACACATTCACGTTCAAGTTCTTTATAAATCATCAACTTGGCCAATAGTTTTCCAAACAACAATTGCCTCAATGGTTTTTAAAAGAGCCATTTGGAATTAATATTCAAATAAACAGAAGATGCTGTCTGACAATATGAGTCAGACATAATTGAGAATGTGCAAAGTGAGTGTGCAAAGTGCAATGTAGAAAATAGTAAAAATAAAGAAAAACCCTTGAATGATTAGGTGTGTTATTTACATTTAATTTACATTTACATTTTAGTCATTTAGCAGACGCTCTTATCCAGAGCGACTTACAGTAGAGTGCATACATTTTATTACATTTTTACATACTGAGACAAGGATATCCCTACCGGCCAAACCCTCCCTAACCCGGACGACGCTATGCCAATTGTGCGTCGCCCCACAAACCTCCTGGTCGCGGCCGGCTGCGCCAGAGCCTGGGCGCGAACCCAGCCCAGCCTGGGCGCGAACCCAGAGACTCTGGTGGCGCAGCTAGCACTGCGATGCAGTGCCCTAGACCACTGCGCCACCCGGGAGGCCGGGTGGTGTCCAAACTTTTGAGTGGCACTGTATATGTGATGGGATGTATAGACAATATGGACACTATATGGATACAATATGCAGTATACCTGAATAATAGCACACATGCAGCAACAGTTAAAAAGGATAGGCCTTGACTAGAATACAGTATACACATATGACGTGGGTAAAACAGTATGTAAACATTCTTAAAGTGACCAGTATTCCATGACTATGTACATAGGGCAGCAGCCTCTAAAGCTCCGACCTCGCCTTTTTTTTTTAAATCTTTTTTTTATTTCACCTTTATTTAACCAGGTAGGCTAGTTGAGAACAAGTTCTCATTTACAACTGCGACCTGTCCAAAATAAAGCAAAGCAGTGCGACACAAACAACAACACAGAGTTACACATGGAATAAGCAAACATACAGTCAATAATACAATAGAAAAAGTATATATACAGTGTGTGCAAATGAGGTAGGATAAGGAAGATAAAGCAATAAATAAGCCATGGTGGTGAAATAATTACAATATAGCAATTAAACACTGGAGTGATAGATATGCAGAAGATGAGTGTGCAAGTAGAGATACTGGGGTGCAAAGGAGCAAAATAAATGAAATGAATAACAGTATGGGGATGAGGTAGTTGGATGGGCTATATACAGGTGCAGTGATCTGTGAGCTGCTCTGACAGCTGGTGCTTAAAGTTAGTGAGGGAGATATGAGTCTCCAGCTTCAGTGATTTTTGTAGTTCGTTCCAGTCATTGGTAGCAGAGAACTCGAAGGAAAGGCAGCCAAAGGAGGAATTGGCTTTGGGGGTGACCAGTGAAACATACCTGCTGGAGTGTGTGCTATGGTGACCAGTGAGCTGAGATAAGGCGGGGCTTTACCTAGCAAAGACTTATAGATGACCTGGAGCCAGTGGGTCTGGCGACGAATATGAAGCGAGGGCCAACCAACGAGAGCATACAGGTCGCAGCGGTGGGTGGTATATGGGGCCAACCAACGAGAGCATGAAGCGAGGGCCAACCAACGAGAGCATACAGGTCGCAGTGGTGGGTGGTATATGGGGCTTTGGTGACAAAACAGACGACACTGTGATAGACTGCATCCAATTTGCTGAGTAGAGTGTTGGAGGCTAATTTGTAAATGACATCGCCGAAGTCAAGGATCGATAGGATGGTCAGTTTTACGAGGGTATGTTTGGCAGCATGAGTGAAGGATGCTTTGTTGCGAAATAGGAAGCCGATTCTAGATTTAATTTTGGATTGGAGATGCTTGATGTGAGTCTGGAAGGAGAGTTTACAGTCTAACCAGACACCTAGGTATTTGTAGTTGTCCACATATTCTAAGTCAGAACTGTCCAGAGTAGTGATGCTGAACGGGCGGGCAGGTGTGGGCAGCGATCGGTCGAAGAGCATGCATTTCCTTTTACTTGCATTTAAGAGCAGTTGGAGGCCTCGGAAGGAGAGTTGTATGGCATTGAAACTCGTCTGGAGGTTAGTTAACACAGTGTCCAAAGAAGGGCCAGATGTATAAAGAATGGTGTCGTCTGCGTCGAGGTGGATCAGAAAATCACCAGCAGCAAGAACGACACCACCTGCCTTCTGGGTGGTAGCGGGGTGAATAGGCTGTGGTTTGGGTGGCTAAGGTCTTGGATGATCTTCTTGGCCTTCCTGTGACACCGGGTGCTGTAGATGTCCTGGAGGCCAGGCAGTGTGCTCCCGGTGATGCGTTAGGCAGACCCCACCACCCTCTGAAGAACCCAATATTGATAAAGGTCACCTTGTCTAGGAGAGATTTACACGGTTATCAAAACGTCACACCAGGGTAACCTACACGAAAGTGTTTCTAAAATCTCATATGGGAAAAAATGAATGGTGGAAAAACGATTGGAACAATTTCCCTGTTTGACTGCTAGGGTATTATGACTCATACTGTAGTGCTCTATATCACCTGTTTCCTCAAAAATTATCATGCAAATTATCTGGTCATAGTCATTGTCATCAGCATATTTGGTCGTTTTTAGGCAGAACTGTGTGTAACCATGAAAAGAAAATACAGTTAATTCCCTCTGTAAACCAAAACTAAAGGTAAAACTAGCTAAGTTAAATACTACATATCCCAAGATCCAATGTGCCTCTTCCCGCAATGTAATATATTTTTTAATAACCCGTACAGTAGGTGGCGGAAATACACCAATGGGTGTAGTCGACTATCATGACCGTAACATAAAATGTTAAAGAAGAAGACGCAATGGGCACGTTGGTAAATTCGCTCTGTCTATCTACTCCGATTTCAGAGCACTCCCGTCTAAGTATGCAGAGAGCAGAATAACTGATTAATTCACGAACGCACCCAATGTAAGAGACTTCCTATTGCAAAGCATGTTGGTACTTGTGTACACCTCTAAATAATGTAGCTAGGTTTTAGAGCCACCAGCAGTTATTTTGTGTAATTTCTTGAAATTATATCGATACTGCTACACATCTATATGTACAAAACTCATTGTCGAGCTGAAATTCAACAAACATCGGTATGGCGGAGGGTGTCGGTAACGCAGTGAATCTTCCCCCAGGAGATCCGCAACTCATCGGGCTCATCGTGGAACATCTCAAGAACCGAGGCCTGTTCGACGAGTTCCGCAGAGACTGCCTGGCAGATGTGGATACAAAGGTAGCTAATCTAGCTTTCAACTTGTTCTAACTTGCTATCAACGTTCATTTAAGCCTGCTATTTAACGTTAGCTAGCAAATAGTTTCCGCTTTATTTGTCCCACCTTGTTGTTGTTTTTAGCTTAGCTAACTAGCTAGCCAGCTGTTGGAAATGTTGCGGCTATTGATCAATGGGTAACGTAAATGATGTGCTTCTGTCATTGTTGTCATCAGCCTGCCTACCAGAATCTACGACAGAAAGTTGACAACTTCGTCTCTACTCATTTGAACACTCAAGACTGGAACCCATCAATCAACAAAAATCAAGTGCGAAATGTGCTAAGACAAAGCGTCGTGCAGTGAGTAGCTACGATATATGATTATAATTCTGCTTGTAAATGTCTAGTGCGTTGTAATTGTTGACAGTACATAACAATTAAATCACTTTCTCAAGCCAAAGACAGTGCCATCTGCACATGAATGGTTAAGATCATGTACCCAGTCTGGATTGCAATCGGGTGTTCCTTTTAATGCCAGTATTTTCACCATTATTTAACCAGGTAAGCTAGTTGAGAACAAGTTCTCATTTACAACTGCGACCTGGCCAAGATAAAGCAAAGCAGTGCAACACAAACAACAACAGAGTTACACATGGAATAAACAAGCATACAGTCAATAACACAATAGGAAAAAATAAATTCTATATACAGTGTGCAAATGGCGTGAGGAGGTAGGCAATAAATAGGCCATAGTAGCAAAGTAATTACAATTTAGCAGATTAACACTGGAGTGATAAATGAACCGATGATTATGTGCAAGTAGAGATACTGGTGTGCAAAAGAGCAGAAAGGTAAATAAAAACAATATGGGGATTGGGTGGGCTATTTACAGATGGGCTATGTACAGCTGATGTTTAAAGTTAGTGAGGGAAATATAAGTCTCCAGCTTCAGCGATTTTTGCAATTCGTTCCAGTCACTGGCAGCAGAGAACTGGAAGGAAAGGCGGCCAAAGGAGGTGGTTGCTTTGGGGATGACCAGTGAGATATACCTGCTGGAGCGCGTGCTACGGGTGGGTGCTGTTATCTTGACTAGTGAGCTGAGATAAAGTGGAGCTTTACCTAGCATAGACTTTGGATTGGAGATGTTTAATATGAGTCTGGAAGGAGAGTTTACAGTCTAGCCAGACACCTAGGTATTTGTAATTGTCCACATATTCTAGGTCAGAACCGTCCAGGGTAGTGATGCTAGTCAGGCGGGCGGGTGCGGGCAGCGAAAGGTTGAAAAGCATGCATTTGGTTTTACTAGCATTTAAGAGCATTTGGAGGCTACAGAAGGAGTGTTTTATGGCATCGAAGCTTGTTTGGAGGTTAGTTAACACAGTGTCCAAAGAAGGGCCAGATGTATACAGAATGGTGTCGTCTGCATAGAGGTGGATATATCATTGATATATACAGAGAAAAGAGTCGGCCTGAGAATTGAACCCTGTGGCACCCCCATAGAGACGGCCAGAGGTCCGGACAACAGGCCCTCCGATTTGACACATTGGACTCTGTCAGCGAAGTAGTTGGTGAACCAGGCGAGGCAGTCATTTGAGAAACCAAGGCTATTGAGTGCGGTGATTGACAGAGTCGAAAGCCTTGGCCAGGTCGATGAAGACTGCTGCACAGTACTGTCTTTTATCAATGGCGGTTATGATATTGTTTAGTACCTTGAGTGTGGCTGAGGTGCACCCGTGACCAGCTCGGAAGCCGGATTGCACAGTGGAGAAGGTACGGTGGGATTTGAAATGGTCAGTGATCTGTTTATTAACTTGGCTTTCGAAGACTTTAGAGAGGCAGGGCAGGATGGATATAGGTCTATAACAGTTTGGGTATAGAGTGTCACCCCCTTTGAAGAGGGGGATAACCGCGGTAGCTTTCCAATCATTAGGGATCTCGGACGATATGAAAGAGAGGTTAAACAGACTGGTAATAGGGGTTGCAACAATGGCGGCGGATCATTTTAGAGAGGGTCCAGATTGTCTAGCCCAGCTGATTTGTACGGGTCCAGTTTTGCAGCTCTTTCAGAACAGCTGCTATCTGGATTTGGGTGAAGGAGAAGCTAGGGAGGCTTGGGCAAGTAGCTGTTGGCCGGGGTTGGGGTAGCCCGGAGGAAAGCATGGCCAGCCGTAGAGAAATGCTTATTGAAATGTTTGATTATCATGGATTTATCGGTGGTGACCGTGTTACCTAGCCTCAGTACAGTGGACAGCTGGGAGGAGGTGTTCTTGTTCTCCGTGGACTTTAGTGTCCCAAAACTTTTTGGAGTTAGAGCTATAGGATGCAAATTTCTGTTTGAAAAAGATAGCCTTTGCTTTCCTGACTGACTGCGTGTATTGGTTCCTGACTTCCCTGAACAGTTGCATGTTACGGGGGCTATTCGATGCTTTTGCAGTCCGCCACAGGATGTTTTTGTGCTGGTCAAGGTCAGTCAGGTCTGGAGTGCACCAAGGGCTATATCTGTTCTTAGTTCTACATTTTTTGAAAGGGGCATGTGTATTTAAGATGGTGAGGAAATTACTTTTAAAGAACGACCAGGCATCCTCGACTGACGGGATGAGGTCAATATCCTTCCAGGATACCCGGGCCAGGTCGATTAGAAAGGCCTGCTCGCAGAAGTGTTTTAGGGAGCGTTTGACAGTGATGAGGGGTGGTCGTTTGACCGTGGACCCATAGCAGATGCAGGCAATGAGGCAGTGATCGCTGAGATCCTGGTTGAAAACAGCAGAGGTGTATTTGGAATGCAAGTTGGTCAGGATAATATCTATGAGGGTGCCCATGTTTACGGATTTAGGGTATATGTGACAGTCATATGTATTGTCTCTGTGGTGTGTCAGGTCAGGTATGCTGGAGTCCGGAGTGGACCGAATCATCACCCAGGTGGTGGATCCCAAGCTTAACCACACCTTCAGGCCCCACATTGAGGAAGCCATTCACGACTTCCTGTCTGCTGAGAAGAAGGAAGAGGGACCATCCAACACTCCATCAGAGACAGAACAGCAAGAGGCTCCAAGCCACACTGGACCCAAAACACCATGAGGTCAGTGTGTCACACCTGTGGTCAAGATTGCTGAAATCAACATAAACATACAAATCATGGGAAAATCTATAGGTATTGAACTATAATCTCCTCAGAATGTTTCACGTTCTCAGTTTGTCATGTATCTTTATTTCAGGTTTAGAGGAACGTCTTCTGCTAATGGTAGACTTTTCTAGAGCTCCATCAGACTGGACAAGGAACTCCAACTTTTAAAACTAGTGTGGAGGAATCATGGCGCAAGGGCTTTGCAAGAGGTTTCCACAACTATTAGTCATTCTTCATGTGGAGAAACCAAGCCATGGATTTTAGCTGTCAATGCGTACCAACTACCAAGTCACAGAAGGAATCGTGCAAAATGACACTTTGTGTAGCTAGCACAATAGGCTAAATATACCATCTTTAACTTCCAGATAAAGTTGTATGAATTGCTCTGATTTAAATTGCATTTGTGGTTATTGAATTAACAATAGAATGGTCACTTTTATTTCTTAAAAGCTAGAAGTAGTCATTGTTCGTAATGTTTGCTAACTGATTTTTTCCCCCCCAATTGTTTTGCCACTTTTTTTTGTGAATTTTGTAAATAAATGTTTTCAACAATAAATGATTTGGTAGAAATGTTTACACTGCCCTTTCATTTTTAAACTGGGTCAATAGAATATGTGCTGTACTGGCCATGGTAAGACTTCATTGCTGAGTTAGCCTAGATTAAATGATCCATACCTCTGCTACATTTGACTATATTCTTATTAGATGAGAATGATCTCAGCATTATTATCCAATTTGGAGCCATCCGGAGCACAATCAGTGAGATCTCTTGAGGGGAGGGAGGTGCAATGTGTTCCTTATAGAGCACACAGTCCTGGGCAAAACCGTCGCCATAAAGGGGTGCTACAATCTTTGCCAATTTGAGACTTGACAGCTGGAGTACAACCCAGGTTATGAAACTAGCTCCCAGGGGGGACCCAACAGGCTGACTCTGACAGGTTTGTTGGCATTTCTCTGAGCAGACAGGGTGCAAGGTGATTGGCAGTGCCTGGGGGCACGGTATGTTGCTGTCTCCACATCCATGCTATATTTCTCTTGCTACCCTCGGCTGTGTAGGAGAGGCTTAGCTCAATGGCCCTAAGATGCAGCCCCCAGGAAGGGGACGAGGGGCTCTGGATGAGCTGTGCAGAGTGTTCCCACCTGGCTGGGACAAAGGTTCAATTGATAGAGCTGCTTCTGTCTTTCACCACCTCGCCTTTGAGGACGTGCAGACTAGCAGGCCCTCTATGCTGCATCACTGAGAACTGGCAAGCAGGCCTTTCTGTTGTCTTTTTTTTAATATCAGATACTTCCACACACCCGACACAACAGAATGAGTTTTCTTCGCTCTCCTGGTCTTTGTACAAGTAGTAGGAGAAAAGTCAAAAGAATGTGAGAAGGAAATTATATATACACTCCTCTGTGTGTTTATTTGGACAGTGAAGCTAAAACATTTATCTTGGCTCTATAATCCAGCATTTTGGATTTGAGATCAAATGTTTCATGACTACAGAATGTCACCTTTTATTTGAGGGTATTTTTATACATATGTTTTACCGTTTAGAAATGATAGCATTTCTAGTCCCCCCATTTGAAGGTGTCTGTCATAAATTTTTTGACAAATTTGCATATATAGATACATGGGCACAAAGATCATACCCCTGAGACATGCTAACCTCTCAATTTTACAAATAACAGTGGAGGTTAGCCTTTTTTGGGGGGGTATGATATTTATACCTCTAACTTTCTCACTCAACATTATTCACGTTTCATTCATTAATATCTGTAATCATGGGAGCATCCACATTAATGTGGAAGTGTTCAGAAACATACTCTATTCTTATTAACCATAAAAGTGACTCCAAAATGACACAATACATTATTTACCATTTATTTCTATTAGGCACAACATAATCTGAAACACAACCAAAACAAACTGCAAACACATCCAAGTTTGTAGAGTCACAAGCTTGATGTAGTAATTGCGTGCTAAGGCTATGGGACCAAAAACTACATTTTTGACCACTTATAGACACATATAAGGGGATTTGCCCAAATACTTATGACACCTTCAAATGTGGGGACTAAATACATAAAGTGCTTTCACTTCTAAACGGTAAAACAGATATGTATGAAAATACCATCAAAATAAAAGGTGACATTCTGTACTGTCACCTCATATGAAACATTTGATCGCAAATCCAAAATGCTGGAGTATAGTGCCAAGTGAAAAGCTTTAGCCTCACTGTCCGAATAAACACGTTGGGGGAGTGTAGTAGATCGATAAGCATTTAGGGCAAGTGGATACTAGCGACATATTGGACATTGAATATAGCTCATTTGTTGGTTGCTAAGAGAAGTGTCACCCCCAACACATACGTACACAGTACACACACACATATTGAATAAAAGGTTCTGGTGGAAGTCTTACTGCCGTGTCAGGCTTACAGAGACCAGGGCCAAGGCTACGCGACTCCAGCCCCCCCCCCCCCCCCCCCCCCCCCCCCCCCCCCCCCCCCCCCCCCTGACGTCAGTGTCTGCTCATGCTAGTTAAGATGCTTTGCCACAGTTCCTCCATCTGGGGAAATCCAATCTTGTCCTGATTTTAACACTACAATTGTCAGCTGTCTGGCGTGAGTAATCAGAAATCCGGGTGAGGAATTGAATGACCTGGCTCCGTTGCACTCTAGCTGGAAGTCTCTCGTCCTCACTCCCTCTTGTCTGTACCTGTTATGCAGGTCATAGTACGTGGTTGGGATTATCGACTAATACTCATTGCATTTAGGCTAAGTCAAGTAAATCCACTTGTTACACACGCATAATACCAGTAACTCAATTAAAAGCAATGGCAACTTACGACCAGATGGTCTGAACACAATGCTTTTTTTCCTGAATAGTAAAGGTCAAGTGATGACCGAGTTGTGTTTCAGAACTCTCACAACAACTGCATCTTCCTCCCACACAATGGAGGAGTACTGTACAGTGTACAGGGCAACACAAGGCTGTGCTGAAGCAGATGCTTTGGCAGTATCTCAAATGTATGGCAAAACCCACAAAGGGGGCATAGTGATCCAAACTAGCTAAGGGACATCATCCTCTAGCCGCGTCTCTTGTGTCTGGCTTGACATAGTGGACAAAGTATGATGTATCATTTCTGGCGAAGAACAATGTATGCAACCAATACAACAGGAAGGGGTATTAATTGGGAGATAGCTGGTCGCCTGTGGGGTTAATTGTTGTGCCTCGGCTCTGGCACTGGCTACTACCACTATTTTGTCTATACTTGGGCAACAAATCATGACATGCAATCATGACTCCCTAATTGGAATTGTTCATATTGCATAATGATAACGATAAATTCAAGGTTTTATCATATTTGTAGGACATAGCAAGTAAATAATGTATCATCAAGTGTAAGAAACTCAAATCCACAGATGTACCCAATCACTCACTGATGAGAGAGGACACCAGTACAAATAAAAATGTATCCACTCACTACTGTAAGTCACTCTGGATAAGAGCGTCTGCTAAATGACTAAAATGTCAAATGCAAATGACACACATTGTGTAAGGAACCAAGTGACACAGCACTTTTGGCCTTAGATCTGCAGCAATTCAATTTGGGGTCCTTGGGTGGCACAGGTAATACAGTGTGAACTTGTGTGTTCACTGCACATCTTGGGTGGGGAAGTCTCAGTTGACGTTGCAATTTTCTTCAGGACATTATAAATCACCAGAGTTATTATTGAAAGAGGACAAAGGGGAGATAAAGTCACACCCTACGCCCCTCCCCTTACCCCCATTAGAGCACAGCTGCACGTTGGTCCCAGAGTTCTGGCTCTCAGAAGCCCAAGCCACAACAATTAAATCCCAGTTCCTCTGCAAAGCCTTAGTGCATCTGTTCATTTTATTGCCCCTCAGATTTTTATCACACATTAGTAGGGGGATTCATTACATAAAGTGGCACACTGAGGTTGCCGGATCCAGGCAAGGTCACTTTTACCACTAGGCACAAGTTCCTCAGTCTCTTCTCTCCACTTCAGCGAAGGATATATGCAGACATAATGTGTATTAAAATCTGTGGTGTAGTGATTAGGGGGGATATATAGGTGCAATCCTCTTTTAAAAGTTTGATGGGGGACATACGGTCAGGTCCAAAATGATTGGCACCCTTGATAAAGATGAGCAAAAAAACTGTAGAAAATAAATAATATACAAATACTGAGCTATAGTTAACTGACAAAATATAGGAAACACTTGAGTAAATGAGGGATACAAAGTATATTGAAAGCAGGTGCTTCCACACAGGTGTGGTCCATGAGTTAATTAACATCCCATCATGCTTAGGGTCATGTTTAAAAATGCTGGGCAGGCAATTATTTTGGCTACCATGGCCATGAACCCCATAGGATGACATTGTCCCCATCCACAGGGCACAAGTGGTCACTGAATAGTTTGATGAGCATGAAAACAATGTAAACCATATGCCAAGGCTGTCTTAGTTACCAGATCTCAACCCAATTGAACACTAGAGTGGTGACTGAGATAGCGTTTTCCAACACCATCAACAAAACCCCAAATTATGGAATTTCTCAGAATGGTGTTGCATTCCCCCAATAGAGTTCCAGACACTTGCAGAATATATGACAAGGTGCATTGAAGCTGCTCTGGTTTGTGGTGGCCCAACACCCAATTAATTAAGAAACTTTATATTGGTGTTTCCTGTATTTTGTCAGTTACCTGTATATTGCATTCACATTTATTTAGTTGAAATTGCATTATTTTATACTAATACAATTGCTCAGAGAAAGAGATTTTGTTTAACAGGTAATATACAACATTATTGGCACCCCTGTTTTCAGTACTCAAGCACCCTCCCCTTGCGAGGATAAATAAAAAGCCTTTTTCTAAATAGTTTTATGAGTAGGAGAACACATTGGGAGGGATCTTAGACCACTCCTCCATACAGAATCCTTCCAGATCCTTGATATCCTTCATCTGCGTTTATGGACTGCCCTCTTCAATTCAAATCACAGGTTTCTGAGATTGCCATTGCAAAATGTAGATTTTGTGGTCAATTAACCATTTCTTTATCGATTTTGATGTGTGCTTGAGGTTATTGTCTTGCTGGAAGATCCACTTGCAGCAAGTTATCAGCCTCCTGGCAGAGGCAACCAGGTTTTTGGCTAAAAGTTGATGATGCCATTGACCTTAAGGGCCCCAGGACCAGTAGAAGCAAAATAGCCCCATAACATCAAACATCCACCATCATATTTTACAGTAAGTATGAGATACTTTTCTGCATGTGCTTCCGATTTTCGACACCAAACCCACCACTGGTGTGTGTTTTAGACATTTTCGAAAAAGGCTCAGTATCGTTATCCGCACAATGGGAGGGTGCTCTAGTACTGAATTCAGCGGTGCCAATCATTTTGACCCTCATCTTTTTTAGATTTGTTTTTATCAATTGTTAAACCTAACCTCTTTCTCTGAGCAAATGTATTAGCAGAAAATAATATAATTTTCAATAAAAAAAATTGCATACAATATAGCAGTATTTGTATTATTTATTTTACAGGCCTACACTCTTTTTTGCCCATCTTTATCAACGTTGCCAATCATTTTGGACCTGACTGTACGCATGGTGAATATGTTAGCAAATTTTCTTCGCAAATTTCTGATTCATATCATATTTGGAAAGTTATATTTTGAAGTAATTAGTTGCGGAATAAGGACTCAATAAGGACAGAGGATAGCGGCTGGCTACAGTATATATGTCAACAACAAAACAAATAAGGATCGATTCATTACACAGAGAGAATTATTAGCAGGCCTATATACATATTAGGCAATTGTATTCATTGTACATTTTATTTTTTACATTTTTTTATGAATTTGGCCATTACAAGCACATTCTACTGTTTTTCAGAGTGAGAAAGAAGAAAGTAAGTTCGTAACATGAGCACAGCTTGGCTATTCTATTCATCTGCAGATGTCAACGCTGATGTAATTTCATTGATTTATCCACTTGTTTTTGGCATGAGTCTGAGGCACAATGCCCTAACAGGGCAAAGTGTATGCAACTCACATGTTTAATGTCAGGCAATGTGCAGATTTGAGTAGACGTTGTGTGTAGTGGGCCCTGTTGTCTTTTCCCACGTGCTTAGGGGCCGCTAGTAGGGGACAGGACAAATACTCTCTCTGTATACATTGTCATGACCTACTGTATCACAGTGGAACACAAACCAGGTGCCTTCAACACTATCAGAAAGTTTGACTTGAGTGTCTCACAGAGTTCATTCTCAACCCACATCTTCCATCTCTTCACTCCAATCATTTTGCTACCATATTAGTTGATTTAGAATGGGGAAAATGTACCCAAATACATTTACATTTAAGTAAATGATTTCCAAAATGCCATTCCCAAATGCCACCGTAATTCAAGAATGACCCCAATATCAAAATACAGTCTCTGGGATGCTTATACTAAACCTGCATTACCTTTTCTTTTGTGTTTAATCCATCATCATTTAAAAGCGACTCAAATTGTGTTCATACAGCACGCACACACAAGACTTGCATTTTACAACTCTGACAGTTAGACAATACATAAAACCAGTTTTACGTTTTGCATTTTTCATAACATCATCGTGTGAGAGACAGGGGGGTACAAGAAAGCACATGAACATTGTGTGTTTGAGACAATGTGTAGGCATATGTTTCTAGGGCAGGGGTCATTCAGTGGGTGATCAACACAGAGGTTGCCTGAAGTTGGAACTGTTGTCTTTGGTTGTTTTGAAAGCTCTCTGCGAGGATGAATGAGAGCTGGACAGTCACCAGTCCGAACATGGGGCCCACTATGTGTAAACCCACCCACACACACCCACACACACACCCACCACACACACACACACACACACACACACACACACACACACACACACACACACACACACACACACACACACACACACACACACACACACACACACACACACACACACATACACACACACACACACACACACACATACACACACACACACGAGACCTCTTCGCCCCCTTCCCAAAACAAAACAACAGCTCCCCCTCCCATCTTCAATCGCCCAGGGCCAGGGGGAGGAGACCGGAGATCACCATGTCTGTGTGGCGCTACTCCACTGGGACCCTGTGATGTCATCATGGCGTGCTGCACATGATCATGCTGCCCTTGGGCTTTACTAGACTGTCCCAAAGTCCAGGGGGATCGTTCACAAAAACAGGTTATGCACCCTAGGACTTTCATCCAATGTGCCAGTCTCTGCTTCAAGACAGCACGCCCTTTGGAGTTTTTCCCATAACACACAAGAAGCTCTTCTGTTTGACGAACAGTTCTTGTCGCAGCAAGATAGGCACCCAATGCCCTAACAGGGCAAAGTGTATGCATCTCACAACTCTCCTGTGAGGAGTAGGGAGGCAGGTGAAATGCCGCTATGATTAAGGGCTGGTTAACATGTGATGATGAAAGGACCTTAGGTAAGAATGCTGGATTTGGCCAAAGCACTACCTTACATCCATCTTCTGCTAAAGTGAGGCATGAAGGATGGGTAGAAAGCGCACGTACTGTAATTCTCTAACACGCTTGGCTGAAACAATAACCAATAGAACGTCAGTCTTGACTGAGATCTCCCATAGCTCAAGTGAAGACAGGGGCTCAAATGGTGGACTCATAAATGATCGTAGGACAACATCTAACTCCCATGAGGGTACTGAAGTAGCCTTGGGTGGCGGTAGCCTGAGGGCACCTTTCATGAATTGCGATACTAGAGGGTGTGCCTGTAGTAATGCATCCGCAATCTGGTCATGATCCGTAGAGATGGCTGCCATACACACTTTCAATGTAGATGGGGACTTCCCTTCAGCCATAAGCTCCCGGAGGAAAGTCAAAATGACAGGAATTGGGCAGGAAGTTAACAATTCTGCATGGTCGACACACCACTTCCTGAACACATTTCCCTTGTAGGAATACAGGGTTTGCGTAGAGGATGCCTTGGCTGCCTGAATTGTATCAATTACCAAAGAGAGCAACCCTGCAGCTACAAAGCGGTTACTTTCAGGGGCCACATTCACAACTTCAGTATGCTGGTTTGGGGTGCCAAAGCTTGCCGTTCGCTTGTGACATGAGGTCCGCTCGAAGCGGGAGTTCCCATGGTTGGGAGGTTGTCAGCTGTACAAGGTCTGAAAACGAGTGATGCTGTGTGATGCAACAAGCATAACTTACACACTCTCAAGACTGATCTTCTTCAAGACCTGAGGGAGCAAGGAAATGAGTGGAAATGCATACAGCAGCCTCCTTGACTATTCTGTGTGAATGGGCATTGCCCCAAGTGGGCCTGCAGAACCCTTGGAGAAACTGCATAGGACAATGGGTTGAATCTTGCGCTGCAAACAGATTGGTGACGTCCATTCTGAATCACGCCCAGATCCTCTCCACTACAGAGGAAGAATGCCTCCTCTGGAGAAGAAGTTCTGCTGCCTGATTCTCCACCTCTGGGAGGCGTATTGCTCTGAGGGACGTAAGGTGTCTGTTTGCCCAAAGCAGTAGCTCCTTTGCAAGTGCAGTGTCATTGACCTCATCCTTCCCAGGGGGCTGATGTGTGCAACCACGGTTGTGTTGTCTGTCCATATCAGTGCATGTTGTCTTCTCAATACTGTGAGGAAGTACCGGAGTGCAAGGTGAACCACCTTGAGCTCCAGTACGTTGATGTGAGCCGTTGTCCATGGTGCTGACCATACACCATGGACCCCAGACTGGTTCAAGACTACTCCTCATCCCTGTAGAGAGGCTCTGTGGTCAAAGACCCGGTTGTGAACTGGGCATAGGAGAACACCACTGGGAGTCTGATGTCTAGGCATCACCATTGTATTGCTCTCCAGTAACTCATTGAAATTGTCACCTTTTTGTGTTTGTCCCTTTTGGGACATAGATTATGTCTGTTGTACCAGCGTTGTATTGGCCACATGTGGAGAAGCCCAATGGTACAACATGGACTGCAGCAGCTTGGAGGCCTAGGAGCCTCTGACTCTATAGAGCTGACACCTGTTTTTTTTTTCAGTTTGAATGTCAAAAGACAATTTGTCAAAGATACCACTCTTTCTGGAGACTGTTGCTCGCATGATTTGAGTGTACAGTGTCAAGGCCAGGAAGTGCACACACTGAGTTGGGACCAGAGAGCTCTTTTCCAAGTTCATTGTTAGTCCCAACTCAGAGAGGTCATGTGAGATCATGGATGTGTGTACCAAAGCTTGTTTTTGTGACCCTGCAAATACACTATATATACATAAAGGTATTTGGACACCCCTTCAAATTAGTGGACTGGCTATTTCAGCCACACTAGTGGCTGACAGGTGTATAAAATCGAGCACACTGCCATGCAATCTCCATAGACAAACATTGGCAGTAGAATGGCCTTTATAAAGAGCTCAGTGACTTTCTACGTGGCACCGTCATAGGATAACACCTTTCCAACAAGTCAGTTCATCACATTTCTGCACTGCTAGAGCTGTCAACTTTAAGTGCTTTAATTGTGAAATGGAAATGTCTAGGAGCAACAACGGCTCAGCCGCAAAGTGGTAGGAAACACAAGCTCACAGAATGGGACCGGCGTGTGCTGAAGCGTATAGCGTGTAAACATTGTCTGTTCTCATTTGCTACACTCACTACCAAGTTCCAAACTGCCTCTGGAAGCAATGTCAGCACAAGAACTGTTCGTCCGGAGCTTTATGAAATGGGTTTCCATGGCCGAGCAGCCGCACACAAGCCTAAGACCACCATGCTCAATGCCAAGCCTCGGCTGGAGTGGTGTAAAGCTCGCTGCCATTGGACTCTGGAGCAGTGGAAACGTGTTCTCTGGAGTGAGGAATCACGCTTCCCCATCTGGCAGTCTGACAGACGAATCTGGGTTTGGCGGATGCCAAGAGAACGCTACCTGCCCCAATGCATACTGCCAACTGTAAAGTTTGGTGGAGGAGGAATAATGGTCTGGGGCTGTTTTACAGAGTTCAGGCTAGGCCCCTTAGTTCCATTGAAGGAAAATCTTAACGCTACAGCTTACAATGACATTCTAGATGATTCTGTGCTTCCAACTCTGTGGCAACAGTTTGGAGAAGGCCCTTTCCTGTTCCAGCATAACAATACCCCGTGCACAAAGCGAGGTCCATACAGAAATGCTTTGTCGAGATCGGTGTGGAAGAACTTGACTGGCCTGCACAGACCTCTGACCTGAACCCCGTGAATTGGAACGCCAACTGCGAGCCAGGCCTAATCGCCCAACATCAGTGCCCGAACTCACTAATACTCTTGTGCCTGAATGGAAGCAAGTCCCCGCAGCAATGTTCCAACATCTAGTGGAAGGCCTTCCCAGAAGAGTGGAGGCTGTTATTGCAGCAAAGGGGGGACCAACTCCACATTAACGCCCATGATTTTGGAATGAGATGTTCGACAAGCAGGTGTCCATATACTTTTGGGCATGTAGCGTATGATAGCAAAATGTGTAGAATTGCAGGAAAATAGCTTTAAAACTGCAACATTGTCTCTAAGCCTCATGGCAAAATGTGAACAATTGAGCTTTAAAATAGCACATTTTTCTCTCTGACCCATGGCAAAAAGTGTAGAATTGCAGGAAATTTGCTTTAACTGCAAAATTCTCTCAGCCTCATGACAAAATGTGTAGAATAGCAGGAAACTTGCTTTAAAACTGCAACATTTTCTCGTAGACTCGTGAGGAAATTTGAAGAATAGCATTATAAAACTGCACAGAAGGTGTGTACAAATGTGTAAAAAAAAAAAGAAGGGGCCCAAATGCGGTAGTCCTTCCCTGTGTTGGGCCCTGGGGAAGGCCTGCCTGGCCCTGCAGCCTGTACTCTTTTCTCAGCTTGGTAAAGTGTGTTTATTTGAAAAGCAGCAGCAACCCTCCTAAACCCAAACTTACTACCCTCCTGAGAAGCCTGCTCCTTTTCTTGGCAGCATGCGGGGCCATGTTAAATGTGCTCTGACATAATAGGCTAAGACTATCGTTGCTTTCCTCTGACAGTTCAGATTCACTTTGCAGAGTCAGCATCTGCTGCCACCAGAGACCCGAGACCGGCTCCATTAGGCCCGATGTCTGAGAGCAGCACACCCACAGCACACCCAGAGAACACCACCCCTTAACCACCCCGTCAACAGTGTGGTTAATCCTATGTCATTGTGTTGCCACAGCTAATGAGGACATATGCGTGTAGGTCTGGAAAAGCAGGCTATTCAATACCTTCCACCAGTCAGCAATAGCCACTTTTATTGATGACAACTGTTTTCATTAAGTCATTTTGTTAAATCTGACTCCAGAGTTGTTACACAGGTTTTACATGTGGTGGTATCGGTATTACACAAGAGACAAATGATGTAGACTGTTTTGAGGACCACATTCTTTGGATGTGTTGGGTGAGAGTCAGAAGGGTAAACAGTATACATTTACTACTGAACAACAGAGTACGGCAAGTATCCCTGTATCGGTTACCTGCATATGGGAAAAATGGAATCGGACTATTTCACAATCATGATTGCACACAGAGAAATATTATTGTGGGAAAAACTGTGGCTGAGCAAAACCAGAGGTTTCAGATATTCTCTCTTCCAACACTTTAGATAAAATTACCCTGATTTCAAGCAGAGGTCTTGGAAAAACAGAACACTAGGGTAGTAATTAGCCACCAACATGGTCAATCGCTTTAGAAGGTTACACCTTTTACTTGTATTCTTCCAACTCCCTCCTCATTCATAACTCATCCATTGTAGGGTTCTGTTGTCTCAAAGTAAGGAACAACCAACCACATTCCATGACAACGCATAGCTATAATTATGTGGTCTTTGTAGTCCACTTCATGGTTGATTGTCATCACCCCTGCCTGACATGCAGTCGATACAGTGCATCCGGAAAGTATTCAGACCCCTTGACACTTTCCACATTTTGTTACGTTATTTTAAAATTGATGAAATTGTTTGTTTTTCTCATCAATCTACACAGAATACCCCATAATGACAAAACAAAACCAGAAATGTTTGCAAATGTAAAAATAAATAAAAAACTGAAATGTCACATTTACATAAGTATTCAGACCATTTACTCATTACTTTGTTAAAGCACCTTTGGCAGCGATTACAGCCTCAAGTCTTCTTGGGTAGGACGCAACAAGTTTGGCACACCTGTATTTGGGGAGTTTCTCCCATTCTTCTCTGCAGATCCTCTCAAGTTCTGTCAGGTTGGATGGGGAGTGTCGCTGCACAACAATTTGCAGGTCTCTCCAGAGATGTTCGATCGGGTTCAAGTCCGGGCTCTGGCTGCGCCACTCAAGGACATTCAGAGACTTGTCCCGAAGCCACTCCTGCGTTGTCTTGGCTGTGTGCTTAGGGTTGTTGTCCTGTTGGAAGGTGAACCTTCGCCCCAGTCTGAGGTCCTGAGCACTTTGGAGCAGGTTTTGATCAAGGATCTTTCTGTGCTTTGCTTCATTAATCTTTCCCTCGATCCTGACTAGTCTCCCAGTCCCTGCCGCTGAAAAACATCCTCACAGCATGATGCTGCCACCACCATTTCTCACCGTAGGGATGGTGCCAGGTTTCCTCCATTCTGGCCAAATAGTTTAATCTTGGTTTCATCAGACCAGTGAATCTTGTTTATCAAGTCCTTGTCTGAGTCCTTTGGGCGCCTTTAAGCAGACTCCAAGTGGGCTGTCATGTGTCTTTTACTGAGGAGTGGCTTCCGTCTGGCCACTCGAACATAAAGGCCTGATTGGTGGAGCGCTTCAGAGATGGTTGTCCTTCTGGAAGGTTCTCCCATCTTCACAGAGGAACTCTGAGCTCTATCAGAGTGACCATTGGGTTCTTGGTCACCTCCCTGACCAAGGCCTTTCTCCCCAGCTCTAGGAAGAGTCTTGGTGGTTCCAAACTTCTTCCATTTAAGAATTATGGAGGCCACTGTGTTCCTGGGGACCTTCAATGCTCCAGAAATGTTTTGGTACCCTTCCCCAGATCTGTGCCCCGACACAATCCTGCCTCAGAGCTCTACAGACAATTCCATCGACCTCATGGCTTGTTTTTTGCTCTGACATTATATAAACATATAAACGTGCCTTTCCAAATCATGTCCAATCAATTTAATTTATTTAATCAATTTTAGAATAAGGCTGAAATGTAACAAAATGTGGAACAAGTAATTGGCTCTAAATACTTTCCGAATGTACTGTATGTCCCTATTTGACTGTTCTTCAGTGTCACTTATGCTCCTGGCGCCGTTATGGCACTGAACACTTTCACTAAGGAAGTTTAGAGAGTGATATGTCTATGCTATGTAAACACTTGAGCTGTTGTTAATAAAGTAAACATCGGTATATTCAACAGCCTAAACATTCAGCACCCACGCTATTGAGGGAATGAATTAAACTCGGTTTAACTGGAGTTGTGTAATCAGCTCGCAAAATTCTTTCAACCCTAAACCATTTACAGCCATTTCAGAAGGCCATAAAGTTATAGCACCATAACATTTGACCATATTTGGCCATGGAGGAACATACATCTTTGGAGAGAGGGTGAAAGCTGTTGCTGAACTTGCCTTCTGCTGGGAGAGAGATAGCTTCTCATCTTGTCCCATTACTGGATCTCACCCATTCTGTAACATTAATGTTAGCCTAACTAAACACTGGGGCCATCTCTAGGGCCCTGCTATTACTGAGGGAAGTATGCCATTATTCCCAGACCTCAGTACACAGCCATGAATGATATGTGCTTTGTAAACCTCAGACCCACCCACCCCCCCCCTCTCCTTACCAGGCCACTGGGAGTAATGCTAATGATATTAACTAAGCCAATTGGACTTCTCAAAACAAACACAGGCCAACTACTCTATGGCTCAGGGGACTATTATAATATCTATTCTACACAATTATAAGATGACGGCTGCAGGATGATGTGGAACCTCAATATATGCAATATTTGACAGAACACTTTGTGATTCACCATATCACTGAACTTAGTTCTCTTGGTTCTTGGAATCCATCCCCCCTTCCATTTTTCCAGAATTATATTTGGATGAGGTCAGTGTTGAGGTCATCAGCTTGTCCTACTCTGTTCTCTGTGTGACCTTCCCCTGACCTCCACCTTCTCTGACCACCAGGCTCATATTTCAGCTGCGGTTTTGACACGAGCATACTGAATCACTTGAGTAAAAGGAAACCTCTCCCCACTGCCTCAGGTAATTGATCATCCAAAATTGAACCGCTTGGGCAACAATTAGTATTCTTCTTTTCAAGTTGAGGTGCGGGTGCCTCTGAAAAGTTAACACATCTGGCACTGCACAGAAAGGATACGTTACACCTGTTTGCTTACAGATGGGTGTAGTTGATTCTTCTGGGAGTAGTGGTGCAATGGAGGCAGATGGCTGTGTTTCCTGAGAGAGGGGGGTAGTATGACCCAGCGATCAGTGTGTGAACCTGTTAACAAGTGCAGATCCTATATCAGTTAGAGGGATGGATGGTGCTAACCCGGGTTGGGTCAGCATTGCAACCAGACCTTGGTTTGATTCCCCTCTGATTTTCCAGTAATAATCATTAAATCTAATCTTCTATTAAGCACCTTAATACTAAAAGCAAAGACAAATTGTTTTGAAATGTATCTATGACGTCTGAGTTGAAGATGTTGGTTTTGGGCATTTCTGTGGTCCTCTGTACCTCAGTTGGCAGCGCCAAGATTGTGGGTTCGATTCCCGTGACCACCCATACACCCTTACTCACTTCGCCTCCATGGCCTTTTATATATTTTTATTTTTATTTATTTATACATATATTTGTTTGCCTTCACCTCCCTTATCTCACCTCACTTGCTCACATTGTATATAGACTTATTTTCTTTTCACTGTATTTTTGACTATATGTTTGTTTTACTCCATGTGTAACTATGTGTTGTTGTATGTGTCGAACTGCTTTGCTTTATCTTGGCCAGGTCGCAATTGTAAATGAGAACGTGTTCTCAATTTGCCTACCTGGTTAAATAAAGGTTAAATAAATAAATAAATAAAAAATACATCAAATGTATGCATGAATGACTACGTCACTTTGGATGAAAGCGTCTGCTGAATGTGAAAATATAAAAGTAACAATTTTAAAGATTTTACTGAGTTACAGTTCATGTATGGCAACCAGCCAATTGAAAACAATTAATTAGGCCCCAATCTATGGATTTCACGACTCGGAATACAGATATGCATCTGGTGTTGGTCACAGATACTGTTTTTTTTAACTAGGGGTGTGGATCAGAAAAACAGTCAGTATCTGGTGTGATCACAATTTCTCTTATGCAGCATGACATCTCCTTCGCATAGAGTTGATCAAGCTGTTGATTGTGCCTGTGGAATGTTGTCCCACTCCTCTTCAATGGCTGTGCCATGTTGCTGGATATTGGAACTGGAACACGCTATTGAACACGTCAATCCAGAGCATCCCAAACATGCACAATGGGTGACATGTCGGATGAGTTTGCAGGCCATGGAAGAACTGGGGAATTTTCAGCTTTCGGGAATTGCGTACAGATCCGTGCGACATGGGGCCGTGCATTATCATGCTGAAACATGAGGTGATGGCGGCGGATGAATAGCACGACAATGGGCCTCAGGTTCTCGTCAAGATATCTCTGTGCATTCAAATTGCCATCGATAAAATGCAATTGTGTTTGTTGTGCGTAGCTTATGCCTGCCCATATCATAACCCCACTGCCACCACGGGGCACTATGTTCACAACGTTGACATCAGCAAACCGCTCACCCACACAAAGCCATACACTCTGTCTGCCATCTGCCCGGTACAGTTGAAACCGGGATAAATCCATGAAGAGCACACTTCTCCAGTCTAACAGTGGCCATCGAAGGAGAGCATTTTCCCACTAAAGTCAGTTACGACACCGAACTGCAGTCGGGTCAAGACCCTGGTGAGGACGACAAGCACACAGATGAGCTTCCCTGAGACAGTTTCTGACAGTTTGTGCAGAAATTCTTTGGTTGTGCAAGCCCACAGTTTCATCAGCTGTCCGAGTGACTGGTCTCAGACCATCCCGCAGGTGAAGAAGCCGGATGTGTAGGTCCTGGGCTGCCTTGGTTACAAGTCGTCTACGGTTGAGAGGCCGGTTGGACGTACTGCCAAATTCTCTAAAACAACGTTGGAGGTGGCTTATGGTAAAGAAATGAACATTCAATTATCTAGCAACAGCTCTGATGAATATTCCTGCAGTCAGCATTCCAATTGCACACTCCCTCAAAACTTGAGACATATGTGGCATTGTGTTATGTGTCAAAACTACACATTTTAAAATGGCCTTTAATTGTTCCCACCACAAGGTGCACCTGTGTAATGATCATCCTGTTTAATCAGCTTCTTGATATGTCACACCTGTCAGGTGGATGGATTATCTTGGCAAAGGAGAAATGCTCACGAACAGGGATGTAAACAAATGTGTGTACAAAATTTGAGAGAAATAAGCTTTTTGTGCATATGGACAATTTCTGGGATATTTATTTTTGCTCATGAAACATGGGACCAACACTTTACCTGTTGCCTTTATATTTTTATTCAGTATATATTGTATATACACATTTCTAAACTGTACCGGAAGAAAATGAATTGTCACTCAAGTGACTTCAATAGTCCGCTTTAAGGTACAATGGTTTCAGAAAGTATTCACACCCCTTGACTTAGATTGATATTTGTTTGTCTTTTGTCACTGGCCTACACACAATACCCTATAATGTCAAAGTGGAATTATGTTTTTCAAAAATGTTCCTAATTAATGCCAAAAATAAAAAGCTGAAATGTCTTGAGACAATAAGTATTCAACCCCTTTGTTATGGCAAGCCTAAATAAGTTCAGGAGTAAACATGTGCTTAACAACTCACATCATAAATTGTAGGGACTCACTGTGTACAATAATGTTTAACATTAATTTTGAATGACTACCTAATCACTGTACACCCATACATACAATTATCTGTAAGGTCCCTCAGGCGAAGAGTGCGTTTCAAACACAGATTTAACCACAAAGACCAGTGAAGTTTTCCAGTGCTGGAAAGAAGGGCACCTATTGGTAGATGGGTAAAAAAAAAGCAGATATTGAATATCCCCTTGAGCATGGTGAAGTTATTAATTACTTTTAGGATGGTGTATCGATACACCAAGTCACTAAAAAGATACAGATACTCAGTTGCCAGAAAATAAGGAAACTGCTCAGGGATTTCACAATGAGGCTAATGGTGACTTTAAAACAGTTACAGAGTTTAACGGCTGTGATAAGAGAAAACTGAGGATGGATCCACTTACTCCACAATACTAACCGAATTGACAGCCTGAAAAGAAGGAAGCCTGTACAGAATAAAAATATTCCAAAACATGCATCCTGTTTGCAACAAGGCACTAAAGTCATACTGCAACATAAATTGCAAAGCAATTCCATTTTTGTCCTGAATACAAAGTGTTATGTTTGGGGCAAATCCAATACAACACATTACCGAGTACCACTTTCCATATTTTCAAGCATAGTGGTGGCTGCATCATGTTATGGGTATGCTTGTAATTGTTAATGACTGGGGCATTTTCGGGATAAAAAAGAAACAGAATGCAGCTAAGCACAGGTAAAATCCTAGAGTGAAAACCTGGTTCAGTCTGCTTTCCACCAGATAATGGGAGATGAATTCACCTTTCAGCAGGACAATAAGTACAAATGTTAGAATTGTTATGCCACTGACAGAGTATTTTCTGGGGGTGTAAACCCATTTTAATCCCACTTTGTAACACAACAAAGGGGTGTGAATACTTTCTGATGGCCTCCTGAAGTGTGCCTCTGACACACAGTGCCAATATAAGGATGACAGGGGATATGTTTGGCTTGGCACTGAGCCCTGGAAAGGCATTGGATTCTCTCTCACCTCATGTTCCTTTGGGATCCTTTGGCACTATAGGCCACTTTGATACATTCTGTTTTCCATGGTATGTACTATGCCTCTCATGCATTTGTAACCTTGAGGCAAGACAGCAGGATGTTTCCCACAAATCACTGCCCAGGCTATGGGAACTAAGGCTCTTGACTTCCACTCAACTATTTTGAATAGCACCACTTCACAGTACACACCCCCTCATTGACTATCTCGCCGTTAAAGACTCAAAACTAAGTGAAAATTTTCTGGGGTATTGCAAAACTGATCCCTCGAGCATGTCCCTGATGAAGGCTACTACTTTGCAGCTGCCTACTGCCACATTGGCTGTCACGGAACGCTGACATTCTCTCACCCCCGATAGCTGCCTGATTAATTGAGGCTAGAAGTGATAATCCCATCAGTGTAACTGATTTACAATGTGCTTATGTTCTTTGGGGGTAAGGGACATCGCTTTCCTGTGCCATTGTATACATTCAGGCAATGGCAATATCATGTGTCCTAGTAGTCCACAAGCCTTTGTTATCCATGTCTATGTGCATGCACACTCTTCAAGAAACTACATTTCAAGATTTAATTATGTCTTTTTCAAATGCCACCTCAACAGTAGTAATTACTAGCCTCTATTGTTATAACAAACAAAACCTAACTCCACCCTTACTTTGTAGTTTTACATCGCATAATTCAAAACCACAAATGCATCACTGCGTTGTAATATGAAATATATTACAGCCTTTGACTTCAATACTTCCAATTCTTTAGTACAGTATGGAGAAATTTTATTGAACGCAGGCCATTTAAACTTTGGCCGTGGATGCCTGACATGTGATTGGTCGGCAGCCACAAACGACAGCACCTGTTTTGCGCCTTCATTAAAACTGACATAAGAGTTGAGGGAACTATAGACAGCATCCATTCCCCAGCAATGCTCGTTTCGATTCACGTCTCTGCTGGAAAGTTACCGTTTAGTTGAATTTAATACAACAACAAAACAAAATATTCAAAATGCTATTTTCTTTTTGGAGTGTATTAGTGCGAATGGAGATGCTCTTTAAATTGTCTTTGGCGGTTTTTCTTTGTATAGCCTTTCAGCAAGTAAAGATGACCGCTCCAAACGAACTTCACGAAACCCCTCAAGAGAAACAATTGAACCAGCAGAAAAGACGACTCTCACTGCAAAACACAGGTATGTCGGATAAATTCTGCTTCTAGGCTATAGCTACTGCCTCATACTTGAATGTCTGAAATGCGGATTATACGTTCACCAGATAAAGTCTAATAAATGCCCTGCTTTAAAAGTTTCTCACGTTTTCATAAAACGGTCTGCACAATGCCCTAGCGACTCTCAGGTTCTATTCTTTGTAGGCCACATTAAACTATTTCACTGTGGATGAAACTTTTAACAAAATGATGTCCCCGAAATGACCTGTGGTAGAATTTGGTTTTATAGTGTCGTCCTACGCAGGTACGCAGTGATCTCTAGTTCTGTCACTTCACTGTAATTCAATGCGCCAAGTGACCAACTCTTATCCAAGCACATTCCCGTTGAAATGCCAACACAAGCTCTGACAGCAGGCTGTTCTTACCCCCGGCGCAACCACGCACCACCGTGAATATGTTGACTTTTTTTTTTTTTTTTTTTTTATGCCCTGGGTTTATGTAATCCATCAAAGTAATGCCACATGGACGCAGGCTCGCGGGAACGTGCAAAACTCGCGAATCATGGTCCCAGCGTTCCATGTGCCTAGTCTCCAGCAGTGTTTATTGTTTTTTGCGGGGTGTAAGCGCAGTGGGGATTTTAGCATGTAAATCTTGGTGCTCCTATTTTCTGCTGGCCTGCCCCACCACGAACAAAGCAATAAGCTAGGCTGAAACACCTACATTTTGGAGCTGCCTGTTTGTACGCAGCTTTAACTCAATTATATATATATATATATATATTTACATTTACATTGTTTACAAACTGATGTGACATGCATTCAAAAAAATGTAGAACTAAGAACAGATATAGCCCTTGGTTCACCCCAGACTTGACTGCCCTTGACTAGCACAAACTGTGGTGTTCTGCATTAGCATCGAATAGCCCCCAAGATATGCAACTTTTCAGGCATGTCAGGGACCAGTATACTCTGTCAGTTAGTAAAGCTAAGGCTAGCTTTTTCAGACAAATTTGCATCCTGTAGCACTAACTCCAAAAAGTTTTGGGACACAAAGTCCATGCAGAATAAGAGCGCCTCCTCCCAGCTGCCCACTGCACTGAGGCTAGGAGACACTTTCACCACCGATAACTATACGATAATCGATCATTTCAATAAGCATTTTTCTACGGCTGGCCATGCTTTCCACCTGGCTACACCTACCTGGGCCAACAGCTCTGCACCCCCTGCAGCAACTTGACCGCTCTCTCGTATCGTCTGAGATCCCCAAAGATTAGAAAGCTGCCGCGGTCATCCCCCTCTTCAAAGGGGGAGACACTCTAGGCCCACTGTTATAGACCTATATCCATCCTTCGACATTGTCAATCACCGCATTCTCTATCGGCAGACTGAATAGCCTTGGTTTCTCAAATGACTGCCTTGCCTGGTTCACCAACTACTTATCAGAGTTCAGTGTCAAATCGAAGGGGCTGTTGTCTGGACCTCTGGCAGTCTCTATGGGGGAGCCACAGGGTTCAATTCTCGGGCCAACTCTTTTCTCTGTATACATCAATGATGTCGCTCTTGCTGCTGGTGATTCTCTGATCCACCTCTACGCAGACCACACCATTCTGTATACATCTGGCCCTTTGGACACTGTTTTAAAAACCTCCAGACGAGCTTCAACGCCATACAACACTCCTTCCATGGCCTCCAACTGCTCTTAAATACAAGTAAAACTATTGCTGCCTGCCCGACTAGCATCACTACTCGATGGTTCTGACTTAGAATATGTGGACAAATACCTATGTCTGGTTAGACTAAACTCTCCTTCCAGACTCACATTAAGCATCTCCAATTCAAAATTATATCTAGAATCGGCTTATTTCGCAACAAAGCCTCCTACACTCATGCTGCCAAACACTCTCATAAAACTGACTATCCTACTGATCCTTGACTTCGGCGATGTCATTTACAAAATAGCCTCCAACACTCTACTCAGACTACATCTAATTTTCTATCACAGTGCCATCTGTTTTGTCACAAAAGCCCCATATACTACCCACCACTTTGACCTGTGTGCTCTCGTTGGTTGGCCCTCGCTACATATTCGTCGTCAAACCCACTGGCACCAGGTCATCTAAGTCTTTGCTAGGTAAAGCTCCGCCTTATCTCAGCTCACTGGTCACCATAGCAACACCCACCCGTAGCACACGCTCCAGCAGGTATATTTCACTGTTCATCCCCAAAGCCAACTCCTCCTTTGGCTGCTTTTCCTTCCAGTTTTCTGCTGCCAATGACTGGAACGAATTGCAACAAATCGCTGGAGACAAACTTTAAGCATCAGCTGTCAGAGCAGCTTACTGATCACTGTACCTGTACACAGCCCATCTGTAAATAGCACACCCAACTACCTCATCCCCATTGTTAATTATCTTCTTGGTCCTTTGCACCCCAGTATCTACCTGCACATCTATCACTACAGTGTTTAATTGCTAAATTGTAAATATTTTGCCACTATGGCCTATTTATTGCCTTACCTCCCTGATCTTACTACATTTGCACACAGTCTATAGATTTTTCTATTGTTATTGACTGTACATTTTGTTTATCCCATGTGTAACTCTGTTTGTCGCGCTGCTTTGCGCTAGCTTGGCCAGGTTGCAGTTGTAAATGAGAACTTGTTCTGGCCAACCTGGTTAAATAAAGGTGACATTGTTTTTAATAAAATGTATTAATGCCAAAATTACATGCAAAACAGGCAAGCCCCCCTTTAAAACATTTTTTTTTTTTATGTGCCTGAATGAATAGGAGGGACACATTTTTCTTTGTCTCTAGGGCGGCAGGATGACCAGGACCAGTCCTGACAGCACTAGTCTAACCCTATAATATTGTAAAAGTATTTTAGTTGGCTACTAAGGAGCACATATTTAAAATGTTTCACCTATAGTTGGCTGTATATTTTGTAAGAGGATTATCTTTTACTGTAAAAGCAGCAGTCATATTTGGAGGACTTCAATTATTCCCTAGGACCCAGCACATTGACACAAGATCGACTGTTGCATTATTATTATCAAGCTACTGTTCTCTGAAGAGACCACAAACATGCATGCCACCCTCATGTTAAGTAACATGTTCCCTCCATCAGCGGAGATCCAGCACTGTCTGGTGAATGCTGGGGATGTGGGCTGTGGCATGTTCGAATGCTTCAACAACAACTCCTGTGAAATACGAGGCCTACATGAGATCTGCGTGACATTTCTGCACAACGCCGGCAAGTTTGACTCCCAGGTATTCCACTTCTCCTAAACATATGATCTACCCTTCGGAAGTGTGCTGCTGTCAGAGTGCCAGTATCTCTATTCCACAAATGCTCTCCACTCTTAGAAAAAGGGGTCCAAAATGTTTTTTTCATCTGTTCCCATAGAAAAAAAGAGTAATACTTTTGGGGTCCATGTTGAATCCGCTGTAGAAAGAGTTCTCCTATGGGGACAGCTGAAGAACCTCTTAAGGTGCTAAGAGTGTACTGCAGCCTACATACAGTATATCCTTTATGTAACTGTATGAACATGTTAAGTATGTTATAATAAAAAAAACTTGGAAAATACTCTGGAATTTGGTGTAACAATTTACATTTTTGTAAAACTATTGAGCTTATCATAATGCATCTATGCAAATTAGCTACAACATGCAGTTGAAGTCTACTTACTCCTTACCCAATTACATTTAAACACTATTTTTACAATTTCTGACTTTTAATCCTAGTAAAAAAGTCCCTGTCTTAGGTCAATTAGGATCACCACTTTATTTTAAGAATGAAGTGTCAGTGGAGAATTTCAGTTTTTATTTTTATCACATTCCCAGTGGGTCATAAGTTTACATGCACTCAATTAGTATTTGGTAGCAGTGCCATAAATTTAACTTGGATCAAATGTTTTGGGTAGCCTTCCACAAGCTTCCCACAATAAGATGGGTGAATTTTGGCCTATTCCTCCTGACAGCTGGTGTAACTGAGTCAGGTTTGTAGGCCTCCTTGCTCTCTCACGCTTTCAGTTCTGTACACAAATGTTCTATAGGATTGAGGTCAGGGCTTTGATGGCCACTCCGATACCTTGACTTTATGGTCCTTAAGCCATTTTGCCACAACTTTGGAAGCATGCTTGGGGTCATTGTCCATTTGGAAGACCCATTTGCGACCAAGCTTTAACTTCCTGACTGATGTCTTGATGTTGCTTCAATATAGCCATAATTTTCCTTCCTCATTATCCCATCTATTTTGTGAAATGCACTAGTCCCTCCTGCAGCAAAGCACACCAAACAACATGATGCCACAACCCCGTGCTTCACGGTTGGGATGTGTTCTTTGGTTTGCAAGCCTCCCCCTTTTTCCTCCAAACATAACGATGGTCATTATGGGCAAACAGTTCTATTTTTGTTTCATCAGACCAGAGGACATTTCTCAAAGTACGATCTTTGTCCCCATGTGCAATTGCAAACCGTAGTCTGGTGTTTTTATGGCAGTTTTTGAGCAGTAGCTTCCTTGCTGAGCGGCCTTTCAGGTTGTTGATATAGGACTCGTTTTACTGTGGATATAGATACCTTTGTACCTGTTTCCTCCAGCATTTTCATAAGGTCCTTTGCTGTTCTGGGATTGATGTGCAAAATCTCTAGGAGACAGAACGCGACTCCTTCCTGAGCGGTATGACGGCTGCATGGTCTCATGGTGTTTACTTCTGTACTATTGTTAGTACAGATGAATGTGGTACCTTCAGGCATATGGAAATTGCTCCCAAGGATGAACCAGACTTGTGGAGGTCCACAATTTTTTTTTTCCCTGAGGTCTTGGCTGATATCTTTTGATTTTCCCATGATGTCAAGCAGAGGCACTGAGTTTGAAGGTAGGGCAGGTACATCTCCAATTGATTCAAATTATGTCAATTAGCCTATCAGAAGCTATTAAAGCATGACATAATTTTCTGGAATTTTCCAAGCTGTTTAAAGGCACAGTCAACTTAGCGTATGTAAACTTCTGACCCACTGGAATTGTGATACAGTGAAATAATCTGTCTAAACAGTTGTTGGAAAAATTACTTGTGTCATGCACAAAGTAGATGTCCTAACCAACTTGCCAAAACTAGTTTTGTTAACAAGAAATTTGTAGAGTGGTTGAAAAACGAGTTTTAATGACTCCAACCTAAGTGTATGTTAACTTCCGACTTCAACTGTATCTAATTAGTAGGGGTGTCGCCAAAGCTCTGTTCTCTCAATCAGTTTTGACTGCTTGGAACTTTCGGAAATTAAGATTCTCCTCCCGAACCTAATGCATGTAAATTGATTACCAACTTTACCATCTTCATGTAAAAATGAAACTGCTATTGGGTAAACTATCTACTTAAAGTTGAACCCCTCAAATGTAGAATTACTTTTTTTGTCCATAATTGTAGGTTACATGATTATACAATTATTGTGCCAGCCCTGAGGTGATGTCAGCCATTATGTTGAACTCTGTAGGGGAAGTCCTTCATCAAGGATGCCCTGAAGTGCATGGCCCACAGCCTGAGGCACCGGTTCAGCTGTGTGAGCAGGAAGTGCCTGGCAGTGAAGGAGATGATGATCCACCTGCAGAGAGAGTGCTACGTCAAACACGACCTTTGTTCTGCCATCCAGGAGAACATCAAAGTCATGGTGGAGATGATCCACTTCCAGGACCTCTTCCCCAAAGGGTGAGCATAAGAGGCCTTGTTCCATTTCATACTAAACTCAGTGTATGTTTCTAGGGTCCAGACTCCATCTGATCCAAAATTCAATTACTGTAGTAGTCTGCATTCAGATATATAATTTTCCCTCCTACCTCAGGACTCATGTGGAGCTGGTGAACATCCTACTGGGTTGTGGTGAGGAGGTGAGGAGGGCCGTAGCACAGAGAGTGAGGATGCAGTGTGAGCAGAACTGGGGGGCCCTGTGTGACAGCCTGAGCCCATGCTCCCTTGGTCGTTCAGATGACCCCCAACACATCACCGTCCCTCCCGCCTCTCTGCATCCTGCTGGACAGCTCTTCCTCCCAGACATTGAACAGGAGAAACCTAAGACGGGCCAGCTAGACAGGGGCTACCGCCACCCCTCTGTGAGTTTCAGTCAGGAGCCCCTGGACAACGCCACAGACCTTGGGCTTGCTGTGGCCAGTCACCCACCCAATACCGCCATCCAGGGGTGAAACACTGAGTGCAATGTCTTTAGCCTGTAGACACAATAGAGCAGCCCCTAACCCCTTTTCCCCCTCAAACAGCCCTACTACTGATAACCTCAGTGGTTACAAACAATGACAGAAAGGAAGAGTAATGGTCCTGTACCATGCGCCTCCATTCATACCCTGTCACCTTTACAATTTAGGAGAGTATGTGTGGTCAAATATAGATTTGAGGCCATGTACTTGTTTTTCAGTAGTAGTTCCTTTTGATTTGTTTTAATTACAGGTGCAATGCAAAACATTGTAAAATAGCTTTCATTTGATTCCTTTTAAAAGTAAATAGGTATATACAATTTACAGTATGACCATTATATACAGAGCCAGTTATCAATAATATTTCAGTGAAGACGTATGAGTGCTTGTCATAAGCAAGGACTCTTGCAGAAGGTTTGAAGTTTTCCATTTCTTAAAATTGTGGCTGTAATCTAGTTTTAGCTGGACACAACTTGGTACACACTCAATGTATTGAGACTGCGAGCTATTGATTTTTCTAGATACTATGTCTCTTTAAAGTACATTTCCTAATATACTTAAACACCCACATCTTGGATGGCTGACTCCAGGTCATAGATTTCTAGGTATCAGAAGAGGTAAATATAATTAAAGTAAACTGCCTTTATTACTAGGCTTTACCTGCTCTACCTATTTATACTGTCACTACTGAAAAACATATTTGTAGAGATGAGTGCTTTTGCAAGCTCAACGTTTCTGTGGAAACAATTCTTTTCTACTTTTATTTGCAGCACAAAAGTGAACCGCACAAGGATTTTTTTCAGTTGTAGGTCTAAGACAGGTTTACGTTCTCTTCCAACTCAGTAATTGCACATCAACTCTGCAGAGAAGTCCATCTCTGGCACATGATGCATTGTGCATGATCACTGATTACAAGGAACAAGTGGCCTTCTACCACAATCAGGAAAGTTCGTAACAAATCTCACAATAGTAACAACTCTGCAACATGGTTATGTATGTTCACTCAAAGACAAACCTCAGGTCTCGTAACAAAACCATGAGACCCATAATTTCTTGGTTAAAATATTATGGGCCTTAGACTTCTCACTGAGGTCTTTGATAATATGCATGTATCAAATAGGGTCTACTGCAATGTATTTTTCAACTACAAAGTGTTTGTCACAGGATGACTACATAGTGTCTTGTCAGAACATTGTGCCACTGACGGTTCAACATTTTACTAGCTTTTGATGCAAATGGCTAGCTACAGTACATCACAAATGCTTGTTCTAACATCATTAGTACTCCAAGGAACCTACCTCACGCCATGCCAGCTCTAGAGATGTTTCATACTGAACACATTGAGGACATTGACCTGGTATGAATACAACTCAGCTATCTCACATTCATTTTTACATGCATTTTGTACAGTTGGCTTGTATGTTATTACCTAATTGTAATCAAATGAATGACTTCATTCACTTTTACCTATCGGGAAATGAAGGTCTGTACTTGAAAAGGCAACTTATTTCTTATGAAGTTTGTACTCTGATTCAATGTCTGTATTTAAACCTTTTTTTTTTTTAAATGTATTTAGATTATCTTAAGCTACGCATAACATTAGGCCTTGATGCAAGCAAACCATTTTATACATCTCTTGTTCTGTACTTTTGGACATAAAACATTTTTAAATACTTTGTTGCTATTTTGACTGCATTTATTGAAATTTTATAAGCAGAATAAAATCCTACTTTGAGTGCAAATGGTCTAATTTGAGACTAGTTGATGTAAAATAACTCACACGCACAATTTGAAGTGGAGCAGTCAACTATGACTGCGCATAAATTGTAGTGTCAATTACATCGTAATACCAGAGGAAGGCGACGGGAGAGGGCAGACTCCGCTCAAATGTCAGCGTGAAAATAAAGCGTTATTAATGTGCGTCCCAAATTTAGACAAACCATTTCCAAAGATCTATAGAATGAGAGAAAGGACTCACTGTCCTAACAATGTAAATACATTTCCACAAAGGCGGGGACATTCTAGCCAACTTAAACACTACAAAACTTAGTCAAGCCTCACAGCAAATTATAAATATTATTTTGACACATTGACCTCAATAACACAAATCGTCTTCAGGATCGGTGGGTCCACTGAGGTACAGTTGAGTTAACATAGGCTAATGCAATTAGCACGAGGTTGTAAGTAACAAGATCATTTCCCAAGACACAGACATGATATTGGCAGAAAGCTAAACAAGAATTGAATCTAACTGCACTGTCCAATTTACAGTGAAAGAATACAATGCTATTGTTTGAGAGCAGTTTTGAACAAAGGCACATTTAGGCAGTCTAAAAACAACATCAACAAATGCAATGGTTCATTGCCTAAAACTTTGCACATACACTGCCATCTAGTGGCCACCTGGGCTGGAATATATTATGGCCTTTCAAAGATGATGGTACAAAAAATGTTTTTCTTTGTAACACATTTGGTAAAAGATAATACAATCTCCCACATACCTTTCACATTTCCAAATGGTACCAAGAAAATGTATATCCTTGCTTCAGGGCCTGAGTTACCCCAATCTAACTGCGTGATTTTAGGCAAAATTTTGAAAAAAGGGTCTGCTCCTAAAGACATTTAACTGGCATCTGGCCATAATACCTTGGTTGCTTACTGCCATCTACTGGTAATATGTAGAACACGTATTGGAGGAATCCAAAATGGACATTGAAAGACTAGAAGTCTTATGGAGAGCAAGATATTTCCGCTACCTAGCAATAAGAGACACAGGAAACATTTACATTTTGAAGTGGAAAAACAAACTCAATTTCCTACACTAATGCGAAGAACTTACCAGAACCAGGTGGAGCAAGCAGAGCGAAATGGGTGGAAAGGACGGGACAGGCAGAGCAAAGCAGTAACTATTTCTAGCTGGATTGCAATGCTTCCATAAGTGGATGAATTGGTCTAATTTACCATGTATGGTAAAGCCTCAACCCTTAACTACCTCTTCCAAAAAAAAGTGAATAATAGGCCATATTTTTTGTTGTGACTAACAGCACCAGCGATTAAAACTTTACAATAGAGACTTAATTGAGCGAGGCGTCAGTGTTAAACCCGCCCGCTCGGCTTCAGTTGAGTCATAATTCAAATTACTCACACTCCTTTGGTGAGTTTAGGCCATATGTAATGTTTTCTATCCCAAAACAATTTGCAGACATTACGTCCAAACTTTATTATACTGTTTCGGATGTACAGTAACCATTCTTATTTCCTCGTATGGACTAACACCAGTGTGTACATTTGAGGCATACTATAAAGTAAGAATAAGGTAATGGAATAAAAAAGTATTCCTGCCAGTAAAGACTCCGCGAGATGACGTTGCTTGCACGAAATAAAAAAAAAACAATGGATCAAGTTGCGCGAGGCTAAACTTCTGTTTTGGTCCTGTAGCTACCAAATCGTAGCAGCGAAGTGCACATGCTCAAGATACTCTGTTAGCATTTCATCACGCTCATCTCAACATCTGCGGTGCAATGTCATCTCATTGAGTTTACCATTAAAGGTCATTCCTCTGTGGTATAGATAGATAATACATGTCAGACATACAGTTTTGATGATGCAAAATGGCCATGCACAAGACAATAGGGCACAAGGCTGTAGTAGGGAAAGAAAGACATTGAAACGGTAGAAATGCAGCATGACATTACAGATGTAGTTTTGGGGAGTAATATCAAATCACAAAAAAAACTGGCAATTGCTTACAATTTCCTCTAAATGAATGGGAACAGCCTTTTTTTCAAAATGTACAAGACAGTTGCTAAAAACAAAGCTACTGCTAGAAAGATTAGCAGTTTGTCAGTCAATTCTCGTCGATTATACTTCGAGATCAGTTTCCTTCCCAAATGTATGGTTCCTGTCATGGATTTGAACTCTTCATCCGTTTCCAGGACTGTTCTTGAAGATGTAGCTACATAGAGGACAAGTACTGTATGAGTGAATGTGCATTTCTACAAAACATAATGACTACTGTAAAATTTCAATAATAGCTTGGGCGTTTATTTGCTGAAATCACTGAACACAACAGGTGCTTATTTGAGCCAGGTGTCTATTTCCTTAATGCACACAGCTTTTGCTCATTTGCATAGTTAATTATATAATTCCAGCATATTAATACATTTCCTGCAGTAATGTGTTATCATTTACACACTGCGTCACGTTTATTTATTTATTTACTAATTCATCCACCTCTTCGGAGGACATCTTTATTCTTTACAGCGCACATTTTTACAGCTTTTCTGCTACATACATGGTACTTTTATATAAAGCAATCACATAATCAAACAAACTCTTTAATCCCACCCCTTAGGCACTCTCCGCCCATCAACATAGACCACCCTCGTTTTGTTTCCATGTGCCATATATTTTCAAATTGTGCTGTGATGGTTTACATGAATTTTGAACCTTTCTAATCGAATAGTATCCACAGGCTTTTTTAGTTTCCCTCAATAAGTTGGGTGAACAATAAGTTGGGTGAATTTTGGCCCCTTCCTCCTGACAGAGCTAGAGTAACTGAGCCAGGTGTGTAGGCCTCCTTGCTCGCACACACTTTCAGTTCTGCCCACACATTTTCTATAGGATTGAGGTCAGGGCTGTGTGACGCCCACTCCAATACTTGAAATTAATGTCCTTAAGCCATTTTGCCACAACTTTGGAAGTATGCTTGGGGTCATTGTCCATTTGGAAGACCCATTTGCGACCTAGCTTTAACTTCCTGACTGATGTTGCTTCAATATATCCACATAATGTTCCTCCCTCATCATGTCATCTATTTTGTGAAGTGCACCAGTCCCTCCTGCAGCAAAGCACCCCCAAAACATGATGCTTCCACCCCCGTGCTTCACGGTTGGGATGCTGTTCTTTGGCTTGCAAGCCTCCCCCTTTTTCCTCCAAACATAACGATGGTCATTATGGGCAAACAGTTCTATTTTTATTTCATCAGACCAGAGGACATTTCTCCAAAAAGTACGATCGTTGTCCCCATGTGCAGTTGCAAACCGTAGTCTGGCTTTTTTAATGGTGGTTTTGGAGCATTGGCTTCTTCCTTGCTGAGCAGCCTTTCAGATTGTGTTGATATAGGACTCGTTTTACTGTGGATATAGATACTTTTGTACCCGTTTCCTCCAGCATCTTCACAACGTCATTTGCTGCTGTTCTGGGATTGATTTGCACTTTTCGCACCAAAGTACGTTCATCTCTAGGAGACAGAACGTGTCTCCTTCCTGAACGGTATGATGGCTGTGTGGTCCCATGGTGTTTATACTTTCATACTATTGTTTGTACAGATGAACGTGGTACCTTCAGGCGTATGGAAATGGCTCCCAAGGATGAACCAGACTTGTGGAGGTCCACAATTTGTTTTCTGGGGTCTTGCCTGATTTTTAATTTTCCCATGATGTCAAGCAAAGAAGCACTGAGTTTGAAGGTAGGCCTTAAAATACATCCACAGGTACACCTCCAATTGACTCAAATTATGTCAATTAGCCTATCAGAAGCTTCTAAAGCCATGACATAATTTTTTGAATTTTCCAAGTTGTTTAAAAGGCACAGTCAACTTAGTGTATGTAAACTTCTGACCCACTGGAATAGTGATACAGTGAATTAATCTATCTGTAAACAATTGTTGGAAAAATTACTTGTCATGCACAAAGTAGATGTCCTAACCGACTTGCAAAAACTACAGTTTCTTAACAAGAAATTTGTGGAGTGGTTGAAAAAATAGTTTTAATGACTCCAACCTAAGTGTATGTAAATTTCAACTGTACATACATACACATAAACATTCATACAAACATATATATACTTTTTTTAAAGAATATACCTTCATTATTCCCTGCAAACCCTACCACCCCTCCCCCAATTGGAGTAAACGAATAAACAATAACACTTAGGCTTCTACCTTCAGTTTATACACATTTTACAATAGTTATATTTAGTTTGTTTTTAGTCCTTCCTCTATTTCTGATGTCCATCCAGTTTGATTTCTATTTGTAACTGTGCTATTTAACAACATTTCTGAACCTATATACATTTTAAAGACCCCGTATGTTTTACATTGGTTATCTTGTTATTAGTTCCACCCTTCAGCTCCATTCAACCCCTCCCATCCATCTCTTAACACCATCCATTTTGGATTTCTATTTGCCATATATGTTTCAACTGTGCTGTGATGCTTCACAGAAGTACTAAACATTTCTATTCTCATAGCTTCTACAATTTTTTTGCTCAAATAATAATTATTTTATTGATTGACTATGACTTTCAAATCACCCAGTATTGCTATCTGCAGCGTTAGTTCTAGGCAAATGTTGCAATTCTTCAGCCATTCTTGGACCTGTGACCAAAAACGAGCTACATATGGACAGTACCAAAATAAATAAATGATATAACATTCTATTAATTACAAAAATGTTGTATAATCATTTAAATTGAAAAATTTGAAGTTTTGAATCCGGCGTTGTTTTGCGTGTCAATTCATAAACCATGTGCCATGGAATAGGTACATCGAAAATCTCTTCCCAACTATTTAGCAATTTATATGCCACAGCTGTCCATTTTTTAGTCCTTAAATTAAATTGGTATATGTTTTTATTTATCACAATTTTCTTTAACCATTTTTGGTCTTTAATGCAGGGCCGGCAGACAAGTTCATTACTTTTTCGCCCTTCCACTTGCCTCTTCCTTTTTTTGTGGTAATGCTAGGTTGTAATTTTGGGTAGAGCAGACATTTACATATGTCCATGTTAGCTGCATATGTGACATAACTCCACCAGTCCTGTTTATGATATAATTTACAAAAATTATACTTTTTTTTATTTTTATCGAAAAATACGTTATTTTTATCAATTAGTATATTTGAGTTTAACTACAATATTTGTTCAGTTTTTTTCAGGTGGATTAAACTAAAATTGCAACCAACTTTCTAAGGCTTGTTTAAAAAAGAACTATATTTTGGAGATGATTCTGTTTTCAAACAACCCAAAGTGAGCAGTTGTAATCTGAATAAAGGGAAAAAGGCCTCTATGGAAACAAAATATTCTCCTCGACTGCATTTTCAGCAATTCTTACTTTCGTGGCTAGAGGGCGATCTGCCGATTTCTGTACCCCCGAAGTTCTGTTTCTGTTCTGTTTCAGCTAGCAGTTTCTTACTGCCGAAAAAAACAAACAGATTAAATAATTCAGTAGTGACTCAAATTATGGCAATGTAACAAATCAAAGATTAAACCTCGGAAACAATTCATGTTAATTCATAGTAACCTCGTGAACAAGTAATTTAGAATTCATTTATTTTAAACCAGCGTTTTTTAGCTGAAATGTGTGCCGTTGCCTGGATAATAAAAAGGCACAGGCGGCTATTTGAGACTCAGCGTTTAATTAAAGTTTTACAGTAATTTGTCGTAGCTTAATAAGAGAGTGGCTTGCATGAATTAGAATAGGTGCTGGAAATGCAAAGTGTTCTAGCCTAATGGACGAAGTCTGGAACCACCCAGGGACACTGAGGACAGTATGTCAAAGGGACTAGGCTATGTGTTCTCACTTTCCAGCCATTTTTGTATTACATTTCTTGTATTATAGTGTATTGATTGTGTATTTTGTATGCTAACTTTTTTTTCTTCTTGTGAATGGACAAAGTTATCGTATCTTATATTTGTCTTCAAGCCCTAACCACTGGCACCCATTTTGTGACTGTTCTCCTTTCCTGAATGAGTAGTCTCTTACCCAGAGTGCCGATGGTCTCCTCGCTCTGAGACACCGACTGGGCCATCATACGACTGATGCTCATCAGGCTCTCTGTGATGTCACCAGACGTCTGGACCAGACTCTCCTTAGTTGCCTTCCTGAGAACACACACACACACACAGAGAGAGGGGGGGATGACACACTAGAACTAAATTCAAAGCAATCTCAACTTTCTGTCCCTGTCACCCTATTAGAGGAGTATCTTTCAGCCTGTACATTAGGTTGTGTTGAAAATATGATTTTTCAGGCTATGAAGAATAGTGATTGTAGGAATAAGAAACTGGACATAGAGCATTAACAAAATAGCTAACAGCTGTGCCTGATGAGAAGAGCACTACTCACCGCTGTCTCACAGTAGAGTCTCCACCATTCAGAAGTTGATCTTTCTCAAGGTTGTCAATGGACAGTTTACATGCCAAGTTTGCCTTCCTCCAAGCTGTCTGGTTACTGTAGATGGAAATATTATGAAAATATTCAGTCAGTGAATTCCAAAAGGTGTGAGGTCAATTGGCATGTTAAATAGGAATCTGGATCCCAATCTCTCACCTCAGATTCTGTCTGCGATGACTCTCTGTCTCACTCAGGATGGCTTGTTTGTCTGTCTCTCTGTCTTGTTCCTTAGCCATTTGTTCCATATTCTGTGAATGTAATGTATAGTTCAGATGAGTTTTTCCTAGCTAGTTAATCACAATAAATGCGATCTAGAATAAATTAGCATTGATTTACATAACTACCTGGATTCTCAGTCGCAGTTGATTTAATTTCTCTTTTACTTTGGAGTTGAAATCCATCAGCACACTTTGTGGCCCCGGACATTCTCTAATGTCCTAATCAAGAGAATATAGTATGTTTTTTTAATGTAACTGTCCATTCAATATAATCCACATTCTTGAAACAGGCTATATTGCATCGCTTGCTCTCCGCAATTAACAGTTAGCTAATGTTAGTTAGCTAGTCAGCCAGAATGAACTAGGCTAGATTAGACAGCTGGCCAAATGTACACTATCTTGGCTCACAACCGCAAATTCAAATGACACAAGGTAAACCTAATAAATAAAATAAGTTAAAAGTTGTTAAGATGGAAGTACCTGAATGAGAGCTTTAATTTCGAGATCATATTTGATTATTTCTTGTCCACAAATACGGACGTGGACATCCTGGGAAGACGCCATTTCTGTTGTTGTACGGCAACTAAACCACTAATCCAAAAAGCGCGCGATACTTGAAGCGCGTTGTTTTATGAAAACGTTGACGGTGTTCATTCACTATAAATCGGACAAAATAACTAATGGACACATCTAATAAAAAATATATAGCATAATATAGTGCATAGCCTATATATGAAAATGTACTTATTTGAGTGATCATAAATAACGTTAGCAAACTAGACACAGAGATCCTATTAAAATTGTTCTATAGGTCAGTGTTTTAGGTAGGGTACTCCCATGCAATTAGCCTATCTTTGGCGTCATCCTAAGCAAACTACTGACACTGTCGTTTCAACAAACGTTTTCAGCAGCCTCACGTGTCTTTATTAACATACTTGGCTCTCACAACAACAAATGATTTGCATGATACATATTTCTGCCACTAATGTGTTACCCGACCTGCTAACACTGACAGTAATGCTGTGTTCAAAACAACTGAGAATTCAGAAAAATATGTCAAATCATGACGTACAGTACCAGTCAAAAGTTTGGACACACCTACTCATTCAAGGGTTTTTCTTTATTTGTTTACTATTTTCTACATTGTAGAATAGTAGTGAAGACATCAACACTATGAAACAACACATATGGAATCATGTAGTAACAGAAAAGTAATTAAACAGATCAGAATATATTTTTATATTTGAGATTATTTAAAGTAGCCACCTTTTGCCCCGTTGACAGCTTTGCACACTCTTGACATTCTCTCAACCAGCTTCAACTGGAATGCTTTTCCAATAGTCTTGAAGGAGTTGACGTTGAGGGAGAGGTTATTTTCCTGGCACCACTTCGCCAAGGAACCTCACCTCCTCCCTGTAGGCTGTCTCGTCATTGTTGGTAATTAGGCCTACTACTGTTGTGTCGTCTGCAAACTTGATGATTGAATTGCAAGCGTGCGTGGCCACACAGTTATTGGATAACAGGGAGTACAGGAGGGGGCTGAGCACGCGCCCCTGTGTTGAGGATGAGCGTAGTGGAGGTGTTGCATCCTACCTTCACCACCTGGTGGCGGCCCATCAGGAAGTCCAGGACCCAGTTGCACAGGGTAGGGTTCAGACCCAGGGTCCCTAGCTTAATGATGAGCTTGGAGGGTACTATAGTCTTGAAGGCTGAGCTATAGTCAATGAACAGCCTTCTAACACACTACCGTTCAAAAGTTTGGGGTCACTTAGAAAAGTCCTTGTTATTGAAAGAAAAATATTTTTTTTTGTCCGTTAAAATATCATCATATTGATCAGAAATACAGTGTACACATTGTTGATGTTGTAAATGACTATTGTAGCTGGAAACGGACAATTATTTATGGAATATGTACATAGGCCCATTATCAGCAACCATCACTCCTGTGTTCCAATGGCACTTTGTGTTAGCCTTTTAAAATGATAAACTTGGATTAGCTAATTGATCATTAGAAAACCCTTTTGCAATTATGTTAGCACAGTTGAAAACTGTTGTTCTGATTAAAGAAGCAATAAAACTGTCCTTTAGACTAGTTGAGTATCTGGAGCGTCATCATTTGTGGGTTCGATTACAGGCTCAAAATGGCCAGAAACAAAGCCTTTCTTCTGAAACTCGTCAGTCTATTCTTGTTCTGAGAAATTAAGGCTATTCCATGTGAGAAATTGCCAAGAAACTGAAGATCTCGTACAATGCTGTGTACTACTCCCTTCACAGAACAGCGCAAACAGGCTCTAACCAGAATAGAAAGAGGAGTGGGAGGCCCCGGTGCACAACTGAGCAAGAGGACAAGTACATTAGAGTGTCTAGTTTGAGAAACAGACACCTCACAAGTCCTCAACTGGCAGCTTCATTAAATAGTACCCGCAAAACCCTCAAAGTCAACAGTGAAGAGGCGACTCCGGGATGCTGGCCTTCTAGGCAGTTGCAAAGAAAAAGCCATATCTCAGACTGGCCAATAAAAATAAAAGATTAAGATGGGCAAAAGAACACAGACACTGGACAGAGGAACTCTGCTTAGAAGGATCTATTGAGGCGGTATGTGGCTAGGGATGTCGTCTTGGTGAAATCTCCAGGTTTACACAGGCAATACACAGCTAGTTTGCCGCACGGGTACAAACAAAGATTGGAAAAGATCCCAAAGATTGGAAAACTGCCGCAGTCATCCCCCTCTTCAAAGGGGGAGACACTCTAGACCCAAACTGCTACAGACCTATATCTATCCTACCCTGCCTTTCTAAGGTCTTCGAAAGCCAAGCTAACAAACAGATTGCCGACCATTTCGAATCCCACCGTACCTTCTCCGCTATGCAATCTGGTTTCAGAGCTGGTCATGGGTGCACCTCAGCCACGCTCAAGGTCCTAAACGATATCATAACCGCCATCGATAAGAGACATTACTGTGCAGCCGTATTCATCAACCTGGCCAAGGCTTTCGACTCTGTCAATCACCACATTCTTATCGGCAGACTCAACAGCCTTGGTTTCTCAAATGATTGCCTCGCCTGGTTCACCAACTACTTCACTGATAGAGTTCAGTGTGTCAAACCTGTTGTCCGGACCTCTGGCCGTCTCTATGGGGGTGCCACAGGGTTCAATTCTCAGGCCGACTCTTTTCTCTGTATATATCAATGATATATCCACCTCTACGCAGACAACACCATTCTGTATACATATGGCACTTCTTTGGACACTGTGTTAACTTACCTCCAGATGAGCTTCAATGCCATACAACTCTCCATCCGTGGCCTCCAACTGCTCTTAAATGCAAGTACAACTAAATAAGTAAAACCCACACCTGCCCGCCCATTCAGCATCACTACTCTGGACGGTTCTGACTTAGAATATGTGGACAACTACTAATACCTAGGTGTCTGGCTAGACTGTAAACTCTCCATCCATACTCACATCAAGCATCCCCAATCCAAAATTAAATCTAGAATCGGCTTCCTATTTCGCAACAAAGCATCCTTCACTCATGCTGCCAAACATACCCTCGTAAAACTGACCATCCTACCGATCCCTAGGAATACCTAGGATAGGATAAAGCAATCCTTCTGCCCCCCCCCCTTAAAAGATTTAGATGCACTATTGTAAATTGGCTGTTCCACTGGATGTCATAAGGTGAATGCACCAATTTGTAAGTCGCTCTGGATAAGAGCGTCTGCTAAATGACTTAAATGTAATGTAAATGATCCTTGACTTCGGCGATGTCATTTACAAAATAGCCTCCAACACTCTATTCAACAAATTGGATGCAGTCTGTCACAGTGCCATCTGTTTTGTCACCAAAGCCCCATATACTACCCACCACTGCGACCTGTACGCTCTCGTTGGCTGGCCCTCGCTTCATGGCCAAACCCACTGGCTCCAGGTCATCTACAAGTCTCTGCTAGGTAAAGGCCCGCCTTATCTCAGCTCACTGGTCACCATGCTCCAGCAGGTATATTTCACTGGTCACCCCCAAAGCCAATTCTTCCTTTGGCCGCCTTTCCTTCCAGTTCTCTGCTGCCAATGACTGGAACAAACTGCAAAAATCACTGAAGCTGGAGACTCATATCTCCCTCACTAGCTTTAAGCACCAGCTGTCAGAGCAGCTCACAGATCACTACACATAGCCCATCTGTAAATAGCCCATCCAACTACCTCATCCCCATACTGTATTTATTTATCTTGCTCCTATGCACCCCAGTATCTCTACTTGCACATTCATCATTCCAGTGTTTAATTGCTATATTGTAATTACTTCGCCACCATGGCCTATTTATTGCCATTATTCCTACCTCATTTGCACATACTGTATATAGACTTTTTTCTGCTGTATTATTGGCTGTGTTTGTTTATTCCATGTGTAACTCTGTGTTGTTGTATGTGTCGAACTGCTTTGCTTTATCTTGGCCAGGTCGCAGTTGCAAATGAGAACTTGTTCTCAACTAGCCTACCTGGTTAAATAAAGGTGAAATAAAAATAAATAAATAAACAGTGTTAGCTAGCCACTTACAGTGAATGAAGTGCTTGAAATGTATCGAGTAACCGGTGCCCACAGATTTCCATCAATGGCGGCGTATAGCCTGAAACCATGAGGTTCGTCTAACCTGGTCATTGGGCAGTTGATGAAACTTGATTTGGTGGTCCTTTCTCTTACTATTGTTCAAACAAAACGGTACGCAACAGCTTCTCTGCATTTTAGCTATAAAAACAGGATTAGTTAGCTAACGTTTGCTATCTGAAGAAAGTAATTTGGGATCGGCTCGTTGGCTGATCGTGACGTAGCTACATTCCATGCGACAGTCTCTGTTCATGCTAACATTTTTACATTTAGAATCAGTGTTTTTAGGTATGATGTAGTTTGTAATTTAAGACATGGAAATGTTAAAAATGACTAACCGAGCATATCCAAAATGTTTATAGACTAAAATAAAGAATACAGCCGTTGTCTGGTCGAGTCAAGTAGGCAATTTAACATGGGAGTACCCCACGTCTGTACCTTACTCCGGGCCGTGGTCACGTTAAGCCACGCCTCGTCGTGTATCTATGTAATTCCATGAAAAAAGAAATTAATTGAAAATTTAGAGTTGTAGTAATATGACCACAAATCAAGTCTAATACAATTACCTAAGTCAGTGGTTCCCAAACTGTGAGGCGCGCCCCCTAGGGAACTACGGCTTAAAATGTACTCTTGAAAGTTTAATAGTAGAATGCACAAGGTGCAATTTCTAAATTGGGTAGTGCATCATCAGTTTCTCTTGTCATGTTCGTCATTGTATACATTAGAGAGCTATTTATAACTTGTCAGACATGTCCAGATCAACTAGCCCACAACAGCTAACTTTTTTGAATGTAGGTTGTCACTCTTATCAAATGAATACACATTAGACATGGAAAAATGTAAAGAATTGCAAGAAATGTAGCTTTAAAACGGCAACATTTTCTTTCCACCCACCCCAGCAAGATCTGAGATGATACTGGCATTCATCCAAGACAAGAAATACGAAAAATAAATATACACGAGGCAACATAACAGTGGCAGAAAAAAGAAATGTGAATCACAATGCAAAGTGAAGCTGCCAGGCTATTTGAACTTGTTTGTCAGTACAGTAGGTCAGTCAGCCCACAGAACTAGAATGTGATTATATTTCTATGATTCAGCCTCTGTAACATCAATGCTTATGCAATAACATGTTATGGCAGATGTCTGGACTGAATTTCAACTATGCAAGACATACTGTAGGTCATGAATGTGCGTCAGTGTCAATCATACAATTAAACTAATAGCCTACACAAAACAATAGTAAAACATGGAGGCAAATTGTGGTTTCTAAATGTTTTTATTATTCTTTTTATATTAAAATCAATAGTAGATTTAGACTATCATGGTTACAAGCAAAACTGGGTTGTGGCTAGACGGAGTACAGCTACAGACCAAAAGTGACATGTTCGAGTCGCAATAGGGACAACTGTAGCATTTTAGCTAACCCTTACCCTAACAGAATTCTCCTTACCTGCTACGTTACGTCACTTCTGTCCGTAGCTGTACTCTATCTAACCAAAGCCGCAAAACTGTTGTACAAACTCTGAGCTGAGTTGGTACCTGTGAGAAAAAGGATTTTAAAAAATTACAAATAAAATACAAAAAAAAAGAGGCACAATTTCACAAGCAGACCCATTTTACAATCAATTTTTTTTTTAACTAGGCAAGTCAGTTAAGAACAAATTCTTATTTAAAATGACGGCCTACCGGGGAACACTGCGCTGTTCAGGGGCAGAACGACAGATTTTTTACCTTGTCAGCTCGGGGATTCGATCCAGCAACCTTTCAGTTACTGGCCCAACACTAAATACTAGGCTACCTGCCAGTTCACAACTGAACCTAGCCTAAATCACATCTGTACATTTTCAAGGCTCATTATCCATAACAGTTCTCCAACTAATTGTGCCTCCAAAAAAAATAAAAAAAATAAGAGAGTACGACAAAAGTATAAACCCAGAACAACATTTAAAAACACATATGACAACTGTCAAGATAATGTATTTGAACAAGCATTTGAACTACAAATATACATTGCTAACAGGATCTATTAGTTACTGTTAGTTTCAGCAAGATATACTTCTGCAGATTTTCTTATGAATATCACCAAGAGATCTATTACAGAGAACTTAGCAATGACATACAGCCTTCCTACTGTGACAAATATTCTACACTTGGGGAGTACACACACTACTACATGCTAAATTATCAATTTAAATACCATACAACATCAGAAGCATTACATCAAGGGCAGGAATTGTGTCCTTTTTAGAATGGGTTTTTAATAGAACTCATCAAGAGTTGTAAGGATCTTCAAAAATAATTTGGAGTTAACCTTACAAAAACCACAAATAAATGTTAGGTACATTTCCCTCTCACTCCATGCATTTGGCAAGTTTGGAAGGAAATGTATATCATTGCAGTGTGAATATGATGTGCTTATGGTGTTTGGAAAGAGGGTTATACCCTTTTTGTCAGCGGCATTGGTAATCATTGAATTGGTCTGCATGCGTCACATGCAGGAGTACATACCTCAACACCTCAGTGCAGGGATGAGAGATCTCTGCCCAGCAGCCCTAGCGACTCTAACCGATCTCTATGCCTTTCCTGAAGTAAAAATAATCCTATTAAAAGCACCACCACCGGCCAATCCACTTCAATCAAATTCAAACATGGTCGTCGGTGACCATTACTGAGGACAAGGCCTTATTGGCACTGATACCTCAGTGGCTAGTGCAGGTCTTAAAGCAAATCAGTCACTGTCCAAAGAAGTTCTCTGGGAACTGGTAAAAAGAGTTGCAACGCTCCCAAGCAGCGTGCAAACATGGCAACAGGAGCCGAGTGGCAGCTCTTGAGTGAGCTCAAGTACGTCTGAGATTCAGCACCATGGCTGGTGAGTGGTGACTCCTATCAGCTGTTTGCATTGTTTGTTTAAAACTCACTCTCCAATTAGTGCTCCCTTCAACCTTAGGTGATATAAAAGGGAACTGTGCGGTGGCACCACTTTGGAGAAAATTGGGGAAATCAAGGAAACTGATTATGTGCAGAGGCCCACCACTTCAAGATGATCATCGCTTTAAGTGTTATACAGGGGTTGCCCTGTTTAAAACCTTGCCTACCTCGGTCTCTAGTGAAAAATATTTATGCAGAGGTTTGTTTCCTGGAGCTCCATGGTTAATATAGATCTAAGGTTTACAATGCAAACCTCAGTGTGTCATTAAGAGTTATTTCAAACCGTATTTGTTCATTGAAGAACGGCTGCTAAAGGCCACCTGCTTGTATGCGCCACTGCTCCAGGTAAAGTGCAACCCAGCCGTTTGTGGAACAGTAGAAAATGATGAACAAAGAGGCACAATTATCTTGATAATTTGTGAGGGGACACAATAGGTTAGAAAAGGTTGGACATCGTCTTTGCAAAGCAGATCTACCGGTTCTATATAAAAAAATAAATCAATGGTGGACGCTCTGGGTCTGCTAAATGTATTTCAGCAAGAACGTATAGCTCGCTGCAGTATAATGAATATCTAAAATAATTTCTGTAGGTAAAGTCATTTCTTTAGGTTAAAAGTAAATATAATAAATGGTATGGCAAGTCGGAAAGTACAAAAAGCACCAAGAAAAAGAAAATCTACAAATTCAAACATGTGCAACAACAGATTTAAAACATAAATACCAAAGAAATAATAAAAGATTCACAGAAATAAGGACGACAAAGTTCCTCTGACTCATGAGCACTCTTTGGATAGTCTCTCTCACCCAGTGTTACACTAGGATATTTTTGAGTATGAACACATCCTTATATTGAATTGAATCCTTCGAAGGAAGACTACATTCAACCTACAAGAAAACTGTCTGAGGCAAAGCAGCAACAATTTTCATAAGTACATGAGATCACCACTCTACACTGTTAAAACACCAGACAGAGTAAATGTCAGAATTCTTAGCATCGTGGGCAGAAAGATAGTAAATCTTGTATCCATACAAAACTTCCAAGACTTTGAAGGGTGTAGATCAAGTTTGGATTATTTTATTTTTTTGTAAGGCACCTGGTTTAGCAGGCATTGTATTAAAAATAATGTTTGACATTTTGTAAAACCAAGTGCAATGTGGGTATGCTTCTGTTTGTACTATTTGTTGTCATAACAGTGGGTAAGCAATGGAAAATAGTTTGGTCTGAATATATTGATCAACATCCAAAACAAAATCTCTTTGCGCTCATTCTTTTATGTTGAAATATCTTGAATACAGTCCTCGAGACGTACAAAATCCTTGGACTCAGGGTGAAGATGCACCCATTGCTAGTAAATGTTTTTACCAATAAACAAATACATTAGATGAGTGAGATTCATGCACGATGTTCATTCCCTATGAAATATTCGCTGCATGTATTTATCAAACAATATATTACATAAAAATGGTTATACTACATAAGGCATAGAACCTTGGAGTATGAGGATTTCTACAAGCAATAGGGGAAGTTGAGCAAGTTATGACATGAAACGAGGCTTTTCGAAATGCTTCTGCAATACTTAAGCATTGAAGAAAAGTTAAAATACAACCCATGACAATTTGCTATAAAAGTGTTGAATTTCTATAGACACTGTGGGTGTAGGGCAAAAGGTATATGTAATGACAGAATGCATTTTACAGGGTCCTTTAAAATGACAGTTTAAAACAAAAAACACAAAAGCATTCCACTGGTTAGATAAGATGGAAAGAAGAGCATGTCAATTTACCAGTGTTCGACAAGACAGGCCTTTCTCCGTTACACACGCATGGCTCCTCCATTTCAGAGGAAATACCTCCACTCAATCCCCACCTGCCTTTTACCACTAGGAACAACTCCATAGGGTTATGGAGAAAGAGTAAATATCTTTGTAGAACGTCAAATAAAATGCTCTGCTCAGACACAGCTGAAAACGAAAGAAACACTGTCTTACTGACACGAGTAAGACCTGCATAGTGCACCATTTAAGAACATTGTCATCACACACTACAAACCACTACATACAAAAGCAAGCCAAAATCGTATCAGGAATTGAAGAAAAAAAACAAAGGGGACAAGACACGCTTGCCGCCTCCTCTCTAGTCTACTGTAGCCATTTGGAACAAATCGAGGATGGTCACATTCGCATTGTGATCTAACTGTTGGATAATGCTGCCATTAGACATATATAGACTTAGCAGAAGGTTGACTCAAATGGGATCATTTGTTAGAAAATAAAAAGGTCTATGTAATGTATCATAAACGATACATTTGTTTCATACATTAAACATTTCGGAATGACCAACCATAGATGACCAGCAGCATGGTAAAACCCAGGTTGGATCAAAACTATAAAGCAAAATTATTTCCCTTTTGAAAAATACACTTTTGTATGTTTAAACGTGTTAAGAGTATAAAGAAAAGCAAATCTAGGAAAAATATTTCTACTTACAAGTCCATTGGCCATTGACTATTCTTATCCATCGCACCATTTTGTTTTACATTGACGCACACAATATTATTGAACTGCAGAAATAAATCGCAACATTTTGATTACATAAATATATTTTCCTTTGATTTAATATTTCGTTACATATATTTCTGATAGAAGAATGGTCGTTACCCTGATTCGCTGCAGAAAAGACCATAATGGATTCAATTATCAGACGAGAGTAGCACATAATTACACTATCTATTAGCTTAATATCTGTTTATATATGTTTGATGTCAATAGAGCAGAAGGAATATTTACTGGCTTTGAATGACAACCACTTCCTTGACTGTTAAAATGCCACAGAGTCTCCTGGCTAGAATGTAAAGTTGCACAGCTTGCGCCCATCATGTTAAATGTGAAAACACGCGTGGAAACACCCCTGATGCTGGAATCAGCTACTCACAGCACTCTTTCTAGATAGATGTTTTACTAGCATCTTACATAACATCAATACCCCTCGCTCAACCTCACTTGCCATCAATGATCCCAATGGAGAGGCCATCGTTGATTTGATCATATCACCAGGTTGGAGATCTTGGTTGTAGACTACAATATTGGCTGAGATCGGTTTCCACAGCAACACTGCTGTGCAATTGAACCAACTATTGGCCATCTTACGTGAATGGATGGGTGTTTGAAAAGGCAAAAAGTATCCGGATTACATCTCCACCACAAATTACTTGCCATACAGTACATTGATAGTTTTCCTTCTGAGGCACTCACAAAAGGACATGGGCCTTTGTGAGTACCTCAGTCTCCCCCTCAAGTTACAAGTACAAATTACAAAAGAAAATTATAACAATATAACTCTGGCAAATGCCCAGAAGAAATGTGTCTACACTGTACATCAACCTGAAGAAAAACCCAAAGCAGAATTTGTTTTTCCATAGGAAATCTCTACTGAAGGCAAATTAATTCATGACGTTAGACTCAGAGTCATTCAAAACATAGGGGCCTTATAACCAAAATGTTGATTGCCCTCTTAAGACCTCCCCAACACACTGTCCTGATCAGGTTACAGAAGTCAAGCACTCACTGCAGCATTCAAACAAGGTCGGTTTAGCAGCAAATGGAAGGAAAAAAATATTTACTTTTTGTTTGTATTTTCCTTTTTTTCTTTTAACAAAGTGCTTTCTCTTTCCATACACGTAATATATAATATACTATACAAATATAATATTTCGAAGATACATTTCAGCTTAATCTATTTACAAAATGAAACACTACAAAAACAAACCATGGATGGTATATAGAGAATCTTGACTACACTAACAAAGTAGAATAAGATATTTTATTATAAACATAAAGTATCATTCTATTTTCCCCCCTTTTAATTCAAATCGTGAGTTAATCAGTCTATGGCGTGCAGTGTGGGAGACCTGCTTTGCAGAACAATAACATTGTCCCTCTACAGCAAACGAAAGGCATGTTCAGGTAATGTAAGAACTAAAATAAGATGCTCACTGGATAAAATAAAACATTTTCAATTAAAACATGCCTTTTTTCCCAGCATAGGGACAATGGTACTGTTCCGCAGGGAGGGTTTGCAGCTGTGCCAGTTTGATTAAATTTAGCCTTAAAAATCACCATATTCTCTTGGAATTAGAAAACCTAGTCTTTCAAATTGAGAAGATCGACAAGTTGCAGCAGCAAAGAGAGACGCGTGAGCTAAAAGCATTCCCTCTCTAAAAGCTGCTCGTCTCATTTCGTCTGGGCTGAGATTTTAACAGGTTAATAAGACTACAATTGCAAGTACTCAATTGAGAATCATCATCCATACATTTTCTACCAATCTTCCCCGTGACAGTGCAACGGAGCAGCTTTGTGTCAAGAACCGAGGCTGAGGGCACAAAGAAACCAGAACGACGTCCATGATATTCAACCACTTACTTTCAGAACGCCTAAAAAACTATACCGTCTTCACAAAAAACAGAGGAACCCTTCCTTATCTTATGCAGAGTCACACTCCAGAAATGTATATCTCTCGCTCAAATGAAATACCTGCACACCAACAGAAAAAGGTCAAGGCAAATATTACAAAAATATTTTTTTTCTTTCTTTGTCCCCCTCCTCTCCAAAGTTTCTCTGAATGTGAGGATAGACCTTAGAAATGTGTCATGCGTATTAAACGTATCAATTTGAAAAAGTGGCAATCCATAATAGATAGATATACGTGTACTGTATGCATGAATGGACAGTACTATAAATACACAACATAAATCACGTAATGTCAATGATGTATGTGTATCCATCTCACCTACATATATGATACAAGTTATATACCTTTTGGTTATTTGTGATTGACGTTTTGACAGGCAAAATTAAAAAAACATTATCCAAATTGCGCTCCATCCCTTTTCTACTTTGTGCCAAAGCACAATAAAAAGAGGTGGGAGTAGTAACTTCAGGAATCTATCAAAATGGTTCCAAGTAATCTACTTGAGAAGCCAACTGACAGAGCAAGAGCCTTTTAGAAAATGTTAATGAATGCTTCTTTCAGGACATAAATTGGACCCAAGCGAATTTCACAGTTCAATGAAAATCCCTGACCCTACCACATTTCCTACATTCAATACGGTGTCAGATAAGCTGTGCAAAACCTTACTTTATCGGGCTAGTCACCGTTTTTGTTGCATGTGTCTTTGGTACAAAAAAAACGAATCAAAATATATAGTGTGCAAATATTTTGAAATTCTATACGAATATTTTTTTTTAAACCCCTCCCATTCCTCCCAAGTACCGATAACCAAAGTAAATGTTTGTCAGAGCCATCTTATAATACAATGCACAGACTCTGTGGCATATATCTACATGTTCCATGTTCATATGTACATTCAGAATATTTTTTAAAGAGCAGAAATACATTACAAACCCACACCTTGACGTTCCCTGCACCATGTTCTGCTCTCCCTCATTGTAAAATGGTCCACTATCCTTCAACCTCTGGGAGTTTTTGTAATCATCTCACTTTAAATACAAGGCACAATGAATAGTACTCTTATCAAATACAAATATGAACACCCCAAACTAAGGAATTTTGAACTTTTAGCACTCTCATCCCTACTTCGCAAGAAGACAATGGCATTTTCATTTGAAGACACTTCAAACAAAGTGTATATAGAAAGAGAAAATTGATTGTTGTAATCACATCATCTAGCTCATAGTCAGACGACTTAGGTTCTTAGCCATGAATATAGTGGCCTTCTGCTCAAGTCCATTCGAAAGATCTTCTCAACTGCAAAAACACAGGACATTGGAACAGAACAATCAGCCTAAATCGCAAACCAACCTCCCTCACTGCATTCATGTCCTAAATGTGTAACCCCCAAACATTTACTATTTTTTAGAATCATTTCGTCAAAATATACTATTTCTTTTCTTAATATTCGTAGTATTTCAGGTGCTTCTGTGTTTTTGTTGCCTTATGATGTGGTTTGCAGGTTGACATGTATAGGGTTACATTTTTTCCTCCTATGTAAATACCTTGGTACAAGAATGGGAAAGCAGACAACTGGCATCAATAGGTATTAGTTGTTCCTAACAGTATACACTATGGAATACCCAGTGGCTGTTCTTCACTGGGAACAGTTCAATAAGGTGACATAATAACAAGGCAGCTGATTAAAGGACATGAGATTGACAGGAGAATATTTATATTGAATATCTCCTGTCGGCTCACTCTAAATAGAACTGCATCCTGTGTTGGCGTTCCCACTCTGGTACGCAGACATGAAACGGGTCGTTTGAACGCTACAGGAAATGGCTACAGCAAGAACTGATGATCATTCTGTTTTGCTTCACTTCTCAACATAAAACATTTCAGGAGGTATCGTTTCATATATTGGCTTTGAATTCGCAACACTGTGGCTCGTGAAGATCACTAGCCACTTACAACAAATGGCAAGTAACAGACTACTAAGTGCAGAGATAGCTACTAGTTTCATTTCTGTACATGCGCATTGTGTGAATACATACATTTGAAGCTATGGTATATGTATGTCTTCCCACTCAGCATTGGGAATGCGTTTGCGGATGGAATGGGCATGCAGAGGGTGTGCCGTTACAGTGTGGGACAAGAATGGTGCGGGATGGCTTGGAGTGTGCCATCACCAGGCCTCTCTACAGGGCCTGTCTACACTCTAGATGTGGGTACGCGCAGCCCGACCAGACCTCCGGTGGGATCGCCCTTGCCAGTGTTCTCCAGGATCTGGTTCACAAAGTCAGAAGTCTCCCCGGCAACTGGGGACTTCACTGCAGAAAGAAACGTTTATAGTGTGCTGGTTATTTAGCTGCTTTTAACAGCCATTGTTAAAACTGTGTTTGGGCTCAAAACTCTCTGCAATCTTGATCAAATGCCAACTACCCAGAATATACTCAATAAGCTCAGGTTAGCTAAGGACGAGAGAGTGTCTGTGCCTCATTTCATGGCCATTTACTGAAAACAACCTACTGCACACTATATTTCTGTTGCTACTTACGAAATACAAATCCTCCTCATCTTACCAAGGGTTTCTTCGATGAGTTTGTCCAACGTTTCAGTCATGCTTGTTCCCTTGTCGCAGATATCCTGCACTCTGTTCACCATCTCTTCCTTTATGGTGTTGATGACAAACAGAAGCCGATCTGAAAAAATAGATAAATAAATAAATTACATTTTTTCATTTTAAAAAGAGAGGTTGGCAAAAAGTCTTCCTTACCTAAACCTCAAGGACATATTCCAGCCTACCAATCACACAATGTACAAAACTGAAGAGGGAAATTGACAGTGAGAAAAGTATATTATTCAACATAACTGCTAAACCTATAAGGCGTTCACTCAGTGCTCTAGAATTTAGTGAAAAGCGGGTAAATTCAAGAGGGTGCTACTAAATTAACGTCTAAACCTAGGTTTCTTTAGCCTATATCATTATGAGTCACACAATGAATCATTAGATATTTCCCTACAATATTACAACCTTAATAGGCTTGTACTTAACAGTGTTGATTAAATAAGAACGTTTGTTTGTGACCATTGCTAATTTAGATGGCGCAGCTCTTGGTTTTATCTCCTCCATATTTCGGTGTTGGGAGGTGGTAAAATTAGGATGCGTTTACGCGCTTTGGACCAATCAAAATCAACTCGATACTCTAGTAACTTCATCTCCAGATCCGTGGATTTCTATTCCTCTAACTCGGGTCAATCAATGTTGAGAGGGGTTGTTTTTATTGCAATTAAAAAAAGGGAAAGAGTCAGAAAATCACAATGAACCTCAACTGGCTAGGTTAGGTTCCGTCTCTCACAGTTGAAGTGTACTTATGATAAAAATTACAGACCTCTACATGCTTTGTAAGCAGGAAAACCTGCAAAATCGGCAGTGTATCAAATACTTGTTCTCCCCACTGTATATGGTAGAGACATAGGGTTTGAACTACCGTTTTCTGCTGCAATTCTTTACTGAATTGCATTTTTCATAAACATTGAATTAAATAATAATTTTATGGACGAACACCCTAAAACATACCATATTCTGTGCCCAGACCCCACAGCTTGACTTTATTGGCCTCATACTGAGCCTTCTTCTTCAGCCGACAGGCCCTGAAAAGAGAGACAAACAAGTGGTTTAAAGGCGTAGTAGCATTAGTGGTGGTGGTAGTTAGTGGTGGTGGTGGTAGTAGTGGTGGTGTGTATCAAAGTTAACAAAGCAGAAAGGGATGGTTCTTGAGAGGGAGCATTGAACATATATAGTGGAGTCCAAAATTACTGATACCCTTGATAGAGATGAGCAAAAATGACTGTACATAAAAAAAATATTCAAATACAGATATTGTATGTTAAAACAATTGGGAAATGATTTTATACTAATACAAATCCTCAGAATCTTTACTTAAAAAAAAGAAGAAAAAAAAGTAATAATTGACTTTCTCAAAGTTAGACACCCTTTAATTCAATAACTTTCAATACCTACACCTTACGAGAATAACGGCACTGAGCCTTTTAAATATATTGTTTTATGAGTTGGAAAACACATTGGCAGGGATCTTAGACCATTCCTCCATACAGAATCTTTCCAAATCCTTGATGGCACATCATGTGTTCGCTAACAGATCACGTGACTTCCATCTACTGAGAGATTGGACAATACACTCTTTGAAATGGAAACTGACAGTAAAAACACAATTTCTCAACACAGAGGTTGAAACATTCATAACCGATGAACACTACAAACGTACAAATTAATTTGCAATTTCGTTAGAAAATAGAATGTCTAGGTTGCACAATAATATCGCTAATCGCTAATATTTGATATCACCACTGGGTTTCAAGGTTTGAGAATCCACCTCAGGAAGCCCCTGTTGCAGCCCTATTGCAAAATGTTGATGTTATGGCCAATTAACCATTGCTTGATGTGCACTTGGGGTTATAGTCTTGCTGGAAGATCCACTTGTGGCAAAGTTTCAGCCTCCTGGCTCAAAATCCACAAAGAAATGGTTAATAGGCCACAAAACTGTGGTTTGAATTGAAGAGGGCAGTCCATAAGCGCAAACAAAGGATATCAAGGATCTGGAAAGAATCTGTATGGAGCAATGGTCTAAGATCCCTCCCAATGTGTTCCCCAACCCATAAAACATTATGGTCACGAGGTGAGGTATTGAAAACAGGTGTCAATTTTTACCCCTACCTTTTAGAAGAAAAAAAATTGTACCTGTTAAACCAATTCTCTTTGTCTAAGCAATTGTATTAGTATAAAATAATATAAATTCCCCCCAAAAATGTACATACAATATAGCTCGGTAGTTGAATGTTTTATTTTATACAGACATTTTTGCTCATCTTCATCAAGGGTGTCAAATTTCAGACCCCGCTGTAACTGAGTGTTGAACATATGCAGGTTGAAAGGTGAGAATCCAGTACCTGGAGGCCAGTTTGTTCTTCTCCTTGCGGGAGCGAGGGCGGGCTGTGATGGGCAGCTCGCTGACCGGGGTCAGGTCGCTGATCACCTTGTTGAGCTTACGCAACTCGTTACCGATCTGCAGCAGCTTCCGAGGGTTAGGGGTTAGGTCCTCCACGTCCGTCCGCCGAGACTTCTTCAGATTGTACTTCCCTATTCACATAGCCAATCACCGAGCCGGTTAACCACTGAGACATTTCTCCTTTGACAGCAGGGACAGTCAGATGCATTTGTATCCAAATGGATTCATCCAAAACCCATGAATGTACATTATTAATAATGGAACAGCCATGTTACAAGTATATACTGTGATCTACTGTAATTCATTATGAATCATGTGGCTTTGATCAGGTACAACTGTAAATGTGAGAATTCATACTTCAATAGGTAGTTTGTGGTGTGTGCTTCTATTCTGAACCAAAATATAAGCGCAACATGTAAAGTATTTGGAGCGATGTTTCATGAGCTGAAATAAAAGATCCCTGAAATGTTCCATACGCACAAAAAAACTTTCTTTAAAATGTTGTGCGCACAACATTTTTTATATCTTTTATATCTCTGTGAGCATTTCTCCTTTGCCAAGATATTCCATCCACCTGACAGGTGTAGCATATCAATAAGCTGATTAAACCACCTGATTATTACACAGGTGCACCTTGTGCTGTGGACACTAAAGGCCACTAAAATGTTCAGTTTTGTCACACAACACAATGCCACAGACATCTCAAGATCTGAGGGAGCGTGAAATTGGCATGCTGACTGCAGGAATGTCCACCAGAGGTGTTGCCAGATAGAGAAATTAACATTAAATTGCCATAGGCCGCCTCCAACATTATTTTAGAGAATTTGGCAGTACGTCCAACTGGCCTCACAACCGCAGACCACTTGTAACCGTGCCAGCCCAGGACCTCCACATCCGGCTTCTTCACCTGCGGGATGGTTTGAGACCAGCCACCTGGACAGTGATGAAACTGTGGGTTTGCACAAGCAAAGAACTTCTGCACAAACTGTCAGAAACCGTCTCAGGGACACACATCTGCATGCTCGTCATCCTAACCAGAGTCTTGACCTGACTGCAGTCCAGCGTCGTAACCAACTTCAGTGGGCAAATGCTCACCTTCGATGGCCACTGGCACACTGGAAAAGTGCCAATGCCAATAGGCGGAAAAAAGGCCTCGATGATATAAAAATCTGTGAAACTCAATCAGCCTTCATTAAAGGAAGGAGTATTCATAACCATATACGATTAGTTTTAGATATTTTAGATTACAGTGAGATCATAGAAGATGATGGCTTTATATTGTTTAGATTTTTTTTTAAAGGCTTTTGACACTTTAGAGCACAACTTTGTATTTAGAACTGTACTTTTGGGTTCGGGGAGAATTTCTGTAGTGATAAAGATGATATATAATGACATTAGCAGTTCGCTAAATATGAGTAATGGAACCTCCTCGTTTGTCTATTGCTAGAGGATTTAGGCAGAGTTGTCCAATATCTCCTCTTATTTATTTTAGCCAGATTTACTAGCTGTATTTCTTAACAAATCTGAGAATTTAAAAGGGATCCGCTGAGTTTTTTTGAGGTGCAGAGTAGGTGAACAGATGATCTCCGCATGTGGAGATCCCACCGTGAAACATGGAGAGGGTGGTGTGATGGTGCTTTGCTGGTGACACTAAGTGATTTAGGTAGAATTCAAGGCACACTTAACCAGCATGGCTATCGCTGCAGAATGCTGTGGTACGCCATCCCATCTGGTTTGCGCTTAGTGGGACAATCATTTCTTTAGGACAATGACCCAACACACCTCCAGGCTGTGTAAAGGCTATTTGACAAAGAAGGAGTGATGGAGTGCTGCATCAGATGACCTGGCATCCACAATCACCTCACCTCAAGCCAATTGAGATGGTTTGGGATGAGTTGGACGACTGAGTGAAGGAAAAGCAGCCAACAAGTGCTCAACATATGTGAAAACTCCTCCAAGACTGTTGGAAAAGCATTCCAGGTGAAGGTGGTTGGGAGAATGCCAAGAGTGTGCAAAGCTGTCATCAAGGCAAAGGTTGGCCACTTTGAAGAATCTTAAATATATTTTTATTTGTTTAACACTTTTTTGGTTACTCCATGATTCCATGTGTTATTTCATAGTTTTGAAGTCTTCACTATTATTCTACAATGTAGAAAAGAGTAAAAATAAAGAAAAACCCCTTGAATGGGGGGGTGTGTCCAAACCGTTGACTGGTAATGTAAATTTCACCAGCAAATTTCACTTTTCTGGAAAAACATTGATTTGGAATAATAGTTATTAAAATTAATAGGAAAACAATTTTCAAAAGGCCTTTGGTTTGACAACGGTTTTCATTTTGTATGTGATTTGTTAGACAACACTGGGGAGTTTCTGCCGTTTGAGGAGTTCATTGGTAAATTTCAGGTTAATATTACTCAGAGAGAATATATGAAGGTTTGCAAAGCAATTCCACTTCCTTGGACTTACTAAGAACACTTTGTTATATTATGAGGTTGTTCTTTTCCAAGTTTACAAATTAATGACTTGAACCTTTTGGATAAAAAAACTTCAACAATAAGTGGATACGATTAGTAGTTAATTAAGTAATTTTTGGTGATTATAATTCAATATATAGCTATGGAAGTTACCAACCCATGCTATGGTCAAAAGTGACTACCTTTTACCTTAATTGACCAGTTATCCCAAAAGTTAGACACTCATTTTAAAATATACCGTTAATGATTTCTAGCCATAAGCTACGGACAACAAACACAATTTTATCAATGGCAATTTGAATGCACAAAGATACCATGATGAGATCATGAGGTCCATTGTCATGCCATTCATCACCTCATGTTTCAGCATGATAATGCATGGGCCCATGTCGCAAGGATCTGTACAGAATTCCTAGAAGCTGAAAATGTCACAGCTCTTCCGTGGCCTGCATACTCACCAGACATGTCACCCATTGAGCATATTTGGGATGATCAGGTTTGACGTGCACGTCAGTGTGTTCCAGTTCCCGACAATATCCAGCAACTTCACACAGCCATTGAAGAGGAGTGGAACAACATTCCACAATCAACAGCCTGATCAACTCTACGCAAAAGAGGAGTGCCGCGCTGCATCTGGTCACACCAGATACTGACTGGTTTTCTGATTCACGGCCCTTTCCTTATATGAACTGTAACTTAGTCAAATCCTTGAAATTCCTGCATGTTGCATTTATATATTTTTTCAGTGCACATGTGACCACTGACCAGTATGAGTGTGTGTCTTTATGAGAGAGATAAAGTTGTGTGTCTCACCGTGGTGTGGGCCGTTCCTCTGGTAGAGGTTGCTGGGCAGGGTCTGTCTGTCCCACTCAGAGGGCTTGAGCATGCGCTCCTGCTTGGAGGGGGTGAGCTGCTCGCTGTACTCCCAGAAGTAGCGGCGTTTGCCCCTCTTCCTGGAGATCCCTGCTGTCAGCCCCTTCACGTCCCCCACTGTGTCATTGTCACATCCTGATCACAACAGACAGGACAGGGATAAGGGAGAGAGAGGCGGGGGAACAACACAAGAAAGAAAGATCAGAAAGAAAAGATTAGAGGGGATAAGGGTGAGGATGAGAAAAGTGCATAGAGCTTCAGTTGATCACTTATAAAACAGTATAAATAAACCATTGAGCCTGATGATCATACTGTCCCAATCGCATAGGGAATTCCGACTCGAGAAAGCATGCACTTTTCTTTCCATGTGTATACTGACCCTGAACTTAAGCAGGAGAATAGCATGATATTCACCCGCTATACGTTTTGGGGTGGAGATCAAAGAAATTAAGGTGTGTCTACAAATATGCCGTATTCTGACCTTGACTAAATTCCTATTCTGACCTTGACTTAATTCCTACATAATTCCACCACCTGTACGCGCAATGAAATTATGAACTTGTCGGTTCCAAGAGGAACACATTTTTTCTCTTCTCCCCCCCGATAGAAATAACTGTAATTTACAAATTGATAAGCACTTTTGACTGCTGGGGGTTTGCAAAAATATGTTAGGAATATTGCTATCAACAGAATATAAAAAATCTACAATAGAGCAAATGACACTCATTGGAGCAAATTACTCACTCTGCAGTATCTAAAAGGTTTTGAAAAAACACCCGTGAACAGACTGCTGGCAAGCTTCCTTGACTTGGACATTTTTGCCAACACAAAGGCTAACCTTTGATTAACCAGCTACATAGCATACTGAAAATGTGTTTGAGTCACCCTTCTAGCTAAAAGGCTGTTAAGAGTTTACACTTCCTCTTCCAATTATAATGTGGGGAGGTCAAAATAATGAAAAACTATCTACCAAATCTATTTATTTAAAAATGTTGATTACTTCTCCTTGCCATTTTCATTCACAAGACATGTGAAGGAAAAAAAAGAAAGAAGTTTGCTAACGTACGATGGGGGTCCCTGGGTCGCCAGTTTGCCTGGGGGGGGGGTCCCTGGACAAGAAAAGGTTGAAATCCCCTGCTTTACAATACAGAATGACTCACTGTAACACAATGGGCCAGATCAAGGATTTCCAACAGGGAACAAGTGAACCTATCACAAATGTTATTTTAATAAAACATTTCCCGGCCTTCAGCTACAAAGAGATTCCCATCAAGAAATATAGGTGATGTTTTCTTTACAGGGAGCTGACATTTGTAATATACCCGCTGTTCTGAAGTGGGCACCTTCAGCGACTAACTTTACTTCACATGAAAAACAAAAAATGGTTACTATAATTTAAGGTGCATAGACATTGAAATGACTACCTGATACATGGCTACCTGGCTCGGAGAAGGTGTCACTCATGTCGTCATCTTTATCGCCCTCATAATCATCATCCTCCTCATCATCATCATCCTCATCATCATCATCGTTCTCAGAGAGCTCATGCTCGCTGCCGAAACCCTCATCATGATCTTCATCCAGCTCCACCCCCTCGGCATCTTCTTCATCCTCCATCTCCCCCACCTCTTCTTCTTCTTCCTCCTCCTCCATCTCAGTGAGGGTTTTCCCAGCCAGCCTGGCTCGGGTTAGGAACAGGGAGTAGTTGTGCTCCTCTTCCTTCTTCTTGTCAGAGACTGGGTCAGGTCCCAGGGCACTCCCACTGGCAGTCAGCAGAGTCTCGCTGGCCTTGGCCCCAGCCACAGGGTAGCGGAGGATGGGGGGCACAGCTCCAGATGTGCCCACTGAGGCGGGGGGCATCTCCCGGCAAGGCAGCTCTTCTCTCTTCTCATAGGCCAGGATGCTGGCAGAGGCAGAGGCTGCAGTAGCAGCCACAGGGGCAGCACAGCCAGATGTGGAGGCCACCTCAGGGGGCTTGCTGGGGTACGGGGAGTGGTCTTCAGACTCAATCTGATGGGAGGCCATGGGCATGTCGACTAGGGGTCGGCGAGGCATGCTGACGCGAACCGTGGCCTTGCGCACATAGTCGTTGCAGTGGTGGCCCAGAGCAGCCATCTTGCTGGGACCCTGGGCCTTGGACATAGTCTCTGTGGTGGAGGGGACAGGCCAAGTGGCGCTCAGGGAACCCTCTGCAAAGTCACCCAGGGGGTCCCTGACCAGGTTGGAGCAGGAGGCGGAGAACGAGGGGCCCGGGCGGGCGGCCATCTTCTTGCCCAGGGAGAGAGGGGGGAGGGAGGTGTGCTGCTTCTGGCCCCCCATCAGCAGATCAGGGTGGTAAAGCGTGTCACACACAGGTGGTTGCGAGTCCTCGCTGTTGAGCTGGGCCAAGGTGGGGGTCTGGCCAATCACCTCCTCGTCCTGGTAGGGGCTGGAGAAGTCATCCAGGCCTGCCTCCTTGGTGCCCCAGATGTCACAGCTGGTAAAGCGGGTGTACTTGGTCATGTCCTCCCAGTACGTATCCCACTGCTCAAAGTTAGAGCTGTAGTCCGGGTCACTGTCCACCAGTTCCAAGAGGTACTCCCCACACTCCATCTCCTTGTAATCCCCCACTGTGAAGTGATCACCTTTAGGGCTTTGGCGATTCGTCATATCTCTATCCTGGGGAGGAAAGGGAAGTATAGAGATAAAAAGCTACATTAAAATGTATGTTATTGTCTTATTCTTTGACAGATGTGTGATAAGGCTAAGTATGCAACCATATTCACTCAACAATATTGTGTGTGTAAATAAAGAGATGTTACACCTTTATAATTGTATTGCCATAGCGGGTTGTGTTCTCTACTAGGCCACCTCTCTATCCTGATTCTATGTGAGCTCTGTAAACTGTGATCTTGCCCGGAGGCCGCTTTGCATGGAGAACACTTACCAGTTCGTACATGAAGTCTGGGTCTGTGTTACTCGCCAACAGGTCCGTGCTGGTTAGTGCCTGGTCAGCAAAAGTATAATTTTGAAAGAAATCCCCAAAGGGAAGATCCATTCCACTGATGCTGGGCTAAGGATAAATAAACATTCCAAACTATTGAAAAGGTGCACAGAGATGACTAGTCATAGTTTAAAAAAGAGGCCATCGGTTTTTAGGCTTTACAAACAACGGAGTAACACAAGCTTATATTTTAGGTACTGATGGGGTATGACAGTTCATGAGGCATTTATAAATGTATATTCTTCAAGAATCAGTGGGTATGTACATAGTACCACTTTAAACATTTAGTTAAGCATGGGGAGTAACAATGAATATACAACATTTATGGTGTTGTGTAAGCCAGGATGAATGTGGGAATGTTCCCATGAACGTTCCCATGACCAACGTGGGAACTCGCCGTATATCATCCACTGTGTAATTGCAGGGCAACTAGGCCTAGGTCTGTCAGTTTTAAGCTACAGACTCAGGAAAACAATGTGTGAACATTTGAGATACATCGTTATGGATAAAGGTAATCAACTGTCCAGCAACCTAGTTGTTTTTGCTGAAGAGGTTGTTTGTGCTGAAAGTTGGTCAATTGTAAGATAACGGCGAGACCAGTGACTAAAGTTGGACCACTTCTAAAGAACCCTCCCTTCCATTACCTGAGGCATCGCCGAGCACCGATCTCTGTTCCTTATGGTGAATTATTCTTCCACCTCGTGTCCCAGTCGTCTTTGGATGATATCAACAACCAGTAGAAAAATAGATGGGTTAAGCAACAAAGTCTTCTTTATTGTGGAAAACTCAGTGACTCATGTAAGTCTCGCCTTCTTCTCTTCTGATCCCTGGTGTCTGGAGCGATATGAGAGAACACAGGGGGAATGGAAGGGTTAAATTGGTAAGATATGACATATGTTTGCACATTTCACTACTTCACCTTCATACTAGGTAGACTTGGCAGCATATGGCACGCCTACAATCTCATATGCAATAATGTAACTTCGCCTACAAGCTGAGATTCTGTGCAGATCGTCAAACACTGCTTCTGAAAGTGCCTGTCAAGACCGGCTGTTCATTTAAATCGGAACACAGCCTACTTCCATCAACTCTAGTGTGAGCGAGCTTAACTCACGACCGCGTTGGTGACGCTCAGTGCAAACTGTGGGCCCTTTCATGCTTGTCCATGTAAAGGAGACCTTGTCGAAGCCGAGTGACGTTGCAGACATTGTCCGGTTGCAGCCTTTCGGATCCAGAAAATGAGTTTGATGCGAAACAGAATGAGCTTTGAACCAACACGGTGTCTAGGCTATTTTTAAATGATTCTAGCTAGCTACCTTTACCCACTGCCTACTAAAAGTCACAAACAGAGGGAGCAGAATCACTGGGTGCCGTTTGCATAACAAATCATGAGAAATATGCTGGGGAGAGCAGGCACTGTGCTGGCCAGCTGCAACACCAAGCAAAACAATCCAGCTCCTTAAAAAAATGTTTGATTCAAATTAAGCAAAATATGTTTTGCCAACATATCCCGGAGAAGATTGAATGTCTCTGCTGTAAGTAACCAAGAAGCTTGATCTTGACATCGAGCCACTTAGTAAGTTAGCAAACCAAATGCATAGCTGAAGCCCTGAGCTGGATATAATTTATTTGACATACATCTTAGATTTCTTATAGTTATACTTAACTTATAATTAAGCACGCAGGTGCCTCAGCGCCCAAAATACCCCGGTATAAACGGTATATCGCCCAAGCCTAGCGGATGACGTCATTTCCTCCTGGTGTGCGTATCATCTGTCTGCTTTTGCATACATCTCAGCCCGCAAAAGAAGAAGAAAAAAACTCCCCCTCCCCAAGCCAGCTAGCACACTTTAGGAGTGAACAGAGTCGTGATATGCCACGCAAAGGAAAACTTTGGAGCCATCTGTATGAGTGCAGTCCTGGTCCTGCGAAAATCCACCCACCCGTTAGAGCAACTCATATGACGGCGATTGTGTTTTGGGAGGCACTGTGGGGAAGCCCCTGCAGCAATCGGCTGATGCCATGCAAAACTGCCTGCCTGGTTACTGCACTGAACTGCCATTTTAATATCTTTGTCCTCTCTACACAGGCATCCCCCTGGAAGTTAAACACACTGCATGATGTATTGCCTTCTGCGACCATTTGTAAAATCCACGCTACAGAGTAAGTCTCTCTCTTATGTTTATGATTGACCACTCACTTCCTAGTCAGATTTCTGATGATTGGTTTCTGTTGACGGCCGAATAAGGAACTGAAAGAAAAGCGAAAGGGCAGAAATAATAGCAGAATTCAGACAAACTACTATGTGCCACACACCCTGTATTGACAGCAGTGTATTCCATTTAGATTAGGGTAGGCTACATGTTTTAGCCTTTTGGGTGCATGAATTAACATTTTGAAACTAGATATCACCAGAGACTAAAGCACAATGGCATCTTCATTATGCTAAGCACACAGGTGGACAGGTTAAGTCAGTTTACTATGGGCACTAAACTGATATGGGTCACAATGGATGGCACCAGCTGTTCCTGATGAACACAACTTCACTCTACATTGGCTGGCTTCAAAGGTCTCTCAACACAATTGGAAAGGAATTAAGCCCTTCAAGGCCTTAGGAAACATGAGCCCACCTTTACAATCTGATTGTGTGGGATAAAAGAGACAGCCACACTCCTGTACCAACTATAAGGTGGAAGGATCTCACTCACAGGCACACAAACATCAACATCAGTGTTTTCCCTATATTAATTTGGCAGCAGCAGGCAAAAAATAACATTGAGATCTTAAAATGTTTTCAGAATAAATGACTAAAACCAGATAAAAAGTATGTAGAAAATCTATTTTTAAATAAGATCATATTTGAGAACTACACTGAACAAAAATATAACGTAACTTGTAAAGTGTTAGTCCCATGTTTCACAAGCTGAAAAGATGAAAAGATCCCCGAAATGTTCTATACGCACAAAAAGCTTTTCTCAAAAATGATGTGTACACATTTGTTTACATCCCTGTTTGTGAGTCTTTCTCCTTTGCCAAGATAATCCATCCACCTAACAGGTGTGGCATATCAAGAAGATGATTAAACAGCATGATCATTACACAGGTGCACCCTGTGCTGAGGACAATTAAATGCCACTCTACAATGTGAAGTTGTGTTACAACACAATACCACAGATGTCTCAAGTTGAGAGAGTTTGCGTTTGGCATGCTGACTGCAAGAACGTCCACCAGAACTGTTGCCAGAGAATTTAATGTTCATTTCTCTACCATAAGCTGCCTCCAATGTCATTTTAGAGAATTTGGCAGTACATCCAACCGGCCTCACAACCGCAGACCATGTGTATAGTGTCGTGTGGGCGAGCGGTTTGCTGATGTCAACGTTGTGAAAAGAGTGGTCCATGGTGGTGGGGTTAAGGTATGGGAAGGCATAAGCTACAGAAAACAAACGCAATTGCATTTTATCAATGGCAATTTCAATGCACAGAGATATCTTGATGAGATCCTGAGGCCCATTGTTATGCCATTCATCTGCCGTCATCACCTCCTGATAATGCACTGCCCCATGTCGCAAGGACCTGTACACAAATCCTGGAAGCTAAAAATGTCCCAGTTCTTCCATGGCCTGCATACTCACTAGACATGTCACCCATTGAGCATGTTTGGGATGCTCTGGATCGACAGCATGTTCCAATTCCCGCCAATATCCAGCAACTTCGCACAGCCATTATAGGGGAATGGGACAACATTCCACAATCAACAGCCTGATCAACTCTACGCCAACGAGATGTCGCGCTGCATGAGGCAATGGTGGTGACACCAGATACTGACTGGTTCTGATCCACGCCCCTATCTTTTTTTTATTAAGTATCTTAAAATCCATCCATTTGGGCTTAATTTATTTATTTCAATTGCCTGATTTCCTTATACGAACTGTAACTCAGTAAAATCGTATAAATTGTGGCATGTTGCGGTATAATTTTTTGTTCAGTATAACAACCAAAATAAAAACTAGACAGTAAGGGAAAATCTTAAATTCCCAAAATGTAATGGCATTGGGCCCCTATTGATTTTGTTATGTTTGAGTCACTAATTGCAGGAAATTAACTTTAAAAACAGCAAACATTTTGTTCAAGAAGAGGGCCTCTAAAATTGTAAGTGTTAGACCACGCCATTGGCCATGTCCATTAACCCCCGCACGGTAACTTTGCCACCTATGTCGATAAAAAAATATATAGGGGAAACACTGAACATAACACTATTCTCAGAAAGGGAAAATCATAGGGCACATCAAATCAAATCTTATTTGTCAAATGCCCTGAATAAAACAGTTGTAGACCTTAGAGTGAAATGCATGTGACATCATACGAATGCGCTCTCATAGTTCACCCTGTTTTAGACTGATAGATACAACAGTTTGATACCTGCCTACAAGGCCAACTCAGGATGCTGCAAAGTTTCATTGCCTGCTTTCATACCAGTATCCAGTAATCTGACACCACATAAAACAACTAATATGTACTATACTACCTAGACCATGTTAAGAATACCTCACATTCGGTTCTTGATGGCCACGCCATTTTCATAACTGACATGTCACAGGATGAATCTAACTGTAAAGCAGACAAGCTGTTATCTCTGTGGCCTCAACGTGAAACCTGGTCGTACTCTGTGGCTTTGCTTGTCAACAGGAAGAACCGATCATATATACCCTGACTATTTGCATTACCCCCCCCTCTTTTCCACCTATGCTACTCTCTGTTATCATCATCTATGCACATTGACTCTGTACCAGTACCCCCCTGTATATAGTCTCGCTATTGTTATTTTACTGCTGCTCTTTAATTACTTGTTATTTTATTTCTTACACATATTTTTTAACTGCATTGTTGGTTAGGGGCTCGTAAGTAACAATTTCACTGTTGTATTCGGTGCATGTGACTAATAAAAGTGTATTTCATATAGGCATATTGAAATATGCTTTCTTTTTAGGGCCAGGATAGGAGTATTCTAGAAACACAGGGTCCTCCCCTGTGCCCCTTTGCCGTGCACAAAAAAATATAGAACTAGCACTGCTACATATGTCCAAGTTTCATATTATTCTGCTAATATTGAAGGTAATATTTAAGGTGAGCAAAGCTCCAAGGCAAAAATGTGTGTGGTATTCTCAGCATGCATCGCATTCTGCATCAAATTTGTAACGCTGGCCACCCCTATGTTTATGGTGGAAAATCGATCACATACGCAGAAATTGGCTAAAAGTATTCACATCTATCACCTATAAACTAGATTTAGGCCCCGATTGCTGTCTAGCGTTACAGGCGATGAGGACCTAGCTACACAGCATAATGAATACCTAGGCAAAATCTGACTTTCAGAGAGGCATATGGCCAAATATATATATATATATATATATTAATATACCGGCTTGTAGATAAATAAACCGTAAAAAATACAATAACTAATCAACTGAATTAATATATTTTTTTAGGCTGACCCACTAACATTCTACACCGACCCTGACACAAACAAATGCAACGTCAAACCAACGTACTACTTGGGCCAACGCCCACGCAATCCTACAGTCCTATTGGTCAAAACGCAGTCATAGCCCGCCTTAAAATATGCGCGATTGGTCGACATTGATGCCAATCGTAGGAGGTACTTCAGAGAAAAACATAGCCCATCTCAATATAACTAGGTTGAGACAGAAAACAAACAATTCAAAGGCTTGTTTGTGTGGCCTAAATAGCTAATTAAATACATGCAAAATAACCCCATGACAGGTAGAATTCGAATAGGGGATAATTTTACAGAAGTCTATGTTATCCTCTTATTATAACCTTACAGAAGACACGCATGTCTAGCTTTGTCATATAGTCAATATAACAAACACGCGACACGGAGATTTCGGTAACTGAACAAAACTAGCTCGCTAAGCATTGACGACTGTCCGGACTAGTTGACTCCTTCAAATCCCCGAAATGCCAATCTGTCAACTGTTGTATTTTTTCCTCTACTCAGTTTACCTAGAATGTTCTCGATCTCTCTCTAGCAGCATACTGGTTGTGGTTGGGGGGAGGGGAGGGGGGGCGTGTACCCTGAGAGGATTTTGATGTGTGTTGATTTTAGTTGACCAATACATGTATTAAATTGGGGAATGCCTGATTGGCAGCACCTGGCTTCAACATCGTCATGATTAATCAAGTTTACACTTTTAATCTTGTAAACACCAAAAAATATTTTGTAAAATAAAGCTCTTGTAACGAGCTACAATGCTCCTGCACATATAGTACCTATTCGTGATTTAATTTTTTTTTCAAATAGGTAAGCGGTTTTAGTTCACCAGGATTTCACACGAAACAAGCTAAATCTTGTTCCCTACCAACTACAGTATGGCCTCCGTCCCGCCCCTCTCACAGCAGCAGATACAACTAGCTAACGTTAGCTTACCAAGAGGTGAGAAGCATCCAGCGAAAAAACATGATGCACAAAGTTTTCAAATGGTTTGAAAAACGTTCAACTCACCGTTAGAAACCCCATGTGAAAGTTTTGTGTCGTGTTTCGCTTCGTGTTTAATCCTATCTGAGCAATATTAAAGCCATTTCAATGGAGTCCACGCTGCCTTCCTCTTGCATTTGTTTTGTTTATCTTCTTCCTGACGGGTTCCTGGAAAGCGCGTGACTTGCTAGTCATGTGGTCCTTCACGGACCAATCGCAGCAAGGCTTTAGGATTGACCCAAAACATTGTACATACATTACAGTAGGCTACTGCACACCATGAATAGCATTGCACACACTTCATATGCTATAATACAGTTATCCAGACATTTTTATTATATTTTTTCCAAAAGCACCAGGTTACAGTTATTTGGCAAGAAACCCAAGTCTTGTTTCCTAAGGATTCACAAATGAAAGACTATAAATACCATCTTTTATTAGATTTGCCATAATACTATCTCTTATGTACTGTGATTTGACTATTGTTACCTCTTGGGGAAAATCACACAGACTAGGTTAACTTCACATAAACATACAAATACATGACAAAGAAGTACAAAACAGTTATAAACAAGGAAAGTTATATATTGGAATTCTATTTCCACACTATTCATATGTGCATATTCATAGTCTTATATACAGTTAAATATGATCTTGAGAGAGAGGCGCTGTGATACAATATGTTTTTTATCTGCTTTTTAAGCTAAACTTTATTTTTGCCTGAGTGACCTGAGTATAACCTCTGGTGGCAGAGTATTCCACTATGACGTGGCTCGCTATATAACTGAGCGGCGCATTAAACCTGTTTTTGGTTTGGGTACAGTGAAGAAACCCATAGTGGCGTGTCTGGTGGGGTATCTATGTCTGTTTGAAGTGTATGCAAATAGATTATACAAGTGGTTAGGCATTTTCAATGCACAAATGTTTCTACAAGAGAAGTAGTCAATCTCTTCTCAAACCTCAACCATGAAAGACTATTATGCATGTTGGTGATGTTAGGTCTGTGAGCGCAGTTAAGGGCAAAGTGTGCTGCTTTGTTTTGAGCAGGCTGCAACTTTGCTTGGTCTTTCTTTGCTGCACCTGACCATATTGCCAGGTCAGTTGTAAAAGTTAAATCATTCTAATAAGAAACCACCTAGAAAGCTGTTATTCAATTTGATAATGCTTGGCTAGTGTCTCTACATAGCTGAGACGTTTTAGGAGTACCCATAAATACATTTTAGGCCTAAAGTGAAGTATTAACATTTTCGCTACTCCGTTTTAGGTCAATATGACATGCCTAAAAGATTAAAAAAAATTGTTGTTGTTATCAATTTTGTGTATTTTCATCAAAATATCAGTTTCAAATCATAACATTTTTCAATTACCCTTAATTTTTACCGTTGAAGACGGTATTACATTTAATCCTGCAGCCTGTTACATTTAACAACTGCAACATTTCACTTCAGCCACTCTTGGTTGAATTATAAACAATTGGTATGTCCTAGAAAAGCAGTTACAGTGTCTAATGGTCTAACATGTATGTTGTTAGTATGCACGGTTGGGGAGTAACTTTAGCCACTCTTCCGCCACTCTACATGTAAGGGATTACAAAAACGGCAACTGTAATACGTTACGTTACCAGCAAAAAAAATTGATGATTACCTCGGGTATTACTTTTATATTCAGAAAGGAAGTTTGCGAAAACAAATCTTTGACACTTCTCTGTTTTGTCAATGACATTCAAATCAGCATTAAAAAATGGTGCAAATTTTAGTTTGTTCCTCCTGAGCGAGACTGACCGCAAGTGAGAGACCACTATGATGACACACCAAATGTGTTTGATCGATCCCGGGAAAAGCGCAGGAATAGGCTTTTGTAGGCTACAGTCCAAAGTATGTCTTCCAACGGTGTGACGGCTGTCGGCATCCAAAGATTATTCAACTTGAATAAACGCTTCGAGGTAAGGATGACAGCAGTGGTGTAATCTGCGGCGATACGGCTATCACTTATTATTGATGTCTAAATAGCGAGTTGATGCGAATCACACTGCTGCTCTCTCATTTAGCTATTTGCGCCTTACGGATTGTGGTTGTTGTGGATGGCTGTTTACAAATCCAAATGTGTATTTGAACCCCATAATGGTTGAATTCAAGAAATTTAAGCTGTCTGTCAGTCATTGTTTTTTAAACCAGTGGACAGCCAGTGAAAAATGCGCTCTTGCAACAGTTGCAAAGTGCGGATCCCCGTTTATGGAATACAAATTGGGCTTTTATTGCCAAATCTAATTCACGCTGATAGACTTAAATGGCCAATCTGTAGTTGCTACATCCATTGACTTCTTTCCTTCTTAATGTGTTTGAGCCAATCAGTTGTGTTGTGACAAGGTATGGGGGGGTATACAGAAGATAGCCCTATTTGGTAAAAGACCAAGTCCATATTATGGCAAGAACAGCTCAAATAAGCAAAGAGAAACGACAGTCCATCATAACTTTAAGACTTGAAAGTCAGTCAATCCGGAAAATGTCAAGAACTTTGATATTTTCTTCAAGTGCAGTCGCTAAAACCATCAAACGCTATGATGAAACTGGCTCTCATGAGGACCACCACCTGAGAAGAATACCCAGAGGTACCTCTGCTGCAGAGGATAAGTTCGTTAGAGTTACCAGCCTCAGAAATTGCAGCCCAAATAAAAGCATGGCTACCACAGCATTCTGCAGCGATAAGCCATCCCATCTGGTTTGCACTTAGTGGAACTATCATTTGTTTTTCAACAGGACAATGACCCAACACACCTCCAGGCTGTGTACAGCTATGTGACCAAGAAGGAGAGTGACGGAGTGCTTCATCAGATGACCTGGCATCCACAATCACCTGACTTCTACCCAATTGAGATGGTTTGGGATGAGTTGGACCGCAGAGTGAAGGAAAAGCATCCAACAAGTGCTCAGCATATGTGGGAACTCCTTCAAGACTGTTTGAAAAGCATTCCTCATGAAGCTGGTTGAGAGAATGCCAAGAGTGTGCAAAGCTGTCATCAGGGTAAAGGGCTACTTTCAAAAATCTCAAATGTAAAATATATTTTGATTTGTTTAACACTTTTTTGCTTACTACATGATTCTACATGTGCTATTTCATAGTTTTGATGTCTTCACTATTATTCTACAATGTAGAAAATAGTAAAATAAAGAAAAACCCTTGAATGAGTAGGTGTGTCCAAACCTTTGACTGGTACTGTACATTTTTGTCTTCTAATGCCTCTTAAGGGGAAAGTAATCTAAAAGTAACTGAATGTAATCAGTTTGGGTAATCCAAAAGTTAATTTACTGATTACAATTTTTGACAGGCAACTAGTAACTGTAACGGATTGCATATAGAAAGTAACCTACCCAACCCTGTTTGTATGTATATTATTAATCTAACTCAAACAATCTTTTCATAAATAAGCAAAATGCAAAAAGTGTTACATTTAGCCCCAGTCTCCCATACTGCCTTACAGGAAGTGCTTGGGCACGTTGTGTTTCTACATAGGAGTTCCCCAAAAATGTACAGCACAAAAAAACATCACAAAGTGGATTTTGTGGCAACTACACATATATATTGTAACAGACAAGTTTGGTCAAATAATTACACAATACAACATGAGTTCTGAGAAAAACTTAAATCTGATAGGATGAACAAGGTCATGTGCATTCAACCATGACTGAAGGTCCTATATCAAATATTCAGAGAGCATTTTCCCAAAAAGGGATAGTAACTATGTGAGTTATTATAAATAAATAAAAACCAAGCCAAGGATTCCATCTGTGGGAGGGTCTGAACTCAGGGCTAGTCTGGAGAACTCCGTAGTGCAGATCCTGCTTAGATCTGCCTGCGCTCCCAGGACACAAGCCAGCTCTCTCTCTCTCTCTCTCTCTCTCTCTCTCTCTCTCTCTCTCTCTCTCTCTCTCTCTCTCTATATATAAATATATATATAGAATAGACTATTACTCAGCAGTAAGAAATAAAATGAATACACTTTCACTTTGAATGACACTTTGTATCTCAACTACTTTCACTCAGCAGCATCACGAGATGCTGCTTAGTGACTTACAGGCTGAGCAGAGTTCCATCTTGCAAGCTATTGCAGTATATTCATTACCTTATTATCTTAGGTAAACTAAGTGACAGATTTAAAGTTTAGAAAAGCTAAATGGACAGGTTTATGATGCCTTTGTTCTTGATCCTTCTAGGCCTTTCTCAGTCATTGAGGGCAGAGTTGAGGACAGAGTCAGGGCCAGTGGAATCACAGGTACCAAATGGTGTCATTACTCAATGCAGGTCCAAACAGTGGATTTAGTTGGGAGAGAATAGCCTTCAACCAGCTGTGGAAGAACAGGAATGAGAAAAATACATTATGACAAAGTTGAGTCAATTCAATTCAATTATTCATAATGGACTCTCCTGATCTGCTTCAAGCACTCTTATCCCCTTTGTATTGAATTCATCTTTAATATGACCAAAGCTAGAACGTGGATAATTTTTTGATCCATTGATTAAAAACAAAAGATCAACATACTATAATAGTTTGTACTATGGAGTGATAAACAAAATGGGATCAAATAGGTTGTTCAGTAAACCAACCTCTCTTCATTCTAATAGGGCGGCAGGTAGCCTAGTGGTTAGAGTGTTTCGGACTAGTAACCAAAAGGTTGCAAGATCAAATCCCTGAGCTGACAAGGTACAAATCTGTCATTCTGCTCCTGAACAAGGCAGTTAACCCACTGTTCCTAGGCTGTCATTGAAAATAAGAATTTGTTCTTAACTGACTTGCCTGGTTAAATAAAGGTTTAAAAAAATGAATTCCCCAAATGTTATTGAGTATATATGTGCACTATGCTTGTTTTCTACATTTGCCTTCAATGTTGTGGTCAGCTGCTGTCGTCAGCTGGTTCAGTAACATAGGCAGCTCCACAAGCTCAATGTTTTTCTATTTAAATAGATGCACCAGACAATCCAAAGTGAAGCGAACTGGCTGCTGTTTGTTTCTTGTGTTTCCTGGGTCCACCTGCATGAATCTGACTGTACTATAATCAGTCCAGCTGTCATAGTTGCCAGGGGAGAGAGAGCAACTAAAAGCCCACTCTCTGGCATTTGTTTGGAAGCACAGAGACCTTATCCATCAAAACACTGATAACTGGCAAGAGTGGTTTCATTAGGCTACAAGGTTTATGGTGATATCTGTAAAATATGAATACAGGCCAAACAGGCACAGTGAACAGGTACTCATAAGTACTACCTTGTTGCGGATTTGTAACAAATATGTGGCTTATTGAGCTCATTGCATTTCCTCACAGTTGCAGGGCAAAGGTCCCCAGTTTGATCCTCTTGTGAATCACACTAGTTTCTCACACACACTTGTATACAAAAGACTATTCTGTTTCTTTCACATTCTTGGCAGAGCTATGGGTGACAGGTAGCCTAGTGGTTAAGAGCGTTGGGCCAGTAACCAAAATGTTGCTGATTAAAATCTAGAGCAGACTAGGTGAAAAATCTGTGCCCTTGAGCAAGGCCCCTAAACCCAATTGCTCATGTAAGTCGCTCTGGATAAGAGCGTCTGATAAATTACTAAAACGTGAACCAATGAACACACATGATATCTGGTATTTACTGCCTCTTAATGCATACAGGTGGAACAATATTGCACACCTTCAGAAAGTATTCATACCCCTAAGCTTAGTTGCTTGTCTGTCACTGCTCTGCCTTTAAAATATTTCAACACACAAGTTGAAGCCTGTGATACACAGCAAAACCCCCATGAATTTCGTCACATGGTTATACTTACAAGTATCAGAAAACTGCAGTCAATGCTAGCAAGATAATGATGACCCTTTGAAACGCAGACATGGCCATTCAAACAGTAATGCAATGGAAGTGAAGATTAAAACCACATCATCAAAAAGTTGCCCATAACAATAACATAATTTTCTCATTTCATGACATTTTTGTGATGTCATATCAATATTATGCAATAGAATCCTACAGTTAGCCTAGACTATTTGTCATTGTCAACTCATTTACATTTCCTGCAACCTAGAAAAGGAATTCTGCCATTCTAGAGGCTAGACGATCGGTTTGGTCCCTTGAGATTAAACCATTGTACCACCCCTTCAACAAATTACCAAAACAGTGTAAATACAGTAGAACCGTAGGAATTGCAAAAGCCATGTTGCGTCTTAAGATTTGTTTGAATGTGGATTTAAAACTACATTAGACTAACTTCACGAGAATGACAATGTCTCTGCGAGAACTACAGACAAATCAGGAAGTCAGGTCACGGGATGAAGTGCCTATGTCAAGAATCATAATGTATAATGTAGCCTATCTTTGATACATTGTAGAAATGTGTAAATGATGAATGCAGTTAGGAGTATTATATTTGTCATTAGAGATAACAATGTTCCAATTTGTCACTATGCAGCAGAGATGCAACTATGTAACAACTATGTGTAACAGTCCGTCCCCTCGCCCAGACCCGGGCGCGAACCAGGGACCCTCTGCACACATCAACAACAGTCACCCACGAAGCATCGAACCACTACTTCAAGGTCTCAGAGCAAGTGACGTCACCGATTGAAAGGCTATTAGCGCTCACCACCGCTAACTAGATAGCCATTTCACATCCGTTACATACACAACAGGCTTCAAGCGTTGATGACTGTAGCAACAGCAGAAGCTGCTTCAGGAGAGAGGTTCCATTTTTAAACTCAGATTAAAACTAGATTGCACGCACACCATCGCCATATGGTGCATCAGAAAGTGAATTGAAATAACAGAAGTAAAGATGACACTGAGCATTTAAAAAGGATACCACGCGACAGAGCAAAAAAAAACGAAGAACAACCATTTTAATTTCTTATCAGGCAAACACATGTGTACAATCAGTTAGTTATTACTTGAACTCACGAAGAAATAAAAGCAATTATTAAAACTGGCCTTTAATCAATGCAATAATGAAAGTAGCTTAGTTGAGTAAATACATTCTAACCATATTGGATTTGTTTATCAGAATGCAGTAGTAAGCCTTATGACTAGAAGTATTTCGTTTGAATAAAGTCCATATTAGTTGCATATCAAGTCAAACAGCTGAGAATGAGCCACTTTCCATGGAATGCAACGTGGCATTAAATTAAAAGATGTTTTATTTTGCATTGCAGCCAGCAGCAGTAACTTAATAAAACACAACCCCTTAGGGTTAGGCATCATGCTACAACATCATTGTATTGCTGGCAACCTTTCAGCAAGGTTCCATAGAAACAATCCCCGCAGCTAGCCGGGCGGAGCCTGAGTCTGCGGAGTTGGGGTGTCACAGCTCAGTCTTGATCTTGTGCATCAGGTCTTTCTGGTCGACCATCTCCAACTGCCTGCTCCAGCGGTGGTAGGCCAGCAGAGCAATGTTTTTGGCTGCCACTGAGCTCATTTCCATGGCGCTGCCGGCCCACTCAATGCCATTGAGGTAGTACAGGCTGTCATGAAGGACAACTGGCGGCAGGTCCTGGGTGCTCCCATAATGTGGATAAGCCTGCCAGTCTGTCACCTGCACAGAGTAGTAGGACCTGAACAGTGTCTTCAGCGCTGGCTTATCTAAGGGTTGGGGGGAGAATACCTTGTAAACACCAGCCTCCTGGGGCTGCTTGCGGCGGAATCCAGTGCTGATGTTGACGGGACAGATGCTAGCAGCACTGTTGAAGAAGAGTCCTGGTGAGTCTGTGGTGAGAACACTAGCAAAGGGGAAGAGCTTGGGGTCTGGGAAGCCAAAGTAGGAGCAGTTGAGGTAGCCATGAACGATGGAGGCCACTGTGTGGTGGTAGGAACCAGCCATATCAGGCAGCGGAGGTTCAAAGCCCTGGAAGGAGATACCTGAGCCCACACTGGACTGCAGGGGAGTCGCCACCACCACAATGTCATAGAACTCAGATCCTTTCTCAGTCAGAGTGGCATAGTTGAGCTGGTACTGGGTAGACTCTCCTTCAATTCACGTAAAGAAATAATGGGATTAGAGCAAGTAAATGGATATGTGCTAAAACGCAGTTTTGCAAAACACGTCAGTTCACCTTGGTTTACACTATGTTATAAACATAATTCTATGTTTAGTCACTTACCAGCTGCATGGGGGGAGATGGTTGTGACCTGCGCCTGGATAAGGTTGGCCTTAGCCAGTTTTAACAGCCCAGAGCAGACCAGCTTGTTCCCTCCCTCCACTGCCCACAGGTTGGCCTGTGCACCTGCCAATGACACGGCACCTATAACACAGATTAAAACATGTGAACATGATTGATCATGATGAGCAACTGCAGTGGCAGACTGGCAGAACGTTATGACCTGAACGGCACACAACAACTACAAATGTACTTCCGAGTTCCTACTAACGCTGCGGCGACACCTTTATCGCTATATTTTTTCCCATGGCAAAAACGAAAACACGAAGCAGACCTAACTCTTCGGTCCTTTCAAAACCTGCTGTATGTAGAATATTGTGTGGTATAGCTTGGATGTTTGTTTTCAACATTCCAACATTAGGGCTGTTTTCCTAAAGAAGTTAAATCCACTTTGTGTTTTGTTTTCCTTGCCACGATACTAATGAGTATCGCGATACTGGTATCCTCCTGGCCTTAGTTCCTACCAACAAAAGCTGGGATGCTGATATTCTGTCCGTAATTGACCCTCATGACGGGGGCGATGACTTCGTCAATGAAGCGTTGTGACACGCCCAGCTCCAGCAGAGACTCAGAGAGAGAGCAGCGAGTCATATTCAGGAACCCTGACCCGCTCAGGGAGTGCAGCAGCTCCTCCACTGAACTGAAGGCATAGCCATGGGCCTGGTACTTATAAATCCTGAACACATAGACACAGAAAGGAGAGAGACAGATTGTATAGGGGATGTAAGGCGTGTTGAATAGCTTGACAGCGCTCTGAAATCAATAGTAAATCAATTTACAGCGAGAAGGATTTCCCCTGTCTGTCTCGTCTGAGCTCTCTTCCCCTGCTGCCGCTCACCTCATGAACTTCTCCATGATCTCCTCCACCCACATCTGCAGGCGGATGAAGCTGATGCCGTAGCGCCACCACAGGCGGAACAGATCCAGCAGGTACCAGTCAGTCTCCTCCAGGATGAACTCCTCCCCGTTAAACACAGCCGTCTTCCCTGCCACATTCTTACGATACTTAAGACCTGCAACAAAAATAGAATAGTGTGATGGGTGGAATAGCATACTGTAGTTACCAGCAAAGCAGTAAGCCAGCGGGTATGGAAGATGATCCTACAACCCTCAGTTTCTCCTCTGCTTTGGTATGCATGTAATGGCAATAAACAGACCACCTTTTTGTCTTTGTGGTCTTCACTTGTACTTTCTCAGAGGGATCTGGACAGATAAAAAGTGGTGATACTAAAATGTACCATCTATGAACAGGACAGTGATGGACCCACCCAGTTGCTTGACAAAGTCCTGCATGTGCAGGTTTAGGGAATGGATAATGGAGCCCCCGGACTCATAGTCCTGATGGTTCACGGTGACTGTGGCCAGGCGCCCTCCGACTGTCCCCTTCTCGAACACATCAATGTGCACTTCTGGCCCGAAGTGCTGCCTTAGAAAATGTGCTGTTGCGGTCCCGCCTATCCCAGCGCCTACAATGGCTACGGACATCAGAAGAAACACATCAGTAAGCTACAATTTAATGATCTGTCAAAAAAACAAGTCATCCCCAACCAGGGAATTTACATGGCAGTTTTGGTAGATATTCTATTTCTCTGTGGCTGAATAGCCCTTTGAAAGAGCTATAGATAGGCAGCGCCTAGGCTAACTTATCACTAGCTAGCTAGCAAACCCAGCTAGCTAACGTTAGTAGCACTGCAAGCCACACATGTCCCCAAAACTATAGCTAACTTACGTTAGCTAGACAAAATAGAGCTAGCTACTTTACCTATTTTTGAAGGTGGAGCACCATCAAGTTGTGCAAATCCAGAGTCTCCAAGTGCCAAGATTGACGATAGTAATGTTAGAAGAAATCGGAAAGGAAGACACCAGTGCATGATGCTAGAATTGTGATGCGACAGCCAGCGAGTCACTGCATGTGTTGTCTGTCGCCCAAATACGCCAATTGCGAATGAAATTAGGTATCAATCGTAAACGAATGAGGCACTATATGATTATCCCCGTAATAGAATAACACATGTAAAGTATGTCAAATTTGGAGATTAATACAAAAAACGATTATGAATGATTTATACAGCTAACAAGATGTGGATCAATATCCGGCAACATTACCACGTGATTGGGTAAATGGCATCGTACGAGAGCATCCTTGGCATCTCAGTGACCCAGGAGCATCCCCACCCTCTTCTTCAACATGTAAAAATGTAACTGAATGAGTATAATCTAATCCGAGTTTTCCACTGTGCTCATTGAAATAAAAGGATCAATTAAATGCTGGGGTTTGAACCAGGCTACCATTGTTATGAGATAAATACACAATAATTTATCTGTTTTTTAGCCTACTGTGACGTGCTAGTATCAAGTGATGCATATAAACCCTGAATTGTTCAATGCTAAGTATTGGCAACTGAGCGGCTTTGAAGCCAACGGTCGGCCCTCCCCAGAAGGAGCAGTCCTCCATAGGAATGAATGGAATTCTACAGTATTTCAATTAAATGTTTCAAGGCCAAATTTTTGTTGTTGTTGTTGTAGTGGGGACAGTAACATTCGTAATAAAAAAGATACTTTAAGATGTTTATATATATATATTATGTTTAGCTCACATAATATAATTCAAAAGAATGCATTAAGATGACTGTAATAGAATAAATGTAGCAAAACGAATGTAGACATTAATGAATTAATTTCTATAGCTTCCAAAATATTTTTACAACGTGGGGAGTGCCAAGATGGAGATGCAGTGGCTTCAACACAGCACCCCTTAACAGTCATCTAGTGTATATATCAATTATTGCTAGTAACCTTAGTTTTGGGCAGTGTTTCCTGTGTAAATAGTGGTGAACCTGTAGAATGTATAAATCCCAAAACAGGCAAAAGCTTTCATTACATTACATTTAAGTCATTTAGCAGACGCTCTTATCCAGAGCGACTTACAAATTGGTGCATTCACCTTATGATATCCAGTGGAACAACCACTTTACAATAGTGCATCTAACTCTTTTAAGGGGGGGGGGGTTAGAAGGATTACTTTATCCTATCCTAGGTATTCCTTAAAGAGGTGGGGTTTCAGGTGTCTCCGGAAGGTGGTGATTGACTCCGCTGACCTGGCGTCGTGAGGGAGTTTGTTCCACCATTGGGGTGCCAGAGCAGCGAACAGTTTTGACTGGGCTGAGCGGGAACTGTACTTCCTCAGAGGTAGGGAGGCGAGCAGGCCAGAGGTGGATGAACGCAGTGCCCTTGTTTGGGTGTAGGGCCTGATCAGAGCCTGAAGGTACGGAGGTGCCGTTCCCCTCACAGCTCCGTAGGCAAGCACCATGGTCTTGTAGCGGATGCGAGCTTCAACTGGAAGCCAGTGGAGAGAGCGGAGGAGCGGGGTGACGTGAGAGAACTTGGGAAAGTTGAACACCAGACGGGCTGCGGCGTTCTGGATGAGTTGTAGGGGTTTAATGGCACAGGCAGGGAGCCCAGCCAACAGCGAGTTGCAGTAATCCAGACGGGAGATGACAAGTGCCTGGATTAGGACCTGCGCCGCTTCCTGCGTGAGGCAGGGTCGTACTCTGCGAATGTTGTAGAGCATGAACCTACAGGAACGGGTCACCGCCTTGATGTTAGTTGAGAACGACAGGGTGTTGTCCAGGATCACGCCAAGGTTCTTAGCACTCTGGGAGGAGGACACAATGGAGTTGTCAACCGTGATGGCGAGATTATGGAACGGGCAGTCCTTCCCCGGGAGGAAGAGCAGCTCCGTCTTGCCGAGGTTCAGCTTGAGGTGGTGATCCGTCATCCACACTGATATGTCTGCCAGACATGCAGAGATGCGATTCACCACCTGGTTATCAGAGGGGGGAAAGGAGAAGATTAATTGTGTGTCATCTGCATAGCAATGATAGGAGAGACCATGTGAGGATATGACAGAGCCAAATGACTTGGTGTATAGCGAGAATAGGAGAGGGCCTAGAACAGAGCCCTGGGGGACACCAGTGGTGAGAGCACGTGAGAGCACTTTCAGGGGAGGTTCTGTGTTTATAGGCTGTGCGGGGTCGTTGCTTTACTATTTTTTTGTGTGAGAGCAACCATTTTGTGACCATGCTGTTTTGAAGAAGTGTTTGGGGGTGTGGTCAATATTTTTTGGGGGGGAGAAGGTATGTTTGTTTATTTGCTTGGTTATTTGTATCAAGGTTTATTAAATGATAAAGGTTTGCTTGTTCAAACAGGTTTACAGTAAAACACGTACAACTACACAAAAGGCTTCTTAGTTCTTCCACTGCATATAAGTTACATCTTTCATTTAAAAAAATGACCATTGAACAAATGTAAATATTGCAGATTTTAGGCATACCTTTAAAAAAGAATCAGTTCAATAGCTAGACATTTCAATGTTATTTTCCTATGAAATGTAGGGTGCCAAAGATACAAGAACTATCAATCAGCCATTTGGGGTAAAGAGGGTGTGTGCCTCTCCTGTTTGAAATACGCCTGTGAGGTAAAAGTGGGTCCTTGGCAGAGTAGCATGCTCTCTGATCACATTGTCTGTCTGTGTGGGAGGAGATCGCAGCTGTGTGATCTTATGTAGTACCTCACATCGCAAGACATGCATGATTCTCCATGTCACACACGTCTTGATATCTCAAGGTCAATAGGACTCAATCTCAATGGTTTCAGGGAGGGATATTCACAGGTACTGTGCAAGGACATTTTGCACCATATGTTGTTGCCCACTAAACACTTATTGACGGCAAGGTCTTTTGGACATCTTTTTTGTTGGTGCAGTCCGGACCGGCCTTGATTTCAATGTCCCACACAGACAGACCGGCCTTGATTTCTACATCCAAGGACATTGCTTTTTGGTCTGGATCAAATCCGAGGTGTAGGGTTGGATGTAGGGTTTGAGCATAGCCTGAAGGTAGGGAGGGTCAGTTCCTCTTGCTGTTCCGTAGGTAAGCACCATGGTCTTGTAGTGGATGTGAGCTTCGACTGGAAGCCAGTGTGTGGAGGATTGGGGTGACATGAAAGAACTTGGGAAGGTTGAAAACCAGGCTGGCTGCAGCTTTCTGGATTCATTGCAGGGGTTTGATGGCACAAGCGGCAAGCCCAGCCAACAGTGAGTTGCAGTAGTCCAGACAGAAGAGGACAAGTGCCTTGATGAGGACCTGTGCCGCTTCCTGTGTGAGGTAGGGTCATACTCTATGGATGTTGTAGAGCATGAACCTGCAGGAGTTGGTCACTGCTTTGATGTTTGCAGAAAACGACAGGGAGTTGTCCAGGGTCACGCCAAGCTTCTTTGCACTCAGGGAGGGTGACACTGTGGAGTTGTCAACCATGATGGAGAGGTCTTTAAGCGGGCAAAGGAGGAAGAGCAGGTCCGTCTTGCTGAGCTTAAGGTAGTGGGCCGACATCCAAGTTGAGATATCTGCCAGGCATGCAGAGATGCACGTTGCCACCTGGGTGTCAGGAGGAAAGGGGCGGGAGAAAAGTAGTTGAGTGTCATCCGCATAGCAATGATAGGACAGCCCATGTGAGGATATGATGGAGCTGAGTGACTTGATGTATAGAGAGAAGAGGAGAGGGCCTAGAACCGAACCTTGGGGGACACCAGTGAGAGTACGTAGTGCAGCCACAGATCCTCTCCACGTCACCTGGTAGGAGCGGCCTGCCAGGTAGGATGCCATCCAAGAGTGTGCAGAGCCTGAGACACCCAGCCCTGAGAGGCAGCGGATTGATCTAGGAGGATGAGAACAGAGGAGAGAGAGTCAGCTTTGGCAGTGCGGAGAGCCTCCGTGACATAGAAGGGCAGTCTTGGCTGAGTGACCCGTCGTGAAGCCTGACTGGTTAGGGATCAAGAAGATTGTTCTGGGAGAGATAATGAGAAAGTTGATCAGAGGCAGCACGCTCAAGTGTTTTAGAAAGAAAAGGGATACAGGTATATAGTTTTTGACGTCAGATGAGTCAAGTGTTGGTTTCTTAAGGAGGAGAGCAACTCTGTCCAAGTCAGAGGGGACGCAGCCAGTTGTCAGGTTGTCAGGCGGCCAGACCTCTCTATTCGCAGGATGTCATCTGGAGAGAAAGGGGAAAAAGAGGTCAAGGCGTAGGGTAGTGCTGTGTGAGTGAGACCAGTGGACTCAATAGGCTGAGTGAATGAGTAGCGGATGTCGTCAACTTTTTTTCAAAGTGGTTGACAAAGTCGTCTGCAGAGAGGGAGGGATTAAGGAGGAAGGAGATGATGGAAAATAGTTTCCTAGGGTTAGAGGCAGAAGCTTTAGCAGCGGATACAGAGGAAGAGAAGGTAGAGCGGAGAGAGTGAAAGGATAATACGTCCTCTGGAAGTTAAATTTTCCTCCATTTTTGCTCAGCTGCCCGCAGCCCTGTCTGTAATCATAGGATGCGGAAAGGGAGGAGAGTAGGGTCGATGAGGCAGAATCAGAAGACGGGAGGGAGAAGGATAGAATAGAAGAGAGATTAGTTGGAGTGAGAGAGCAAACATTGCAACCTCGCATGGCCATCTGGGTAGGGGCTGAGTGGTTAGGGTTGGAGGAAAGGGAGAGAGAAAAGGAAACAAAATAGTGTACAAAGACCTGGAGGGGGTTGCAGTGAGATTAGTAGGCGAGCAGCCTCTAGTAAAGATGAGGTCAAGCGTATTGCCTGTCTTGTGAGTTTGTGAGTTGGAGGGGATTGGGAAAGGGTGAGGGGAAAGAAAGTTGGAAAGAATTGAATCGAAGGCAGATGTCATGAGGTTGAAGTTGCCAAGTATGAAGAGCGGCGAGCCATCGTCAGAAAATTAGCTTATCAATGTGTCAAGCTCATTGAGCAACTCTCCAAGGGCACCTGGTTGGTGATAGATGACCATTTTAAGCTTGAGTGGACAAGTGACAGTGACAGCATGGAATTCAAATGAAGAGATGGACAGGTGAGAGAGGGAGAAAAGAGAAAATCTCCACTTAGTAGAAATGAGTAGACCCGTGCCACCACCGCGACGACCAGATGCTCTCGGACTATGAGAGAAAACCTAGTCAGAGATGGAGAATGAGCAGCTGGAGTAGCAGTGTTCTCTGGGGGTGATCCATGTCTCCGTCAGGGCCAAAAAGTTGGAAGAACTTTACCGAAATTATTACTAGGTCGTTTGGCGGAAATTAAAGTTTTGGCTTTGATACCGGCAATACCTGTCAGATATAAAGAAAAACGTGGATAAATATGAAAGGGATGCACACACACTGACATGCAGCCACATGCACACACGTGCGTGTAAAGTACAGATACCCCAAAAAACGACTTAAGTAGTACTTTAAAGTATTTTTACTTAAGTACTTTACACCACTGACAGATACACACCCACACCTCCACGTGCATACACACACAAAACCAACAATTATTGTTGTCGTGCTAAATTAATTCATTTGTTTGGAAATATGTTGATCAATACTATACGTTTTACACAATAAAGCAATCTTTGCTGTTGTTGTGCTAAATGTATTTATTTGGTTGGAAATATGTTGATCAAGACTAACCTTGATTTAAAAATGATAAATTCCAATGAACAACAACATCCGTGAAGACGAGATCTAAATAGATGATGGTTTATGGTGGTTGGTATGCCTACCAGGTTTTAGGATTTCCCCCTCGCAACCCACGGAGTTTACAGAGCGGAAACGCTGTATCTGCTCTGGTTTGGGGTTTTCCTAAACAGATATCGGTTGTAACCAATGCCAATGCATCATTGGTTGAAACCCACGGTCCTGTATGTCTGCATAAACATACAAATTAAAAAAGAAACATTGCTATTTGTCCGATGTTAAAAATGATTGAGATTGCTTACAGTTAACCAACACGTTGTGTTCTATTTGGATATGCTCATGAATGCTTCATGATGCATTGTCACAGAGTTTTGCAATCTCTCTATGTTCAATGGGATGCAAAAAAGGGGAGTTTCCGTGACTATATGTGTACACTGCCTGTTAAATGGAATATACGCCTATGCAAATGAGCAGCTATGCTTCCCTTATATACCACATTTGAGGCCCATCATGAAAGCTGTGAGATTTAGGCAGGCTAATGTTCTCCTAGTGCTCCTCTTTATCCAAACAGCACCGCGGGATGATTCAGCAGTGGCATGGTCGTGATGCTGACAGCACTGGAACAAAAAACGATTCGTACTAATGATGATGAAGCCAGAGAAAGAAAAACGAAAGAAAAACCCATGGTAAGTACAAAAGGAAAGCGACAACTAATGAGAAAGCCCTGGGCTATAGACATACATGAGAATGGTTTAAGTTGGCACCTTTGTAACTGTAATGATTCAAATGTATGCTTATTTTGTTCTGTGGGCCTCTATTTAAATCAACAGATTAATTTGTGCAGAATGCATTAAGAGGTGACTATACAGCATTTAATAGTTTAGACTATTCTAACATTAGTACCCATTTCCCTAAAATGTTGAAGTACAATACATGATACCTTATAATATGCATAGACTACAATAATGTAATAAAGATAATCACATACACTCAGTGACCAGTTTATTAGGTACACCCATCTAGTACCGGGTCGGGACCCCCTTTTGCTTCCATAACAGCTTGAATTCTTCAGGGCATGGATTCTACAAGGTGTGTAGTTCAAACGTTGCTCAATTGGTATCAAAGGACCTAATGTGTGCCAGGAAAACATTCCCCACACCATTACACCATCGCCACCAGCCTGTACCGTTGACTTCAGGCCATGGACTCATGCTGCTTACTCCAAATCCTGACTCCGCCATCAGCATGATGCAACAGGAACCGGGATTCGTCAGACCAGGCAATGTTTTTCCACTCCTCAATTGTCCAGTGTTGGTGATCGCGTGCCCACTGAAGCTGCTTCTTGTTTTTAGCTGATGGGAGTGGGACCCGGTGTGGCTGCAATAGCCCGTCTGTGACTAGGACCGACGAGTTGTGCGTTCCGAGATGCCGTTCTGCACACCAATGTTGTGCTGCGCCGTTACTTGTCTGTTTGTGGCCCGCCTGTTAGCTTGCACGATTCTTGCTTAATCTCCTTCGACCTCTCTCATCAACAAACTGTTTTCACCCACAGGACTACTGCTGACTGGATGTTTTGTGTTTGTCACACCGTTCTCTGTAAACCCTAGACACTGTCGTGCGTGAAAAGCCCAGGAGGCTGGTCGTTTCTGAGATACTGGGACCGGTGTGCCTGGCACCAGCGAGCTTGGCACCGACGATCATACCATGCTCAAAGTTGCATAGGTCACTGGTTTTGCCCATTGTAACGTTCAATCGAACAGTAACGGAATGCCTCTTTATATAGCAAGCCACGGCCACGTGACTCATTGTCTGTAGGAGCAAACCATTTTCGTTAATGAGGTGGTGTATCTAATAAACTGAGCATATTAAGCGTCATTAATAAACCTGAAAGAGACCCATATCTGATCATGTTGTTGAATGATCAAAAATCATTGCTAAAATGAAGGCTATAGTCTAATCTATAAAATAACTGCATTGTATTACATTGGTAGCCTAAACATGTCATATTCTTTTATTTATTTAGTTATTTAACCCCTTTTTCGTGGTATCCATTTGGTAGTTACAGTCTTGTCTCATCGCTGCAACTCCCATACGGACTCGGGAGAGGCGAAGGTCGAGAGCCGTGTGTCCTCCATAACACAACCCAACCATGCCGCACTGCTTCTTGACACAATTCCCACTTAACCCGGAAGCCAGCCGCACCAATGTGTTGGAGGAAACACCGTACACCTGGCGTCCGTGTCAGCGTGCACTGCGCCCGGCCCGATTCTGGGTTTGAGTCCGGGGTCTGTCGCAGCCGGCCGCTACTGGGAGACCCATGGGGCGGTGCACAATTGGCCCAGTGTCCTCCGGGTTAGGGGAGGGTTTGGCCAGCAGTGATGTCCCTGTCCCATCGCGCATTAGCGACTCTGCGATGCAGTGCCTTAGACTACTGCACCACTTGGGGGCCCAAAACATTTCTTATTCAATACACAATTATACGCCTGTAATTGTAACCAGCCCCCCCCCCCAAAAAAACATCTTCCCGTGGCTATGCCTGTATAGAGTTTGCTCACGTCCGGTATCCAAAGATGCATTCCTTGAGATGCGGTCACCGGTCGAGTGTGTGTGTGTGTGTAGCAAGCTACCTAGTTTAAATATCAATAGTCCTGCCACAGCAGCATAACATTTGATTAAAACTTGATAACACTTGATTTCGATAATAATCAACATTCGGTCTGGTTGGCTGATAGCCTATGCGCTGCAGAGAGAGGCACAAAGACACAGAAATTCTTCTGTTGTGCAAACCCAGTTTCATCAGCTGTCTGGGTGGCTGGTCTCACAGATGTGGAGTTCCTGGGGTGGCGAAGTTACACATAGTCTGTGGTTGTGAGGCCGGTTGGACGTACTGCCAAATTCTCTAAAAAAATGTTGGAGGTGGCTTATGGTAGAGAAATCAACATTAAATTATCTGGCAACAGCTCTGGTGGACATTCCTGCAGTCAGCGTGCCAATTGCATGCTTCCTCAAAACTTGAGACATCTGTGGCATTGTCTTGTGTGATAAAACTGTACATTTTAGAGAGGCCTTTTATTGTCCCCAGCACAAGGTGCACCTGGGTAATGATCATGCTGTTTAATAAGCTTCTTGATATGCCACATTGGTGGATGGATTATCTTGGCAGAGGAGAAATTCTCACTAACAGGGATGTAAACAAATTTGTGCACAACATTTGACAAATAAGCTTTATTTCAGCTCATCAAACATGGGACCAACACTTTACGTGTAACGTTTATATTTTTGTTCAGTGTAGATTATCCACACAAGTCACTAGCCAGCCAGCCATATATTATGAGTTTGAAGATTATAAATATTATACTATGAAGTTACTACTTAAGAGCATTGACGATGAATCACAATCAGAATTTTTTAAATAATTTGCTACCTACCTAGCAGATTTACAGTACATCAATCATTAACATTAATGATCAGCTCTTTTCCCGATGTCGATCATGTCTTTAAGAGGCACTGTAACTAGCTTTCTTAAATATTCTGGTGAGTGGTCTGTGCACAGCCCTGCTACAACTAAGGTCTCCTTTTTCATTTAAAACCGTTTGAGTTCTCGCCCCATAGCGCTCACATCTGTAGCCATGAAATGCCTCGAAAGGCTGGTCATGGCTCACATCAACACCATCATCCCAGACAACCTGGACCCACTCTAATTCACATACCGCCCCAACAGATCCACAGATGAAGCAATCTCTCTGTCACTTTATTCCGACTTTATTCCTTTTTTAAGACCATAACGACGTGTGTGAGGTGTATACTTTTATTTCATTGTATAGATTTGTGTAAGACTACCAAGAAACATCCCTGATTTAGCCCGCTGCAGTAAAAGGTTATGTTTGCTTTTATCACTTCGCAGGCAGGATGAGCTGTGCATCCATCTGTAAAACATTTACATTTACATTTAAGTCATTTAGCAGACGCTCTTATCCAGAGCGACTTACATTTAACCTTTTTTTTTTATTTAACTAGGCAAGTCAGTTAAGAACAAACTCTTATTTTCAATGACGGCCTAGGAACAGTGGGTTAACTGCCTTGTTCAGGGGCAGAACGACAGATTTGTACCTTGTCAGCTCGGGGATTTGAACTTGCAACCTTTCAGTTACTAGCCCAACGCTCTAACCACTAGGCTACCCTGCCGCCCCCAGCGCATTGAACACACCCTGAGTTCTTGACTTTGAGAACTGAATTCCAAGGGTTGTATTTCTGAAGTCAGCCCATGGGGCTCAGTTCTTAAACTTGGATGCTCCCTACTCTTGCAGAGACAGATATACACTGGGGTCTGAAATGATTGACACCCTTGATAAAGATCAGTAATAATGACTGTATCAAATAAATCATTAAAATACTGAGCTATTTTGTGTGGGAAATTATATTATTTCATACTAATACAATTGCTCAGAGAAAGAGATGTTGTTTAACAAGTAATACTTTTTTCTCAAAAAGCTTTGGGTCAAAATATTGAGTTTAGTCCCATATTCCTAGCATGCAATGAATACATCAAGCTTGTGACTCTACAAATGTGTTGGATGCATTTGCAATTTGTTTTGGTTGTGGATTTTGGTTGTGTATTTTGTGCCCAAGAAAAATGAATGGTAAATAATATGTCATTTTGGAGTCACTTTTATTGCAAATAAGAGTAGAATGTCTCTAAACCCTTCTACATTAATGCAGTGGTGTAAAGTAATTAATTAAACATACTTCAAAGTACTACTTAAGTGGTTTTGGGGGGTGAATATACTTTACTATTTATATTTTTGACAACTTTTACTACTTTACTATTTATATTTTTGAAAACTTTTACTTTTACTCCACTACATTCCTAGAGAAATTAATGTACTTTTTACTCCTTACATTTTCCCTGAAGCCCAAAAGTACTCATTACATTTTGAATGCTTAGCAGGACAGGAAAATTGTCTAATTCACACACTTATCAAGAGAACATCCCTGGTCATCCCTACTGCCTCTGATCTGGCAGACTCACTAAACACAAATGCTTCGTTTGTAAATGATGTCTGACTGTTGAAGTGTGCCCCTGGCTCTCCGTAAATAAAAAAAACAAGAAAATCGTGCTGTCTGGGTTGCTTAATATAATACATTTTAAATGATTCGTACTTTTACTTACAATGTTGATATATAAGTATATTTTAGCGATTTACATTTACTTTTGATACATATTTAAAACCAAATACTTTTAGTATTTTACACAAGTAGTATTTTACTGGGTGACTTTCACTTTTACTTTAGTCATTTTCTTTTAATGTATCTTTACTTTTACTCAAGTATGACAATTGGGTACTTTTTCCACCACTGCATTAATGTGGATGCTACCATGATTCCTGAATGAAAGGTGAATCTGTTTTTCTTGCAAGAGGGGCAACAAAAAATGTCTTAGGACCCCCAAAAGGCATGTGTGGGTATGGATGTGGGTATGCAGATCCGCAAGCCACTGCCGCCCATCATGACGAGTTCAGATTTTTTGTGGCCCCCACCCCTATCAAAGTTGCCCATCCTGGTGCTAGACTAGTCTCTGTATGAGTTTCTTGGCTCCCTCTAGAGGGTATAGTATATATTGCAGATGAAACATAAATATACTCTAAATAGACAGATCGCAATTTTAGCCAAACCTGTCTTATCTTTGGTTTCCTCAGAGCTTAAGACTATTGCGGTTAATTCTGCTCAGTGTCAGCTTTTTTTTCATAGAGAGCTAATATGAGAATGTACAAATTAACAAAGAAATAGTAACAGTGTAAAATTAATTTTCATATTATCAATGATTTTTTAAAATGTTACACACCTGAAGAGGAAAGGACAACTCATTGTGCAACTTCCTCACCATCCTTTTATGAAACATGTAAAAGTATCCGTTAATTAACCACTACTCACCCAGCATAAAGAAACAAACGTCCTAACTGCTGCCCCAACTATCGACTGCATGCACTGTAAAGCAGAGCATGGTCCATATGGGCAGCCACAATGTATCTCCCTTCTAGTTTGGCTCCCAAGTTGACACCCTGTAGATTACTTAACCAAAGAATGCAAGTCATTTATTACACACACACACACACATTATTTAAGAGCTTCTTCATGTTTTAGTATGTTGACAGAGGCAGAGAGCGGGAGCGGATGATAATGGTATACAGTAGCAGTCAAACGTTTTAGAACACCTCATTCCAAGGTTTTTCTATATTTTTACTATTTTTTACTTTGTAGAATAATTGTGAAGACATCAAAACTATGAAATAACACATATGGAATCATGTAGTAAGCTAAAAAGTGTTAAACAAATTAAAACATATTTTAAATAAGTAGCCACCCTTTGCCTTGATGACAGCTTTGCACACTCTTGGCATTCTCTCAACCAGCTTCATGAGGTAGTCACCTGGAATAGTATTTCAATTAACAGGTGTGCCTTGTTAAAAGTTAAGTTGTGGAATTTCTTTCCTTCTTAATGCATTTGAGCCAATCAGTTGTGTTGTGACAAGGTAGGGGTGGTATACAGAAGATAGTCCTATTTGGTAAAAGACCAAGTCCATATTATAGCAAGAACAGCTCAAAAAAGCAGAGAAATGACAGTCCATCATTATTTTAAGACATGAAGGTCAGTGAATACGGAACATTTCCAGAGCTTTGAAAGTTTCTTCAAGTGCAAAAACCATCAAGTGCTATGATGAAACTGGCTCTCATGAGGACCGCCACAGGAAAGGAAGACCCAGAGTTACCTCTGATGCAGAGGATAAGTTCATTAGAGTTACCAGCCTCAGAAATTGCAGCCCAAATAAATGCTTCACAGAGTTCAAGTTACAGACACATTTCAACATCAGCTGTTCAGAGGAGACTGCATGAATCAGGCCCTTATGGTCGAATTGCTGCAAAGAAACCACGACTAAAGGACACCAAAATGAAGAAGGCCAAGAAACATGAGCAATGGACATTAGACCGGTGGAAATCTGTCCTTTCGTCTGATGAGTCCAAATTTGAGATTTTTTGTTCCAACCTCTGTATCTTCGTGAAACGCAGAGTAGGTGAACGGATGATCTCTGCATGTGTAGTTCCCATCGTGAAGCATTGAGGAGGAGGTGTGGGGGTGCTTTGCTGGTGACACTGCAAATTATTTATTTAGAATTCAAGGCACACTTAACCATCATGGCTACCACAGCATTTTGCAGCGATACATCATCCCATCTGGTTTGCACTTAGTGGGACTATCACTTGTTTTTCAACAGGACAATGACCCAACACACCTCCAGGCTGTGTAAGGGCTATTTGACCAAGAAGGAGAGTGATAGAGTGCTGCATCAGATGACCTTACCTCCACAATCACCCGACCTCACCCCAATTGAGATGGTTTGGGATGAGTTGGACCGCAGAGTGAAGGAAAAACAGCCAAGTGCTCAGCATTTGTAGGAACTCCTTCAAAACTGTTGGGAAAGCATTCCAGGTGAAGCTGGTTGAGAGAATGCCAAGCGTGTGCAAAGCTGTCAAGGCAAAGGGTGGCTACTTTGAAGAATCTAAAATATATTTTGATTTTTTAACAGTTGTTTGGTTACTACATGATTCCATATGTGTTATTTCATAGTTTGTTATTAATAAAGAAAAACCCTTGAATAAGTAGGTGTCCAAACTTTTGACTGGTACTGTATATGAGCAACAGACAGATTCTGACACACCCTGGAGAATAGGAAAAAAAATGTTACATTAGTAATGATGGGAACTGGATCTGCCTGTTAATCAGTAGGGGAAACCCAGTCCTGAGAGCCTAGTAGATGGATCCCCACCAGGGTGTGTGTGGTGGTGTCAAGCTACTAATGATGGTGATGACTATTCCTCTCTGAGGAGAGAGTTAATCACCTTATCATATGCTTCGTTGGATTCGATCATTTTCTGTGACCGACAAGATTATTTGCGTTATGTACACTGGGTGTACCACAGTTATAAATGGTTGCAGTTTCCTATGGCGTAATGTTTCAAACAATGATATAGAAGCCTTTCAGAGAATAAAAAGTTGCTCGTTGCATGGTCATTGTTTGTAGGATGTCATTATTCAATACTGCACTCCAATAAAGGACACATCTGGGTGGCTGCCACACACCACACACCTTTAATGACTCAGGAGAGATGCACCCCATGCCACTCTAATGCCTCCAGTAGACAGCCTGCTTGTATAACATCATCAGTAGCTGGCCATATGCTGTGTTTTCAGAGGAGTCCCACGAGAGAGCCGGTCCATCTCTCTTATTATTAAATTCTCCCGAGAGTGCAGTCTTTTGAGCTTAAAAACAGGATTGTTTGAACGAAATAAACTAAATTGCGTCCACAACAGGATCACAACAACATTTAGTCATTTAAAAGAAAGGATTCTTCAAAGAATGCCTTTTTTAATGGTTCCTCAAAGAACCTTTCGGGGTAGATTTTTTAACTACCCCCCCTATTATTATTATTATTGTTAATAATAATACACATAACAATAACAACAATAGCACAATATTTTAGTTGTCAGTGTTTCTTATGATTTTAGTGGTAAAGCAGAATTTAAAAATCCAAATATGAGGTAAACTCCCAGCAGAGACCCACATCCAATGGGTATATCCTCTGGTGTGTTGATGTTAATGTGTTGATGTTCTCCTTATCCACAGCCAGAATGATTTTGCAGTGCATGGTGATCGTACAGGTTTCCTGTTATATTCATCAGAGGTGTAGGGAGGGTGAAGTCTGTGAATCCCAAAAAATAGTAATTATACAGATGATTAACAAAACATGCACACGACAGTATTCATACCTTGGTTTCTGTGGTAAATGTGAATGAAAAAAAATGGTATACCTTGTCCATAATGTAGAGGCCTATGGGATATTCATTGAAGAGGTAAGGGAGGATGGTAAATGTGATCTGCATAATATTCCAAATACCAATTGACATACCTTTGTATGCCTCCTCGTCTGTATACCTACAGACACAAAAGTGAGCAGTTCAGTCATCTCCACCCAATACAGCTAGCCTTCAACATATTCTTATAGCCTACAGTACATATTCTTACATCTGTGTTGATTGATATCCATTGAATTGTGTCCATTTTCTGATTTAGAAAGATTTGCATAAATATGAAAAGATATTTTTCTGATGACACCATCTATCAATTTAGATCTTAAATTCAGGAGATCTTTACATTTTTCAGTTAAGTGCCTGCTCATGCTGTCCTTTCAAATTCATATCCAAATGTTTCAGTTGGGCAGTTAGGTTCCTGCAAGAACCCCCACCAACTAAGAAGATTCCTCGATGAACCCCACCTCCCATGGGGTTCTTGGAAGAACCTTTTAGGGGTCAATTTTCAGTGCCAAGAACCTTAAGGTTCTTTGAGGAACTTTGAGGATCTTAGAAGAACCCTTGTTGAACCCACCATTTTTAGAGTGTACCTTAACCTTCTCTGGCAAAGACTACATCAAAACTCAACAGGACAGGCAACGTATTCTCTGTTTCCCCACTCTCCCCACCGGATCTGCATCGCAGCAAACGGCGAGCGTCACAGACACCGGGAATCTTCACTTAACTGATCTTCCTCAACATTTAATGCCACCTCCGTTATCACTCCTTTCAACGGTGCCCTGCTCCGGAGAGGAAAGCAAGTCCCATTTATTGATCCGGAGTGCCCGCTCCCTTTGGGCTGAAGAAACACAATAAATCATCACACCTAGTTACTTTCACCAACTCAATAGTCCCCCAACCTCTTCTCTACCCAACCTACCACCACATATGGATCAGCAACAATGCAAGGATCCATTCTCTCCACAAATCTTACTCCCACTGGACCAAAATCATCCTTTATATCCGCGAACCGAGGCCGACCTCAGCGGTCCTTACTGCAGGAACTTTATCGACACTCTCGTCAGATTACATCTCAGAGCTACTGGAACACGTATCTCTATTTTTGCACTTGACGCCAAACTTCCTCGCCACACTGCTTCCCTCGCCACTCAACTTCTTCTCAACAGTCATCACTGCACCTGCCACCACATCGAATTCATCCTTACTCTCGTCACTCTCAATTTCCTCAAGTTCTTCCAAAAGTTTTGTGAAATCATTCCATAATTTCCTCATAACCATTTCCACCGTTCTCTTCTTTTTCTCGTCCATCATCTTCTCCTTCACCAGAACTTTCAGAAGGCCTGTGTAATCCCCCACTCCATGTTTATTCATAATATGCTCCACTGTCTTCCTTTATTTCATTTTCTGCCATCTTCTCCAATCGCTCCCATTCTCCAAACACTTCTCCCTGTGCAACCCACTATCAGCCTTTGTGCGCTACCGACATCTTAATCTCACTCCACCCTTGTACTTGATTGATTAATTATGGTCACTAATTAGTAAGGCACTCTGCTCACTTGGTTGTCTAGGTCAGTGGTTTCCAATCGCTTTGGGTTATTGTACCACCAGCTGAATTTTTCTCCATCCGAAGAACCCCTGAAGTACCCCCTCATGTGAATTTTACCAGTAGGCCTATGGTCTCATGAGTCTTCTCAAGTACCCCATGTGGATAGGCCAAGTACCCCCAGGGCTCCTAGTACCCCTGGTTGGGAACCACTAGTCCAGGTCTTAATTGTAAGGGAAATGAGTTTGGAATGAGTTAAGTGAACTGAATGACTGTTATGTGGCCTTGGCAGTCCTGATGCTCTGTGAACCAGTTCATTAGGCTACAGACTGGAGATTTCACCAGAGTTATCCAGGGATTCCCAAGAGCACAGACCCAGACACTTCAAGTGCCCTAATGACCCACATAGCGTGGCTTTTACATGGAGAATATGCTTGAAGAAAAGCCACCACAGGCGAATTATTCTATAAACCCATCATCATCAGTATCATTAAATGTCGTCTCGTCTCAATAAGGAGTGATAACTGATATGGTTACGATAAATAGTCTACATTTATTTATCAGACGCACGTAGGCTATATTCTCTCTTCAAAATGGGCTTCGAAACTTTCCTGCGGATACTAATAGACACTCACAGGCATAACAGTCAATTCTCGAGCGACCAACAGAGGCAGCATGCGGCTATCGACAGACAGAGCAGGTGCTCCCCAGCCTCCCTTGAAATAACCCTGATGCTTCGGTCCTCCTCCCTCCGTCAACACCCTCCCTCCCTCGCAGCCGACTCCAGCAAAATAACATATTGTCGTGTCCTGCTGGCGACTAGGGGAAGAACAATGTTTTACGAGAGTAGCATCGCGCGTGGAGACCTCTCTTCTCTTCCTGCTACTATAGCCCCGAAGGAAGGATTCCCGTTGATATAAACCGAGTAAAAGTGATGCCGAAGACTATGGGCTCTGTCTCCAGCGCTCTGTTTCTTTCCGCTCTGTCAGTGCAGTGGGTGTAGACGATGTGGACTTGATAGTGATGCGCAGCCAACAACAACAAAAAATATGAAATGCTTCTCCCGGTACCTTCCTTACCTCTTCAGACCCTCAAGCACCATCCTCTCCTCCAGCTGTCACACGGAAGGTAGGCTACGGACTTGTGATGTTATTGCGCGCGCGACTATGTGTGTGTGTGTGTGTGTGCGTGCGCGCGTGTCTGTGTGTGGGCACTGGGCAGCCAGCAGCAGGTTAGGTCGGGTCGGGAGACATCTCTTTATTTAGAGAGAGAGGAGTCTTGAGATTGAACGGGACGGAGCAGAACAGCGGACTGGTTTGTCTCACTCATATCACCCTGCTCTCCTCCCGTTTCTCAGGCGAAACAGCCAGTCAGGTTTGACATTTAAGACCGTGTCGGGAGGACCACTCTGGAGTTGGCTCAACTTGGCTGGGTTTCCTTTGTAGGCCTATTTGCATAATTCATGACTGCACCTGTCGATGTAAATTGTAGGAACTTTCAAGACAGGACATACAACCTTATCCCTCAGCCAAAGCTGAGTAGAGTAGACTACTCTGGTGGCAATTATAAGATGCTTGCAACACTGGATGCTGTTAAAAAAGAAACGAGGGAAATGTTGGACAGGTTGGACAGCTTTTCCGTCTGTCCAACCACGGAGGTCAATTGTTTTAGATTTTTGTTTTACCAGGTAAATTGACTGAGAACACGTTCTCATTTACAGCAACGACCTGGGGAATAAATGAGCCAATTGGAAGCTGGGGATGATTAGGTGGACATGATGGTATGAGAGGTAGATTGGGAATTTAGCCAGGACACCGGGGTTAACACCCCTACTCTTACGATAAGTGCCATGGGATCTTTTACTGACCACGAAGACTCAGGACACCCATTTAACATCCCATCTGAAAGATAGCACTCTACACAGGGCAATGTGCCCAATCACTGTCCTGTGACATTGGGATCTTTTTTTAGACCAGAGGAAAGAGTGCCTCTTACTGGCCCTCCAACACCACTTCCAGCAGCATATGGTCCAGGGACTGACCCTGCTTAGCTTCAGTGATAAGTCAGCAGTGGGATGCAGGGTGGTACGCTGCTGGCCAAGGACATGTCATCTGACCATGACAACCAAAACAACGTTATGTAAGGCTTCATAAGAGCCCATTAGGTTAAGTTTATGATTAACCTAATGTATTATTATTAAGTTGTTATTATTAAGTCATTACGTTTATTGACATAGACCGTCTCAGTAACATCATCAACTCAAACTGCTGTTTTAAGTGCAATGTCACAGGATTATGTCGTCATTGTAACCAACTTTCATCATAGGCAAACCTTGTATGAGATGCAGTATGTTGAATTTGTACCTTTTGAAACCTACATTGGATCTTCAGATAAAACAAACAATGGGCTGGGCAGCACTTCCTGCTGGAGAGTTGATCTACAACTATTTATTTATTAGGTCTCTTGTCCAGGGTTTTGACCAAGCCCTGCTTAGCTTTTATATTTGTCACTGGCTACTACAAATGTGCTATGGTGAGAATTATTATTATAGAGATGTCTTAATAACTAAATATATTCACTGTTGGAGTTGAAGTCATCCTAAAGGGGAGGTTTAACAATGCAAATGGAATGTAACCATACTTTATAAGTCATATATCATCGATTGTATTATTTAGGCCTACATAGCATTTGCCAAGTCATCCCAGGGTTCAACAAAGCATAGAGAGTACATATAGGCCTAGGGTTTCAAGCGTTGGTTGATTTCAAATGTAGTCTTCAAGTTAATCATTAACACCGTATGTTGGATTCACATCTCCGTCTCAACCAAAAATCTTAGTTAAAGAATAGGACTAAATCAAAGTAAACTTTATTTAAAGTTTGATAAGATTGGATTTAGTCCTATTCTTTAACTTTTTGGTTGAGATGGAGACATGAATCCAACATATTGATTATGAATTTGTAGACAAACTGGGATATTGAATTGTGTTTGGTTGTCAATGCAACATTTTAAGGAGATCTTCTGCTTGGATAGTTCCATCTGTGCCACTGACTTAGGCTGGCTTTAATTCCAGCGCCAATATTGCAAATAGCTTATTGAAGGGGTGCCTCAGAATGGCAGATGTGTTGTGGTTGGTAACCATGGCTGCGGGCTGGAGGTAGACTAGTAGTCTTGATGTTGATCTATTGAGGGGATTTTTTCATGTGACGAAAAAAAATGTGTTCAGACTCATTATAAACCAGCTCATCACATGTACATCAGGCACCCTACAGGACTAAGGGCCATTTGCATTTAATCACTCACCAAATCCTTCAGAATAAGCCTCGTTCAAAGGCTCTCAACAAAGGCTGTCCTGGAAGTATTCTCCATTTTAATTTCAGAAAGGAGTTTGTTGTGATTTCCATGGGCATATTGTGTAATAGTGTGGGTCTGGCCTGCCTCTCCCAGGGGGCTGACGTGATCACATCTAGCTTTTGTGGAACCAGGTGGTGATATCAGTTGTGTAACCCCCCCCCCCCCAAGGAGAGGAGTGCAGCTGGGTCATTTTGCCCATTTCAGCCTGGCTGGGAGGGAGAAGTGCAGCCCTTGAGAATTACAAGCAACACACACACACACACACACACACACACACACACACACACACACACACACACACACACACACACACACACACACACACACACACACACACACACACACACACACACACACACACACACACACACACACACACACACACACACACACATACACACACACACACACATACACACACAGAGAGACACAGATACACACAGGCACAATGTACCCCCAGGTCTCCATCAGCAGGCAATGAGAAAAGGAGATCACTCTTGCTAAGCTCCAGTTTGCCACATCACACTGTAACTGGACCCTATAGCTTTGAGGGAGGGAAGATTTCTCTTGTGGCCATCACAGCGTATCTGGGGGACGGGGGTAATGGACACATATACCCCTCTAGGGTCGGTCATCAATAGGGCCTGAATTACTGCCAAGGTGGGAGGAATATCAAGGGATATCTGAAGCTCTCTCTCTCGCCTCTCTGTCTCTCTCTGTCTTTCTCTCTCTGTCTCTCTCTGTCTCTCTCTGTCTTTCTCTCTCTGTCTCTCTCTGTTTCTCTCTGTCTGTCTGTCTGTCTGTCTGTCTGTCTGTCTGTCTGTCTGTCTGTCTGTCTGTCTGTCTCTCTCTCTCTCTCGCTCTCTCTCTCTCTCTGTCTCTCTGTCTCTCTGTCTCTCTGTCTCTAGGATTGATGTGGTCTGATAAAGGGGGATGGGGCGAATATTTCAGGGCCTTTGTCAATTCAGATTGCCTCAGCAGGGTGCCATCTCTCATCCTTGTTTCTAAACCCCATCTGTAGGCCTCCTCTCCCTCTCTGCCTCTCTCTCCCTCGCCGCCTCTCTTTCCCTCTCTGCCTCTCTCTCTCTCTCTCTCTCTCTCTCTCTTTGCCTCATCTCCCTCTATTGACCCCTACCAGCCCCTCTGTTGTCAGCCTGTGTGTTGCGGCCTGCTCCAATGAGCCACGATGAGCCACTCTTCAACCTCTGGCTATTGGGTGACGGTGATATTGGCATCCCCTCTGCCCCCTGGGTCCAACGGCCCAGTCACCTCAGTTGGACATACTGTAATAGAGGGGTGAACGCCACGTAGGAGAGCTCTGCGTCACAGATTGATCTTTCGATTGGGATTTGGCCGAAGGAGACAGGGACAGGGAGGGCTGGTGCCTGGTGTTGACTGTCCCACAGAGATGAGCTGTGCGGGGCAGCATGAGGAGAAACTGTGTGTACATCCCAAATAGCACTGTATTCCCTACATAAGGCACTATTTTTGAGCAGGGCCCATATGGACTCACCCAGTAGAGGACAAACTGAGCTGTCAGGAGGGATCTGATACACAGTATACTGAATGTATGATCGTATATATGGTTGATACACAGTATACGGATGTATGATCGTATATATGGTTGATACACAGTATACTGTATGTATGATCGTATATAGTGTGCTCTACTGTGTACTGTACTGAATTCTACTCCACTCTATTCTAGTCTACAGTACATTAAATGACTGTATTGTACTGAACTATACTTTTCTTTACTGAACTATACTTCACTTTTCTTTAATATTCTGTACTGTACTTTACTGTGCTCTAAAGTACTGTAATGTACTATACTGTACTGTACTGAACTATACTCTACATGTATTTACTGTACTGTGCTGGACGTCCTGTGTCGGTCTGTGCTTAGTTGGTGAGGATGTTGGTTACAGTAAATGGAAAGAGAGGGGCTTATGGGTAGGTGTCACTAAGAGCTGTGAGAGGTGGCATTAATGAGAGAGACAGAGAGTTACAACACTGTATATAGACATAATATGACATTTGAAATGTCTTTATTCTTTTGGAACTTGTGTGAGTGTAATATTTACTGTTAACTTTTTATTGTTTTATTTATTTGTTTATCCATTTCACTTGATTTGGCATTGTTGCCATTTTAATTCTCCACATTTTTGGCATGGGGTAGAGGGAAGGTTTTGCAATTTTACAACTCATTTCATGCAATTCTACTCATTTTGGCATGGTGCAGAGAGGAAAATGAACTTTTTTACAGCTCATTTTCTGCAATTGTACAATTGTTTTTCATAGGGGGAGAGACATTTTTGCATTAATATGATATCTGAACGAGACTAAGTTACAAAATCAATGGGGGCCCCCCGGCTGGTAATTTGACCATGATAACAAGTTTAGATAGCTGGCCGCTAAACTAACTTAGTATGTTAGCTGACATGGGCTGATTGACTGACTGTTACTGACTGACATAACAAGACAAAAACTGCTGATGCACACCCACATTTTTAAATTTCACCTGCTACTATCCTAACAGTAAAATGAGAACCCCACTGCTAATACAGGCAGCAGCATTCATTTTAGTAGTAATAATAGTAGCATGTTTAGTCTAATATTGTCCATATTATTTGTTCTATATTTCTATCCACTGTTTTACTATCCACTGTTGTCATTCTATTGCTGTTATTTCTATTATATATTTATTTTTATGATTGACTTTTTAATCACTTTTATTTATTATTTTATTACAATGTATATTGTAAACATTGTACTTTGGCAATCTTTACGCAATGTCTTTCAGGCCAATGAAACAATTTGATTTTGAATTTGAAGAGGTAGAAGTAGAGACAGCACCCTACAATCACACTACACTGTGAGAATAAGAGACAGACACACTACACTGTGGAAGAAGAGGAGACAGACACACTACGCTGTGGAAGAAGAGGAGACAGACACACTACGCTGTGGAAGAAGAGGAGACAGACACACTACGCTGTGGAAGAAGAGGAGACAGACACACTACGCTGTGGAAGAAGAAGAGAAAGACACACTACACCGTGGAGGAAGAAGAAGAGACAGACACGCTACACTGTGGAAGAAGAAGAGACAGACATGTGACACTGTGGAAGAAGAAGAGACAGACACACTATGCTGTGGCAGAAGAAGAGACAGACACACTACACTGTGGAGGAAGAAGAGGAGACAGACACACTACACTGTGGAGGAAGAAGAAGAGACAGACACACTACACTGTGGAAGAAGAAGAAGAGACAGACACACTATGCTGTGGAGGAAGAAGAAGAGACAGACACACTATGCTGTGGAGGAAGAAGAAGAGACAGACACACTACACTGTGGAGGAAGAAGAAGAGACAGACACACTACACCGTGGAGGAAGAAGAAGAGACAGACACACTATGCTGTGGAGGAAGAAGAAGAGACAGACACACTATGCTGTGGAAGAAGAAGAGACAGACACACTACACTGTGGAGGAAGAAGAGGAGACAGACACACTACACTGTGGAAGAAGAAGAAGAGACAGACACACTATGCTGTGGAGGAAGAAGAAGAGACAGACACACTATGCTGTGGAGGAAGAAGAAGAGACAGACACACTACACTGTGGAGGAAGAAGAAGAGACAGACACACTACACTGTGGAGGAATAAGAAGAGACAGACACACTATGCTGTGGTGGAAGAAGAAGAGACAGACACACTACACTGTGTAGGAAGAAGAAGAGACAGACATACTATGCTGTGGAGGAAGAAGAAGAGACAGACACACTACACTGTGGAGGAAGAAGAAGAGACAGACACACTATGCTGTGGAGGAAGAAGAAGAGGCAGACACACTACACTGTGGAGGAAGAAGAAGAGACAGACACGCTACACTGTGGAAGAAGAGACAGACACATTATGCTGTGGAAGAAGAAGAGACAGACACACTGTGCTGTGGAAGAAGAAGAGACAGACAGGGGGAAACTGCTGTGGAAGCCAAGTGAGCGTTGGCTTAATGCAGGCTTGTTTACCCTTGCTTTTTTTTTGTCTCAGCTCCATCCGTCTCTCTCGTCGGCAGCCTGTCTGTTCCAGGTTCAAGCTCTTGTCATTTTTCAGTTGAATTTCATTTATTTTTTCTACGTCCCATAATGTATTTAGCCTTGAGTGTTTCAGTTATTCTGGGGGAGTGAGTGATAGTCCATATCAGAGTTTTCGAATATTATTACAATACGTTCCGTTCCGCAGATGATGAGCATGGGAAATGTTAGTCGGCGTAGCTAGCTATGATCAGAGAAACGTTTAATTGGTTCTCTGTTTTCTATGATAAGTCAGAATCAGACTGTGTAGTCATACATTCTGAACCCTTGTTAGTGAGGGCTACATGTCTATGAAAATGGAGTATGAGTATTTCATCTGTTTTCATCTAAGTCTGAGAAATAAAAGTAGTTAGTTCCTCGGATACAGAAGCACCCTGATCCAATGATTACACTGCCCAAGTTTCTGAAATAACAACAGACATTTGACAAGGTCAGATATATAGATTTTAGGAAACATAATTGTGGAAGGTTATTATCATACGTGATATAACCAGACTTGTTTTGTGTCTGTGAAAAACACAAATATCAATCAGTTGTGGATCTGGTTGTCACCTGAACCCCAGCCCACCACTGATCTAGTTCAGCAGGCCATGCGGGCAAGTATGGGTAGCTGCAGCCCAAAATGGCGATCAGAGTATGGGCGAGTGGGTGTGTATAAAGAAGTGGGTGTGTGGAAAGAGAATCAGCTAATTGGGCAGATTTGTTGCCACTCAAAACCATTTTGCGTGGCTGATTAGGCTGCGTGACGAGTTGATAAGCCGGTGGTAATGACTAGTTCAGTTGTGTTGTATGGAGATGCTTACCGACCTGAGGTGCTTCCCACCGGGCAGCTGTATCATGGTGTCGCCGGCGGTAGCGAACATGGATTTTTTTTCCCACCTCCCTTGATTTGATGTCAAGTAAGTTAGCAGCCTACACAGGAAACAACTAATATTGATTGTCACCTTGATACAGTACATACATACGGTCAATGGGGGAGATCATGAACGGCAGCAACAACAACACAGTGTCCTTGGCTCCCGTTTGCCAAGCACTACTGTCCCTCAACAGCGTGGGAAGTGGCTACCTAGTCGCCAATATCAGGGTCACAGTAAGCACATGCATTTCACACATACAAGTAACAGTACTTTTAGTACTTTAAATAAAAAATAAACAATCGTCAGTTTTATAACTGAAAATGTACATTTGTTTGTGTTGAAATAACAGTGAAATACAACTTAGACTCATCCTCTAACAGAAGTCCAAAGTCTTGCGGTATGGTATAGTTGCGTGGGAAGAATTGCAGCTCAATCAAAACCGTCTAACCTATAGCAGAGCGCTTTCGACACACCCACTCCTTTCCACACGCCGACCACTTTCCTCTCGACACACCCACTCCTTTCCACACGCCCACTACTTTCCTTTCGACACCCCACTCCTTTCCACACGCCCACTACTTTCCTTTCGACACACCCACTCCTTTCCACACGCCGACTACTTTCCTCTCGACACACCCACTCCTTTCCACACGCCGACTACTTTCCTTTCGACACCCCAGTCCTTTCCACACGCCGACTACTTTCCTTTCGACACACCCACTCCTTTCCACACGCCCACTACTTTCCTTTTGACACCCCACTCCTTTCCACACGCCGACGACTTTCCTTTCGACACACCCACTCCTTTCCACACGCCCACTACTTTCCTTTTGACACACCCACTCCTTTCCACACACCCACTACTTTCTTTTCGATACACCCACTCCTTTCCTCACACCCACTACTTTCCTTTTAACACACCCACTCATGTCCACACGCCCACTACTTTCTTTTCGATACACCCACTCCTTTCCTCACACCGACTACTTTCCTTTCGACACACCCACTCCTTTCCACACGCCGACGACTTTCCTTTCGACACACCCACTCCTTTCCACACACCCACTACTTTCCTTTTGACACACCCACTCCTTTCCACACACCCACTACTTTCTTTTCGATACACCCACTCCTTTCCTCACACCGACTACTTTCCTTTCGACACACCCACTCCTTTCCACACGTCCACTATTTTCCTTTCGACACCCCACTCCTTTCCACACGCCCACTACTTTCCTTTTGACACACCCACTCCTTTCTACACACCCACTAATTTCCACACGCCCACTACTTTCTTTTTGATACACCCACTCCTTTCCTCACGCCCACTACTTTCCTTTTAACACACCCACTCATTTCCACACGGCCACTACTTTCTTTTTAACACACCCACTCATTTCCACACGGCCACTACTTTCTTTTCGATACACCCACTCCTTTCCACACACCCACTACTTTCCTTTCAACACACCCACTCCTTTTCACACGCCCACTACTTTTCTTTCAAAACACACCCACTCACCCATACTCCGGTCGCCATATTGGGCTGGAGCTACCCACTTCTCCATGCGTGCAGGAACACTATTCACAGACACCAATACTCTATGGTAGTAGCCTTATATGTAATCTACAGTGCCTTCAGAAAGTATTCACACCACTTTGACTTTTTCCTAATTTTGTTGTGTTACAAAGTGGGATTAAAATGGATTTAATTGTAATTTTTTGGCAACGATCTACACAAAATGCTCTGTAATGTCAAAGTGGAAGAAAAATTCTATGTCTAAGAGCTAGCACACCTGGATTGTACAATATTTGCCCATTATTCTTGGAAAAATGCTTCAGGCTCTGTCAAGTTAGTTGTTGATCATTGCTAAACAGCCATTTTCAAGTCTTGCCATAGTTTGTCAAGCCGATTTAAGTCAAAACTGTAATTAGACCAATCAGGAACATTCAATGTCGTCTTGGTAAGCAACTCTATTGTATATTTGTCCTTGTGTTTTAGGTAATTGTCCTGCTGAAAGGTAAATTTGTCTCCTGTTGGAAAGCAGACTGAACCAAGTTTTTCTCTAGGATATTGCCTATACGATATATTTTTATCCTAAAAAACTGCCTAGTCCTTGCTGATGACAAGCATACCCATAATATGATGCAGCCACCACCATGCTTGAAAATATGAAGAATGGTACTCAGTGATGCGTTGTGTTGGATTTGCCCCAATTATAACACTTTGTATTCAGGAAAGTATTTTTTTTTCACATATTTTTTGCAGTTTTACTTTAGTGCCTTATTGCAAACAGGATGCATGTTTTGGAATATTTGTATTCTGTACAGGCGTCACTCTGTCAATTAGGTTAGTATTGTGGAGTAACTACAATGTTGTTGATCCATCCTCTGTTACCTCCCATCACAGCGAATAAACCTTGTAACTGTATTAAAATGATCATTGGCCTCATGGTGAAATCCCTGAGCGGCTTCCTTCCTCTCCAGCAACTGAGTTAGGAAGGGCTCCTGTATCTTTATAGTGACTGGGTGTACAGATACACCATCCAAAGTCTAATTTATAACTTTGCCAAGCTCAAAGGGATATTCAATGTCTGCTTTTTTCTTTACCCATCTACCAATAGGTGCCCTTCTTTGCGAACCATTGCAAAACCTCCCTGGTCTTATTGGTTGAATCTGTGCTTGAAATTCACTACTCGACTGAGGAACAGGACAATTATCTGTATGTTTGGGGTACAGAGATGGGGTAGTAATTTAAAATTCTCGTTAAACACTATTATTGCACACAGAGTGAGTCCATGCAACTTATTATTTAAATTGTTAAGCACATTTTTACTCCTGAACTTATTTAGGCTTACCATAACAAAAGGGTTGAATACTTATTGGCTGACGGCTCTGGACGCTCATGGCTGGCTGACGGCTCTGGACGCTCATGGCTGGCTGACGGCTCTGGACGTTCATGGCTGTAGGGCAGCTCATGACTGGAGGGCAGCTCATGACTGTAGGGCAGCTCATGACTGGAGGGCAGCTCATGACTGGAGGGCAGCTCATGACTGGAGGGCAGCTCATGACTGGAGGGCAGCTCATGACTGGAAGGCAGCTCATGACTGGAAGGCAGCTCATGACTGGAAGGCAGCTCATGACTGGAGGGCAGCTCATGACTGGAGGCCAGCTCATGACTGGAGGCCAGCTCATGACTGGAGGGCAGCTCATGACTGGAGGGCAGCTCATGACTGGATGACGGCTCTGGCGGATCCTGGCTGTACGGCTCTGGCGGATCCTGGCTGTACGGCTCTGGCGGATCCTGTCTGGTTGGCGGCTCTGGCAGATCCTGTCTGGTTGGCGGCTCTGGCAGATCCTGTCTGGTTGGCGGCTCTGGCAGATCCTGAATGACGACTGGCTCTAGCGGCTCCTGACTGACTATCGGCTCTGACGGCTCGGGACAGACGGGCGGCTCTAATGGCTCGGGACAGACGGATGGCTCAGACGGCACTGGGCAGACGGATGGCTTAGATGGCGCTGGGGAGACGGATGGCTCAGATGGCGGTGGGGAGAAGGATGGCTCAGATGGCGCTGGGGAGACGGATGGCTCAGATGGCGCTGGCCGGATGAGGCGCACTGTAGGCCTGGTGCGTGGTGCCGGAACTGGAGGCACCGGACTGGAGACACGCACTTCAAGCCTAGTGCGGGGAGCCGGGACAGGGCACACTGGACTCTCAAAGCTTACTATTTGCGTGGTGCGTGGTACCGGCACTGGTGGCACCGGGCTGAGTGCACGCACATCAGGACGAGTACAGGGAGAAGGAACAGTGTGTACAGGGCTCTGGAGACGCACAGGTGGCTTAGTGCGTGGTGCCGGAACTGGAGGCACTGGGCTGGAGACACGCACCATAGGGAGAGTGCGTGGAGGAGGAGCTGGTGGTACTGGGCTGGGGCGGGGAGGTGGCGCCGGATATACCGGACCGTGCAGGCGTACTGGTTCCCTTGAGCACCGAGCCTGCCCAACCTTACCTGGTTGAATGCTCCGCGTCGCCCGCCCAGTGCGGGGAGGTGGAATAACCCGCACCGGGCTATGAAGGCGAACCGGGGACACCATGCGTAAGGCTGGTGCCATGTAAGCCAGCCCGAGGAGACGTACTGGTGGCCAGATATGTAGAGCCGGCTCAATACTCAATCTAGCCCTAGCAGTGCGGGGAGGTGGAGTAACCCGCACCGGGCTATGAACCCGTACAGGAGACACCGTGCGCTATACTGCGTAACATGGTGTCTGCCCGTACTCCCGCTCTCCACGGTTAGCCTGGGAAGTGGGCGCAGGTCTCCTACCTGCCCTTGGCCCACTACCTCTTAGCCTCCCCCCAATACATTTTTGGGTAGTACTCACAGGCTTTTCGGGCTTCCGTGCTAGACGCGTCCCCTCATAACGCCGGTTCCCTTCTCCGGTTGCCTCCGCTCTCCGAGCTGCCTCCAGCTGTTCCCATGGGCGGCGATTCACCTCCACTTTAGCCCATGGTCCTTTTCCTTCCATGATCTCCTCCCAAGACCAGAAATCCTGCTTTGTGCGCTGTCCGTTAATCCGCTGCTTGATCCGGGTTTGGTGGGTGATTCTGTAGGCTTTCTAGCTCTTCCTCCTCCTCGGACGAGGAGAGGAGAGAGGGATCGGAAGACCGATATGCAGCGAGGTATGATGACATGATTTATTTAAGACACGACAAAACAACGAAGACAGAAAACGAACTATACTTGAATTAACTAACAAAATAACAAAACGAATGTGTAGACAGACCTGAACAATACGAACTTACAAATAACACGAAGAACGCACGAACAGGGAAAATAGACTACACAAAAGAACGATGTACAAAACAAACCGAAAACAGTCCCGTGTGGTGCGCAGACACAGACACGGAAGACAATCACCCACAAACAAACAGTGTGAACACACCTACCTTAATATGAATATGAGGAAATGAAAAACACCTGCCTCTAATTGAGAGCCATATCAGGTCACCCAAAACCAACATAGAAACAGAAAACATAGACTGCCCACCCACACTCACGTCCTGACCAACTAACACATACAAAACTAACAGAAACCAGGTCAGGAACGTGACAGTTTCATTTTTAATTAATTTGTAAACATTTCTAAAAACATAATTCCATTTTGACAATATGTGGTATTGTGTGTAGATCAGTGACAATTTAATTCATTTTAAATTCAGGCTGTAACACAACAACATTTGGAAAGATTCAAGGGGTATGAATACTTTCTAAAGGCACTGTATGTGCAGAAGCAGCTGTGTGTGAACTTGGTAAATAAGAACACAGACACAGCAGAAGGGCACTGGAGTTCAGATCCCTGAGGAGATGCTAAACATCAGGAGAAGAGTATTTCATTCTATTTGTTTCAATATATGTACAGTGCATTCGGAAAGTATTCAGACCCCTTGACTTTTTCCAAATTTTGTTACGCTACCTTCGCCCCAGTCTGAGGTCCTGAGCGGTCTGGAGCAGCTTTTCATCAAGGATCTCTCTGGACTTTGCTCCGTTCATCTTTACCTCGATCCTGACTAGTCTCCCTGTCCCTGCTGCTGAAAAACATCCCCCCAGTATGATGCTGCCACTGCCATGCTTCACCGTAGGGTTAGTGCCAGGTTTCCTCCAGACGTGATGCTTGGCATTCAGGCCAAAGAGTTTCATCAGACCAGAAAAACTTGTTTCTCATGGTCTGAGAGTCCTTTAGGTGCCTTTTGGCACACTCCAAGCCGGCTGTCATGTGCCTTTTATTGAGGAGTGGCTTCCGTCTGGCCACTGTCATCTCCACAGAGGAACTCTGGAGCTCTGTCAGAGTGACCATTGGGTTCTTGGTCACCTCCCTGACCAAGGTCCTTCTTCTCCGATTGAAATTTGGAACCATCAAGACTCTTCCTAGAGCTGGCAACCCGGCCAAACTTCTTCCATTTAAGAATGATGGTGGCCACTGTGTTCTTGGGGACCTTCAATGCTGCAGACATTTTTTGGTACCCTTCCCCAGGTCTGTGCCTCGACACAATTCTGTCTCTGAGCTTTACGGACAATTCCTTCGACCTCATGGCTTGCTTTTTGCTCTGACATGCTCTGTCAATTGTGTGACCTTATATAGACAGGTGTGTGCCTTTCCAAATCATGTCCAATCAATTGAATTTACCACAGGTGGACTCAAATCAAGTTGTAGAAACATCTCAAGTGTTGGGTTCTAAATATCAGAGTAAGAAAGGATGATCAATGGAAACAGGACACACCTGAGCTCAATTTCGAGTCCCATAGCAAAGGGTCTGAATACTTATGTAAATAATAACGGTTTTTAATTTGATTACATTTGCAAAATGCTATGCCATTATGGGTATTGTGTGTAGATTGATGAGAAAAATAAATAATTTAATCAATTTTAGAATAAGGCTGCAACGTAACAAAATGTGGAAAATGGGAATGGGTCTGAATACACAGAATGCACTGTATATTTCAAATCAAATCAAATTGTATTTGTCACATGCGCCCAATACAACAGTGAAATGCTTACAAGCCATTCACCAACAATGCAGTTTTCAGAACAATACCTAAAAAAATAAATAAAAGTAACAAATAATTAAAGAGCAGCAGTAAAATAACAATAGCGAGGATATATACAGGGGGCAGCGTAAAAGAGGGTGGGGGTGTCACGTTCTGACCTTAGTTCTATTGTATTTTCTTTGTTTTAGTATGGTCAGGGCGTGAGCTGGGTGGGTTATCTATGTTCGTTTTTCTATTTTTTTTTTTTTAGTTTGGCCTGGTATGATTCTCAATCAGAGGCAGGTGTCGTTTGTTGTCTCTGATTGAGAATCCTACTTAGGTAGCCTTTTTTCACCTGGGTTTCGTGGGTGTTTATTTTCCGTGTCAGTGTTTGCTCCACACGGAACTGTTTCGGTTTGTATTTCACGTATCGTTTATTGTTATGTTTCTGTGTTCGTTCGTTATTAAAGAAAATGAACATGTACCACGCTGCGCATTGGTCCTTCTCTCTTTCTCCCAACGAAGATCGTTACAGGGGGGGCAATAGTCTGGGTAGCCATTTGATTAGATGTTCAGGAGTCTTATGACTTGGTGGTAGAAGCTGTTTAGAAGCCTTGGTGCTCCGGTAATGCTTGCCGTGCAGTAGCAGAGAGAATAGTCTATGACTAGGGTGGCTGGAGTCTTTGACAATTTTTAGTGCCTTCCTCTGACACCGCCTGGTATAGAGGTCCTGGAGGCAGGAAGCTTGTCCCAGTGATGTACTGGGCCGTACGCACTACCCTCTGTAGTGCTTTGCGGTTGGAGGCCGAGCAGTTGCCATACCAGGCAGTGATGCACTCGATGGTGCAGCTGTAGAACCTTTTGAGGATCTGAGGACCCATGCCAAATATTTTCAGTCTCCTGAGGGGGAATAGGTTTTGTCGTGACCTCTTCAGTACTGGCTAGGTGTGCTTGGACCATGTTAGTTTGTTGGTGATGTGGACACCAAGGTACTTGAAATTCTCAACCTGCTCCACTTACAGCCCCGTCAATGAGAATGTGGGCATGCTCTGTCCTACTGAGGGAGAGGTTGTTGTCCTGGCACCACACGGCCAGGTCCTGACCTCCTCCCTATAGGCTGTCTCATCGTTGTCGGTGTCGGCAAACTTAATGATGGTGTTGGAGTCGTGCCTGGCCGTGCAGTCATGAGTGAACAGGGAGTACAGGAGAGGACTGAGCACGCACACCTGAGAGGTGCCCATGTTGAGGATCTGCATGGTGAATGTGTTTTTACCTATCCTTACCACCTGGTGGCAGCCCGTCAGGAAGTCCAGGATCCAGTTTCAGAGGGAGGTGTTTAGTCCCAGGGTCCTTAGCTTAGTGATGAGCGTTGAGGGCACTATGGTGTTGAACGCTGAGCTGTAGTCAATGAATAGCATTCTCACATAGGTGTTCCTTTTTTCAAGGTGGGAAAGGGCAGTGTGGAGTGCAATAGAGATTGCATCATCTGTGGATCTGTTGGGGCGGTATGCAAATTGGAATGGGTCTAGGGTTTCTGGGATAATGGTGTTGATGTGAGCCATGACCAGCCTTTCAAAGCACTTCATAGATACAGACGTGAGTTCTATGGGTCGATAGTTTAGGCAGGTTACCTTAGTGTTCTTGAGCACAGGGACTATGGTGGTCTGCTTGAAACGTGTTGGTATTACAGACTCAGACAGGGAGAGGTTGAAAATGTCAGTGTATACACTTGCCAGTTGGTCAGCGATTGCTCGGAGTACACGTCCTCAGAATCTGTCTGGGCCTTGTGAATGTTGACCTGTTTAAAGTTCTTACTCACATCGGCTGCGGAGAGCGTGATCACGCAGTCGTCCAGAACAGCTGATGCTCTCATGCATGTTTCAGTGTTACTTTCCTCGTAGTGAGCATAGAAGTAATTTAGCTCGTCTGGTAGGCGTCTGTTACTGGGCAGCTCTCGGCTGTGCTTCCCTTTGTATTCTGTAATAAATTGCTAGCCCTGCCACATCCGACGAGCATCGGAGCCGGTGTAGTATGATTCGATCTTAGTCCTGTATTGATGCTTTGCCTGTTTGATGGTTCGTCGGAGGGCATAACGGGATTTCTTATAAGCTTCCGGGTTAGAGTCCCGCTCCTTGAAAGCCGCAGCTCTACCCTTTAGCTCAGTGCGGATGTTGCCTGTAATCCATGGCTTCTGGTTGGGGTATGTACATACAGTCGTTGTGGGGACGACGTCATCAATGCACTTATTGATGAAGGCAGTGACTGATGTGGTGTACTCCTCAATGCCATTGGAAGAATCCCGGAACATATTCCAGTCTGTGCTAGCAAAACAGTCCTGTAGTTTAGCATCTGCTTCATCTGACCACTTTTTTATTGATCGAGTCACTGGTGCTTCCTGCTTTAATTTTTGCTTGTAAGCAGGAATCAAGAGGATAGAATTATAGTCAGATTTGCCAAATGGAGGGTGAGGGAGAGATTTGTACGTGTCTCTGTGTGTGGAGTAAAGGTGGTCTAGAGTTTTTTCCCCTCTGGTTGCACATTCAACATGCTGGTAGAAATGAGGTAATGGATGGGTAGTGTAAAACATGGAGGCAATTTAAGCTGCTCTCGATAATGGAGAGAGTGCCAAGCAACCAGGCATTGATATGAGCTGCTGTTAGAAGAGCAGGGTTTCAAATGAACACACAGTTCACAGTTCAACCTATGGGCCTTGTTTTTATAGTGGTGTGTTAAAATAACTAAGTGGTTTGTATTGTGGCCAATTTTAGCTGAGTAACACTGTGAACATACACTTTATGCATTGTCCCTTACGAGGGGGAGAAGGGGGGGGGGGGGGGAACAGAAAAGTGCAGTGATAAAATGGCAAAATTTATTGTGATTGCGATTCCTCTCTACGAATGAATAGTCCATGGCCTCACGGTTAAGTTGATTGAAAACATTACCCCGATGTTGATTGCAATGGTTTGCACTGTAGGCTTAGAAAAAAGTGGGGTTTTTCTAGACTGGTGCTTGAAGCATATCCGTCTCTAACAAATGAGCCTTCCATAGGGCCTCTGGGAAATGTCTACACACAGTATTTGACAGAAAACAGCGTCCCTTGTCGAACTGCATTCCTGGTAATAGAACTGTCCATACAACGAGAAACAGCGATTCTCCATGTATCTCTTTAGTGTGGAACAATTGCATTGGTGGTTCGTCAACTGCAGACAATTCCGCAGGTGGACTCGTGATGGCATGCTCACCGTGACCAGGCGGCCGGCCGATGGTGATCTAGCTGGGCTGTGGAAGTGAAATCGGTAGCCATGCTAATCTCCTCATGGGCTGACAATGACTCATGACAGATTGAGCTCGGGTCGACGGAGGTAGAGTCTTTATCCTCCATCCGTGGCTATTTAAAAAGTGAACTTTGTTTTTCCATAACTTGACTAGTTCGCATGAGCAAAGAATTGCAGAGGGTCAAAACTAATTACGCACTGTTAGCTACCTAGTAGGTACGTGTGTGTGTGTGTGTGTGTGTCCTATTTAAAAATATATATATTTTAAGCCAGCCTGATTAGGTGGGCCAGTGTTCAATCTGGCAGGACCTCTGCCCAGCCTGGCCCTGCCAAGGCTTCGCCTCTGGCATAGCCACATTTAGATTAGCTCCCACCCCCATGCTTGCCTGGCAGCGTTTGATCCTGTTTGGGCCTTCTTGTGTGTTTCTGCTCTGATGAAAGGGAAACACAGCCCAGTCTTTCCCAGGCTTTCTGCTGCACCTCCTGGTGCTCAGCATCACACAGATAGCTGACGGAAGGAAGCACTCTGATCATCTGACAGAGAAAAGGAGAGGAGGACTCAGCAAAAAGACGATTCACAGAAAAACGTGTTTCCTTCCTCCTCTCTGCATCGCTTCCCACCCACAGAGTTTTTGTTGTTGTTGTTGCTGAGTGACTTATCAAGAAGCTGTTGGAACTGAGGAAGGAGATTTTTTGAATCCTGCTTGAAAGTAACAAAGGTCATTCGTCAGCATTTGTCAACAGATGCTAAGCGTGTAATTGGAAGTAAGAGTGCCCTCGTGTACAGCACAGCCACGTTTTTTAGTTTCAGGAAGGCTTTTATAAAAGTGCTTTGTGATTCCTGGTGCTCTGCCTCTGACACCAAATGCAGTAATGATTATACGCAGTGTTTCTGCTCGTGTCATGAAGAAGATATCATTTGGCTCCCGCCCAATTATGCAGCCTTCAATTAAATTCATATTCAGCCAGTGAGCAGAACCAGCTTGACTTTTCCCTGCGTAGATCATGTGCTGCTCCTAGCTGTGTGCTGTGCTGCAGACCGGGTACACTTCTGCAGTAGCTACACTCTATGGTGGACAGTGGTGGAGCCTCCCATACACTCAGAAGGGAGGGGCCCTTTGCTCACAGACCTAGTTTAGCCTTCTTTCCCTCTGCAAAGGCTTTCTAAAGCGATGACAAGAGACCAGGGCGAGGCTCAGAGAAGCAGAACTACTGTGAGATATCCGTATTATTAACATGTTCCAATCAAGGAGACTGTATGTAGACCTATGTTCTGTAAATCTCTCCTGTCCCCTCACTATACCTTGTACACTGACGAAAGCCCATTTCAATACTCAAGCTATCCTTGCAAGAGGTAGTTAAGTAGGTAGGCTATTCGGCGCCATGGACAGAGGACATTTATCTCCTGTGTAGGAGCGGGGATAAAAGCGCTGCTCTAACCTTTCTTGCTTGGGTGAAGACCCCAGTGGGTGAAAGCGGCCATGTAATTTGCAGGGTGAATGGGCTGAGTGACAGAACAAACAAATGGGTCTGGGAGAGGAGGCGGAGACCCAGTGCTGTAACTTTAGTTTCAGTCTCTCTCTCGCTCTCGCTCCCTCGCTCTCTCTCGCTCTAATTCCTCTTTTTCTGCCTGATTTATTGTGTAATCACCAGGGTGCTTCAGCTCCACAGTCACCGTAGCATGCACCAGGGAGGGCACAGTAACCTCCTCCCTCGGTTCACGGTAGCTCCATTTATCCTGGAGGAGGAGAGGAGCTGGGCTGAGAGAGGAGAGGAGGAGAGCTGTGGCAGAAGAGAGGAGAGAAATCAGGCTGAGGATGAGTACAGGAACATGGAGAGGAGAGAGGAGAGATGTCCCATGGGGCTGAACTGGAGGAAGTTGTTAGTGATATGTGTTGAATCACCAACTTTGTCCCAGTATCCTATCTAGCCTGCTATTTAGTATGCGTGGCCTATACATAATTTAGTAGTGTGCAAATTTAGCCTAGATATTGGGTTACATCGTTCAGCTGTATAACCCTTGACCTTCTGGCCAGTGGCCATCAGTAAGAAATTGGTCAGTGGCACTAGCTCCTTGTACCTGTCTGTCTCAAAGTGGGAGAGCATCAGTGTTTTCTCTGATGTTCTATATTTAGAGCCTCTTCATAGGCTCCTCGTAAAGAGAAGTTGCCCATGTGACGCAGTCAGTCCCAATGGGCTCAGCTAGAGATTGGGTGAGGGGCCCCTGCCTCCCTTCTCTCACCTTTGTGTCGACTGCTCATTAGTCTTATCAGATAGGCACGCTCCCAGTATTTTTCCTGCGCCCTGTTAGAAAGCTAAGCAGAGGCTGGGATTTCCTCGCCGGTTCCCGTGAGATCCGAATTCCTTGATCGCCTCAGTCAGTTTTTATTTGTCATTGTGGACGCTCAAAAGCAGACTTCGTCGCTGGTCTTGTAATTGAGCCGTGGCTCTGATGAACCCTTAAACCCCTGATCAGACTGAGATACTAAACATTTGGAGTGTTTTTCTTTTTATTCTATTTTGCATATGCTTGACTTCCCTGCTGTGGAGGGGTGGGCTGAGATTAGGCCTGGGATTATCCCTGCATGGCTGGGCAGGAGGCAGGATGGAGGGATGTGGGGATGTAGCCTGTGGGCTGTGGAAGGTCAGGCTGCTGTGGGGCTCTAGGACAGGAGGACCAGACTGAGCAGCAGAGGCTTCTCTTCTCCACACGTCATCCATTTGGGATGAACTCTGAGCTTTCTAGAAAACCACAACACTCTCCATTCACAAACAAGCAATACTAGGATTTCGGTATCCTAATGTCTCACAGCTCAGCTGATCCGGTTAACCTGGTCGTTAAATGTAAGCCTTGAGGGATGTTGGATAGTTGGATTTGTTGCAAGTAGGAGATGCTACCAAGACTCATTGGAAAATAACCGTAACAGTGAGCTCACTTATATTAAGATTAAATGTATTGTACTTCATCTACCCTGCAATTTTCAAATAAATTCCACCCGTTGTCTCACATTGTCAGTTTAGATATTGTCAGAACATGCTTAGTCAGGTGTGCATTGAGGCATGTTTGAAGCAGGAGAGGAGTGAAGAGGAGACTTTGGGGCCGGTACGCTCTGTTACATATAATGCCTGGCTGTAGAGAGAGAGAGACACAACTTCATGTGAGCTCTCGCATTTTTCAATATGTTTTCTACAAAAAGATAGATTTGGAGTTAGATAAACTTGGATTTTTCGGCAGAGACATACAGTATATAGGATGTTACTGTCACGTTCCTGACCTATTTATGTTAGTTTTTGTGTGTTAGTTGGTCAGGACGTGAGGTTGGGTGGGCATTCTATGTTATCTGTTTCTATGTTGGTTTCGGTTTGCCTGGTATGGCTCTTGATTAGAGGCAGGTGGTTTGCGTTTGCCTCTAATTAAGAGTCATATTTAGGTAGGGCATTCTCACTGTTTGTTTGTGGGTGATTGTCTCCTGTGTCAGTATGTTTGTTCGTACCACACTGGACTGTAGCGTTTGTTTGTTTCGTTTTCGTTTCGATGTCGTCTGTTTCCTGTACGTAAGTTTATGTTTAGTTATATAAGTTTATGTTCAGGTTTCGTCAACGTCGTTTTGTTATTTTGTAGTCTGAAAGTGTTTTGTTTCGTTTCGTGTTTGCCATCGTCGTTGTTTAATAAAGATGGCTTATTTCCCAAAGCCTGCGTTTTGGTCTGAGGATCCTTCTCTCCTCACCTCTTCCGAGGATGAGGAGAGCGTCACCCGTTACAGAATCACCCACCAACACGCTAAGACCAAGCGGCAAGGGAAAACTCAACGGAGTAAAGGACAGGAGAGAAACAAGGATTTCTGGACTTGGGAGGAAATATTGGACGGGAGAGGTCCGTGGGCACAGCAGGGAGAATATCGCCGTCCCAAAGCTGAGCTGGAGGCACGGAGGAGAGCAGAGGCTACCGGGGAGAGGAACCGGAGCTATGAGGGAACGCGTCTGGCACGGAAGCCGAAAAAGCCCGTAAGTAATTCCCAAAAATTTCTTGGGGGGGGGCTAGGAGATAGTGGGCCAAGGGCAGGTAGGAGACCTGCGCCCACTTCCCAGGCTTACCGTGGAGAGCGGGAGTACGGGCAGGCGCCGTGTTACGCAGTAGAGCGCACGGTGTCTCCTGTACGAGTGCATAGCCCAGTGCGGGTTATTCCACCTCCCCGCACTGGGAGGGCTAGATTGGGTATTGAGCCAGGTGTCATGAGGCCGGCTCAACGCGTCTGGTCTCCAGTGCGTCTCCTCGGGCCGGCATACATGGCACCGGCCTTACGCATGGTTTCTCCGGTTCGCCTACATAGGCCGGTGCGGGTTATTCCACCTCCCCGCACTGGTCGGGCAACCGGGAGCATTCAACCAGGTAAGGTCGGGCAGGCTCAATGCTCAAGAGAGCCAGTACGCCTCCACGGTCCGGTATTTCCGGCACCACCTCCCCGCCCCAGCCTAGTACCTACAGTGTATACACTACGCACTAGGCTACCAGTGCGTATCCTGAGCCCTGTTCCTCCTCCACGCACTCTCCCTGTAGTGCGTGTATCTAGGCCGGTGCCTCCAGTTCCGGCCCCACGCACTAAGCTACCAGTGCGTCTCCAGAGCCCTGTACACACTGTATATTCTCCCCCTACTAATCCTGATGTGCTTGTCCTCAGCCCCGCGTCACCAGTGCCGGTACCACGCATCAGGGATAGAGTAGGCTTTGAGAATACAGTGTGCCCTGTCCCTGCTCCCCGCACTAGTAGGAAGGTGCTTGTCATTAGCACGGTGCCTCCAGTTCCGGCACCACGCACCAGGTCTACAGTGCGCCATATCCGGCCAGAGCCATCCGTCTCCCCAGCGCCATCTGAGCCATCCGTCTCCCCAGCGTCATCTGAGCCATCCGTCTCCCCAGCGCCATCTGAGCCATCCGTCTCCCCAGCGCCATCTGAGCCATCCGTCTCCCCAGCGCCGTCTGAGCCATCCGTCTGCCAGGAGCCTGCAAAGCCGCCCGTCTGCCATGAGCCTGCAAAGCCGCCCGTCTGCCATGAGCCTACAGAGCCGTCAGCCAGACAGGAGCCGCTAGAGCCGTCAGCCAGACAGGAGCCGCTAGAGCCGTCAGCCAGACAGGATCTGCCAGAGCCGCCAACCAGACAGGATCTGCCAGAGCCGCCAACCAGACAGGATCTGCCAGAGCCGCCAACCAGACAGGATCTGCCAGAGCCGCCAACCAGACAGGATCTGCCAGAGCCGCCAACCAGACAGGATCTGCCAGAGCCGCCAGCGAGCCATGAGCAGCCAGAGCCGTCAGAGCGCCATGAGCAGCCAGAGCCGTCAGAGCGCCATGAGCAGCCAGAGCCGTCAGAGCGCCATGAGCAGCCAGAGCCGTCAGAGCGCCATGAGCGTCGAGAGCCGTCAGAGCGCCATGAGCGTCGAGAGCCGTCAGCCTGCCATGAGCGTCGAGAGCCGTCAGCCTGCCATGAGCGTCGAGAGCCGTCAGCCTGCCATGAGCGTCGAGAGCCGTCAGCCTGCCATGAGCGTCGAGAGCCGTCAGCCTGCCATGAGCGTCGAGAGCCGTCAGCCAGCCATGAGCATCGAGAGTCGTCAGTCAGCCATGAGCTGCCCTTCAGCCTGAAAAGGCTAGATACCCAGAACTGCCCATCAGTCCAGAGCTGTCTCTCTGTCCGGAGCTGCCTTTCAGTCCGGAGTTGCCCCTCTATCCTGATCTCCCTCTCTATCTTTATCTACTTCTATATTCTTATCTATCCCTCTGTCTTGATTTATCTCTCTGTCCCGGTGTTGTCATTATTAGATGTGTTATTAAGAGGATTTTGTGGGGGAAGAAAGAGGGTGGACATGCTTGGAGGGAGGAGGCTAGGATGGATTATGGTGGGGTGGGAACCGCGCCCGGAGCCTGAGCCACCACCGTGGTTAGATGCCCACCCAGACCCTCCCCTAGACTTTGTGCTGGTGCGTCCGGAGTTCGCACCTTGTGGGGGGGGTACTGTCACGTTCCTGACCTATTTATGTTAGTTTTTGTGTGTTAGTTGGTCAGGACGTGAGGTTGGGTGGGCATTCTATGTTATCTGTTTCTATGTTGGTTTCGGTTTGCCTGGTATGGCTCTTGATTAGAGGCAGGTGGTTTGCGTTTGCCTCTAATTAAGAGTCATATTTAGGTAGGGCATTCTCACTGTTTGTTTGTGGGTGATTGTCTCCTGTGTCAGTATGTTTGTTCGTACCACACTGGACTGTAGCGTTTGTTTGTTTCGTTTTCGTTTCGATGTCGTCTGTTTCCTGTACGTAAGTTTATGTTTAGTTATATAAGTTTATGTTCAGGTTTCGTCAACGTCGTTTTGTTATTTTGTAGTCTGAAAGTGTTTTGTTTCGTTTCGTGTTTGCCATCGTCGTTGTTTAATAAAGATGGCTTATTTCCCAAAGCCTGCGTTTTGGTCTGAGGATCCTTCTCTCCTCACCTCTTCCGAGGATGAGGAGAGCGTCACCCGTTACAGTTACCCTCCACAGCATAACCTTCACTCCAGATCAAAACTCCAAACCTACAACCTAATTTTGGACAAAATTACCTGAAAGGATTACTACAACCAAGGATTCCATTTCCCAAGCTATACAGAGGGTGCTCTGGCAAACGAACAGCAGAGACCTGAGGACACCATCGAACCTGGAATTGAGACAGACCAGACAGACCAGATACAACTTCAATTAGCACTGAGTTGTGAAGTGAGAGATGTCGAAGCCTTTGAGCCCAACAAATGTCAGGAGTCTCACATGCTACCCCACCCAAATCCAGAGGCATTGAAGCCCCGTCCTGCTGTTCAGAGACCATCCACTGGCATTTTCTACAAGATATCTGCCTCCAGAAATAAAAGCTTCTCCCAAGTGGGTGTGACACCTACTCCCGTTGCCTGCTGCACTGTTGCTTGGATTCTACTGGCGATCTGTTCACTGTCTGCCCTGGCTTGTCTCCCCTTGTCCCCACCACACTCGCACCTCTCTCCCGAGCTTTCGATCGCCTGCAGCACACAGGCATTGTTGGGGCGAGTGACTGAACTTACAATGGCTAGCCCTAAGTCTTTATATATTTTTCTTGTGCATTTTGCTATTTTGCTATTTGCTATCATGACTCCTGCATGCTTTGTTGACTATGAACTTTCTTGTTTACCCAACCGTGGGACAGACTATGTTTGTTCCCACTTTCTATTGGTTACACAGACTTTTGTCCTCCCATCCTATTCAAACCACCTCTCGCCAGCTTTGTATTCATGTTACCTGATGAAATTGCTGTATAATATGATCTTGTTGCCGTCTAATGCACATTCAAATGTCATAAATCAACACCGCAGAGATCTCCCTGTCCTCTGCCGTGCCTTGATTGTATTATTGTTGATGATATCTGGAAATGTGCATGTACACCCTGGCCCATCTACTGTTGCTAGCCCCAATTCTGACTTGTGCTCTGATATCTGCTTCACTGACATCTGCTTCACTGACTTCTGCTCTCGTAAAAGCCAGGGTTTTCTGCACGTTAACACTAGAAGCTTATTACCTAAAATGGATCAATTGAAAGTGTGGGTTCACAGCTCCAATCCAGATGTGTTGGTCATATATGAGATTAAGGAACAGTGTTTTGGAGACTGATGTTAACCTTTCTGGTTATAACCGTTTTCGGAAAGACAGATCTTCCAAAGGTGGGGGAGCGGCAATCTTTACCAAGGATCACTTTCGGTGCTCGGTTGTCTCGTCCAAGTCTGTCTCCAAACAATTTGATTTGTCGGTTTCAGCTCTTTGTTGACTGTTGCTGGGTGTTATCGTCCTCAATCAGCATCGGCCTGTACCCTAGCTGCCCTAAGCTCTCTCCTGGCCCCTTACACTATGTCTGAATTTGTCATGCTAGGTGACCTAAGCACCTATTTGTCCTGCTAGGTGCTTAAACCGCCTGACCAAGTCCTAAAACAATGGGATTCCCAAAATGAGAATTAAGTGCACTCAGGCTATCCGGAAGGCTAAAGTTAGTTACTTTAAGGAGCAGTTTGCTCTCTGTGGGTCTAAACCCAAGAAGTTCTGGAAAACGGAGACCTGGAGAATAAACCCTCCTCCTCACAGTTGCCCATGTCCCTTATAGTTGATGATGTGGTTGTTACTGACAATAAGCACATGGCTAAGCCTTTTAATCACCACTTCATTCAGTCAGGATTCCTATTTGACTCAGCCATGCCTCCTTGCCCGTCCAACATTTCCTCATCTCCCACCCCTTCTAATGCAACTAGCCCCGATGCTCCTCCCTCTTTTTCCCCTGCCCCGCTACAAAGTTTCTCCCTACAGGCGGTCACTGAGTCCGAAGTGCTAAAGGAGCTGCTTAAACTTGACAAAAAAAAAACATCTGGGTCAGATGGTTTAGAAACTTCCTTCTTTAAGGTTGCTGCCCCTATCATCGCCAAGCCTATCTCTGACCTTTTTAACTTGTATCTCCTCCCTGGGGAGCTTCCCATTGCCATGGTTCATCCTTTATTTAAAGGTCGTGATCAAGCTTATCCTAACTGTTATAGGCCTATTTCTATTTTGCCCTGTTTATCAAAAGTGTTGGAAAAACTTGTCAATAATCAACTGACTGGCTTTCTTGATGTCTATAGTATCCTCTCTGGTATGCAATCTGGTTTCCCGCTCAGGTTATGGATGTGTCACTGCAACCTTAAAGGTGCTAAATGATGTCAACATTGCCCTTGATTCTAAGCTGTTGTGCTGCTACTGCTATTTTTATTGACTTGGCCTAAGCCTTTGAGACGTTATACCATTCTATTCTTGTGGGCCGGCTAAGGATTATTGGTGTCTCTGAGGGGTCTTTGGCCTGGTTACCCAACTACCTCTCTATAAGAGTTCAGTGTATAAAGTCAGAACATCTGCTATCTCAGCCACTGCCTGTCACCAAGGGTGTACCCCAAGGCTCGATCCTAGGCCTCACGTTCTTCTCAATTTATATCAACAACATAGCTCAGGCAGTAGGAAGCTCTCTCATCATCCATTTATATGCAGATGATACAGTCTTATACTCATTTGACCTCTCCCCGGATTTTGTGTTAAACGGTTTACAACAAAGCTTTCTTAGTGTCCAACAAGCTTTTTCTGCTCTTAACCTTGTTCTGAACACCTCCAAAACAAAGGTCATGTGGTTTGGTAAGAAGAATGCTAGCTGGCTGTACTACAGACACCTGTCGTCATCATGGGAAAGACTCATTGTTATCTTTTCGTAAAACAACTGGTTGCAATATAGAGCCAATCTGGATACCAAGCAGATCCTGAGGGAAATTGACGAGTACCAACAGCTTTACGCTATGGAGGAAATACATACTCCTTCGTGAAAAGATCCAACCACCTCACAAAATAACTTTAACCTGACAAAAAAATGAAAAAACGATTCATCTACAGACACGGATGATTTACTTACCATTGAGGTAGAGGCTAGTGCTCTGGCTGGAATCCATGCAACAATGGAAAAGTTGCGTGAGGAGGTAGCAGGGCTGAGGGGGAGTTTGTAGTTCAGCCAGAGTGACATTTTCAAGCTCCAAAGAGAAAACAAGACACTCACAGCCAAGGTAAAAATACGCGATTCAAACATGGATTGTCTACTCAGGGAAAACAGGGTGATGAAGGAGACGCTACTAGACATACAAAGTCGTAGCATGCGTGAAAATAGATTTTTTTTCTGGTATTCCTGAGGACGCATCCACTAATCCAGAGGGCGCGATCAGAGAATTCATGAAATCTGCATTGAAACTTCCTATAGAGACTGTAAACAAGGTGGCTTTCCACCGAGTACACAGACTTGGAGCTCGGAGCGACAAGACCAAGGGTCCCCGACCGATTATCGCAAAATTTGAACACTACCAACAAAAGGAGCTGATCAAAAGTAGGGGGAGGGAGCTTAAAGGGACCAAATTCGGTCTCAATGACCAATTTCCAAAGGAGATAAACGAACGTCGTAAGAGACTGTATCCGGTACAAAGACAACAAAGGATGGATGGTAGGCCTGTCTTTATCATTGTGGACAAACTCTTTATAGATGGACAGCTATTCCCGAGACAGGGACATGCTTAACACCCCGGCCATCCGACAATCTAAGCTTGATGCCTTCAATCTCACACAAATTATCAATGAACCTACCAGGTACAACCCCAAATCCGTAAACACGAGCACCCTCATAGATGTCATTCTAACTAACTCGCCCTCCAAATACACCTCTGCCTTTTTCAATCAAGATCTCAGCGATCACTGCCTCATTGCCTGCATCCGTAATGGGTCTGCGACCAAACGACCAACCCTCATCACTGTCAAACGCTCCCTAAAACACTTCTGCGAGCAGGCCTTTCTAATCGACCTGGCCGGGGTATCCTGGAATGACATTGACCTCATCCCGTCAGTAGATGATGCCTGGCTATTCTTTAAAAGTGCCTTCCTCACCATATTAAATAATCATGCCCCATTCAAATAAATTTGAACTAGGAATAGATATAGTCCTTGGTTCACTCCAGACCTGTCTGCCCTTGACCAGCACAAAAACATCCTGTGGCGTTCTGCATTAGCATCGAATAGCCCCCGTGATATGCAACTTTTCAGGGAAGTTAGGAACAAATATACACAGGCAGTTAGGAAGCTAAGGCTAACTTTTTCACACAGAAATTTGCATCCTGTAGTACTAACTCAAAAAAGTTCTGGGACACTGTAAAGTCCATGGAGAATAAGAGCACCTCCTCCCAGCTGCCCACTGCTCTGAGGCTAGGAAAAACTGTTACCACCGATAAATCCGCTATAATTGAGAATTTCAATAAGCATTTTTCTACGGCTGTCCATGCTTTCCACCTGGCTACCCCTACCCCGGTCAACTGCCCGGAATCCTCCACAGCAACCCGCCAAAGCCCCCACCATTTCTCCTTCACCTAAATCCAGATAGCTGATGTTCTGAAAGAGCTGCAAAATCTGTATCCATACAAATCAGCCGGGCTAGACAATCTGGACCCTCTCTTTCTAAAATGGTCTGCCGAAATTGTTGCAACCCCTATTACTAGCCTGTTCAACCTCTCTTTCGTATCGTCTGAGATTCCCAAAGATTGGAAAGCTGCCGCGGTCATCCCCCTCTTCAAAGGGGGTGACACTCTAGACCCAAACTGCTACAGACCTATATCTATCCTACCCTGTCTTTCTAAGGTCTTCGAAAGCCAAGTTAACAAACAGATTACCGACCATTTCGAATCCCACCGTACCTTTTCCGCTATGCAATCTGGTTTCAGAGCTGGTCATGGGTGCACCTCAGACACGCTCAAGGTCCTAAACAACTTCATAATCGTCATCGATTAGAGACATTACTGTGCAGCCTTATTCATCGACCTGGCCAAGGCTTTCGACTCTGTCAATCACCACATTCTTATTGACTCGATAGCCTTGTTTTCTCAAATGATTGCCTCGCCTGGTTTACCAACTACTTCTCTGATAGAGTTCAGTGTGTCAAATCGGAGGGCCTGTTGTCCGGACCTCTGGCAGTCTCTATGGGGGTCCCACAGGGTTCAATTCTCGGGCCGACTCTCTTCTCTGTATACATCAATGATGTTTCGCTTGCTGCTGGTGATTCTCTGATCCACCTCTACGCAGACGACACCATTCTGTACACTTCTGGCCCCTCTTTGGACACTGTGTTAACTAACCTCCAGACGAGCTTCAATGCCATACAACTCTCCTTCCGTGGCCTCCAACTGCTCATAAACGCAAGCAAAACTAAATGCATGCTATTCAATCGATCCCTGCCCGCACCTGCTCGTCCAGCATCACTACTCTGGATGGCTCTGACTTAGAATACGTTTACAACTACAAATACCTGGGTGTCTGGTTAGACTGTAAACTCTGCTTCCAGACTCACATTAAGCATCTCCAATCCAAAATTAAATCTAGAATAAGCTTCCTATATCGCAACAAAGCATCCGTCACTCATGCTGCCAAACATACCCTCGTAAAACTGACCATCCTACCGATCCTCGACTTCGGTGATGTCATCTATAAAATAGCCTCCAACACTCTACTCAACAAACTGGATGCAGTCTATCACAGTGCCATCCGTTTTGTCACCAAAGCCCCATACACTACCCACCATTGCGACCTGTACGCTCTCGTTGGTTGGCCCTCGCTTCATACTCGTCGCCAAACCCACTGGCTACAGGTTATCTACAAGTCTCTGCTAGGTAAAGCCCTGCCTTATCTCAGCTCACTGGTCACCATAGCAGCACCCACTCGTAGCACGCGCTCCAGCAGGTATATCACACTGGTCACCCCCAAAGCCAATTCCTCCTTTGATCGTCTTTCCTTACAGTTCTCTGCTGCCAATGACTGGAACGAACTGCAAAAAGCTGGAGACTCATATCTCCCTCACTAGCACCAGCTGTCAGAGCAGCTCACAGATCACTGCACCTGTACATAGCCCATCTGTAAACAACCCATCTATCTACCTACCTCATCCCCATACTGTATTTATTTATTTACCTTGCTCCTTTGCACCCCAGTATCTCTACTTGCACATTCATTTTCTGCACATCTACCATTCCAGTGTTTAATTGCTATATTGTAATTACTTCGCCACCATGGCCTATTTATTGCCTTAACTTACCTCATTTGCACTCACTGTATATAGACTTTTTGTTTTCTTTTGTTCTACTGTATTATTGACTGTATGTTTTGTTTATTCCATGTGTAACTCTGTGTTGTTGTATGTGTCGAATTGCTATGCTTTATCTTGGCCAGGTCGCAGTTGCAAATGAGAACTTGTTCTCAACTAGCCTACCTGGTTAAATAAAGGTGAATTTAACAAATAAATAAAACAGCTCCATAACACCGTGGCTGTACTAAATTCTACAGGGACTTCAGGTTACAAAAAAAAAGAAGGTATAGGAACTGTTTAAAATATCTGAACATTATGAAGTGGATATGAACACACACGTACTCAACTACATGCTTGCTTACACATACGGACTTATACATACACACACACACCTGATCTCGCTCTCTTCTCTCCCTCTCTCTCTATTGTCGAGAACTGTTTTATAATTTAATGTGTTTATTCTTTGTCTATCTTTTTGATGTGTTTGTCTACAAGTTTATATATGGTCACAACAAGCAGGGTAAGATATCAGAATAGAGGCATTGGGGAATAATAACATATTGTACGGAATACATTTGTACTGTAGTGAAGCCGTCTCTAGAGTAATGCAAGGTCTCTTTTCATGATCATGTGAAACGTCAATTGCTACGGAAATGCTGGGATGTGTTTTTCAATGATGTTAAAGGTAATTATGATGCAACTATGATGATGATATGGATTCCAATTATGAATATTAAGGCTATACACATAGACACTCAAACATGCAAATTGGCAGAGTTATTATTTATTTGGACATCACACATTATAGTCTTACTCTTATTGAGACATCATACACACTCTCATTATATCATATCCAATATCATACACATCAACCTACTCAGATTTGTTACACACAATTTGTCTCAATTTTGTAACATCTGTAGCATTGGCTCACAATAAACAAAATATTGCTAGAACCTATTTCTTGAATTCTAAATATCAGACATTTGAAAGCTCTAGTGTTGACCTTCATAATACCTCTGATGGTAGTAACTTTACAAGCACTAATTATGGTCAATTTAGCCTGAGAATAGTATCTAATTATGGTAAGGGGTGAAATAAGTATAGCTAGTTATAATTGTAACTGTTTGGCAGATTATGAAACAAGAAGATCAGTCTTTACATGGCTAAAAGAAAAGGAATATAACATATACTGTTCACAGGAAACTCACTCTACATCCTTAGATGAAGTTGCGTGGAAAAAGGAATGGGGTGGTGAAATAGTTTTCTGTCATGGACAAAGGAACTCAAAGGGTGTAATGATATTAATTAACAAAAGTTTTGATCTGAATTTGCAAATAATCAGGAATGATTCGCAAGGAAGGTGGATCCGTTTGAATATGAAAGTGGACGAAAAAGAGATTTGGCTCATTAACTTCTCTGCGCTACTGATCCCTTTTACGGGATCATTTTCCTAAACAACCGCTGAATTGCAGGGCGCAAAATATTCATAAAAATATTTATAATCATGCAATCACAAGTGAAATATACCAAAATACAGCTTAGCTTGTTGTTAATCCACCTATCGTGTCAGATTCTGAAAATATGCTTTGCAACGAAAGCAATCTAAGCTTTTGTGAGAGTATCAATCAATGCTAGAACAATTAGCCTTATATTAGCTTGGTTAGCTTGGTCACGAAAGTCAGAAAAGCAATAAAATGAATCGCTTACCTTTGATAATCTTCGGGTGTTTGCCCTCACGAGACTCCCAATTACATAACAAATGTTATTTTTGTTCGATAAATATGACTTTTATAACAAAAAAACGCCATTTGGGTTGCGCGTTATATTCAGAAGACCAAAGACTCGTTCCGTTCGACGAAAATTCCAAAAAGTATCCGTAATGGTCGTAGAAACATGTCAAATGTTTTTTATAATCAATCCTCAGGTTGTTTTTAACAAACATAATCGATAATATTTCAACCGGACCGTAACCTACTCAATAAGAGAGAAAAAGAAAATGGAGAGCTACCCTCTCGCGCACAGGAACTAATCTGAGGACACCTGACTACTTTTGAAAAATCTCGCTCATTTTTCAAAATAAAAGCCTGAAACTATGTCTAAAGCCTGGTCACAGCCTGAGGAAGCCATTGGAAAAGGAATCTGGTTGATACCCCTTTAAATGGAAGAAAGACGGGCCAGGAAACACAGATAAAAAAATATAAATAATTTCCGGGTTAGATTTTCTCAGGTTTTCGCCTGCAGAATCAGTTTTGTTATACTCACAGACAATACTTTGACAGTTTTGGAAACTTTGGAGTGTTTTCTATCCTAATCTGTAAATTATATACATATTCTACAATCTGGACCTGAGAAATAGTCTGTTTACCTTGGGAACGTTATTTAAAAAAAATAAAAATAATAATCTGGGCCCTAGCATCAAGAGGTTATTCTATATGGTCCAAATCAGGATGATCCACACTTCTTCGAAAACATTTATACCAATTTATTGAACTTACAGGCAACAAATGATCTAATCATTATGGTAGGAGACTATAACACAGTGTTAAGTACCTCAATGGACCGTATAGGTAATCACTCTACAAACTATCATCACCGTGCCCTAAATGGAAATCACAAATATTATGGACACATTAGAAATAGTGGATATTTGGAGACTAAAAAAACCCTACCTAGTGAGATATACATGGAGGAGACTTAATCAAGCTAGTCGTCTTGACTACTTTCTTGTCTCTTTCTCTCTTGCATCAAAGGTTAAAAAAGTTTTAATTTAATAGGAGACAGAATGCGATTGGATCATCATTGTCACGTTCCTGACCGGTTTTCTGTTATTTTGTATGTGTTTGACGGTCAGGGCGTGAGTTTGGGTGGGTAGTCTGTGTTATATGTTTCTATGTTTGTATAAGGGTGACCTGATATGGCTCTCAATTAGAGGCAGGTGGTTTTCATTTCCTCTGATTGAGAGTCATATTAAGGTAGGCGTTTTCACACTGTTGGTTTGTGGGTGGTTGTCTCCTGTGTCAGTGTTTGTCGCGCCACACGAGACTCTCTCGGTTTATGTAGTCTGTTCCTGTTCGTGAGTTCTTCGTGTATTTATGTAAGTTCCATGTCCAGGTCTGTCTACTCCGTTTTGTTATTTTGTTAATTATTCAAGTGTTTTCGTTTCGTGTTTTTTCGTCTTGTTTAAATAAATCATGTCATATAACAACGCTGCGTTTTGGTCAAATCCCTGCTCCTCCTCTTCGGACACGGCTAGCGAGGAAGCCCGAGAAGAAACCCCAAAAATTTATTGGGGGGGGGGGGGGGGGGGGGGGCTAAGAGGTAGTGGGCCAAGGGCAGGTAGGAGACCTGCGCCCACTTCCCAGGCTAACCGTGGAGAGCGGGAGTACGGGCAAACACCGTGTTACGCAGTAGAGCGCACGGTGTCTCCTGTACGTGTGCATAGCCCGGTGCGGGTTATTCCACCTCCCCGCACTGGTAGGGCTAGATTGAGCATTGAGCCGGATGTCATGAAGCCGGCCCTACATATCTGGCCACCAGTACGTCTCCTCGGGCCGGCATACATGGCACCAGCCTTACGCATGGTTTCCCCGGTTCGCCTACATAGCCCGGTGCGGGTTATTTCACCTCCCCACACTGGCCGGGCGACGGGGAGCATTCAGCCAGGTAAGGTTGGGCAGGCTCAGTGCTCAAGGGAGCCAATACGCCTGCACGGTCTGGTATTTCCGGCGCCACCTCCCCGCCCCGCCCCAGCCCAGTACCACCAGTGCCTACACCACGCACCAGGCTTCCAGTGCGTTTTCAGAGCCCTGTTCCTCCTCCACGCACTCTTCCTATGGTGCGTGTCTCCAGCCCAGTGCCTCCAGTTCCGGCACCACGCACTAAGCCACCTGTGCGTCTCCAGAGCCTTGTACGCACTGTTCCTTCTCCCCGCACTCGCCCTGATGTGCGTGCCCTCAGCCCGGTACCTCCAGTTCCGGTACCACGCACCAGGCCTATAGTGCGCATTGAGAGTCCAGTGTGCCCTGTTGTTGTTCCCCGCACTAGCCTGAAGGTGTGTGTCCTTAGCCCGGTACCTCCAGTTCCGGTACCACGCACCAGGCCTACAGTGCGTCTCATCCGGCCAGAGCCATCCGTCTCACCAGCGCCATCTGAGCCATCCGTCTCCCCAGTGCCGTCTGAGCCATCCGTCTGCCCAGTGCCGTCTGAGCCATCCGTCTGCCCAGTGCCGTCTGAGCCATCCGTCTGCCCAGTGCCGTCTGAGCCATCCGTCTGCCCAGTGCCGTCTGAGCCATCCGTCTGCCCAGTGCCGTCTGAGCCATCCGTCTGTCCCGAGCCATTAGAGCCGCCCGTCTGTCCCGAGCCGTCAGAGCCGTTAGTCAGTCAGGAGCCACTAGAGCCATTCGTCAGTCAGGATCTGCCAGAGCCGCCAACCAGACAGGATCTGCCAGAGCCGCCAACCAGACAGGATCTGCCAGAGCCGCCAACCAGACAGGATCTGCCAGAGCCGCCAACCAGACAGGATCTGCCAGAGCCGCCAACCAGACAGGATCTGCCAGAGCCGCCAACCAGACAGGATCTACCAGAGCCGCCAACCAGACAGGATCTGCCAGAGCCGCCAGCCAGACAGGATCTGCCAGAGCCGTCAGCCAGCCATGAGCGTCCAGAGCCGTCAGCCAGCCATGAGCGTCCAGAGCCGTCAGCCAGCCATGAGCGTCCAGAGCCGTCAGCCAGCCATGAGCGTCCAGAGCCGTCAGCCAGCCATGAGCGTCCAGAGCCGTCAGCCAGCCATGAGCGTCCAGAGCCGTCAGCCAGCCATGAGCGTCCAGAGCCGTCAGCCAGCCATGAGCGTCCAGAGCCGTCAGCCAGCCATGAGCGTCCAGAGCCGTCAGCCAGTCATGAGCTGCCCCTCAGCCCAGAGCGGCTATTTATCCAGAACTGCCCCTCAGTCCAGAGCTGTCTCTCTGTCCGGAGCTGCCCTTCAGTCCGGAGTTGCCCCTCTATCCTGAGCTACCTCTCTATCCTGAGCTACCTCTCTATCCTGAGCTATCCCTCTGTCCTGAGCTATCCCTCTGTCCTGAGCTATCCCTCTGTCCTGAGCTACCTCTCTGTCCTGAGCTACCTCGTCCCGGAGCTGTCCTTTATCTTGGTGTTGCCCCTTAACCTAAGTGGGTGTATAATGAGGGTGGTCATTCTAAGGGGGAGACGTAAGCTGGGATTGACTATGGTGGGGTGGGGACCTCGCCCAGAGCCTGAGCCACCACCGTGATCAGATGCCCACCCAGACCCTCCCCTAGACTTTTGGTGGTGCGTTCGGAGTACGGAGTACGGAGTACGGTTATGTCACGTTCCTGACCGGTTTTCTGTTATTTTGTATGTGTTTGACGGTCAGGGTGTGAGTTTGGGTGGGTAGTCTATGTTATATGTTTCTATAAGGGTGACCTGATATGGCTCTCAATTAGAGGCAGGTGGTTTTCATTTCCTCTGATTGAGAGTCATATTAAGGTAGGCGTTTTCACACTGTTGGTTTGTGGGTGGTTGTCTCCTGTGTCAGTGTTTGTCGCGCCACACAGGACTGTCTCGGTTTATGTAGTCTGTTCCTGTTCGTGAGTTCTTTGTGTATTTATGTAAGTTCCATGTCCAGGTCTGTCTACTCCGTTTTGTTATTTTGTTAATTATTCAAGTGTTTTCGTTTCGTGTTTTTTCGTCTTGTTTAAATAAATCATGTCATATAACAACGCTGCGTTTTGGTCAAATCCCTGCTCCTCCTCTTCGGATGAAGGAGGAAAGCCGTTACAATCATCTAATTGGACTTCACATAACTCTTATAGATTTTCCACATGGACGGGGATATTGGAAATTTAATCAAAGTTTACTGGAGGACAACTTATTTTTAACTAAGACAAAATAATTTATAACTGAATACTTCCAGTATAATATAGGTTCAGCAAATCCCCTTATTGTTTGGGATACCTTTAAATGAACCTTCAGGGGTCATTCAATTCAATATTCATCAATAAAAAAGCAGTTTATGGCTAAAGAAACAAGACTGACAAGGGAAATACATGAACTAATAGTACAGGTAGATAGCAATAAAAACGATACTACAAAGATATAAAATAATTTAGAGGAAAAACAAAAAGAACTTGAGGAACTTATTCAAGAATGATCTAATCTAACCTATTACAAAAATAAAGCAAACTGGATGGAATATGGAGAAAAATGCACAAAATTTTTCCTGAATCTCCAATACAGGAACGCTAACAAAAAGAATTAGCAGAAACTAGTTACTGAAGACGGAGTCATCTATGATTCTCCGAATTATATTTTTAAAGAGGAAGCTAATTATTTTAGGCAGATGTTCTCTTTTCCGTCTCATCCTCTCCCACTGAATGAAGATTACGGTAAGGAATTCTTTCCAAATAATATAAAAAATGGAAAATTAACAAAAGTACAGAAAGATCAGTGCGAAGGCCAAATTACGGAAGAAGAACTTTTTGAGGCTATTAAATCTTTTCAGTCTGGAAAAACCCCAGGGCTTGATGGCATACCGGTAGAGGTATATCAAGTATTTTTTTGATATACTCAAAGCTCCATTGTTAGATTGTTTTAACTACTCCTATATAAATGGTAGTCTGTCAGGTACTCAGCAGGAAGGTCTGATTTCTCTATTATTAAAACAAGACGCAGATGGCAAATATAAAGACCCGGTCTATCTAAAAAAACTGGAGGCCCCTTACACTTCAATGTTGTGATGCAAAAATAGCAAAATGCATAGCACTCAGAATTAAACAGTTTGTTTTACATGGACGATACATTGGAGATAATATACGACAACTACTAGAAATAATAGAACATCATGAAACATATAAGAAGACAGGAATGGTATTTATAGCGGATTTTGAAAAGGCATTTGATAAAGTAAGATTGAATTTTATTTATAAATGCCTGGACTCTTTTCAATTTCGGTAATTCTCTTATAAAATGGGTAAACATAATGAATAGCAACCCCAAGTGTAAAATAGTAAATAACAGCTACTTCTCAGAGAGTCTTGAATTGTCAAGAGGAGATTAACAAGGGTATCCGCTGTCATCATATCTATTCGTTATGGCCATCGAAATGCTAGCTATTAAAATCAGATCCAATAACGACATTAGAGGATTAGAAATCCAAGGATTAAAAACAAAGGTGCCCATGTATGCCGATGACTCAAGTTTTATGTAAAGTCCGCAAGCTAGATCCCTGCAATGTCTCATTAAAGATCCAGATAACTTTTCTGTACTCTCTGGACTAAAACCTAATTATGATAAGTGTACAATATTACGTATTGGATCCTTAAAAAATACAACTTTTACATTACCTTGCAGCTTACCTATAAAATGGGCTGATGGTGAAGTAGACATACTCGGAATTCATATCACAAAAGATATAAATAAGCTCTCCACAATGAATTTCAATAGAAAACTTAAAAATAGACAAGATCCTGCAACCATGGAGAGGTAAATACCTGTCTATTTATGGAAAAATTGCCCTGATTAACTCCTTAGTCATATCTCAGTTTACTCACTTACTTATGGCGCTACCTACTCCTGATGATTCATCTTTCAAATGAGCAAAAAATATTTTGCTTTATTTGGGACGCTAAACCAGACAAAATGAAACAAGCCTATCTATATAATGAATATGAATTGGGTGGGTTGAGATTATTAAATATAAAAACACTAAACCTCTCTCTAAAAGCTTCACTCATTCAAAAGTTTTATTTGAACCCTAAATGGTTCTCAAGTAGATTAATAAGAAAAGCTCATCCATTGTTTAAAAATGGCCTTTAAGCCTTTGTGCAGATTGCCATGTCTCATTTTCGATTAATTGAAAATTATACTTTTTTCAAAGTATCTGTCTTTTTCAAACAAGCATTGCAGAGCTGGCTACATTTTCAATTTCATCCCCCTGAAAAGATAGAACAAATATTAAAACAAATATTATGGCTGAACTCAAATGTGCTGGTTAATAAAATACCTGTATTTATGGGAAAGATGTTTGAAAATGGTATTTTGTTGTTAAATTATATTGTAAATTGTAATGGTAGAGTTATGTCCTTCATGGAGTTATCAGAATTGTACGGGAAGGTCTGCTCAATCCAAGAGTACAACCAATTGATTACAGCATTGCCCCAAAAATGGAGGAGGCAGGTGGCAGTGGGAGGAGGTAGGGAACTGGTCTGTCTGCCCAATATAAAGGATCGAAACTGGCGGAGGAATAAAAATAGCATAAATAGGAAAGTATACCAGTTTCATTTGAGGACCAGGATGTTGACAACTGTGCCATACAGATTGCAAAATAGTTGGGAAGAGATGTTTGGTGTACCGATTCCATGGTACAGGGTGTATGAGTTGATATATAAAACAACGCAAGTTTCAAGACTTCGTGCTTTTCAGCTAAAATTATTATATAGAATTCTTGCCACCAACAAAATGTTGAATATTTGGGGAATAAAATCATTGAAGCTCTGCAGATTTTGTTGTGAGGATACAGAATCAATATTTATTTTGGTATTGCCCTCAGGTAGCCTGTTTCTGGTCTCAGGTTCAGTAATGGCTGAAAATGCATAGCAATGATCTAAAATTGACCCTAGAAATAGTACTGTTCGGAGATCTGGAGAGACCGGGTTAGTCAATTACTAATATACTAATACTCTTAGTAAAAGTATTTATCTTCAACACGCAATCTGTAGATTCTATTCGATTAGATAGATTGAAATTGTACGTTAAACATCATAGCATAGTTGAAAGATATGTGTTGCTGGTGGCCAGCAGAGACAGATGGGATGGGCTGAGGGAAGCTGAATGTTGGTATGTGGAATTGGAGACAAGTGGGAGTGGAGTTGCTGTTTGAGAGAGAGAATGATGGTCAAAAGGTAAAGGGAAAAAAAGTCAAAATAAAACATAAAAGAAGTACATTTGAATGGCATTAAGTGGCAGTGTTTTTACAACTAATGCCGGTTTGCCTGAGGCTGATGCCGTGCAGGTGTATGTACACATGCATTTACACACACTCTCATTCAAATAAACACATACAAGAACACACACATACATGTAATAGTGCCAGACATGCACACAAACATATAAAGTAGGCATTGCTGTTATGATTTCAGTTGTCCTTGATGTCCTTTTTTAAAATGTATTATTTAGTTGTATTTTTTTGGGCATTGTTGTTTGCTGTTTTCTTCTGTCTTTTCCTTTTTTCTCTTTCGTTCATTTTCTTGGTTGTTGGTGCATTGGGGGGGTTCTTGGGGGTGGGGAATGGAATTAATTGTATTTTTTATTGTATTTTTTATTTTCTTCCGGGGGGGACTGTGGGCGGGGTCACGAATGGTTGAGGGACAGCTATTGGGGAACTGTGGGGGGATCTTGTAGGGTTCGGGTTTCACAAGATTGTGATCATGAAAAAGGAAACAGTGTCAGTGATGGTTGTTTAGCAGTCTAATGGCCTTGAGATAGAAGCTGTTTTTCATCCCAGCTTTGATGCACCTGTACTGATCTCGCCTTCTGGATGATAGCGGGGTGAACAGGCAGTGGCTCGTGTGGTGTTGTCCTTGATGATCTTTTTGGCCTTCCTGGAGGGCAGGCAGTTTGCCCCCGGTGATGCGTTGTGCAGACCGCACTACCCTCTGGAGAGCCTTGCGGTTGAGCGCGGTGAAATTGCTGTACTAGGCAGTGATACAGCCCGACAGGAGGCTCTCTGTAAAGTGTGTTTTAGATGACAAGCCAAATTTCTTCAGCCTCCTGAGGTTGAAGAGGCGCTGTTGCGCCTTCTTCACAACGCTGTTTGTGTGGGTGGACCATTTCAGTTTGTCCGTGATGTGTACGCCGAGGAACTTAAAACTTTCCACCTTCTCCACTACTGTCCCATCGATGTGGATGGGGGGGGGGGGGGGGGGGGGGGGGGGGGGGTGCTCCCTCGGGGGGTGCTCCCTCTGCTGTTTACTGAAATCCACGATCATCTGCTTTGTTTTGTTGACATTGAGTGAGAGGTTATTTTCCTGACACCACACTCTGAGGGCCCATCGTTGTTGGTAACCAGGCCTACCACTGTAGTGTCATCTGCAAACTTGATGATTGAGTTGGAAGCGTGCATGGCCACGCAGTCATGGGTGAACAGGGAGTACAGGGGAGGGCTGAGAACACACCCTTGTGGGGCCCAGTGTTGAGCATCAGCGGGGTAGAGATGTTGTTTCCTACCACCTGGGGGCGGCCCGTCAGAAAGTCCAGGACCAAGTTGCACAGGGCAGGGTCGAGACCTAGGGTCTCGAGCTTAATGACGAGTTTGGAGGGTACTATGGTGTTAAATGCTGATCTGTAGTCAATGAACAGCATACTTACATAGGTATTCCTCTTGTCCAGATGGGATAGGGCAGTCTGCAGTGTGGTGGCGTCAGTGGACCTATTGGGGCGGTAAGCAAATTGGAGTGGGTCTAGGGTATCAGCTAGGGTGGAGGGGATATGGTCCTTGACTAGTCTCTCTCTGATAGTTTTCCTGGGAGGTTTTATTAACTGTCTGAAACGGAAATTATAAGTTATTTGAAGGTAATTAAATAACATTCTGAGAACATCTTTCAATAAAATGTTTAATAACACTGCTAGCTTAGTTTTGGTTAGCTTTTTTGAACTTCAAGGACAAATAGGACACATGGAATTTCCTTTCCTTAGGCATTAATCGTGCAAACACATACAATTTTTTATGTGGCACAGACTCAGTGAGATTCAAACCTGTAATAATTTCTTATCTATCCATGGAATTAGTCCACTGCGCCACCAGGATGGAGCTAGCATGCCATGTTTTTTAACTCATACAAAGCTGTTCATTTTAGTCTATTCAAACAGACCCCATTTCAAAGGAAACAAGCACTCATTAAGATCAGGTGTGGCCAATTAGTGGGCGCGGCCAACACACCTGAACACACTTAAAAAGATAGGGGATATAGAGAGTTTTGTTGATGCTGACGATGGAACGTATACAGTATGTTTTTAAATAACATTCTTAGAATGTTTCCTTGTGGTTTTTATGGAAAGTTTTCTTATATTTCTCGGAACAATTTGAGAACGTGACTTTAAATAGAACCATGAGGAAACCTGTTGGAAACGTTATGCTGAAGTACAGAAATTCTCACAGAAGATTGTTGTTTCTTAGCGTTCTCTGAACTATTCGAGAACATTTCCAATGTAAAACCAGTTGGAGAACGTTCCTAGAACATTACCAACATTTAAATGAAATGTAACCATGTTTGAACTATCAGGAAATGTTATTTTAAAGCAATGAAATACCAACAAAATCATGTATTTTTCTCATGTTCTATAAATGTGCTGAGAATGTTCCAAAGCCAAGACACTATCGTGCACCATTCCCAGAAAGTTGTGGGTAAGGTTGTATGAAAAATAACCATAGAACAACCACACTCTAACCTAGCTCTAAGAAACATATGGTTCTAAGAACATTATGTGCTAGCTGGGGGTCTTTTGATGCTGCTGTTACTTGCTTCAAAATACGTTCTTCTTAGCTTTGATTAATGGTGCTGTTGTGGCGTCTGTTTTACAGATTTGTTTGATATCACACTTGAAAGTTCCTTTCTTGCACTAAGCAACTACCCATGTGCCGTGCCTCTGGAAGTGCCTTCTTCTCGGCTGCTTAGGGCTCGGATACAGCCGTCTGTATCTGTCATCATCCATAAAGCAGAGGAATTCATAAGAAGAGAGAGAGAAATACAGTGCTGGTCTGTGTGTTTCTGCCTTCATGGCTGTACTCAATGGCTCTTAACTTGAGAGTTATTTTATCGGTAGTGTATTTACTTGTTGTTGTGTTCTCTCTCTCCTGCTGAGTAGGTGGCCATGTTATCGGCAAACAGGGACAAACCAATCATCTGTAGAGTGACGTTGGCTGAGCCTGTGCTGCCTGGTCCCTCCATGGGGGGGTTGACTTTGTTTTGTGAACCACACCAGCATTGTGTGTTACTGCTCTAACCCCCTCTCCTTTGCCCCCCCCCCCCCCCCCCCCCCCCCGCCACCCCTGCCTGCTATCGATGGTCTGACTCATGCCTCTGTCTGTCACCCAGCTGTGCAACACGAGGCGAGCAATCTGACTGACCTGCTTTATCCAGCAGCACGTGGCTGGCCACACTCACTGACACCTCATCTATTCCGGCCCATTTCCACGTGAAGCTCCCCAGTCCCCTCTCCCACTGCTGCTCCATCCGTACCCACCCACAGCCCACTGCCTGTACTTAGCTCATAACCTGGGCCACTCATCCATGCTAAAGAGGGATTTACACCCAGGGCAGGCCAGACATGGCGGGCAGGCAACATCACGTCAGACCTGGTCTGTTGTGGCCTGTGGTGGATCTGGATCATATACCTCCAAGATTCCAGGAGGGTTAGAATGTGAGTCACGGGCGGGGGCGGGGTGAAAAGAGAAAGGAGAGCAGTCATGGCAGGGGGATTTGATGCTGTTGTTGAAAAGTGGTTGAAACACACTGTGTCGGGATGTTGTGATGTGAATCGCTGAGTTTTCAATCATAGATCGGCCCTAATCCTCTCCAGGATAAGAGCTGAGAGATTCAACTGACAAGTGGCGGGTAATGGCCAAGTTAGAGAGACGACTGGCTGGGAATGCGCATCATGTGATTCTCTCATACAGTTGTTCAGTAATAAAGTTGTTCTTCACATTTGATCTCAATGTTCCTCCTCCTTGTTTTTCTCATAGTTCTCTTTTTCTCCTCCTCTTGTATCTCTCCTCCACATGGTGGAAAAACCTTTAATACAACATTGTGTTCTAATCCAACACCCCCTCATAGTGTATACAGGAAGCTGTGTGGTCAATGTTTCTAAAAATAGTGTCCCCAGGGCCGGCTCTAGCCTTTTGGGCACAGTATTTGGCCATGATTATTACAAGTCTAGATAACTGGCTAGACTAACTAACCAATCTAAACATTGTTAGCTGACATGGCTAATTGAGTGATTGTCAGTGACAAAACAAGAGAAAAACTGCTGATGCACAACCACATTTCCTAACGTGCACCTTGTGTATTCTACTATTCTATACTGAACAAAAATTGAAATGCAACATGTAAAGTGTTGGCCCATGTTTCATGATCTAAAATAAAAGATTGCAGAAATGTTCCATATGCACAAACAGCTTATTTCTTTCAAATATTGTGCACTGCAGGAATGTCCACCAGAGCTGTTGCCAGATAATTGAATGTTAATTTCTCTACCATAAGCCGCCTCCAACGTCGTTTTAGAAAATTTGGCAGTATATCCAACCAGCTTCACAACCGCAGACCACGTGTAACCACGCCAGCCCGGGACCTCCATATCCAGCTTCTTCACCTGCAGGATCGTCTGAGACCACCCACCTGGATAGCTCTGTCTGTAATAAAGCCCTTTTATGGGGCAAAAAAATATTCTGATTGGCTGGGCCTGGCTCCCAAGTGGGTGGGCCTATTCCCTCCCAGGCCCACCCATGGCTGCACCCCTGCCCAGTCATGTGAAATCCATAGATTAGGACCTAACAAATTTATTTCAGTTGACTGATTTCCTTATATGAACTGTAAGTCAGTAACATCGTTGAAATTGTTCCATGTTGCGTTTATATATTTTTTCAGTGTAACGCTCAACAGTAAGTTTATACCCTGATTGAGTTCTCCAAAATATATATATTATAATTTTTTGGGATGGGGGCCCCCTAGAGGCCGGGGGCCCTAAGCAACAGCTTATGTCGCTTATGCCTGGAGCCAGCCCTGAGTGTCCGAGGAGTACATTTTCTGCTGATTTCTCTTAACACAGCACTTTTTCCTGATTTATCTGTATCTTTGAGCCCTGTGGAAGTCTCTCTCTCTCTCTCTCTCTCTCTCTCTTTTTCTCTCTTTCTCTCTCTTCTCTCTCTCTCTCTCTCTCTCTCTCAGACCACAGACCTGCTTGGCTGCCACAAACTCTCTGATGTGAACATCCCCAGTCCCAGTCATTTCCCCTCATTCTCTACCCCTTTATGGAGGCTACTACTGCTGCTGTGAGATTTGCAATGATGGTAAAAGTCTGTCTGCGACACATTAAACACCAATGTCTGCTGGACTGTGGGTATGCATGACACTTTGATTTTGAACCACCCTCCTTATGCTCTGAGATTCAAACTGGTTTTGTCCTTGTTTTTAGATGCTGACTCAACATTCTGAACATGATTCTGTATGTGTGTGTGTGAGGGGGGGGGGGGGGGGGGGGGGTTACCTGGACATAGTATCAAATCATGCCATGCAACCCTTTGTAAAATAGCATAATATTGCTTTCACCTGTGCACAGGTATTTTATTTGACATATTAGCTTTTTTTCTAGTTGATACCCTGTTACCCAAATATATATCTTGTAGACACTCTATGGAATTAATTTAAACGTCAAAGCAAATGTTACTTTTGGTTATTGAATAATTAATATGATGTCTGAGTGCTAATTTCCGCACTGGTTGGAGCTGAGCTTCGTTCCTATATTACTGATGTAATAGCTCAGACTGTCCAGTTGATGGTGCTGTAGGGTAAGACTTGGCTCCACTATGTTACTGCAGCCTCAGACACACAGGTTGTACAGAACAGATGTTGTTTGACAACAAAAGACGGTTGGATAAGGATAAGCCGTGATTTCTTGCTTGACGTCCTCCCACTGCCCATATCCTGGAAGAGATGATTCTGATTTCTGTGTGTGTACATATATATGTGTGCGGTGCTTGCTTGCGCTTTTGCGCGTGTATTTCGCGGGTGCGGGTGCGCGTGCTTTGTGTGTGTGTGTGTGTGCGTGCTTTCCAGCCTGCATGCGTGTGTATTTGGTAGGGGGTTTGCGTTAATAAAAATGGCTCTGTTTGGAACCTCAATAATGATCATTCACTGTGTATACAATGAGACAAGCCCACAGAATGGCATCCAATCGGCTGTATTGAATGAGAATGAAAAGCTGTTCATGCTGTAGAATGAGCTGAGGGACGATCTAACTGGGAGATCGGACCAACCAGTTAAGCCCAAGGCTTTGGATGCAATTTAAACCTGACACTGAAGGGCACTACGGTCATTGATGTGGCGTTGAGCTGTGAAAAGGCCCTACAGAGCTAATCAAGAAATATCCTTGTTTGCTCGATCCACGAGCCTGTTGTTGCATACCATACGTGGCTGTACCTTATTGAAAATGCGTAGACGCTCATACAGTATAAAGCATCTCCCAATGACAGTAGAGTAGAGCACCTTTGTTTGTTTGATGAGGGGCCGTGCGTGTCCTCTCGTGTTGCACTGACACAGTTGTCATGGTGACTGGGTGATCACAGGGGCGCAGGCAGAGTCAGCTGGGGGCGGGACACCCCCAGCCACGGTCCCGTCTGCCTGATCCCCAGAATGCCCTTAGCCCCCGTCAGAGGAACGTCCGTCTGTTTCTCCTGTGGGCGGTGGTGGGGAGAAGACAACAGGTCTCCGTTTAGAGTGTGTGGCTACTGCCGTGAGCTGGCCATATGGTGCCGCTATTAAGCTCCCTCTGCAGAGAGCTGAACCAGGCCTGCAGGCAAACAGGTCGACACCAGCTCAGTCTCAACACTTATTGGAGAGAGTAGGAGCAGCTTGGAGGGGGCTGTCTATTGTTCCTTTTTTACTGTTGCTATAACTACTCTCTCTCCTCTCTGTCTGTCTCTGTGTCTCTCTCCTCTCTCCTCTCTGTCTGTCTCTGTGTCTCTCTCCTATCTGTCTGTCTCTGTGTCTCTCTCTGTCTCTCCTCTCTGTCTGTCTCTGTGTTTCTCTCCTCTCTCCTCTCTGTCTGTCTCTGTGTCTCTCTCCTATCTGTCTGTCTCTGTGTCTCTCTCTGTCTCTCCTCTCTGTATGTCTCTGTGTCTCTCTCTGTCTCTCCTCTCAGTCTGTCTCTATGTCTCGCTCTGTCTCCTCTCTGTCTGTCTCTGTGTCTCTGTCTCTCCTCTCTGTCTGTCTCTGTGTCTCTCTCTGTCTGTCCTCTCTGTCTGTCTCTGCTCTCTGTCTGTCTCTGTGTCTCTCTCTGTCTGTCTCTGTGTCTCTCTCTCTGTCTCTCCTCTCTGTCTGTCTCTGTGTCTCTCTCTCTCTCTCTGTCTCTCCTCTCTGTCTGTCTCTGTGTCTGTCTGTCTCTGTGTCGCTCTCTGTCTCTCTTCTCTGTCTGTCTCTGTGTCTCTCTCTGTCTCTCCTCTGTCTGTCTGTCTCTGTGTCTCTGTCTGTCTTCTCTGTCTGTCTCTGTGTCTCTCTCTGTCTGTCTCTGTGTCTCTGTCGGTCCCTGTGTCTGTCTCTGTTTCTCTCTCTCTCTCTTTGTCTCTCCTCTCTGTCTGTCTCTGTGTCTCTGTCGGTCCCTGTGTCTGTCTCTGTGTCTCTGTCGGTCCCTGTGTCTGTCTCTGTGTCTCTGTCGGTCCCTGTGTCTGTCTCTCTCTCTCTTTGTCTCTCCTCTCTGTTTGTCTCTGTGTCTCTGTCTGTCTCCGTGTCTCTGTCTGTCTCTGTGTGTGTCTCACTCTCTCTCAACAGTGGGGATATAACCACTATATTGTAGATGTAGATCCTAATTTGATCCAAAACATCTCAAGTAAGTCCCTGTCCTTTATGCTTGAGTTCCCAGGGACTTAGTGATGAGAACATTTCCCAGCGTGCTCTTCCAGTCAGTACAGTACCACCACCATTCCCCTCTGGTCGGGATCCTGATTGAATATTTGGACAGCTTAGCCTGGCGCGGTGCTCTGTAGAATCATCGAGTAAAAGGGAATTACAGAATAGGAAAGATTAAATCCTGTTCTGTTTCGGCTCAGACAGGATGTGCACATGTTCTTTTTGGGAGGTTCAGTCTTCTGTGCTGCAGCTGGAGAGGGGCCGAAGTGTCTGCTGTCCAGGGGCGGTGTCTCAAATCACACCACATCTATGACAGTGGTAGTGAACCTGTGGCAGTGATGTCTATCACCTCTGAAGAGGATTCGGGGGATCCAGGAGGACTAGTTAGTAAATGCTTCGTGCCAGACAGACACAGGCAGCTCCCTATAGCTTTGTCTGTCTGGCACGAAGCATTTACTAACTAGTCCTCGTCGATCCCCCGAATCCTGTTCAGAGGTGGTAGACATCACTGCCACAGGTTCACTACCAATGTCATAGATGTGGTGTGATTTGAGACACCGCCCTCGGACAGTAAAGGAACTGGGGAGTTTTTTTTTGCAGGGTACACAGCTGATGGAGGGAAGGTTTTCATTAGAGATCAAATGCCGTGCATCAAGTCCTCCTGGCCTTTTGATAGACACCCGTCTGATGACGTCCGGTCTACTGCCAGTCCTTGCAGCGTGTGTGTTCTTTCACAGAGAGGGTGTCCTTTAGTCAGATAATGATCAAAAACCTGTTGAAACAAAAAGTTAAGTCATGCAGTTCAATTGTCTCGGTTCGTCTGCTGGTGGCCTCACTAACCTTCATTTCCTTTCTTGGTCGTCTATGAGTTGACCAAATAGGGGAGGCGTGAACCTGCTTATTTTATTTGGAGTCAATCTGTCACAAGCCTTCATGTAATTTTGATTGATTGCCTAGTCAGTTGCTTACTAGGTACCGCACGTCATTGTGAATGTGACTGGAAGGAAGCGGTGGAGGGGTATAATGAGGCGTGGAGGCGACGTAACCAGGACGGCCGCTGTTTATGAGCTGAAACGCACATCAGCTTCATTGACGAAATAGAGCCGGAGATCTTTGCCTGAAATGTATTGCTGCCTTTAAGTAATCTTTCACCATTTTTTTTTGTTTTTAAACTGCCTTGCTTCTATAATTTTTGTGCACAACAGGAAGTGTGTGACACGGAGACCTTTGAGTTCGGGGGAGGGTTTTCTAAAGGATTAGGCTTTGGCTATTGATTTCTCGGCTCGTGTTGAATAAAAAATGAAGAGAACAAAGGGTAGGGTAGGAAAACATAAACGAAGCGTAGGACTGGACGGGTCACGCTGGGCGGAAGTGACAGCTGTCGATAAATCAGATGTATTGACGATGAATGTCACGTCTGGCGTGTCACGCCACCCAGTGAGCGATTTCCGAGATTAGAGAGCGCATGAGGACCGTGGGACAGGTCACTCTGTCATCATCTGATCTGGATGGATCACAGATACAGTAGATGTCCTCTGTCATAGGATCAGTATACAGGACTAGGCTGCAGGGAAAAGACATATCCGTTTAGCCATGCATCAGAAATGTGTGCTGGTGTTATGACTTGGTATGGTCATAAATAATGTCTGAATTATTTTACATTTTATCTTCTTGATTTAGTGTCCAACATGTAGGCCTACACAGAACTGTGTTTCACAGCGATATCAAACCAATGTGCCATGTTATTGTATGTTATATGTGATTCTGTAGCTGTTGTTGTTTGTGGTTTTATGGATCCCAGCCCAGGACTAAAATAAGGATTGTAACTGGGGACTAGTGAGAGGACTAGGTTTAAAATAAATGTGACAATTTAAAAAAATAATCTGACATCGTTTACAAGCATTCTGACTGTGGCGGACTTTCCTCGGACAGAGAGAGAGAGAGAGAGAGAGAGAGAGAGAGAGACAGAGAGAGAGAGAGAGAGACAGAGAGACAGAGAGACAGAGAGAGAGAGAGAGAGAGAGAGAGAGAGAGAGAGAGAGAGAGAGAGAGAGAGAGAGAGAGAATAAAGAAAGAGAGAGAGAGAGAGAAAATAAAGAAAGAGAGAGAGAGAGAGAAAATAAAGAAAGAGAGAGAGAGAGAGACAGAGAGAGAGACAGCGAGAGATAGAGATGTGCAGTAGTCATCATGTTTTAAGAAGGACTATTAGATTATCCTCCTGCAGGCTGCTTTTAATCCGCTCTCCCCAGCCTGGCCTTTATCTTGTTCTCTCTTTCTCTCTCTCTCTCTCTCTCTCTCTCTCCCTCTCTCTTTCTTTTCTCTCTCAGTCCATCTCATTCTGGCTGTTTCTGCAATCTGCATTATTATGGAAAATTCTAGGATTCTGACTAAATCCATTTTCCATCCTGTGAGTGTGTGACCTATATTTTGTTCACCGTGCATTTCTCTCTCCTCTACCCTCTCTCACCCTCTCCTTCCTGTCTTCTATTTTACTCTTCCTTGCAGCTCCAAACCCCCTGCCTAAAATAGACGAGTTGGCTCTCTTCCAAACAGCAGTTTGTGGAGGTGTCTGAGCCGACAGGGGCTTGATGGAACTTATTTTCTAAATAATTCCCCTCTCGTGGCTAATTCAGACAATGCTACTGCTATAAGAACATTCTCCATAAGGAAACCTCTGAAACCTCACTACCCGAGGAGAAAACATCACCAATCGAACCCACAAAATCATGCCCTCATGATTCGCCTTTTCATTTTTCTTCTTCAAAATAGGTCTTTGCCTGCAACTTTCGATACTTAACAGTCGTGTTCCCCGGGAATTCAGGAGGGCAGTTTTGACAGTTCTGGAGTCGGCGAGGTCTTGTTGTAAACACCATTTTTCTATACAGTATAGTGACTCTGTAAGCTGATTCCAGATCAGTAGTTCAGATCCAGAGCTGGCCTATCAGGAGTGGTTATTTCATTTGGAGCTGGCAGGGTCCTTTTTACCACAGGACTTGCAGGTTCTCCTGCTCCAGGCGAACGTGTCCCTCTGCACCTCTTCACCGTGGCTGCTGGCCAGATCGGCGTATGGCTCAATCCTATTTGCTATGAATTCAATTAGGCCACCCAGAGCCCACCACTTTGTGCTCTGCATTTGTAATCACGGATGTGTGTTGTTTAAGAAGAGGAACTCTCCTTTCTTTTCTAGTCTGCTCCATTAGTGCTGCATATGGTTAGTCTGGATCACGAGTCTCGCTGTGTTTTATGTAGTGATCTCTCGACTCTCTTTACTCCCCGTGCTTTGTGTCCCTCCGTAGGGACTGTGAGGTCATTAAGACCTGCGTGACGTTTTCTGTTCCCATAGATGCGGAGTGCTCCAGTGCGTAAGGGCAGGATGGATGGCTAGTAACCATAGCACTGTACAACTAGGCCCGTGGAGCTGTGGAGCTCGCTACCTCTCCTGGGTGAACAGAGCACACTGACCGAGGTGGCGGCGCTGGGCTCGATGTGGTTGGAGGAGGGTTATGGGGAGACGGAGAGAAAGACGGGGGATGGGAGAGAGGGAACACAACACATCAGAGGAGTATTCCCCATAAGCCACTGCAGCAGCAGCCAGGAGCCAGGTGGGCACAGGGGGCAGGTTGAACGTCAGAGCCGATTCGGAGGCAGACCCTGGCCATGTTCTCTGTGGAGGACAGCCCTGCGTGTTCCAATCAGGCTCCTTCCCCAGGTCATGCAATGACGACGGCATCCACAAGAGCGATTGTGTGTTATAATTAGGTGATTATTGTCTGAGTGGTTTTCGATGAGGGGCACTGTGGTTCTCACAGCTTAGAAGCAGGTGTCCTATTATGAGAGGAGGGATGCTAATGCAAGTGTTGTGCTGGAATACTCTGCAATATGCACTCCCAATGACTGATGTAATGATTATTCTGAGATCACACTTCTGTGTGTGTACACAGTGCGCGGAAACACGAACAGGCTCACAACAGCTCAGCCGCGAAGTGGTAGGCCGCAGAAGCCCTCCGAGCGGGACCGCCGACGGCTGAAGCGCGTAGCATGTCAGCAAGGTCAGCACAATAACTGTTTTTCAGGAGCTTCATGAAATGGGTTTCCATGGACGAGCAGCCACACACAAGCCCAAGATCACCATGCGCAATTCTGAGCGTCGGCTGGAGTGGTGTAAAGCTCGCCACCATTGGACTCTGGAGCAGTGGAAACGTGTTCTCTGGAGAGATGAATCAGGCTTCACCATCTGGCAGTCCGACGGATGAATCTGGGTTTGGCGGATGCCAGGAGAACACTACCTGTCCCAATGCATAGTGTCAACTGTAAAGTTTGGTGGAGGAGGAATAATGGTATGGGCTGTTTTAGTTCCAGAGAAGGGAAATCTTAACGCTACAGCATACAATGACATTCTAGACGATTCTGTGCTTCCAACTTTGTGGCAACAGTTTGGGGAAGGCCCTTTCCTGTTCCAGCATGACAATGCCCCCGTACACAAGCGAGGTCCATACAGAAATAGTTTGTCGAGATCCGTGTGGAAGAACTTGACTGGCCTTCACAGAGCCATAACCTCAATCGAACACCTTTGGGATGAATTGGAACACCGACTGCGAGCCAAGCCTAATCGCCCAACATCAGTGCCCGACCTCACTAATGCTCTTGTGGCTGAGTGGAAGCAAGTCCCCGCTGCAATGTTCCAACAACTAGTGGAAAGCCTTCACAGAAGAGTGGAGGCTCTTATAGCAGCAAAGGAGGGACCAACTCCATATTAATGCCCATGATTTTGGAATGAGATTTTCGACGAGCAGGTGTCCACATACTTTTGGTCATGTAATGTATGCTTCTCTCAACCATCACCACTATAATACAGAGGCTTTGGATTGGAAATGGGTTTGGTCGGTGGTATATTTTACAGTGAACAGGCCAGTAGAGAGAGGTTTCAGTCAACATACTGTTGCTGTGGTTGTGTGTCCTGGAAGCAGAAGCTTTAATTAAAGCAGTCAGATTATTGATCTCAGTCTTGGCTTCCTCAAGGCTGTTTCCACCCCCTACAGTATCATTGCAGAATAAAATGGTCTTTCTGCAAGCCCCTTAGAACCCTGTGTGTGTGTGTGTGTGTGTGTGTGTGTGTGTGTGTGTGTGTGTGTGTGTGTGTGTGTGTGTGTGTGTGTGTGTGTGTGTGTGTGTGTGTGTGTGTGTGTGTGTGTGTGTGTGTGTCTGTCTGTCTGCATACAGAATAATAATACATCTAAGCCCTCCTCCTTCCCAAGGACAGCAATGAGCTCTGCCTGTTAATGTCATCCATCAGAAGGCCTCTCTAATGCAGTCTCCCAGTAATAGAGCACATCCCAGTGTGGTGATTCTGGAGAAAATCAATGCCTTTTTAATTCCCTCTTCCTGTTGCTTATACCCCTCAGCGCCCAAATAGAATTATCATAACAGTTTGTTCAAACCCCATGACGGCAAAGACAGATTCTATACCATTTAGAGTGAATGTGAACCCAGATGATTCAGGGGTTGGTGAGGACTATCTCCTTATTAAAAGGATTAGGGGTTGAGGGGAATGGTTTGTCATGGTGCGGAGACAATTGGATTGGGGAATATTCAACTGGTCGTAAGTGGGGTGGATGGAACTTCTTTTCATGGCATGCATCAGTGACCTTCGTCATTTGGGGATGTAGATAATGGCTGCGATTTATCCAGACCTAGCTGAAGGGCAGTGGGCTGTTAAAACATTATCCTACAGCACAGATTATTTAACATGTAGGGGCAGGATGGGTCGGGGGAGGTCTCTGACAGCCTCAGCCACCAACACCACCATGCCCAAACCCAACTAGGGGAAATTACAGTGTGGGCACACATACACAGAGACACAAGCAGGCAGACACACACACACACTTTTTGGGTTAACAATTATCAGAAAGGATCTGAAGGGTATCGATATATTGTATGTTTGTTGTATAAACAAAAATCAAATATGTGACCACCGTATCCCCCTGATATGAGGGCGCATCCGTGCGCTCTGCCCCCGCATGTGCGAACACATCACTGTGATGCTGACGCAGGTCGACAGAGGCAAGCTGTCGGGGCGGAGCCAGTAACGCAATGCGCGAATGGGCAGTGGCAACAGCAGGCTAGCAGTGAAGCACCCGGTGAGGTTTGGCGGCAGAGCGACACGTCGAGGCGAAACGGGGTGATCCAAGAGGAAACGGACGCTGCGATGCAAGCAGACCGGGGCAAAATAAGAACCAGCTCACACACCCTGCTCTGATTTCTGGACTGTTTTATTGCGCCTCTGACAATGGAGACGTAATGCGCAGCTATTTTCTTGCTGTCAGTTTTATACTTCGTTTTCTGCCACTTTAATCTGAGCCTATTATTGGCAGACATCTGACGACTCAACGGTCGTCTCGAAAGGGACAGGCTTTTTCCTCCTATGATATTGTATCGAACGGTTATTTATTCGTTCAGGAGCAAACGTTGAGGTTTCTGCCTCTTTTCCACATTCTTATTTCTGGAAAGGGTCTAATCATGACGAAAAGCGCGCAGCTTGCGCCGACCCTGTGCTGAAGCGATGTTTCAGGACCATGGATACTTGTTTCTCTGTTTCTGGTTTACAAAATAAGTGTCACAAATGGATGAAGAAATCGACACCCGCAAAATAAACAACAGCTTCCTCCGGGACCACAACTATGCAACTGAAGGTATTGTAATGAACGAGGCAGGGAGTGTAGCTCGAATCTTCCACCTTCTGACCAGTAGCTCAGTGTGCCATCAACTGTTCTACAAAAGCATGCTCTATGGTACCCCATACATAGACCTAAGTACGTAACTTTAGCGCCTATTGACGATAGTATCTTCTCACTGGGGGAGTTTTGTTAAGAGCCCCGACACGGTATGGTTTTGGAAACATAAGGCACGTAGGCCTAAATCTTTAATATCAGCGATAAATAATTCAATAAAAAACAAAGGTTAAATTACTACATGCTTATAGGGTTGGGGTTCCAATAAGACCATATTTCCATGTTCCAGAGCTTATTTATGGCAAACACATAGGAAGGAGGTGTACCTGTGGTAATTATTTATCAGCGTCCCCGAACACCTGTCTTCAAACTGAAAACGGACGCCACTAACATGTTGTCACATAAAGAATTACTGTCAGCTGCAACTGTGTTAAAAATCGGTTAAAACAGTATACATTTAGCGTTTGTGAAATCATTTTGATGTGATTTGAAAGTAGGGGGATTTCTGTTTCTAGAACCGTACCGCAATTGAGATTCAATTCACGTTTAGATGGAGTATTTGGCTGTGTTGACTGCCAGAGCCAATTCGCCTCTAAACAGAACATGTAAGATCCTTGGGGGGTTCTCCCGCTCTGATGACGATTATTTTCATGCAGGAGTAATAAAGGCCTAGTGCACTAATTTGGTCAACTATTTTTTTTAATTTATATAAATTAAATTTGTTTTTTATTGTGACGACTACTTCCCGCGGCAATGCTGAGTTGTCATAGCTATGAGTCTGTACAGTCTCTTTCTCAGAAAAAAAAGTGTTAGGCTATGTAGAATTTAATGGCTGTCTGGCATTAGCCTATAGCGTTGCATTATATATTGAGAAGTTCAGATATTGGAGAATACACAATGCAGTCACGGATATGTCAATGTCTGTGTATTCCGAATGACTCACTGAAGCTACGCACATCCCGATGCATGAGAAGCGGGTCAGAGGAGACTCGGTGGGAGAATCTAAATCCCATTCTCCTCGTGTCCTCTATCCTCTATCCTCTCTCCTCGCCTCCTTCTCAAAACCAATTGGATGAGAAAGCCAGAGGACCCTCCCCTTTGACCTTCTCCAATGGGTTTAGGGAAGGAAGCGAGGAGAGAGGAAGCGAGGAGGACGCAATTGAGATTATCCCGGGGAGTTCACACAGGGAAATAGGTTTATCCCTCTGTCCAACTACACTGAACAAAAAAATAAACGCAACATATAAAGTGTTGGTCCCATGTTTCATGAGTTGAAATAAAAAATCCCAGAAATGTTCAATATGCACAGAAAACGTTTTTCTTTCAAATTTAGTGTACAAATTTGTTTACATCCCTGTTAGTGAGCATTTCTCCTTAGCCAAGATAATCCATCCACCTGACAGGTGTGGCATATCAAGAAGCGAATTAAACAGCATGATCATTACACACAGGGGGAGTATTTCTGTCTGCAATAAAGTTATTTTGTGGGGAAAACCCCATTCTGATTGGCTGGGCCTGGCTCCCCAGTGGGTGGGCCAATGCCCTCCAAGTCCCACCCATGGCTGCACCCCTGCCTGATTTCCTGATATGAACTGGTAACTCAGTAAAATCTTTGAAATTGTTGCATGTTGAGTTAATGTTTTTGTTCAGTGTACAACAAGAGATCACAAACAGCATTATGTTGACCATTTCGTATCAACCACATGAGTAGCCTAACTATTTATTGATAACGACAGAGTCGTTCATTTAGAGAGACATTATGGCTACTTATTTTCATTTTTAATAGGCTATCGTAATTGTTTCAAATAAAAAGATAATTCAAAATTCAATATCCTATAAGTTGGTTGTAAATGTAAAGAACTTATAGAAAATGCATCCTACTTTCCCTGTGGCTGGTTATACTGTATTGTTTAGGATCCGTGCTGTAGCCTAAAGCAGTGGAATTAAGCATTGGGGTTGCTGGTGTCAGAGTAGTGCAGCTAATCAGATTGTTTGCTGTTCAGAATTAAAGTTTAGTTCTCTATGCATTTTGTCTGTTTAATGTCAATACTGAAATATGCAAGATAGCAAGCAAATGCACAAACAGGATTCTACGCTTTTCCATGTTGATTTCCATCCATATGACTTTGATTTATTGATTTAGGGCTATATCAAGAGTTAGGCAACAGTAGGTAGAGAAATCATGTTGAGCCCAGCCCAGCCCCCTCTGTTATCTTAAGCTAAATAAACTCAGCAAAAAAAGAAACGTCCTCTCACTGTCAACTGCGTTAATTTTCAGCCAACTTAACATGTGTAAATATTTGTATGAATATAACAAGATTCAACAACGGAGACATAAACTGAACAAGTTCCACAGACATGTGACTAACATAAATGGAATAATGTGTCCCTGAACAAAGGGGGGGATAAAATTCAAAAGTAACAGTCAGTATCTGGTGTGGCCACCAGCTGTATTAAGTACTGCAGTGCATCTCCTCCTCATGGACTGCACCAGATGTGCCAGTTCTTGCTGTGAGATGTTACCCCACTCTTCCACCAAGGCACCTGCAAGTTTCTGGGAGGAATGGCCCTAGCCCTCACCCTCCGATCCAACAGGTCCCAGACATGCTCAATAGGATTGAGATCCGGGCTCTTCGCTGGCCATGGCAGAACACTGATGTTCCTGTCTTGCAGGAAATCATGCACAGAACGAGCAGTATGGCTGGTGGCATTGTCATACTGGAGGGTCATGTCAGGATGAGCCTGCAGGAAGGGTACCACATGAGGGAGGAGGATGTCTTCCCTGTAACGCACAGTGTTGAGATTGCCTGCAATGACAACAAGCTCCGTCCGATGATGCTGCGACACACCGCCCCAGACCATGACGGACCCTCCACCTCCAAATCGATCCCGCTCCAGAGTACAGGCCTCGGTGTAACGCTCATTCCTTCGATGATAAACGCGAATCCTACCATCACCACTGGTGAGACAAAACCGTGACTCGTCAGTGAAGAGCACTTTTTGCCAGTCCTGTCTGGTCCAGCGACAGTGGGTTTGTGCCCATAGGTGACGTTGTTGCCGGTGACGTCTGGTGAGGACCTGCCTTACAACAGGCCCACAAGCCCTCAGTCCAGCCTCTCTCAGCCTATTGCGGACAGTCTGAGCACTGATGGAGGGATTGTGCGTTCCTGGTGTAACTCCGGCACTTGTTGTTGCCATCCTGTTCCTGTCCCGCAGGTGTGATGTTCGAATGTACCGATCCTGTGCAGGTGTTGTTACACGTGGTCTGCCACTGCGAGGACAATCAGCTGTCCGTCCTGTCTCCCTGTAGCGCTGTCTTAGGCGTCTCACAGTACGGACATTGCAATTTATTGCCCTGGCCACATCTGCAGTCCCCATTCCTCTGTGCAGCATGTCTAAGGCACGTTCATGAAGATGAGCAGGGACCCTGGGCATCTTTCTTTTGGTGTTTTTTTAGAGTCTATAGAAAGGCCTCTTTAGTGTCCTAAGTTTTCATAACTGTTACCTTAATTGCCTACCGTCTGTAAGCTGTTAGTGTCTTAACGACGGTTTCACAGGTGCATGTTCATTAATTGTTTATGGTTCATTGGAAACAGTGTTTAAATCCTTTACAATGAAGATCTGTGAAGTTATTTGGATTTTTACGAATGATCTTTTAAAGACAGGGTCCTGAAAAAGGGACGTTTTCTTTTTTTGCTGAGTTTATGTGTGGATAGATCAAGGGCTGGGCAGTGAGAGGAGAGAGAGAGAGAGCTGAAACAACCATATAGGATTAAGCTGAACCACCAAATAGGCAGATGACACTGGCGTCAGACAAATGCAACACATAAGACAAGCTTAACTCAAATTTTTCTATCCCATTCTCTCATGTGAAAGCCAGCCAGGACTAAAACATTTTCTCTCTCTTTAATCAGCTTCACCTCTAAGCTGCCAGACTACTGCTCTTTCCAGGAGGGCTTAACCTGTGCCAGTCTTTATACTGAAAGTGTTGTTGCATTGTCTTAGAGGGAAGCGTACCCTGCTCGTTTCACTATATGGGTAACTGTAAGATCTATACTGTAGGGTTCTGCAGTCTCCCTAGTGCTGCATGTCCTGGAGGGAACGGAAGGTTTTCACAGAAACGTACGGGTTACAGGCTCCGAGGTGTACAGCTCACTCGTTTCTCCTCTATGTATGAAGGTACTGAGGTGAAGACGGGAGCCTCGGGTGAAAGTGAGCAGCAGGAAATAAATATATTTTTTATTCAGGTTCATCTGAATTATTTTTTATTTTTTTAGCAATCTAGAAATGCTAGATATTCGTTTTCAATAATGGGTTTCACCCAATATGTTGTTCATATTCATATTAGCTTACCTAGCTTTACATTAATATATTTTCAATTTATTTGCGATTCCTAAAAAAATGTGTAGAGTCAATTGACAAATTGTGAAGTGATTTCCCTCATTTTATTGTCTCTTAGTACTCCTCACAATCTAATTGGGAATAATGAGTAAATCATACAATTTCTGAGGCAAAACAATTTACGTTCTCCCCTCCCCCACAGCTCCTCCCTAAAAGCATATTACTACTATCGCCGTCTCTAGCACCTTCTCAAGGGCATGAGGGCTGGAGGGGGGCTGAAGGCTGCCAGTAACCCCCCTCCTCCATCACTAAGAGCCCAGGTTAAGCCTGTTTCCGAGTGAATGACCCTGCCTCACCCACTGACCTACAAACTACCAAACCCTTGCCCCCCAACCCCGTCCACCCACTCACCAGGTGCTTAGCCCCCCCCCCCCCCCCCTTCCCCCCCAATCCACACCCCTGTGTGCTTTCTCCCCAAGGAACACAGAGTGTAAATAATTCAGGTACCGTCCTCTCTCATCCATCAGAAGAATATTTACAACCCCCCCCCCCATCCTCCATCCTCCCAGTCTGCTGTCTGTGGCTGTGTCCTATTATAAGGTCGGCCTGCATTTGTATGGGAGGGAAAGGAGAGGATCTCAAGGCCACCAGACTGCTGTCTCCATCTTACCATTACTACTAAAACACATGGCATACATAACCTCTATACCTCTATAAAGACAGCTCATGTCATCTCATTCTATGATGAAGTAGATGACATGAAATAGGTGTATGGGGTAAATTTCACGCCTTAAGTATTGATTTCAAAAATCAAAACATTCGTAAACATGAAAAATAAAGTTCAAATGTAAAAGTTATATTTTTGAGGAAAAGTGAAATAATGGATGTTGAGATTTAAAAAAATTAACAAATTAAAGGCAAAATGCAAGCAAATAATTTTAAAGCGAGAGCAAATTATTTGAAAACTAACGCAAAAATAGTTTTCAGTTCAAATTTTCCACCACCAGCTGTTAAATCTATTTTGCCTATGCTCTTGCCTGCAGTTCACAAGCGGCTGATGAGGAGAGGACGGCTCATAATAATGGCTGGAATGGATTGAATGGAATGGTATTAAAACATATGGAAACTATGTTTTTGATACCATTCCATTAATTCCATTCCAACCATTATAATGAGCACGTCCTCCCAAATGAAGGTGCCACCAGCCACCTTTTACATTGTTGCCCCTATATCCAGATAATGTTCACTGTGTTCAGCAGAGAGAGTATTCAGAGGTGGTTTCGCTGCACACAGCCTCATCTTTGTGCTATTAACTAGCCAATAGAAAAAGACACCTTAACCAACTTGCCCAATGAATATCTCTAGCTTCAATAGTCCAGAACATTTTGCTAAGGGTCTTTCAGATACATACATTATTGTATGCGTGGTTTGACTGTATGCTTTCCGTAAGCCAAGTAATTATTTTGACCGTAAAGGGCGTAATGTGATTTCAATCTCATGATGAATGTCTCCAGCTAGATAAATAGCTAGCTAAGTGGTGTACACACGAGTCCCTGGCCTAAATACAATGATGTAGCTAGCTAGCTAACTGGAGACATTCATCATGGGTCTAAAATCACAATGGCCTATTAGGACGTGACATCACTTAAAAACATACGGGCAAACCTTTCACTGCGGGTGGCAGTGGCTAGCTACAGGCATGCAGAGTCTGCCGATTCATTCTGTTTGGCTAGCTAGTCAGACAACTAAGCAAGCCAACTAAGCTAACATACTTAAAAATTGTCACGTGTCAATAATTATTGGATATTAGAAGCATATATCTATAATACCTTTCATGACAAACCATGTAACTAGTTAGGTAAACATATTAATTAATAGATAGGAATTTAAATAGAAAATTGAACAATTTTGGCATTAGTTTTCAAATAATTTGTTATTGCTTTAAAATTCAAGTTTTGCTCTCGATTTAAAATGATTTGCTTGCAAGTTGTTTTGTTTTGCTATTGATATCATTTTTTTTGTTTTCAATTTTACAAATTCCGGATCAGATTTTACATCCATTGTTTCACTTTTTTTTTTAAACATTCTTAACTAATTTTCATCTTTTAAGATGTATTTTATTTTAAATTCATTACTTAAGGCGTGAAATTTACCCCATGTAGATGACTGTCATCTGTTCTGTCTGGGAGGTTGTCTAGAGTTATGGGAGATGTGGATAGCTGCAGACAACTGTGCATTTTTAAGAGAAAAGCTTTGAATCACAACAGCAATGCTATTCATCCCCGGATGTTTCAGATGTACTGTTTCTGTAGGGGGAATATAATTGACTTGGACTTTAAAAAAAAAACTTTATGGAGTGCACTATCCACTGTCCAAGTTAGAGCAGGAAATATGTCATTAGGAATCAGGAAGAACTCATAGAAATGGCCAGGGGGGGATAAGCTGCTCTCCTCATGATGGTCCGATGCTACTTGTTTGACATTCAGATGAATAATTGATGACTCATGCATTTTTAAAATATATTTGAATGCATGTTGTGTTTACCTCTGCCTGTTACTACTGTTAACATCCTCCACTAGAAGAAAAGACTAAACGTAAACTGTGCACTTTAACCTATTTTATGATACCGTGAGAGGCGCATCGTGTATCTTCCTTTCACCATTTTAGTCCCCGATCCCCTCACTTCTGCTTTGCTCTTTGGGGTCTAGGCTGGGTTACTGTAAAGCACTCTGTGACAACTGCTGATGTAGAAGGAAAAAAAAGGCATTATAAAATCTAGAAAAGAGGAAAACCCTCTCATTGTGTTATTTTGATTGATGACATGAGAGTGAGACTAGAGCAGTAATTAGACCAGGGCATTAGAGGAGAGCTAACATAACGTCCATGGACCTCTATCTATGTTGTCTCTCGGAGAGGGAACACTGCAGTACCACTGGGATCTCTTTTCCGTCAGCAAACCTTTGGGAGAGAGGATCTTCCTTCTGTGAGATGGGGCTTGAATGTGATGGCGTGGATTAGTCCTAAATGAATGCACACACTGGGTGATGTGTGAGTGAGGCGGTGTCACGCGGTGATTGTGCCCTCTCTAATCAGATCTCAGCCTCTTAGAGGGCTCATCCTCTCCCCTCCCAATCGGCTCCCTCCCTGCACACTGACAGGGACAGAGATTTATGGACCTCCCAATTCTCACAAAATGGATACGGGCGGGAGGTGGAAGAGGGAGGAAGACGGCCTACTGTTACAGGGACAAGCATGTACAGTGCATTCGGAAATGATTCCAAAAATGTTTTTCTCATCAATCTACACACAATACCCCTTAATGACAAAGTGAAAACAGTCTTTTAGACATTTTTGCAAATGTATTAAAAATAAAACACAGAAATACATTATTTACATAAGTATTCAGACCTTTGCCATGAGAGTCGAAATTGAGCTCAGGTGCCTCCTGCTTCCATTGATCATCCTTGAGATGTTTCTACAACTTGATTGGAGGCCACCTGTGGTAAATTCGATTGATTGGACATGATTTAGACACACTGGTCTATATAAGGTCCCACAGTTGACAGTGCATGTCAGAGCAAAAACCAAGCCAAGAGGTCGAAGGAATTGTACGTAAAGCTCAGAGACAGGATTGGGTTGTAGCACAGATCTGGGGAAGTGTTCCAGAAAATGTCTGCAGCATTGAAGGTCCCTACACAGTGGCCTCCATCATTTATAAATGGAAGATGTTTGGAACCACCAAGAATCTTCCTAGAGCAGGCCGCCCGGCTAAACTGAGAAATCGGGGGAGAAGGGCCCTGGTCAGGGAGGTGGCAAAAAACCTGATGGTCACTCTGACAGAGCTCCAGAGTTCCTCTGTGGAGATGGGAGAACCTTCCAGAAGAACATCTCTGCAGCATTCCACCAATCAGGCCTTTATGGTAGAATGGCCAGACAGAAGCCACTCCTCAGTAAAAGGCACACGACAGCCCGCTTGGAGTTTGCCAAAAGGCACCTAAAGGACTCTCAGACCATGAGAAACAAGATTCTCTGGTCTGATGTAACCAAGATTGAACACTTTGGCCTGAATACCAAGCGTCACGTCTTGAGGTATCCTGGCACCATCCCTATGGTGAAGCATAGTGGTGGCAACATCATACTGTGGGGATGTTTATCAGCGGCAGGGACTGGGAGACTAGTCCGGATCAAGGGAAAGATGAATGGAGCAAGGTACAGAGACATCCTTGATGAAAACCTGCTCCGGACCTCAGACTGGGGGCGAAGGTTCACCTTTCAACGGGACAACAACCCTAAGCACACAGCCAAGACAACGCAGGAGTGGCTTCGGGACAAGTCTCTGAATGTCCTTGAGTGGCCCAGCCAGAGCCCGGACTTGAACCCGATCAAACATCTCTGGAGAGACCTGAAAATAGCTGTGCAACAGTAGATGACATGAAATAGGTGTATGGGGTAAATTTCACGCCTTAAGTATTGAACCAGACAGAGCTTGAGAGGATCTGCAGAGAAGAATGGGAGAAGCCAAGCTTGTAACGTCCTACCCAAGAAGACTTGAGGCTGTAATCGCTCCCAAAGGTGCTTTAACAAAGTAATGAGTAAAGGGTCTGAATACTTATGTAAATGGGATTTTTCAGTTTTGTATTTTTAATACATTTGCAAGAATTTCTTAACCTGTTTTTGCTTTGTCATTATGAGGTATTGTGTGTAGATTGATGAAGGTAAAAAAAACGATTTAATCAATTTTAGAACAAGGCTGTAACATAACAGAATGTGGAAAAAGTGAAGGGGCCTGAATACTTTCCGAATGCACTGTAGCTGTGAGCATATTGCTGGCCTTTCAAAAATGGCATAATGATAAAAAGGCTAACGAAGCTGGACACCTTTATCACAGCCCCATCAATCACCACCTGAAACAACTCTGTGACTCTTATTAATGTGTATCATGCCGTGTATTAGTTTGACATTATCATACAGGTTGATCGTGTTACTAAGCTAAATAAAGACTCAGGTCAAGTATGTCTTACCCAGTTAGGACAAGGCCACGCAAAAGGTACACCAGACTAAGGATAAAGCACTAACTGAAATTGCCCTTCACACTCAACTACTCAAGTTGAGAGAGCTCTGTTTATGCCCTGTCAACGGATCCTTCAAACTACTATCAGGAGCTACATTAACTCCCTGAGTGACGCTTTACAAGCAATGTAGATGCACCGAACCGAAAAGAAGAACGTTCCCAAAGTCCATAAATCCTAGAGTTCCTTTATATAATCTGACTTTGGTTTACTTTCTTTGGGTTCCTGGTTGATGATGAGCTAATACATCTGGGTTTCAGAACCTGCACGTATCAGTGCCGACGGATGAAACTCCATTTGAAAAAGGCATCGCTTGAACATTCGGTAAGTCGTAAACATCTAGGATGTACAGTAGGTTCAGTATAACTCACGAGGAACATTATGCAGTGCCGCTGGGACAATCCTCTTGGGTCTATGGCCCGGCCTAGGGCCAAGTCAGGCACCTCATCTCCCAGTCAGTGTTAGCAGCAGCCAGGTAGAGTTATAATGAGACAGGTCTCACATCTATCTCTCTCTTCACTCTGGAGGCAGAGGAAGTAACAGTACAGGACTGTTGTGATGGATGCTGTAGTCCTGGGAGACGCACCTTCAGCCTCCACACTACTCAAATGAGCCCGCTGCCTTATGGATGGGCTGGGAGTTCAAAGGAAGCAGAGAGAAGGAGAAAGAGATGGAGGGTTAGGTGGATAAATAAAGCTCAGAGAACGGCTGAGGGAGCTGGCTGACCTAGAATTGTGAGCAATTCTTTTTTTTTTTTTGCTTCATACCAATACACTACCACCGCTAAAGTAACTGCAGTAAATGAAAAGTTGGATGGATTGTTTGTATATTAGGCTCAAATGGCTTTGAGTTGAGCCGTGTGTGGCATTTCCCAAGATTACAATTCCAGATGCTGATGTTTTTCATACCCGGGTTTGATTAGACCCGGGTGAGTTAGAATGATGCTCTGACTATTTCTATGTTTTGGAGCAGTACCAGGAGTTTTGACTCCCCATTCCCTGTAACATATGCTTCTGTGAGCATGCCTTTGTGTGCCTGTGAGCTCCCCAATCCCACTGGAATCCCTTTGTGTGCGCAAGAGGGAGTGCGAATTAGCATAATGCTGATGCTAATTTAAGGGTGTGTCTCTGTGGAGGTATGTGCATTAAACCACATGGGTGAGCAGTGAGCACCCATGTGGGTTTTGGGCGTCCTTTCAGTAAAGCAGTTCATTTTTAACTCGCCTCCTATCGGTCCAGGTTGCACCTCTCACCTCTCGAATCTAAAGGCTGGAGCACTGGGCTCAAATTGTGACCTCATTGGTTCCTACCGTTCTCTACTCGGGCCCCTACACTGCCCCTGTACCTATGGCAAGAATGGGTATTTTACTTACTGCTACAGTAGGACTCCTGGTACCTCCGCGATTTTAGTCTTATTTTGGGTCTGTCTCAAAAAATATCAGGTCTAACCTTCCCACAAACAAAAATCCACTCATTCTGTAAATCTCTTTTGTTGCCTGCAGCTTGTTTGTCTTGTATGGTGGTTCTATTAAAATACACATCTGTTTTAGCAATGCGGTCTGCAATCGATGGGGTATTGTTTTCCTGCGGCTGCTGTTGCCCTTATCATGGCCCTGCTCTCCAATTATCAAGAGACTCCTTGTCTAAACAATGGTAAGGAAGCCAGGACAAACATACACAGCGAACACCGAACATCTACCTTCCGTTTGTGCTGTGTTGCCTAGTGAAAGGTTCTAGAATGTCTCTACTAACCCTCCACACCCCTAGTCGGTCCTCGGTGGAATCTCAGGGTTAGCCTCTGAGGGCTGGGGAGTCCTACAGGATGTAGGAATTAGGGAGGTGGTAGAGACCATTGTTTGAGACTGCGGTAGCGGTGGGCTGAGGTAATGGTAGATGGCGCTGAGTTCCTTCGCTAGTCTCTCTGCCTGGCTCTGGCTCTCTCCTGTTGACCCTGCAGTGACAACACCACTGGACAATAGTCAGGAGTCTGTTGACATGCCTGTTGTTTGTCCAGAGGAAGGAGATCAGCTCTCCAGTACCCAGGGAGGCCTCATGACCAGGTCCCAGAGAACATGTGATATAAGACCGGCTAAACAATGCTATGTTGTTCCTCTGCATCAGGATATCGGCCCACCACCCTCCAGCAACTGTGTACTAGAGTTTAGGTGGCATGATCTCTAATTGTGACACAAAGACAGTGCAATCCATCAGGTGTGTGGCATCTTGGTGATACAATAGAAATCTTAGCTGCTGTATGTAATACATATTGCTGAGCATTTCAAGATGGATGAGCTCAGAATGAATCAAGATTCCTTGAAAGATACGTTAACATCCAAGCTGCTCACAAAGCAAATGGTATTAAGAGGGACGTTGATGCCATCCTTCCTGTTCTCCCCTTTAAGGGTTAATGAAGAAGTGACGGAGAGACTACACATGCCTTTACAGGCTGCTGAGTCCCTTCATATCTGTCTATTGTCCGTCTTATCTGTGAGGGAAGAGGAGTGCGTGCTTGCAGCGCTGCTCTCTGTTCCTCTGCGCTGGGAGGATTAGGCTACTGTTCATACTGTTCACAAAACCCCCCCCCCCCCCCCCCCCCAAAAAAAAAAAAATCCTGTAAACACAGCTTCTAAGCTGGCTCGTATAGGGTGATTATATCTCTGCTCCCAAAAAGAAGCTTGTGATTGTGATTCGAGAACAGGGCTGTGGAGTTGTGATTGTGATTTGAGAACTGGGCTGTGGAGTTGTGATTGTGATTCGAGAACAGGGCTGTGGAGTTGTGATTGTGATTCGAGAACAGGGCTGTGGAGTTGTGATTGTGATTCGAGAACAGGGCTGTGGAGTTGTGAGTGTGATTCGAGAACAGGACTGTGGAGTTGTGATTGTGATTCGAGAACAGGGCTGTAGAGTTGTGATTTTGATTCGAGAACAGGGCTGCAGAGTTGTGAGAGTGATTCGAGAACAGGGCTGTGGAGTTGTGAGTGTGATTCGAGAACAGGGCTGTAGAGTTGTGATTGTGATTCGAGAACAGGGCTGCAGAGTTGTGAGTGTGATTCGAGAACAGGGCTGTAGAGTTGTGAGTGTGATTCGAGAACAGGGCTGTAGAGTTATGAGTGTGATTCGAGAACAGGGCTGCAGAATTGTGATTCGAGAACAGGGCTGTAGAGTTGTGAGTGTGATTCGAGAACAGGGCTGTGGAGTTGTGAGTGTGATTCGAGAACAGGGCTGTAGAGTTGTGAGTGTGATTCGAGAACAGGGCTGTGGAGTTGTGATTGTGATTTGAGAACAGGGCTGTGGAGTTGTGATTGTGATTCGAGAACAGGGCTGTAGAGTTGTGATTGTGATTCGAGAACAGGGCTGTAGAGTTGAGTGTGATTCGAGAACAGGGCTGTGGAGTTGTGATTGTGATTCGAGAACAGAGCTGTAGAGTTGTGAGTGTGATTCGAGAACAGGGCTGTGGAGTTGTGAGTGTGATTCGAGAACAGGGCTGTAGAGTTGTGAGTGTGATTCGAGAACAGGGCTGTGGAGTTGTGATTGTGATTTGAGAACAGGGCTGTGGAGTTGTGATTGTGATTCGAGAACAGGGCTGTGGAGTTGTGATTGTGATTCGAGAACAGGGCTGCAGAGTTGTGAGTGTGATTCGAGAACAGGGCTGTAGAGTTGTGAGTGTGATTCGAGAACAGGGCTGTAGAGTTGTGAGTGTGATTCGACAACAGGGCTGCAGAGTTGTGAGTGTGATTCGAGAACAGGGCTGTAGAGTTGTGAGTGTGATTCGAGAACAGGGCTGTAGAGTTGTGGTTGTGATTCGAGAACAGGGCTGTGGAGTTGTGACTGTGATTCGAGAACAGGGCTGTGGAGTTGTGATTGTGATTCGAGAACAGGGCTGCGGAGTTGTGATTGTGATTCGAGAACAGGGCTGTAGAGTTGTGAGTGTGATTCGAGAACAGGGCTGTGGAGTTGTGATTGTGATTCGAGAACAGGGCTGTAGAGTTGTGATTCGAGAACAGGGCTGTAGAGTTGTGATTGTGATTCGAGAACAGGGCTGTAGAGTTGTGATTGTGATTCGAGAACAGGGCTGTAGAGTTGTGATTGTGATTCGAGAACAGGGCTGCAGAGTTGTGATTGTGATTCGAGAACAGGGCTGTGGAGTTGTGATTGTGATTCGAGAAGAGGGCTGCAGAGTTGTGATTGTGATTCGAGAACAGGGCTGCAGAGTTGTGATTGTGATTCGAGAACAGGGCTGCAGAGTTGTGAGTGTGTAAGAGGTAAACGGATGATCTTTGAATTTGAAGTAGTAGAGTGCAATTGCATTGAGAAACAGATGATTGAAAATGATTTTCTTTCTATTTTTGCAACTGGAAGTGGTATGACCAGGCATTGACATAGAAAGGTGTTGCACAGTACCCACATCATATTTTGCAATGACATAATTGTTGACATGAACAAATGTGGCCATGACTATTTGCACTAATGGGCAACACATTAACATATTGATACAGTGGAATTGAATGCTATTGTTCCATCCCCGAGCCCTCACCTCCAAATGGAATCTATCAGGCCCACATTTACAGTGTGTGTGTGTGTGTGTGCATGCATGCCTGCGTGTGCGTGTCTGTCTGTCTGTGTAAGAAGGGGAGACTGTTCAGTACCCGTCTCTACTGATTACCTCTCTGGCAGCGAGGCTGGATCTCCCCCTCAGACCCCCTGACCCTGAGTTAATCTAACAACAGCGTGGCAGAACAGAACAGGGGGATGGGGCGGAGGAGAGGAGGGGCGGAGGAGATGAGGGGTGGAGGAGAGTGGAAGGGGAACCAAGGGGGAACCAGGGATCTTGTTAGAGGGACTGCGACCCTCTCTTGTGCGCTCATTAAATGCAGATTGCTGATGCCTCTTTTTCTAGTTCCAACTCCCCCACTCCCCCCTCTCCCCCCCTGCCCTGCAGCACTTTACCGCAGCCCCTCTGAGTCGCTCCCTGTACAGAAACACTTCCCACATACACAACGCTTCTCTCCCCCACTCCAGCACTGTCAGCAGTGTACAGTAGGCTGCCTGCCTACCTGTCTGCCTGCCTGTCCTCCAAATGGCATGACGGGCGGCCACAGCCCCAGTGGACATCAACTGATACAGCGGTCTGTTTATCTCTCAACCAGGCTGGCGGGATGCTAATAGGTTGGGACCTGCTTGAATTGCCACCAATTTGAGCCTGATCACTGTAGGCTGTTTTATACTATGTACCAGGGATTGGCGACCCTGGTCCTGGAGTGCCACGGGTACATCATGATTTTGATTTAACCCACCTAGAAGACCAGGTGTGTTGAATGTAGGCAATCGCTGAACAGATCAATTAGCTCAGTTGGCCAAGTGCCTAGAAGTTGAACCTGCGGCACTCCAGGAAAAGGGTTGCCTGCCCCTGCTGTACCCCTTCAGGAAGCCTTCGTGCTCCAGACTGTGGCTTCCTAGAAGTATTAGGAAGTCATACTGAGGCTAGGCTATTTATAACCTCTATATTCTCCCTGGGTTCCATAGTACGGGCTAAAAAGGCACACATGTAAACAGACACAAACCCAAACCTCTTGGGGTGCCTCCTATGGTACACAGAAAGAATGTACCAGACCAAAGCCAGGCTACGGTTAAGGGTCAGAGTATATACCACATTGCCAAAGGAAAATCCAAAAACTGAATGCATGGCTGGAGTGGAGGTTTGTGAAAAAAAAACAGAACAGGAGTCCTCTGCATTGAATGTATGCTGATCTATTGGATTTCAATAGAGCAGTATACCAAGGTAGGGAGTCTTGTCAATGTCAGTTTGGCTGCCGACTGGTTGTCTGCTGCTGACGTAGGTTTCGATTAAAATTCCCTGCCTGGCCTGGATCAGCTTTAAAACATACTGACACTTTAATCACCACACCAATTTCATCGCCACATTTTCCATGGATTTTTTTTCAATCAATACTTTTAAAGGCCCAGTGCAGTCAAAAAACTGATTTTCCTGTGTTTTATATTTCCATTCTATGAGGTTGGAGTAATACTGTGAAATGTTGAAATTTATGATAATGCCCTTTTAGTGTAAGGGCTATTTGAAAAGACCGCCTGAAATTTCTGCCTGTTTTGGTGCGATGGAGTTTTGGCCTGCCTGGTGACATCACATAAATGAGTTGATAGACCAATAAGAGTTCCAAACCTCTCTGCCAATAACAGCTAGTTTTCAGTTTTCCCCTCCCCACTCAGACCACTCCCATACAGTCTTACACGGAACCCAAACCGGCTGCACGCGTGCGCCATCGTGCGCTATCGTGCATAAATTTATTTTGTCCCCCCACACCAAACGCGATCACAACATTTAAAATATCAAAACAAACTCTGAACCAATGACATTAATTTGGGGACAGGTCGAAAAGCATTAAACATTTATGGCAATTTAGCTAGCTAGCTTGCACTTGCTAGCTAACGTTAATTTGTCCTATTTAGCTAGCTTGCTGTTGCTAGCTAATTTGTCCTGGGATATAAACATTGAGTTGTTATTTTACCTGAAATGCACAAGGACCTCTACTCCGACAATTAATACACACATAAAACGGCCAACCAAATCGTTTCTAGTCATCTCTCCTTCTTCCAGGCTTTTTCATCTTTGAACTTATATGGTGATCGCATCTAAACTTTCATTGTATTACCACGACAACCGACAACAAAGTTCTTCTTTCAGTCACCCACGTGGGTATAACCAATGAGTACCTGCTTCTATAAACCAATGAGGAGATGACTTTTAGCGCGATCTGCGTCAGAAATAGGAACGACTTCTATTTTAGCCCTTGGCGTCGCAGACGCTCGTTGGCGCGCGCAAGCAATGTGGGTGCAATAATTGAATAACATGGATTTCTACATTTATTTTGCGACGCTCGCGCACGCGACGTGTCCGGTCTGGTCAGCATGTTAGAAAAATGATTGCTTGAGAAATTGCTCTTTTCTAAGAATTCTTCTTTTTGACCATTTTAATTCAAAACAATTACAGTAAGGTACTTAATTGTTACCCAGAAATGATTTGATATTAAGATAAAAAATGCCGCACCGGACGTTTAAACACGTGTTATTGCCAGGTGATGAAATGGTCCAGAGTGGAATCGTTTCCTCGGTCAGTGGATTCTATGAAATGAATCTATGAAATGAATCTGTTGTTGATGACTGGTCCTAGTATCAGGTCTGCCCCCTGAGTCTCTGACTCGACACTATTGATCTCTCTCTCTCTCTCTCCAGCCTCTGTGCCTGTCTCAGGAACGGTCTCACAACACAAACACGCATACACAGATGCACGCGCAAACATAGACACACACACACACACACACACACACACACAAAAACGCACACAAACACACCTCATAAAAGCAGTCTAAGCAAAATGGTGCCTATCCCATTCTGCTCATGGTATATGGTTGAGTGGTTATTACAGCTACATTAATAGGTCTGGGTTTTATGGGTGTGAAAGGCTCACACTGAGACAGACTAGCTTCTGGCCCATTAACACAGAAGAGAAATCAGCTTTTAGGCTCAGCCCTTTTGGCAGTCGGATATTTGTTAACCTTTTACATTATACGGTTCAGTTGACCTTCTCCGTTTTCGATGCGACACTAAACGTTCTTCTGTTACTCCAGTATGGTGTTCTAGCACGCACGAATGTAAAGATTGATATTGTTAAACCGAGACAGGAGCAAACATTTACGTCAACTAATCGGTGCACTTTCACGCTATTAGTTCGTTCGCAGCCAATTGTGCGTGTTGCTGGATATAATCATTCCTGACCGTATTAGATCACCCATCGTTGGAGTTTTGAGATTCAGTCGACATGAACAGGAAAGGGAAGAGGGACACAAAGAGACCTTGGCATGGGCAAACAAATCGTTAATTAAACATTGTGGTACATTTGGCTGGATTCTCCCTATTACATCAGGACCTAGTCAGCAGTTCTGCTCCGCCAGCCAAGTGTACCCAGGGCACTGTGTGGCACGGCATCACCCTCTTATTTCATTTCCCATGCTAATGCTCCCGGACTCCCAACAGCAGTCAAAGCCGGTCGCAGAGCCAATGATGCACAGATAGGCTAGGCTAGGCTAGGCTAGGCTAGGCTAGGTGAACAATAACTGCTGAAAAACTTCCCTCACCTGGCATGGCTGGATGCTGCTAGCGTATACAGTGTTGTAGATCATACGGAGACACGTATTACGCTGTCGCTCTCTCCATGGAGTCTCTTCCCTCTGTTAACATCCCATTCCAACCCATTCCTCAGCACTGTTAGTAGCCTATGTTGTTGGGTTATAGTGGTGTAGCTCCTCAGGCATACACTGAGTGTACAAAACATTAAGAACACCGGCTCTTCCCATGACGTAGACCGACCAGGTGAAAGCTATGCTCCCTTATTGATGTCACTCGTTAGATCCACTTCAATAAAGTGTAGATGGAGGGAGGAGATGAGTTAAAGAAGGATTTTTAAGCCTTGAGACAATTGAGACATGAATTGGGCAACTCCACATCAGGAAGGTGTTCCTTAAGTTTGGTATGCTCAGTTTACTACATTAAGGGTGCATTTACACGTCCAATTATAAATACACTAGAGAATGTTTTCTGTTGTCTCGATCGACCTCCGCGACAGATAATTAGCGCTTTTCACTTTGGTGTGGTGGATGTAGTAGAGAGAGGGTAGCTACTAGCTCACCGAATTGCATATGAAATCAAAGGCACATCACTTTTAATGGGGTACTGTGCTGCAATAAAGTAAAGTAGGGCCTGCAGCCCTGCACACTCACATGCTCCAGATACATATCTTAACTCGTTGACGTTGAACGTTTCAACCCAAACGAATCCAGGAAGCTTACGGGTTGGTCCAAAAACGAATGCTGTACCGATGGTAACCATGGTCCCCTACTGTGCTACGCTGACTGGCATAGGCAGGCTGGTATCAGCAGCTGTCATAGCAGTGACATTCTGCCAGAGGCACTGAGGGATCGCTGTGATCTGTCTTACAGCCGTCTTGGAGATACTTGTGTTCACTCCGCGGCTCTTCCTGTGCCAGACAGCTCTATCGCAACACACACACACACACACACACGCAAAACACACACACAAAACACACACAAAACACACACACAGTTCTCTCTAACCTGTGGCATATGTCAGCAATAAAACGTGTATTACAGAAGCAGAGGGTCCCAGATGCTCCTGTAATGGAGACAAATGTTCATGTGTGGGGCAATTTAGACCAGGTGTGTGTGTGTGCGTGCGTGCGTGCGTGCGTGCGTGCGTGCGTGCGCGCGTGCGTGCATAGATGGTGCTGGGATGGCAGCTTATATGAAGGGGCTGCCTGCTGCAGAGATTACATGTGAGCTCATTATCATAGACCAGATGTCTCTCTCTCTCCATCTCTCTCTCCCTCGCTGTCTCTCTCCTATGAAATTGCTCTAACTGTTGATTCTGATCCAATGCTGTGCAGTCAACTGGTGATCTCCATCTTCTCCATCTTCTTTTGAGCAGATGGCAGAGGTTGAGAGAATGGAACGAGAGCGAGGGCACAGAGCAGCATGATCCAGCAGTTAGAAACAGTTAGTTGCACGTTCCATTTCCAGCCAGGGAGTGATACTCCCTTCTTGCTCGTGGCTCCGTCCCAAGTTACTTACTTTACTTACTAACGAAATGGACAGAATCAAGAATCAAAGAGGCATGCTGTCTTGATTACAGCTGTTGCAATGCAATGATAAACACGAGTGGTCTGACTGTAATAGCTGATAGCCACTGATGTGTTTACGTTGGCTATTATAATTTGTATCACCATTACGTCGCGAGACGTATTTGTCACATGCGTGTTCCATTAGCTCATGGCTGTTGTAGTGGCTGTTAGTGTAACGGAGGAGCTGGCTCCACCAAGCATGTCCAGTCTAATGCTGGAGGTTATTTATGTGACTCTGCAGAGTGCTGTAGAGCCAGAGGCCCTCTCCTCGCCTCCCCTCTCCTCTCCTATCATATGCTGTGGCTGAAACAGAGAGTTACAGCTACAGTACCTGCCTCAGCAAAAACACCCTTTATTCACACACAGCAATCCCCCCGTCAGCATCCACAGCCAATACCCGGGGGGAGGAAACTGTCTGCTCAGGCGCTGGCAGCCAACAAAAGAGAGACAGAGCAATGGGGAGTCAGTCAGAGACCTGCTAATGCCGCTGGAACCCAGAGCCCAGAGTCTATTCTCCAGTAGAAACTGGGTGGTTCGAGCCCTGAATGCTGATTGGCTGACAGCCGTGGTATATCAGACCTTATACCACGGGTATGACAAAACATTTCTATTTTCTGCTCTAATTACGTTGGTAACCAGTTTATAGTAGCAATAAGGCACCTCGGGGGTTTGTGGTGTATGGCCAACATACCGCGACTATGGGCTGTATCCAGGCACTCCGCGTTGGGTCGTGCTTAAGAACAGCCCTTAACCGTGGTATATTGGCCTTATACCACACCGCCTCGTGCCTTATCGCTTAAGTATAAAAGGAGAAGAAAACAGGAGTTCACCTAGCCCTGTGACTCTGGATGTGGCTGTGGCAATGTGGCCCCGGCCCCAGCCCTAGCCCTGGTAATTCAGCCCGTGCAGCTCCAGCTTCAGTCAATCCCACCAGTGATGTATGGCCCCAGAGCTGCCTCGGGACCGCAACAAAGACAGCTGGCCAATCTGCATTGCAGCAAAGGTCCCTCATACACTGATGTGCAGTGCACACGCTCATAGAGACTGGCGCGATTGTGCATAAACGCACATGTAGCTACATACTGGTCTGTACACACAGATGCAGTACACTGCAACATATTGGAGGTTAAAAAAAGCATTGCCATTCAGCTGTTCTTCTGCTCAATCACATCCTGCACATTTTCCAGATCTGCAGCGTCATCAGAAACCCAAGCAATGCAGTGTAAAGATTTCATATGCTGCTGGAACAAGAGACATTCACTGGAAGCTCACACCTTGACTTTGACTAGGAAGCAGTGCAGTGCTCAGAATCCCAGTGGACATTAGAATAGAATTTGGAGATCAATTGAGAAGGAATGGTCTTGTTAACGCTCCTCTTTCAACATCGTTATCATTTCACTATGATCTGCAATGTTCTGCTGGAGCGAGCCAGCTTGCGTCAGCGTCATTTTAATTGAGCAGCATTTGAAATGCATTTTTAAACCTCCACCTCAAAGAAAAGTATTGGAAGTCTACCCACAAGTGAAATATAGCATTCAATGGGCAGCTGTCTTATATGTCAGTTGCGTTGCATTTCACAAATGATACAAATATATCATGTGACAACAAAAACAACACATTTCATTCTTCCACTCAAAACAGATTTTCCCTAGGCCCATGGTTTCATAAGCTTAGTACCTCAGTGCCGTGGTGCTGAACTGGGGTTGGGGGCACTGAGCTGGGGTTGGGGGCACTGAGCTGGGGTTGGGGGAGTGCCTGTTATTGACTGGGCTGCAGTAAGCTGCCTGTGCCAAGCCAAACAGCCCCTGGCCACTCTCCCCGATTTATTTATGAAAATAAATATTCCAGCAGCCCCGGGGGCCACATTCATTATTCCTAAAGAAAATCCTCAGCTCATTCTGGCCCCGGTACAGTGTAAGGGGAGGCGGGGACGACGACGACAGTTTGTGTGATTTAGATAGTCAAGCCGCAGTTTTTATTGTCTGCATTAGCATAGGATCCGTCTATTTTGTGACAAAAGAGCATTTGCATGGGCATGAGGGTGGAGTGATAGGTTTCGGGGCATATTCTAATGACCACCTGCCTCTGGCCTTTCACACAACAACACCAGGAGGTGGCTGCATGAAATCTCTGATGATATTTTAAGATCAGCCTTTGGATCTGAATTTTATTGAAAGCTTTGGGAGGATGTAGATTAAATTATGTAGGCCTAGTTATGGTCTCGAATTGCTGATCTTCAAATGGAATTGGGCTGGGAATGAACACATGCCCTGAGCCAACCTCTATACACACCTAATGAGAGGCACTGAACAGAACAGACAGAAACGGCACACTGTAGGGGCCCTCTGTTAATGGCCGTGAAGGGTGTTTGTGCGTGCATGCGGGTAAATGACCAAACTGGCCTCAGGTCCTACCTTGAAAGCAGACCCTGTCATGTGATGATGTCATGCTCTGAGGGAGCTGCTGGTGTTCGTGGTGAGATGACAGAGCAGTGTGTGATCCAGCCAATCAGAGAGACACAGTGTGTGCCAGTCGTCACCTCAGGACCAGGCCTCCTCAGATATCTCTCTCTCTCTCTCTAGCTTCTGTGATCTGGTCATGGACTTGGGGCAACGCTTTAGGTGCCGTGCAATCTGCTCTCCTGCAGATGACTCCATGTTTCCTGATGAGCCAGTGCCACATAAACCATTCTGACCATGTCAGTGAGGCTCGGTATGTTATGATGTATTAGTTTGTTGTTATCGGGTGAGGTGGGGTGGGGGGGGCACGATTTTGAACAGTGAGCAGATTGCTGCAAATAGATTTTTCAGAGGGATTTATGGCTGTGTGTGGACGCCAGGGGCACAACATAGGATTATCAGGCCTGTCTAAGCCACTTAGTGCTGTGGGTCAACTTAGCCTTCCAGCATGTAGGGAAGGAAGGATGGGAAACTCCCCAATGACCCCAATGCCCTAGACCCTTCCGTTAGGAAACATTCCAGCGGACTTCTAAGAACAGCTGATTGAGTAGATTTGCCGCCGTGTTTCACTTGGAAAAGATACACGACCGTTGTGTCAAGACTGCAATGTTGCTTTGGTTTATTTGAATACGTGTGTGTTGTTGACACTGTGATTACTTTGCTCGTACGTTGAGGTGCTCCGTTGCGTGGCTATTTGCATCGTTGCATTTCTTTGAATCTAGACTTTTAAGGTGAGACCAGTGCAGTGAGTTCACAGTGTGTTTGTTTCACAGGAAATGGGGGCCATTCCTGATAGGTGCAGTTTATCCTGAAGTCAATCCTTTAGACACGTAATTCAGCAGCACAGACTCAGCCTGCTAATCTCTGGCCCCACGCAGGTGTTGTTTAGCAATGCATTAAAGCCAGCAAGCTGCTGCGTCTCTGTCTCTCTCGCTCTGCCTCTCTCTCTCGCTCTGTCTCTCTCTCTCTCTCTCGCTCTGTCTCTCTCTCTCTCTCGCTCTGCCTCTCTCTCTCGCTCTGCCTCTCTCTCTCTCTCTCTCTCTCTCTCTGCCTCTCTCTCTCTCTCTCTCTCTCTCTCTCTCTCTCTCTCTGCCTCGCTCTGCCTCTGTCTCTCTCACTCTGCCTCTCTCTCTCTTCCTCTTTCTCTGATACTACCTGGAACTCCGCTTATACAACTGTTTCTGGGCAGAGCTACAGATGTTTGTGGGTCTATCCCAACCATGTAACACAAGAACTTCACAGCATGTAGCCTGTCTGAGCTCTGGTACTGGACAGTGTAGGGTTAGGACCTGTCTCGAGTCTGCTCTCTGTCTATGTTACTTACTGTTCTCTTGAGAGCTTGTTAACTACTCACTAGCCTGTCTGGTTCTTGACTAAAGCTGATTGTACGGTCAGTGTTTATTTGTTTCCTCGTTATACAAGCATAGGTACATAGGTATGTTCCCTGCTTACTCTTGCACAATGTACACAACACATAGGCCCACATTAGCATTGTTTTGGATCAAACAAACAAACAATGCAATGTCTGAGAAAGGGAACAATGCAAAATGTGTTATACAGTGGCCAGGGGTGTCAGGCACATTGTTTACTGATGCTTGTTTAGTCCTGGTTGGTAATACCTTTGTCACAGAGAGGACACAGTGCCTCTGTGCCCTCCAGCACATTGAGATGAAACATTTGACTCCTGGTTTTAATAATAATTTTAAAAAACTCATCCTTCTCCGGTGTCGGCCCTGCTGCCCTCTGCACCTCAATCTCCGTGTCCTACGTCTGAATCGACCGCTATCTGCATCTTCTCTATTCTAATTTTCGCCTTTCGTCTGGGGCTGATATGTGCGTTGGAGGTAGACTCAGGGATCCAATCTCCATTGCAATCAGCACTAGGCGGCAGGAGCGAGGGCGCCCCACCATGGCACCTCCGATACTCATTCCACGGCACGGGTTGAATATTATAGGTGAGCATGTGTGTGTGTCCAGATGTGTAGATGTGCGTGAAATGGATGGATGGGGAGCAGTGATAAACTCAGCTCTTGTCCCCTTCCACAGTGTCGCGCTGACATTATTACACAAGATGGATTTGTGTTATCAGGGCGGCTGGGCTCTCATGCAGCACCTCGACCCCTGACCCCCAGCGTTTGAAAGCCCCACTGGCTTTGTGATTTATTCTCTCTCTCTCTCTCCATCTGACTCGACGGCCAGCATCATCGAGCCTGTGTTATAGAGAGAATCGAAATCCCGAGCCTTACAGAACAGACAGGCCTTTGTGCTGAGTGGATTCGTCAGAGTGCCACGTACTCAGGTGTTCAAACCTGACCAGTGATCAAAGCATCACTGAGATGTCCGGATGAAGGCCTGTTCAGAACAGGACTCCTCACTCCTCTCAGTCCAGTCTCTTATCAACACTGTTTTGTCTATTTTCTCAGCTATTTCTGAGATATACTTTCCAATTAAATATCAACGTGGAGCGTCAGCCTTTGGAGAACTATGACATCGCTCATGTTCGATACAGGCGACCAGATTTTAGTCTGGAAGGTTCCGTGCCGTTGTCTGTACGCGGTATGCAGACGACCTGTCTGGTGCTTTCTTATTGTGCTAGTGTGTGTTTTTTTTTGTCCTCTGTCTGTCAGGGTATGATCAGAGAACAAAGCAGCAGAGCCTCTCTCTGTTCAGAGCAGCTACAGTAATGAGGTCTCCCTTTCTGAACACACACGCCCTTCTAATGGGTTAATCATGGAAAAATGGAATCCGCCTTTGAAGTCACACTCTGTCTGACAAGATATCACCCATCAATTCACACTGGTGCCCGAGTCCGATTGACTGAAGCACGCACGCACGCACGCACGCAGGGAGCAAGAGAAATGTATTCTGATCTTCTGTTTGAACAGACGGTGAATGTGAAAAATGCTCACAGCCATACATGTATGGAGCATACACACCACACCATGTATACTGATTGAAAAACAATTTCGAATTTGATTTCATATCTATTGTTCTTATTTTACTTCACAGGACAAACGGTGGGTGTATTCTGTGTTTGGCTACACCCTGTCCACTATGAAGAAGCAAGATAGAGCTTGGTTGTTATTAAAAGAAGATAACACTTCACCCTCTGGCGCATCATTCCCTCTGAATCTTTCATCTTTGTTGGTGGAATTCTCCCACCATGTTCTCGTCGGATGATAAGGAAAGAAAACGCTGGGAAAAGGAGTCTGAAAATTGGATACTCCTGGGGCCTAATTAGGTCAGCATGTTTCTCATCTCGGAGAGATGATTTGGAATTCTGTTTCCATGTGGATTGTGAATATGATTTAGATGTAATTATTCCTGCCCCTGTACCCCCCCCTCCCCCCCTCCCCTCCCCTCCGCCGGCTCTGCTCTGCTCTGCTTTGTGTTCTCCAATACGCCTCTTCATCATGGCGCCTGATCAATGCATTGAGCATGGTGCTCTGTTCTGACGCACTAGGTGTGTGTATGGCAGTGTGGTGTCTGGGTTGGTGTGTGTGCTTGTTTTTATCTCTGTCTGTAGGACAGTGTGTTCTAACACCACTGAGGTAATACATCTGTGACCAAGTGGGTCATACGCTCTCGCTGCCACCTCCTCTTATAAATCAGACTGGAGAAATATTCTATGTTATCTGTGCTAAAAGCATGGTGTGCATGGTGTGCTAGGTACAATCTGATATACTCGTATTCTGTTCCATTGAAGCAAGGGAGTAATGGTGCTGAGAGACCAACCACTAAGTGTCCATACAGACTTAGAGAGGAGCTGGGGATGAAGAGCCAGGACCAAATGTCTCAGGACAAGCTGAAAGAAGCCCCTTTAGCTCGGGACACAATAGTTCCCCTGTGCGATGGCTGCAAGGCTGCGACACAGCTTGGGCCCATGTCTTTCTGTCTGTCTGCCAAGTGTCACCATTGTTAGCTTAGGGCCATGACATGAGTCATGAGTTCTCCTGGTTACTGGACAAACACATCAGCCTTGTGTGTGTGTGTGTGTGTGTGTGTGTGTGTGTGTGTGTGTGTGTGTGTGTGTGTGTGTGTGTGTGTGTGTGTGTGTGTGTGTGTGTGTGTGTGTGTGTGTGTGTGTGTGTGTGTGTGTGTGTGTGTGTGTGTGTGTGTGTGTGTGTGTGTGTGTGTGTGTGTGTGTGTGTGCTATAGTGCCTACTAAATGGCCCCCTATTCCCTATATCTATACTGCAATAGGGCTCAAATCAAGTCAAATTTTATTTGTCACATGCGGCGAATACAAGAAGTATAAACCTAACCGTGAAATACTTACTTATTATATTTAATAAATAAACTAAAGTAAAGTAAAATATGTAAATAAAAAAGTAACACAATAAAATAACAATAACGTGGTACAGGTTAGTCGAGGTAATTTGTACATATAGGTTGGGGTAAAGTGACTATGCATAGATAATAAACAGTGAATAGCAGCAGTGTAAAAACAAGGGGGTGATGTCAATGCAAATAGTCCAGGTGGCCATTTGATGAATTGTTCAGCAGTCTTATAGCTTGGGGGTAGAAGCTGTTAAGAAGCCTTTTGGACCTAGACACTGCCTAGAATATAGGTCCTGGATGTCAGCAAGCTTGGCCCCAGTGATTTACTGGGCTGTGTTCACTACCCTCTGTAGCGCCTTACGGTCAGATGCCGAGCAGTTGCCATACCAGGCGGTGATGCAACTGGTCAGGATGCTCTCGATGGTGCAACTGTATAACACTTTGAGGAACTGGGGACCTATGCCAAATCTTTTCAGTCTCCTGAGGGGGAAAAGGCATAGTCGCGCCCTCTTCACAATTTTCTTGGTGTGTTTAGACCATGATAGTTTTTTGGTGATGTGGACACCAAGGAACTTTAATCTATCGACCCGCTCCACTACAGCCCCGTCGATGTGAATGTGGGCCCTCATTTTCCTGTAGTCCACAATCATCTCCTTTGTCTTGCTCACGTTGAGGGAGAGGTTGTTGTCCTAGTACCACACTGTCGGGCTTTGACCTCCTCCCAATAGGCTGTCTCATTGTTGTCGGTGATCAGGCCTACCACTGTTGTGTCGTCGGAAAACTTAATGATGGTGTTGGAGTCGTGCTCGGCCACGCAGTAGTGGGTGAACAGGGAGTACAGGAGGGGCCTAAGCACGCACCCCTGAGGGGAATCCGTGTTGAGGATAAGCGTGGCAGATGTGTTGTTGACTACCCTTACCACCTGGGGGCAGCCCGTCAGAAAGTCCAGGATCCAGTTGCAGAGGGAAGTGTTTAGTCCCAGGGTCCTTAGCTTAATGATGAGCTTTGATTACATTTTTTTTTAAATGATTTAAAATGATGAGCTTTTTTTCAACACTATGGTCTTGAACACCAAGCTGTAGTCAATGAACAGCATTCTCACAGGTGTTCCTTTTGTCCAGGTAGGAAAGGGCAGAGTGGAGTGCGATTGAGATTGAGATACCAACGTGAGTGCTACGAGGCGGTAGTCATTTAGGCAGATTACTTTCGCTTTCTTGGGCACAGGGACTATGGTGGTCTGATTGAAATATGTAGATATTACAGACTCGGTCAGAGAGAGGTTGAAAATGTCAGTGAAGACATTTGCCAGTTGGTCCGCGCATGCTCTGAGTACATGTCCTGGTAATCCATCTGGCCCTGTGGCCTTGTGAATGTTGACCTTTTTAAAGGTCTTGTTCACATTGGCTACGGAGAGCGTGATCACACAGTCTTCCGGAACAGCTGGTGCTCTCATGCATGCTTCAGTGTTGCTTGCCTCGAAACGAGCATAAAAGACATTTAGCCCATCTGATAGTTCTCGTGTCACTGGGCAGCTCATGGCTGGGTTTCTCTTTGTAGTCCGTATTAGTTTGCTAGCCCTGCCACATCCGACGAGCGTCAGAGCCAGTGTAGTAGGATTCAATCTTAGTCCTGTATTGACGCTTTGCCTGTTTGATGGTTCGTCTGAGGGCATAACGGGATATCTTATAAGCATCCGGATTAGTGTCCCACTCCTTGAAAGCAGCTGCTCTAGCATTTAGCTTGCTGCGGATGTTGCCTGTAATCCATGGCTTCTGGTTGGGATATGTACGTACAGTCACTGTGGGGACAACGTTGTCGATGCACTTATTGATGAAGCCGGTGACTGAGGTGGTATACTCCTCAATGACATTGAATGAATCCCGGAACATATTCCAGTCTGTGCTAGCAAAACAGTCCTGTAGCGTAGCATCCGCGTCATCTGACCACTTCCGTATTGAGCGAGTCACTGGTACTTCCTGCTTTAATTTTTGCTTGTAAGCAGGAATCAGGAGGATGGAATTATAGTCAGATTTGCCAAATGGATGGCGAGGGAGAGCTTTGTACGTGTCTCTGTGTGTGGAGTAAAGGTGGTCTAGAGTTTTTTTTTTCTCTGGTTGCACATGTGACATACTGGTAGAAATGAGGTAAAACGTATTTAAGTTTGCCTGCATTAAAGTCCCCGGCCATTAGGAGCAGCGCTTCTGGATGAGTATTTTCTTGTATGCTTATGGCCTTATACAGCTCGTTGAGTGCGGTCTTAGTGCCAGCATTGATTTGTGGCGGTAAATAGACGGCTACAAAAAATATAGATGAAAACTCTTGGTAGATAGTGTGGTCTACGATTTATCATGAGGTACTCTACCTCAGGGGAGCAATACCTCGAGACTACCTAAGTATTAGACATCGGGCACCAGCTGTTATTGACAAATAGACACACACCCCTACCCCTCGTCTTACCGGACGTAGCTGTTCTGTCCTGCCGATGCACGGAAAACCCAGCCAACTGTATATTACTCGTGTTGTTGCTCAGTCACGACTCTGTGAAAAATAAGATATCACCGTTTTTAATGTCCCGTTGGTAGGATAGTCTCTAATGGAGCTCATCCAGTGATTGCATGCAAAATATCACAATTGGTTAGAAGCCCTTAAAACGGCAGCCATTCCCTCTGGCGCCATTCTTTCTTTTCGAATGTAGGGAATAGGGTGCCATTTGGGATGCAGAGTTATAGTGTGATGAAGAGGGATGTACGTTACAGTATGTGGCCAACCTGTCAGCAGTATGGACCTGTCAGCAGCATGTCCTTAACATCAGAGACAGGACATGATAGAGACAGACAGGATGTATAGAGACCGATTAGAAAGAGACAGACAGGATAGAGACAGACAAGATAGAGACAGACAGGGCTAGCCAGGACAGGAGAGCCACTGACCGCTTACGCGTGGATAAACACTTTGTTCTCTCCTGTCTCATTAAGCCTATTGGATCCAACACAATTCACAAATGAGGCCCGTTATGTAACACACAAATAGGAAAGTTAACAAGGTCGTTCAGCTGTCAATCTGTTGTCTCATCAAGCTGTCTGATGATCATCTATAACACACCGAATCTAATTTTGGATATTGAGCACTGCTGACAACATCTCATTCCATACTGCAGTATTTTCTATATGTATGTACTATATGTATGTGGAAGGGGAGGGGGAGTTTTAGTGTATATGATTATGAAGCAGCAGTGAAGATGCAGTGCGCTGTTGCCAGTTCAAAGCCTAAGAACAAAGTCCTCCCAGCCTATGCTCCTCATACAGCCCCTGCTAGTCTAGGAGGGGGTCGTCATGGAAACCTCCTCCAATTCCCCCAACACACACAGACAACATGGAGGTGCACTAGGGTAAAAAATATAACAACCCAGCCTTCTTTCTTTTTCACTCCCCCTCTTTTTTTCTCTCTCTCTCTCTTTCACTCTCCCTCCCTTGTGGAGCGATTTCAGTGCCAACAGAAATTGTATTTTAATTGTATACTTTTTTAATTTGTATTAGGATATTTGAATGTAATATTTTTTTTATGTTTAATTCACAAATTTACTCACTGAATTCATAAATTGAACTTGTATTTCATGATTTGAAACTGAACTGAATGAATATTGCATTACGAGTTAAAATACAATTTCAATTGAATTCAAATTCAATATTTGTATATTCAGCTTAAATACGGTAGATATTGCATTCATGGTCTGTGTATCAAGTTTACGAACCATCAATTCAAGTTCATCAAAGTTTAATATATTTCATTCCTCAGATGCATTCAGATTCAGTTCTCTAAATTCAGATTCAAAACCGGAGACCACGTTCCTGGTACTTTGCCAGCCAGGAAAGGTAAAGGAGAACAGATAGAATCAAACTCTCTCAGTGGTCAACAGAAGCTTCTGCTGGTTCCTGAAGCCAATGTGGCATGTTGAATTTATTTCCCTACTATGGATTTGGCTTTATTGTTTGAACCACTTTAGCTATAAACTATTATGACCCCATTCCCAAAAGCTAAGACTCTCTGGAGCATTCATTTGCTTTCTGTTCCCATGTGTGATGATCACAGGCTCCGTTAGGAGTGTCACAAAAACCGCAATTTGGCCCCCATAAGAATATAGTTTCTATCTCCTAGCCAACTTTTCAGACTAGCCCTGTCATAGCCCTTCTAAGGATAGCCTTTCCACCCCCTATTTAATCTTGCTCTTGTGACTGACTGGGTTATAACCAGGTCTCCTGAATGTCATAAGGCTGTTGGACCTCTTAGATTAGCACATAGGCATTAGTTCAGGAAGCAAGTCTTCAAGTCTCCAATAAGGTTCATCGAACCACCTCGGTTACATTTCACCCCCCTTGGACCTCATACTCGGAGATCACGGCACCAATATAACAGACTGGGTTCGAAATCAAGCCTACTGCACAACAACACTTTCTGTGGCAAACAGAAGCAGAAGAATCTGTGCACCTAATTTAATACACTTCACCCTCCTTTGACCTCCTCCGTGAAGAGACCCATCCAAGTCACAGGACCAATGTCTAGGCATTTAGCGCAACAGGCTAACACAGTCTTAACCCAGTCAGTCACATGTTAACTTTATAATTACTACCCTTGCCGGAGACATGAGACCAGAGGCCGACTGGGACCAAAAATCGGCCCTGGCATTTCAAACACACCAGCCCATTCTTCTTTCAAGGCCCCTTCGCCGGCCCATTATTTTCCTCCAGGCCCCCACAATGGCCCATTATTTCCCTTTAAGGCCCCAACTATTACAATTTTGTGCAAAAAAACAAAACAGGTTTAACAGGCCTTGCCCGAAATTCCACATGGCCAGTCCGCCCCTGCCTGATATCTAACACTTGTCAAACTAGCACGTCTTCAGGTCTCAGGGTAGGTTCTCATCACATAAGCATTGATCACCTAAACTTGCTGGATCTTGAAGACTTCTATTAGTTTAGCAGATGGGGACCTGTGAAACTCACTCCTCAGCCTGAAGTGTCACCCCTTGCGTATTTGAAGAAGGCCTTTTTTAATAGCACGATGGGTCGGGATGCTTCAGGAGGGAGGTCATGTGGGTTTTTGAGGCAGAAGTCCTGAGTTCGAATCTCCATATGTGCTGAAAGTACCGCTGGGAAGCGGTACTCGCTAAGCAGGCAGCGTGGCGTCCTTTACAATGGTGCAACTGGACTCGAATCTACAGTTGCACTGGTACAATCGCTGGGGTTGCTGTGGAGAGAGCTAAAGGGGTGAATGTCGCAGATGGGGATCTTTGAAACTCACTCATCAGCTAATGTTCCCTTTCTTTAGGCACTGAGCAAATGTCTGGTCTGCTGAGCGCAAACTTGAACGTTGTGAAAATGACGTGCATCTTCTGGCACGCGTTGACTGTGAACACTGAGGCTGTACCCGCTTTACGATACAGTTTTAACAGTAGACAACTACTGTGTCTATTTGATCATAATGTAGGCCTACCAGAGTGACCTACCATCAAAATCAATGGAGAAAATGCATCCCATAACATTTTAACATGGAAATAGCTGTTCTATCATTAAGCCTACAGTAGCAGCTAATGTGTGGTGTTCAATGTAGTCCTACATTCCGTGAGACTTTTGGAAGGGCTTGACATTAACTTGTTTATCCACTTGTCCTTCAGACAAGGAGGTGACTTGAAATGTGTTGTTTATGCAAGAAACCTGTAACGGCTGTCAATGTCGTTCTCCTCCTCAGACGAGGAGGAGCATGGATCGGGCCAAGATGCGGAGTAGGAGGTATTCATGATTTTAATGGCAAACCAACAAACACTACAAATTAACAAAAACAACAAACGTGACTAACCTGTAACAGTCCTGTGTGGCCCAAACGCTAACACAGTAAACAAACACCCACAAAACACCAGTGAAACCCTGGCTGTCTTAGTATGACTCTCAATCAGAGACAAACGATACACACCTGTCTCTAATTGAGAATCATACCAGGCCGAACACAAAACCCCACATAGAAATAGAAAACATAGACTGCCCACCCAACACTCACGCCCTGACCAATAAAGACATATAAAACAAGAGAAAACAGGTCAGGAACGTGACAAAACCACTTTACAAAATAAAGTTAATTATTGTTCCCATACCATTATTACAGAGAATCAGACAAATTATGCTACCTTCTGCATATTGGCTACTTAGCTTATTCAAGCCTGTCTCAAAATACAACACTGCCCCTTTAAGACAGAAAAAATTATCATTACCTGACTCGCTTTTCAATGATGGCTAGAAATGCACACGTTTTGTACTCTTGTAGGAAGCAACTATTCCCCCATTGCTGACTAGAAATTAGCTATAACTGGGCTAATAACTCACTTACTAGCGAAGAACATTAACAAATTTGCACACGTGGCTTAATGCAGCTCTCGCTTTGATCTCAAAACAAGCGCATCTACCACAGCCACGGGAATATAAGGGTGCTGAGGTTGCTGGAGAACCCCCTGAAAAATCTGAATAAAATATGTATTTTTTTGTTGTTGGAAAAAATATTTTTTCACAAAAGTAGTGCACTGGGGTTTTAATAGTCCTGTATTAGCCGGACCGATATAGCCGCGTCTGCAGTGCGGGCAAAAACTCCCCACCCCCCCTGTTGACCAAACATCTATATTAGTGGCTAATATTGGCAATTCCCACAGTAAAGGGAAACGTTGATCGTGTTAACTAAAGGGGAAAACTAGAAGTTGAGTGAAGTTCAATCTCGTGCTTCTCTATGCTGGCTGATATTTCTTTTGTGCGGCAGTCCCGGGGGAGCTGCGTGCTAGCGCATAGCTTACAGGGAACATTGCTCATCAGCCTGAAGTGTTGCTCCTTGCGCAATTGAAGAAGGCATTTTTTCAATAGAGCAGTGGATTGGAATGCTTCAGGAGGTTAGTCCAATGTGTTTGCGAGGAAGAGGTCCTGAGTTTGAGTCTCGGTACGAGCTGAATCAAATCAAATCAAATGTATTTTATATAGCCCTTCGTACATCAGCTAATATCTCCAAGTGCTGTACAGAAACCCAGCCTAAAACCCCAAACAGCAAGCAATGCAGGTGTAGAAGCATGGTGGCTAGGAAAAACTCCCTAGAAAGGCCAAAACCCAGGAAGAAACCTAGAGAGCAACCAGGCTATGAGGCGTGGCCAGTCTTCTTCTGGCTGTGCCGGGTAGAGATTATAACAGAACATGGCAAAGATGTTCAAATGTTCATAAATGACCAGCATGGTCAAATAATAATAATCACAGAAGTTATCGAGGGTGCAGCAAGTCAGCACCTCAGGAGTAAATGTCAGTTGGCTTCCCTGAATCAGAGGGAAGCGGTACTCCTTAATCAAGCAGTGTGTCGTCCTTTACGTGAACTTCCTGAACTTATCCCTATAGACTTTAGCTAAGTGGACTAACACAGTCTTGTGACATGCAGCAGACCTGGTTCAAACCCAGTCAGTCACAAGAGCAAGATTAAATTGGGGGGTGGAAAGGCTATCCTTAGAAGTCCTTTACAATGGTTTTTGTTTACCACAGTGGGCTTTGGATTCTATGACAAGGCATTTCAACAACAGTTGAAGTTGGAAGTTTACATACACTTAGGTTGGAGTCATTAAAACTTGTTTTTCAACCACTCCCCAATTGTCTTGTTAACAGACTTTAGTTTTGGCAAGTTGGTTAGGACATCTACCTTGTGAATAACACAAGTCATTTTCCCAACAATTGTTTACAGACAGATTATTTCACATATAATTCACTGTATCATAATTCCAGTGGGTCAGAAGTTAACATACTGTGCCTTTAAACAGCTTGAAAAAATTCCAGAAAATTATGTCATGGCTTTAGAAGCTTCTGATAGGCTAATTGACATAATTTGAGTCAATTAGAGGTGTACCTGTGCATGTATTTCAAGGCCTACCTTCAAACTCAGTGCCTCTTTGCTTGACATCATTGGAAAATCTGAAGAAATCAGCCAAGACCCCAGAAAAAAAATGGTAGACCTCCACAAGTCTGGTTCATCCTTGGGAGCAATTTACAAACACCTGAAGGTACCACGTTCATCTGTACAAACAATAGTACGCAAGTATAAACACGATGGGACCACACAGCCGTCATACTGCTCAGGAAGGAGACGCGTTCTGTCTCCTAGAGATGAACGTACTTTGATGCAAAAAGTACAAATCAATCCCAGAACAACAGCAAAGGAAATTGTGATGATGCTGGAGGCCATAAAAAAGCCATACTACGGTTTGCAACTGCATATGGGGACAAATATTGTACTTTTTGGAGAAATGTCCTCTGGTCTGATGAAACAAAATTAGAACTGTTTGGCCATAGTGCCCATCGTTATGTTTGGAGGAAAAAGAGGAGGCTTGCAAGCTGAAGAGCACCATCCCAACTGTGAAACACGGGGGTGGCAGCATCATGTTGTGGGGTTGCTTTGCTGCAGGAGGGACTGGTGCAATTCACAAAATTGATGGCATCATGAGGGGGGGAAATAATGTGGATATATTGAAGCAACATCTCAAGACATCAGACATCAGGAAGTTTCAAGCTTGGTCGCAAATGGGTCTTCCAAATGGACAATGAACCCAAGCATACTTCCAAAGTTGTGGCAAAATAGCTTTAGGACAACAAAGTCAAGGTATTGGCGTGGCCATCACAAAGCCCTGACCTCAATCCTACAAAAAATTTGTGGGCAGAACTGAAAAAGCATTTGCGAGCAAGGAGGCCTACAAACCTGACTCAGTTACACCAGCTCTATCGGGAGGAATGGGCCAAAATTCAACTTATCGTGGGAAGCTTGTGGAAGGCTACCCGAAACGTTTGACCCAAGTTAAACAATTTAAAGGCAATGCTGGCAAATACTATTTGAGTGTATGTAAAACTTCTGACCCACTGGGAATGTGATGAAATAAATAAAAGCTGATATAAATCATTCTCTCTACTATTATCCTGACATTTCACATTCTTAAAATAAAGTGGTGATCCTAACTGACCTAAGACAGGGAATTTTTACTAGGATTAAATGTCAGGAATTGTGAAAAACTGAGTTTAAATGTATTTGGCTAACGTGTATGTAAACTTCTGACTTCAACTGTATATTCTTATGTGGGGCACATTTTGTGACACTCCCTTCTAACGCAGCATGTGATCATCATAGAGTGAAACACCCACTTCCAGGCTTCAGAGAGTCTTAGCTTTCAGGAATGGGCTCATAGTAGCTCATAGCCAAAACGGTTAAAATGTTAGGGCCAAATGGGCCGAATTAGGGCCGAATTGTTTTCAGAAACCGCCAGAAGTTTCTGTTTACCACAGTGAGCTTTGGATTCTATCAGTTCTCTTCCACTTTTCCTGGCTGGCAATGTACCAGGATGTTGTCTCTGGTTTTGAATCTGAATTTAGAGAACTGAATTGGAAAACTGAATCTGAATGCGTCTGAGAAGTTGAATATATGAAACTTTGATAAACTTGAAATTATAGTTTGTTAACTTGATGCACAGACAATTAATGCAATATCTATCATATTGAAAATGAATATATAAATATTGAGCTTGAATATTCAATTAAATGGAAATTAAATGTTAAAGCCGACTGCAATATCCATTCAATTCAGTTTCAAATCAGGAAATTTATTTATTTTACCTTTATTTAACTAGGCAAGTCAGTTAAGAACAAATTCTTATTTTCAATGACGGCCTAGGAACAGTGGGTTAACTGCCTGTTCAGGGGCAGAACGACAGATTTGTACCTTGTCAGCTCGGGGATTTGAACTTGCAACCTTCCGGTTACTAGTCCAACACTCTAACCACTAGGCTACGCTGCCGCCCCCAATACAAAATACAAGTTCAGTTTACAAGTTCAGCATTACAATTTCAAAAAGATGAAATAAAAATTCAAAATGATGGAATTCAAAATGTATGTTGGCACTGAAATCGCTCCATACTCCCTTCCCTGTTTCTCTCTCTCGCCCTCTCTCTCTTTTAATCACACAAAAAAAACACATCTATCTCTTTTCCTTTCATTCCATCTCTTTCTCGTTCTATCCCTCTCAATTTCTGACATGCTTCTCCTGGGAACAAAATATAATTATTTAAAAGCCTGGTCTTGTTTGTTTGCTTGGTTTAATGTTAATTATTCAAATCCGGACCGAGCGTTGTCGGTAAAAGCACTCTGTTCGCGAGTGTGTGGGAGTGTGTATGTGTGCGAGGGACTCATCTCTTCAGGTCTGAAGAGAGTTTCGAACAATACAAATATACCTGCGAATGAGAGCGCAAGCCACAGCCCACCTGGCAGAGCATGCACCCGTATCTCTGAGAGGATTGCATAGCAACAGTGTACCCAGGCACAGCCTCTAAAACAGATGCATCTGCTAGAGGAAGACCAGGGAAGATGTGTCAAAGGTAGGAATCAATCGACCACAATCTGCTTGAGGGGAAAACTCATGATCGACTCCTTTGTTTTTCAGATGAAAACAAACTATTTCCATTCTAGGCATGCCAGTTGAATTCTCTTAACCTCACACTGCTAGAATCAGCTCGAGATAGATATTCTACTTGATACATCTCAGTTCTGGATGTCCTGAGCTCAATCAATGTTTGGTGCGTTCAGTCGACAGGTCATGTGAGGTAGCCAGGTGTGTCATGTCATTTGTGTTGTGTGTGACGTGGGCAGAAGGGAACCTACAGGGTTAGATAAGGAGACCGAGACGGAGAGGATACTCGCCCGCCTTGGATAGACTGTGTGTTTGGGCTGAGGATAGTTATGCATAATAGACACACAGATCCTCCATTTAGAAGCAAATCCCCTCCGCTGGCTGGCAGGGCAGGGCAGGGCAGAGCTTACTGCTGCAGCATACATAAACACCCAGCGCACATAGACAGCAATACAGGCTCTTTGTCTTCTTCGAGGTTGCCAAATTGTACGGTCGAGTCAAGAGCGGGGCGTGGAGTATGAGACACTTGAGAGGCTGTTAATGCGAACAGTGAGCTGTATTGGCGCTGCGGTGGCACTGATACGGCAGGCTGTTTACACAGACAGACAGAGGGGAGAGCATTCGTTCCCTAAGTTCCATGGTGGTGTCGCAGTTCTTCAACGCTCCCTAGTGAGGGGTCGCTTTAATTAAACATCCCCGATTGCCCTACTTTCCTCTGTGGCTGTGTGGGTTAGATAGTCCTCATCACACCGCAAGACAGCCAACAATGGCAGCTTCCTTTGCCATTTCTCTAAGCCCCTGGAATGCAGACGGGTTATCTGGATTGGCGCACCACCTACAGTGATGCTGCTAAGTGAGACGTTTGTGTTGTCCTAGGTGTAGTTTGTGTATGTTTCTCAGAGTAACAGTAATTCTGTACCATCGTCTACGGTTGGATGCCTGGCCACCCTGTTGGGGTCTGTTAAGACAGACATTGGTCTTCCATCTCTATATATGAACATGAGTGTGAGCATCTATCTACCATCTTTGATATTGTGGGAAGAGGGTGTGGGGGTGGCTCTTTTGTAATGCAATTTCACTGTCAACCACAGAATGGAGTGTTCCGAGTGTGCGACGGGTGGACCAGAAATGTCATTTGTATCTGATCTGATGTGATTGAGTTGTGGAGACACATTGCGGAGGCTTCCCTGCCACAGAGAGAAGCAGCAGGCTGTAATTCTCCAGGTCCACCATACCGTGTTATTGTAGAGATCTGGCGTGTGTGTCGGGGAGATGTGTGAGAGGGTTTTGCATATGAATGGGGTGGGGACAGACAGTGTGGGGGCAAGGGGCAGGGGGGTGCTACTGATGGAGCTAGCCTAGCGAGGGGGCTGTAACATTGTGAGTGGCCCAGGCTGTTGTTGTAGTGGTGGCCCAGGCCTTTCATCGGCCCTGAGATGAGCTAGTGGCACACATAATTGATCCGATCCATGGACACGCTATCTGAGCAGGCCTTTCTGCCTCGGAGAGAGCAGGCCTTCAAAGACTTGAGGAGCACATCAACTGCAGGGGCGTGAAAATAGACCGCTTGAATGCATTTAAGAATCAAGGTTATGTTTTCTAACTCTGCCTCTTGACCCGCCTACACTAGACAGTATATACAAAAGTATGTGGACACCCCTTCAAATTAGTGGATTCGGCAATTTCAGTCACACCCATTGCTGACAGGTGTATAAAGTCAAGCACACAGCCATGCAATTTCCATAGACAAACATTGGCAGTAGAATGGCCTTACTGAAGAAATCAGTGACTTTCAACGTGGCACCGTCATAGGATGCCACGTTTCCAACATATCAGTTTGTAAAATGTCTGCTCTGCTAGAGCTGCCGGTCAACTCTGTGCTGTTATTGTGAAGTGGAAATGTCTAGGAGCAACAATGGCTCAGCCGCGAAGTGGTAGGCCTCACAAGCTTACAGAACGGGACCGCTGAAGCTCATAGCACGTAAAAATCGTCTATCCTCGGATGCAACACTCACTACCGAGTTCCAAACTGCCTCTGGAAGCAAGGTCAGCACAAGAACTGTTCGTCAGGAGCTTCATGAAATGGGTTTCCATGGCCGAGCAGCCGCACACAAGCCCAAGATCACCATGCGCAACTTCAAGCGTCGGCTTGAGTGGTGCAAAGCTCGACATTGGACTCTAGAGCAGTGGAAACGTGTTCTCTGGAGTGATGAATCATGCTTCACCATCTGGCAGTCCAACAGACGAATCTGGGCGGTTTTTCATGGTTCAGGCTAGGCCCCTTAGTTACAGTGAAGGGAAATCTTAACGCTACAGCTTACAATGACATTCTAGACAATTCTGTGCTTCCAAATTTGTAGCAACAGTTTGCAGAATCCTGTTTCAGCATGACAATGCCCCGTGCACAAAGCACGGTCCATACAGAAATAGTTTGTTGAGATCAGTGTGGAAGAACTTGACTAGCCTGCACAGAGCGCTGACCTCAACCCCAATCAAACACCTTTGGGATGAATTGGAAAGCCGACTGCAAGCCACGCCTAATCGCCCAACATCAGTGCCCAACCTCACTAATGCTCTTGTTGCTGAATGGAAGCAAGTCCCTGCAGCAATGTTCCAATATCTAGTGGAAAGCCTTCCCAGAAGAGTGGAGGCTGTTATAGCAGCAAAGGTGGGACCAACTCCATATTAATGCCCATGATTTTGGAATGAGATGTTTGACGAGCAGGTGTCCACATACTTTTGGTGATGTAGTGCATTTCAAGCCATTCACCAATTTAATTTCACATAGCTGGGTCTTGAAAAATAGATTTTACGGTTATCAATGAGGTGAGGGAAACAGAACGTGACTCATTCAGGCATACAGTCGCTGGGTAATGTACTGTATCACTGTATTGAGTATCTCAGTGAGGTAACGTTTCTCTGTGTGTCTTATCTTCCAGCTGACATCATATCCACGGTTGAGTTCAACCCAACTGGAGAGCTGCTGGCAACGGGGGACAAGGGAGGGAGAGTAGTGGTGTTCCAGAGAGAACAGGAGGTAAGACCGGCACAAACCCCCATTCTCATCATGTCTTTCACATCCTGGCACTCTGTTTTACCATGTCACTAACCATTTGACATCTAGCTCATAAACCTGCATCGAATGAACCCATATTGAACCTTGAATGAAATAACATCACATCGGCACATGCATTACCATTCATAAACGTCCTATTTTCAGGACCCTGTCTCTCAAAGATAATTCGTAGGAATACAAATAACTTCACAGATCTTCATTGGAAAGGGTTCTAACACTGTTTCCCATGCTTGTTCAATGAACCATAAACAATTAATGAACATGCACCTGTGGAACGGTCGTTAAGACACTAACGGCTTACAGACGGTAGGCAATTAAGGTCACAGTTATGAAAATGTAGGACACTAAAGAGGCCTTTCTACTGACTCTGAAAAACACCAAAATAAAGATGCCCAGGGTCGCTGCTCATCTGCGTGAATGTGCCTTAGGCATGCTGCAAGGAGGCATGAGGACTGCAGATGTGGCCAGGGCAATAAATTGCAATGTCCGTACTGTGAGACGCCTAAGACAGCACTACAGGGAGACAGGACGGACAGCTGATCGTCCTCGCGTGGCAGACCACGTGTAACAACACCTGCACAGGATTGGTACATCTGAACATCACAACTGTGGGACAGGTACAGTATGGCAACAACAACAGCCCGAGTTACACCAGGAACGCACAATCCCTCCATCAGTGCTCAGACTGTCCGCAATAGGCTGAGAGAGGGTGGACTGAGGGCTCGTAGGCCTGTTGTAAGGCAGGTCCTCACCAGACATCACCGGCAACAACGTCGCCTATGGGCACAAACCCACTGTCACTGGACCAGACAGGACTGGCAAAAAGTGCTCTTCACTGACGAGTCGCGGTTTTGTCTCACCTGGGATGATGGTCGGATTCGCGTTTATCATCGAAGGAATGAGCGTTACACCGAGGCCTGTACTCTGCAGCGGGATCGATTTGAAGGTGGAGGGTCCGTCATGGTCTGGGGCGGTGTGTCACAGCATCATCGGACGGAGCTTGTTGTCATTGCAGGCAATCTCAACGCTGTGCGTTACAGGGAAGACATCCTCCTCCCTCATGTGGTACCCTTCCTGCAGGCTCATCCTGACATGACCCTCCAGCATGACAATGCCACCAGCCATACTGCTCGTTCTGTGCGTGATTTCCTGCAAGACAGGAATGTCAGTGTTCTGCCATGGCCAGCGAAGAGCCCGGATCGCAATCCTATTGAGCATGTCTGGGACCTGTTGGATCGGAGGGTGAGGGCTAGGGCCATTCCCCCCAGAAATGTCCGGGAACTTGCAGGTGCCTTGGTGGATGAGTGGGGTAACATCTCACAGCAAGAACTGGCACATCTGGTGCAGTCTATGAGGAGGGGATGCACTGCAGTACTTAATGCAGCTGGTGGCCACACCAGATACTGACTGTTACTTTTGATTTTGACCCCCGCCCCCCCTTTTTGTTCAGGGACACACTATTCCATTTCTGTTAGTCACATGTCTGTGGAACTTGTTCAGTTTGCGTCTCAGTTATTGAATCATGTTATGTTCATACAAATATTTACACATGTTAAGTTTGCTCAAAGTAAACGCAGTTGACAGTGAGAGGACGTGTCTTTTTTTGCTCAGTTTAGATGTTGGTTGGATCTGGAAGAAACAGTGCCAGCGTGTTACAGTAAAGGCTCGCACGCATGGCACCGAATGTTGATCTAGCGTTTGTCTGCTGATCGTTCCGCGCACTGTGTTTCAGGGACCACCCACTGTTGACATCTGACTGTCTTCACCCGATTCTACATGTAAAATTGGTGTGCACTCGGTTCGCAAATTATGCCTGACACTCTGTTCAGAGATGCTAAGTACTCTCGGCGAGCAAACACTATTGCTGTGTCTGAGCTCTTACATTCGCTGGGTTACTGTGTAGTAGTAGTTGTAGCTGTAACAGCAGTAGTAGTAGCAGTAGTACTAGTAGTGAAAGTGTTAAGGGTCTGTGAATGTTTATTCAGTGGTTGTAGGAGGTATTATGGAAAGATTATGGGCCACTCGGGGAGGCCTACCGTCTCCTTTGGAAGCTGGATGAAAGGACTAGACAGCGTCTGAATCTTCTGTCTGGCTGTGAGAAAATATGAACGTCAGGGACTGCATGAGTCCCCCCCCCCACCCCCCCCCCTTCTCCGCGTCTTTTCACCTTCCAGCTGATTTCAAGGCGCTCCATAGTATCCGCTAATCCTCACACCAGAGGCGCTCCCCCCCCCCCCCTCTTGCTTCCCCCCGTCTTCACCCCCGCAGAGGGCAAATCTGTTTCCATTAATACCCTCCCCTCTTGTTTGGTCATCTGATTTGGCTCTATTGATACTGAAGCTTCCTGAGGTGAAACCTGACCTGCCATGTTGGCTGAGCTGAGGCTGCTGGGCTGTTATTGAGCTATCTCGCTGGCCCTTACTACAGATCCTGACAGCCTTACAATAGATTTAACCCACTTTTGCCTGATTTCTCATAGTTCTACTCAACAAAAATACCTTATGGAGGCACAAGGTCTGTACTATGTCAGCAGTTATGTCAACACGTATAATGCCGGAGAGGGATTTTGGTGACTGCTCAACATACTACAGTCCCCATGTTTTGTTTGTTCCTGGGTAGTTCCTGGGTAGTGTGCGTATGTATGCTTGATCTAGAAAGCAGAAACCAGGCCATCGACACTGCTGCTGCTGTGAAAATCTTGCGTTGCTGTTTCCTTACATTTTGTCTATTCAATGCAAATAGGAATCCCTACTCTCAAATTGTGTTCAATGTACCCCTCCTCTGTATCCTCATCCCGCAATATCATTATCTTAATTTCATTGTCAAACTTCAAACACTGGCCTTTTTTTCGTTTGCATGTCTGAATAGCTGAATAATCCCAGAACATCTGGCCATTCTTCCACAAACTCCCAACATTGTCCTTGTTGTTTCAGAGTAAGAACCAGCCCCACAGGAGAGGGGAGTACAACGTTTACAGCACCTTCCAGAGCCACGAGCCTGAGTTTGACTACCTGAAGAGCCTGGAGATCGAGGAGAAGATCAACAAGATCCGCTGGCTGCCTCAACAGAACGCTGCCTACTTCCTCCTCTCCACCAATGGTAAGCCGCACAGCCAGTTTTAGGGAAATCGCCATATTTTACTGCTCACTTGTCGACGTTAGTGTCTGCTAATGGTTCCATTACCTCCATTACATCACCTGTTGCATAACACAGCCTTATTGATTTTAGCCAAGCAGCTGCTTTATGGAAAGGTCTTCATGTTAAGTGCCACAAGAGGCAGGAAGTGGCTCTTCTCAAGTTACATATTCACATATTCATCAGTCACTCCATTGACCTTTACAATACTGCAGTGCCCCTCCTTTCACATTTCACTAAATGTATGAGACGGGGAACTTGCATCAGCAGACAGACTCCTGTGAGGGCAGAGGACATCAGTGGAACAAGCTGGGCTGGCAACAGGAGGCTTTAATCAGGTTAATTGGAGGCTATTGATCTCAGCTGATATATCTGCTATCTATTTATGCCATGCCAACCCTCCGCAGTGGCAAGCTTCCAATACTGTAGCAGCACAGCAGATCGAGCCGCACACCACTGAGTCGCCCTCCTACCCGCCTCAGCGCAGCTAGCTATCTCCCCAAGCCAGATCAGCACAGTACACCTTTCGTTTAGCCTATCCCTCGTCTGTTGTTACGCATCCCTCTCTCCCCTCCTCCTCTCCGCCCTGTAGATAAAACAGTGAAGCTGTGGAAGATCAGTGAGCGGGACAAGAGACCGGAGGGCTACAACCTGAAGGACGAGGATGGGAGGATCCGAGACCCAGCCACCATCACCGCCCTGCGGGTAAGATGCCAACCCATGCCCCACCACGGTGTCACCACAGCCTCCGGGCATCTCTGTGCCCACCCGCCCAGTGCTACACACAGAGGTTGAACACTGATGTCATCCTTCCTCTGGCAACCTGTGTCATTATCGCTCCCTATGGCAGTCTAAGCCTCTATCTCTCCCCCAGTGCCACTGAGGGATTAAAGAAACTCGCCTGGTTTCATATCTTGCCAAATGCACATGTCTGTCAGTGTGAGGGTGTGGAGGGGTGTTTCTGGCTCTTAGAGGGGGGTAGGGGCGGGGTAAGCAGGGGACACCAAGCGCCAATGCTGCTGACTGACCAAACATTAACCAGGTCCAGTAGTGACCCATCTGTCTCCACCATCCTGTGACCAGGGGTCCTCATGGGGTCAAATATCACCCCCATCTCCATGGATACACAGACAGCAGGCTGGGACATGTCCGAATCCACTCTATTGGTAGCTGTCAGATGGTAAAGCCACGATGGTAGATTATAGCTGGTGTAAACAGAGGTCTTAAGATGGGTAGAGCTTTGTTGTCTTTTCCTTTATAAACATAAAATGCCAATTTTCATCTTTGTTGTGTTACATGAAAGAAAACCCCCAGAACAAACATTGGAATTGAATCCTCTCTTTTTCTCCTCCACTCTCATTATATATAAAAAAAATGTAATAGACATGTTTTCCTTCGTTCAAGAGCTCACACTCCGCACTCCTCAGTAAATATCATATTGATTTAGGAGAGAGGTGAGCAGTGCAGAAACTGTATCAATATTTCGACCCCTGGCTCGTGCCAATCATCCCTCTCTCCTCATGCTCCCATTTTCCACTCTGGGCCCAAATTGACCCTTACGCAACACAGCCTTTGGGAATCAATAGAAATCACATTACGGTTGAGAGATGGAATTGTGAAACATCATTGAATGGGATTAAGTTAGTGGGAGGGAGCGACAGTGTTGCAGGCTGTGCTTGGCTTGGACAGGAGCTCACCGGAGCTGAGTACCGGCAACTTCAATGTTCTACTGCTTGAGCTCCTGCCCCTTTTATAGAATATTAGCTCAAAAGTATTGTGGAGCTTCGGCACCTAAATGTAAGCAGTACCGGCACCCAAAATGAGTACCGGCACCTATTTCATTCCAAGTCAAGCACTGGTTCGAGGACTGGCACAGACATTATATTGACCAGATACTCTAGTGGCTGCTCTAACAATGAGAAAAAATGGAAGGCAGTCGGGAGTAAGGCAAGATCAGGTGGGATAATTAGAGCCAATGAGAAGGCAGATACGCGTGTACAGGCACCACAGGCACAACGGTTTCTGCTAGTTACCACAGCCACAAAGTCAAAATGGGCTCTGTCGTAAAAAGTCCTGAAAACAGAACATTCATTTTTTTTTGTATTAATTTAAGGTTAGGTTTAAAATCACATTTTAAGAAGAGAAATTGTAGAAATAGTTATGGTTTATGATTTTGTGGCTGTGGTAACTAGTGACGACCAGGCACAACTCCAATAAATAGTGTGTTTTCGCAAAGTTGCCGGGATGTCACGTGTCCTACTTATATCAGTACACTCGTAACAACCTAATCATTACGAAACTTCTATTAGATCAAGTAAGTCACACCTGGCAAATATGCCAGTCAATTATTTGTTAACCAAATTTGACACTCCCTCATTGACCTACATACAAAAACTCCTCGCTTGGCGAGCGAAGAAAATGTCTGTCAGTCACTCTGAGAGGAAACATGATGTCACCCATCAGAGAGGCGGGATGTACTGTCAGTCTGTCCCGGTGCCCTGCAGAGGAGACCTTACTAACTGACTACACTTAACCCTATGTGGGACCAGTACAGGATCAATGTTATTGAAAATGTCCACTGCTCACTAGCATGCATACCACTGTGTATGCTATGCTTATAGTGAGATGGTACACTTAAGGAGGATTTACTATCCATTTGGGTTGAAGGTGGGTTTCCCATGCCTCTCCTATCCTGTCTGAACATATCACCCGCTTGGCTTGATTTATGTCCAGGTCTTTCTATTGAGTAATAACTGTGGACCGAAGCAGCTCCTCCCAGCGCTGCCTCATCTGAGAAACAGACGTTGATGTATGAGTTAATGACCTCAGCAGTCTCTGCAGCATGCTTCTCCTCCACCTCTCGCTGTGTGATGGTGTGACCGTGCCGTGGCGCTGAGAGACACTCATCATGCTAGCAGACTCATATCTGATAATCATTGGCTGTGCTGCGCTGTGTCTCTGTGGCGTTGACAGATGGTTTGTGTTCACTGTCAGACAGATACCCAATAATGGTCAGCCAAGGAGGCGCCCAAGAGTGAATGCACATTAGTGAGCATGTCCCACTCCCCCTCTCTGTCACTAGTTATCACTGTCACTCATTACTTCTCTCTCTCTCTCTCGTTATCACTCATTACTTCTCTCTCTCTCGTTATCACTATCACTCATTACTCCTCTCTTTCTCTCTCTCTCTCTCTCTCTCTGTCACTAGTTATCACTATCACTCATTACTCCTCTCTTCCTCTCTCTGTCAAATTGTCAATAGACCGTCTCCCTCCTGGATTCTCCATATTCCTTTTCCCCTCTACTTCTTTCCATAGTCTCTCTCCCCCTCCCTCTGATGTGTAAATGTATCTTTCCCTTTTGTCTCTCCCGTGCCGACCCTATAGACCAGTGGTAGCACAGATTATTGTCTGGGACAATATACGAACGCTTTTGAGAAAGATGATAACAACTAAAATAAAAATGTTATCGAGTAAATGTTTCTTTCTTTCTTTTCTTATTATTTTCAATAAGAGATGACAATGCAATGAATTCAAGGTTATTTGTTGATGTAAAAATCTAAATTGACCAATTGTAAGGTTGTGTCATTAGATTTGGGGTGAGGTCATGAGAAATTCTGGCTGAAAAAATGGCCTCCCCGCCCCTGAAAAAGTTGAATACCACTGCTATAGAACATTAGAGACTGAGGGATTATGGCTGAGGACGGTAGAAATCCAATTCCAAGTGTGAATTGTCTGTGTGTGGGTGGGTGTGAGCGGTGTGTCTGTGGGGAGAGCGGCTGGAGGGGCATTTATCACTTTGCACAGACAGGCGAGGGCGTGTGTGGGTGTGTGAGGGGGAGTGCTAGTGAAGGGGGGGGGGGTCTCTGGCGAGGAGCTGCAGGCTACAGCTGCTCCTCCTGTATGGCCGTTAAGCAGCTCTGTGAGGGGTTATCGTTTACCAGTGCTTTTATTGCTCTTCCAACACAGCCAGAGGAACCACAGACAGACAGAGGGAGGGGGCAGTCTCTGTCAATAACACACACTACAACTGACAGCTCCACACAAATGAAGGAGCAGTCTGGACTAGTGCTGGACCAATATACCGTACAAACCTTAATTTGGGATCTAGATATCTAAAACCGATTTCATTGTTTTGGCAAATATGACGGTAGAAACACCCGCATGCCTATATCATCAATTGGAACTTGTGAACGGCCACAAGGTTTCCTATCTCCTGCAGTCATTGTCAATCATAAAACCCTAATGCTCTTCTGTAAGAGTCCTCCTCACATCCAGAGATAATGACCATGATGCATCAGCACCAGCCTCCTGCTGATTCCACTGAGTTGGCAATGCATTAGTCTAAATTGCGAGGCGCGTAGGAGACAAAATCTGGAACATTTGTCGGGAAAGGAGCCCATAAAGTGTGCGAGTGTGGCAGACAAGGCCTTGCACAGTGGGGGCCTGGGTCTCTCTAGGGGCCCCCTGTTGCGTGGCTGGTGTCTAGGGGCCCGGGCTGAGATTTGTCATCATTAAGGAACCCTACTCCCTGTGAGAACATGGGGTTCCCCATTATGGGCTGGCTAGAGGAGCTCTCAGTTCAGTCTCACACTGTCAGAGTGAAGAATGAACAGCCCGCACTTGAAATACTGCACTCACTGAATTACTGACTGTTGAATACACGGGTGATTTGATGTTTATAAACACATATTTTTCTTATTCTCTTTCTCTCCCTCCATCACTCTCCCATTTTCTCTCTCCTCCCTGCCACTCTTCTTCCCTCCATCGTGCCCTCCCTGCCACTCTTCTTCCCTCCATCGTGCCCTCCCTGCCACTCTTCTTCCCTCCATCGTGCCCCCCCTGCCACTCTTCTTCCCTCCATCGTGCCCTCCCTGCCACTCTTCTTCCCTCCATCGTGCCCCCCCTGCCACTCTTCTTCCCTCCATCGTGCCCTCCCTGCCACTCTTCTTCCCTCCATCGTGCACTCCCTGCCACTCTTCTTCCCTCCATCGTGCCCCCCCTGCCACTCTTCTTCCCTCCATCGTGCCCTCCCTGCCACTCTTCTTCCCTCCATCGTGCCCCCCCTGCCACTCTTCTTCCCTCCATCGTGCCCTCCCTGCCACTCTTCTTTCCCTCCCTGCCACCCTCCTTCCCTCCCTCCTAGGTGCCAGTGCTGCAGCCCATGGACCTGATGGTGGAGGCGACGCCCAGGCGGGTGTTCTCCAACGCTCACACGTACCACATCAACTCCATCTCCGTCAGCAACGATTACGAGACCTACATGTCCACAGACGACCTGAGAATCAATCTGTGGAACCTGGAGATCACCAACCAGAGCTTCAGTATCCTTCTCCCAACAAACATACTGTAGATGACTAGACTGACCGCTGAGGAACTCATATTAAGAGATTGTCTCACTTTGGAAGATGTTTTCATTTTTTGTTGTTGGATTAGCTCATTCATGATGATGTATGCATCACAGTCAGGATGTTAAGCTAGAGGACAGAAAATATATACTATTAATTCTGAATTGCATTATTTCTCAGTTTCACAGGGAATGAAATAGGTATTCAGTTTAAAGCTCTTGTATGCAATAGAATTGGGCCATTCCGCCGAATCGGTGCCATTTGCATGTTGTAACTTTTCAAAATGTAACTTCATTCTTTATCTTTTTTCAGCACTGTATCTAATCACAGACATTTTAACTATTCAAAATGTGTAATGGTCAATCAGGCAATTTTTTAAATCTTTTTTTTTACAAGGTGGAAGATGGTTGCATTTTTCTCAGTCCTGTTACCAAAACTCTTACAAAACTGTTTCAATATAAATTAAAAGTCATGCCAACTAGTTTCTTTGTTTCTCCCTCAATAAAGTGGGTACTTTAAAGAAATTATTGGTTACATGTTGAAAAAATATATAGCTGTAGATAAAAAGTCATATGCAAGCGAAATCTTTTACATTTTTTTAACACAAAGCCATTTTTTATTTTTAAGGGAGACCCCAACCTCAATTATATCAAAAATCTATCATGTGTTTTATCAAACAATTGTTTAAATGATGGACCAACCATAATTGAAAAATAAGTGGTTTATCTTTATTTTTAAAAATAAAAAACAATTAAGTAACAGGAATGAGCACTGAGTAACAGGAATGAGCACTGAGTAACAGGAATGAGCACTGAGTAACAGGAATGAGTGCTTGTGTGTGTGAGAATAACTGGATGTCAAAGAACTTCCTTCAATTAAACAAAGATAAAACAGAGGTCATTATATTTGGCCAAAAAGATCTGAGTCTAAATAGCAACATAAAGCAGTAACAATTGTGTGTGTGTGCTTTTGCATGAGTGCGTGTGCGTGTATGTGAGCGCGTGCTTGTGTGTGTGTGTGCGGGGTGGGCGGTAGAGAGAGAGCGAGAGAGAGGTGTGAGTATCCCCCTGCAGCATGTGTGTCTGGCTCCTGCCTCTGCACAGCATGGGTTCTCAATCTTCCTCTACAAAAAGGCAAGAAAGACAACAAATACAAAAAGCTGAGAATATTAAGCAGATCCTCAGATCTCCACATTGACTACCAGTATCTAATATTAACTTGAAAGTACTATTTTCTGCATATAAAACACGACATACAATTGTATTTCATATAGAATTGCAATAAATTTATGAGCAAAAACTTGCCTTTTCTAAGAAACAGTCTCTAGTTTGGCCCAGACGTCGTTGTCAATTTCCATGTGACGACCTGTGACTTGCCTCGCTGGTGGGATGGTACACAGGAAGTCTTGAAAGGGGTACCAAAGGATGTCTTCGCGTGCTAGCCAGCAACAGCTGTTGGCCCCAGTCCTTTTCATACAACGAACCTTGACGTGTGTGTTTGTGTCTGGGATGATGCCAGGGTACAGTTGACCGTCGTACTTCAGCCACACACCATTCACCGACAACCTCAGGACTTTGCCACTGATTTTCTGTGGTCGTGGGAGCCTTCTGTCAATTTGAATGTGAAATGCTTTGCATTAAAAAGCACTCACAGCTCAGAGGATGTCTTGCTGTGCACAAGCAGCTGACATCCCTGTAGGTCAGCTCTCCGTGGACTAGGTTTACTGCCTGATGCATCTTCATCGTAGCTGGAACTGGGCTATCTGGAGGCGTAGTGAGGTGCTTCGTGGCTTCTATCCTGGACTTGATCCTGTAGTAAAGTCTCCCTCCACTTTTTGCGACGTCTGCGCTTTGCCCCTCTTACTAAATGTTATTGACTGTTTTCTTCCTGCCTTGTCCTCCCTGTATTTCTGCTGTTCCTTCTTTTAAGTATCTCTCTCTCCTTTCTGGGTCGGCATGGCGGCGAGTGCGATAGCGCGATAGCGTTTCTGCGGCAACCTAATCGATTGGCTCCCTGTAAGTAATGTGTTCACATTGTAAAACTGAAAACACCTTCAGTAATTCCAACTGTAAAACTTAAAATCAAGAGAATAGTATTATAATGAATCAATGTACAGTATATACCACATTTAAAATGGCTATTTCATTCAAACTCCTCACTCCTGTTACTCTTATTCAGTCCTGTTACCCTTCATATGAGTAACAGGACTGAAAGTAACAGGACTGAGTTTTTAGCATAGCATTTGCAAACACAGGAAATGTAGCCACATGGCATCAATGCTAATAGCATGAGAACACTTAGCACCTTCAAGTGGTTTACCAAAACTATCTAAAAAAACAAAACAATACCTAAATTATTTCTTAGATGTTAACAGGACTGTACTTTGAGATTGACATTCTCAGTCATACTTACAATATGATAAAAAAAATACAGATAAAAGAGTGAGAGAACTTACTTTTGGTCTTCCCATGGCCTTCAGGACACTCAAATGATGCTACTTCCTGTTGATCATGTGACTTGTGAAATGTCCCACATTTTTAGAGTGGGGAATGTGTCAGGCTAACAGGACTGAGTGAAAACCTGGGGACACGACTAAAATGTGTGTTTTAACTAACATATTATGATTTTCCGATGAAAATTAAAATGTTATGTCTAGATTGGAAATAGAGTCACACAATAATACAAAAATATAAGATTTCTGAAGGATTATATTCATTATTTTTCATGGTGAAGTGTAGTGTTAGAGAGTGGGGATGGGCTAAAATCCATTTTTTTCAGTGTTCTAGGTAGTTTTTATCAAGGCTTCACATGATGTGTTTTCAAATTGCAATTAGGACAAAGTGCAGGACACTTTGCTTGATAATAATAATATAATGTATTATACACATACTGTACACATACTTTTCGTGCATATTTATGCATGTAATGTCCTGGGGACGGAAAAGGCACCGATTTGGCGGAATGGCCCATTTAGTGTGTCCTATCAAATTCGTACTGAGAGAATGTGAGTTGACATAATGTAGCTAGACCAGTCAGGTTTGGAATTGTCTTGGTTATGAAACACTGGGATAAAACAGAGAACGAGGCTTAAGTTAAGAATACATTTTGACCATTTACATTTTCTCCCAATTATGCTGCTACCTATGAAAGGATATACAGTGCATCCTGAAAGTATTCAGACCTCATGACTTTTTCCACATTTTGTTACGTTACAGTCTTATTCTAAAATGTATTAAATTGTCCCCCCCCCCCCTCATCAATCTACACACAATACCACATAGTGAGAAAGCAAAAACACGTTTTTAGAAATGTTTGCAAATTTAAACTGAAATATCACATTTACATAAGTATTCAGACCCTTTACTCAGTACTTTGTTGAAGCACCTTTGACGGTACAAGCTTGGCACACCTGCATTTGGGGAGTTTCTCCCATTCTTCTCTGCAGACCCTCTCAAGCTCTGTCAGGTTGGATGGGGAACGTTGCTGCATCTCGTTGCTGTTTGATCGGGTTCAAGTCCGGGCTCTGGCTGGGCCACTCAAGCACATTCAGAGACTTGTCCTGAAGCCACTCCTGCGTTGTCTTGGCTGTGTGTTTAGGGTTGTTGTCCTGATGGAAGGTGAACCTTTGCCCCAGTCTGAGGTCCCGAGCGCTCTGGAGCAGGTTTTCAAAAAGGATCTCTCTGTACTTTGCTCCGATCATCTTCCCCTCAATCCTGACTAGTCTCCCAGTCCCTGCCGCTGAAAAATATCCCCACAGCATGATGCTGCCACCACCATGCTTCACCGTAGGGATGGTACGAGGTTTCCTCCAGATGTGACGCTTAGCATTCAGGCCAAAGAGTTCAATCTTGGTTTCATCAGACCAGGGAATCTTGTTTTTCATGGTCTGAGAGTCCTTTAGGGGCCTTTTGGCAAACTCCAAGTGAGCTGTCATTTACTTAGGAGTGGCTTCCGTCTGGCCAGTCTACCATAAAGGCCTGATTGGTGGAGTGCTGCAGAGATGGTTCTTCTTCTGGAAGGTTCTCCCATCTCCACAGAAGGACTCTAGAGCTCTGTCAGATTTACCATCGGGTTCTTGGTCACCTCCCTGACCAAGGCCCTTCTCCCCCGATTGCTCAGTTTGGATGGGCGACCAGCTTTAGGAAGAGTCTTAGTGGTTCCAAACTTCTTCCATTTAAGAATGATGGAGGCCACTGTGTTCTTGGGGACCTTCAATGCTACAGAATTTTTTGGGTACCCTTCCCCAGATCTGTACTCGACACAATCCTGTCTTGGAGTTTTACAGACAATTCCTTTGACCTCATGGCTTGTTTTTTTCTCTAACACGCACTGTAAACTGTGGGACCTTATATAGACCAGGTTTGGCCGGGGTAGACCGTCATTGTAAATAAGAATTTGTTCTAAACTGACTTGCCTAGTTAAATAAAGGTAAAACAAAACAAACAAACAAAATAGACAGGTGTGTGCCATTCCAAATCTGGTAAAAACCATTGAATTTACCACAGGTGGACTCCAATCAAGTTTTAGAAACATCTCAAGGATGATTCATGTTAACAGGATGCACCTGAGCTCAATTTTGAGTCTCATAGCAAAGTGTCTGAATACTTGTGTAAATAAGGTATTTCGGTCTTTTATTTTTAATACATTTGCAAAAATATTGCTTTGTCATTATGAGGTATTGTGTGTAGATTGACGATGAAAACAATTAATTTAATCCATTTTAGAATAAGGCTGTAACGTAACAAAATTTGGAAAAAGTCAAGGGGTCTGAATACTTTCCGAATGCACTGTAGATCTATATGGCTCATCGTATGAACCTGCTGATGCCAGTGTGCCTACAAACCCCCTTAATCAGATCTTCCTCTTAACAGAATGCTCATGGACTTCCACTGTTCCTTTAAATGGAAGGTAATTTGAGCTAACAGCTTGGTTGATATTTACACTGGGTAGATAGCAATTAGCAAGCTGCTGGTATCTCTGTCTATATCCCCCCTGGGTCTTCATATGTCTGCCTCTCTGTCACTCTGGCCATTATCCATTATCTGGTGCCAGTCTCTGTCCAGCAGTCATCTGCATCCCATCCCAGGTGTGTGTCAGAGAGAATCCAATGAGGTCATCTTTAAACAGGCGTACATCCCCATTGATCAACAATGATTTCCACTTTGAGGTTCTCTGCAGATCACAGATGAGATGCCCTATGCAGAGCAGAATGGATGGCTGAGCTTTGGGGCCCTGGGCACATATTGAGCTTCTTATTTACTGAGCCTCTTTACTGGATCAATCACAGTGCTACTGGCTAGTCAACCTCTCTCCTCAGCTCTCATCTCCTGTCTCTCTCTCTCTGTGATGGATCTGCTGTCATTTCCCTCCTCCGGATCAGCGCTGGTTTCTGCCATTCCTTGACATTTTTTAAAGTCTTATTTTTTTTAACCTCATGCTATTATATTTTTTCCTTTTTTTTTGGTGCTTACTCCGGCAACCTCTAATGGGTTGCTATGGGTTTTCCCTTTCCTCCTCTTGTCCAATAGTTACTTGAAAGTCTCAAACTGTAAGCTATGAATTGCATCAGTACTCCTCTATGTGGTTGAGTTCCTTTACCCCCGACCCCCCCCACCCCAGACATTGTGGACATCAAGCCGGCCAACATGGAGGAGCTGACAGAGGTGATCACAGCAGCAGAGTTCCATCCCAACCAGTGTAACACCTTCATCTACAGCAGCAGCAAGGGCTCCATCCGCCTGTGTGACATGAGGGCCTCAGCCCTGTGTGACAACCACTCCAAATGTAAGACCGCCTCTGCCGCACCCCAAACCACTCGTATGCCTGTGTATTGTCAGCCGGCTCCATGATAAGGGCCAGGAGTTTTTCCCAACCATGAGTTGACTAGGAAAAGCTATGGGGCCGAGTTGTCCCAGGCAGTCAGGTCACATGATCAGGGAAAACTGCTAGCCTTTAAGCATAGGCCACCGGGGCTGTTGTACGCTCTGAAGCCCCTATACTTCTATAACAGTCTATCTACTCCATTCTAACAGGTACTGTGTCACTAATTGTTAGTCATTTGCTGCACAGTGATAATTCGTATTGGTATGATGGGACCCTGGCACGGTTGTTGGTAAATTAATTTATTGCATGCTACATCTTGTTGAACGGAGCTAAGCTGCAGGTGGACATGTCTTTGTGAGATATTATTGGAAAATAAGGTGGAAATGGAGGAAAACAGAGAAGCACTATGATGTCAAGGGGGATTTTATCGATTTTTTTCCCCCTCCAGTTGTTTTTGGCCATGAACTAAGTTCTTTGTAAATGGTGGACCAAAAAATCCACAGGATACAGTGTGTATTCCTCCATGGCTCTGAGTTGATCCAAACACACAGTGATATTGATGTTTCAAGGTCAGTCAAGGCTCTGTCCCTGAGCCCCAAATCATCCGTTTCCACCGGGCTGAACATATTGACGGATCATAGAGAGACAGGAGGTTATGCAGTGAGACCAGCCATATTATAACATCTATTATTGGCACATATATCGTGCATTTAATATCTTAAATAAGCTCACAGTATTTGTGTGTTCAATTATTGACCGTTAGGAGCTGCATTTGCATTTCAAATCAATTATCATCCTGTTTGAGAGTGGATAAAGATCGACTCATAAAGAGGAAAGATAGATGATCAATTCCCAGAAGTAAATAATCAAGTATTAATGACGCGTTTGCAGTGCAAAATACGACTATGTTAATTACGTGTTTTACTGAGAAATAAATGTCTTCTAACATGATTTATCATGGCTTTCTATTTAGCCAATATTTATCAGTGAGATTTATTATTTCTCTCCTTTTCCTTTGCATATTTAGCAGTTGTTTAGAAGAGCCAGCTGATGGCTTAAAGTAGCTGGTGCAGTGTGAAAGTGATTAATCAATCAACTGAAGCTGTAAGCCAGAGAGTGGCTTCTCCAGTGCTTTTTGGCCAGATGTTAACACAGCTTGTTCCTCTGTCTGTTCCCCCTGCAGTCTTCGAGGAGCCGGAGGACCCCAGTAACCGCTCCTTCTTCTCTGAGATCATCTCCTCCATCTCAGATGTCAAGTTCAGCCACAGCGGGCGCTACCTGATGACACGGGACTACCTCACTGTCAAAGTGTGGGACCTCAACATGGAGAGCAAACCTCTGGAGACCTACCAGGTAGAGTATACCCCCTCGTTACAACACGTACACTTTTGTTTTGTATGTGTCAAGCTTGTTATGGAGACCTTGATACACTGTAGATCATACAGCGTTCTGAGCATGTCTGCACATCGCTGGGTACAAAAAAGAAATATGCAAAGGGGAAATACCAGAGCCATATATTTACCGAAAACATATGGTTCTGGAAAATATATCTCCATTTATTTCCCCCTTTTTCTCTCTTCCAGGTGCACGACTACCTGAGGAGTAAGCTGTGCTCCCTGTATGAGAACGACTGCATCTTCGACAAGTTTGAATGTGTCTGGAACGGGTCTGACAGGTCAGTGACCGCCGCTGTATTAGGATCGGTGGGACTGGAGATCTTCATACTTTACATCATCAGTAGATACGGTTGGATGAATGGGATTGATGTGTTGCGGCATCCCCCCCCCCCCTTCTCTCTCCGTAGTGTGATCATGACCGGCTCCTACAACAACTTCTTCCGCATGTTCGACCGCAACACCAAGCGTGACGTGACCCTGGAGGCGTCGAGGGAGAACAGCAAGCCCCGGGCCATCCTGAAGCCCCGGAAGGTGTGTGTGGGAGGCAAGAGACGCAAGGACGAGATCAGTGTGGACAGCCTGGACTTCAGCAAGAAGATCCTGCACACCGCCTGGCACCCCTCTGAGAACATCATCGCCGTGGCCGCCACCAACAACCTGTACATATTCCAGGACAAGGTCAACTAAGGTTGAATGGACGAAGAGCAGAGCAGCACAGACCAGCATAGCGCGCCCTGGCTGGCTGGCTGACTGACCGCGCTCACCTGGGGACTGGGAGAGGGCCGCAAGGCTGGGAATCTCTGGCCGCACTGCAACTTGTGAAGAAGAGACACTGACAGCTTTGCAGCTTCCTCTCTCTCTCTCTCGATCTCGGAGACTTGCCGCCATGTTGTTGTAAATCCAGGGTTGCCCTCGGTTGCACCCAGAACATTGAGAACGATGGCTGTCAACGCCTGTTTATTTTGTTTTTCTCCATTTTACGATTTTCTCCCTCAAAGTTGTTGCTGTAGTTTTGATGGATATTGCACAGGAATGCAGGGATGATACTTTTATGTGTATGTTCCTAAGTAGAAACAGGAGTACTTTGCATTGGGGAGATGGAGATGAACTGAGAGACTGGCTCCACTAACTCACCCTTTGCATCCCTGAGATGACATGCTTAGATGCTACTGAGATGGTGTGAGCTTGACACCCTTTGACCTCTTCTCCTGCCCCCTCTGTATCTCTTAATTTATTTATTTATCATTTCTCTTCATGAAGGTTTCAAAACATACCTGCAGAGGAACGGATGATGTTACTGGGTAGGATTGATTTTAAACAATGTAGCAAGCTTTATCTTCCATTTTTTTTAAAAATACATTTACAAAAATACAAAATGTATAATAAAAAAAATGAGTAACCTAAATAGTCATGACTTTTTATTATGGGCTCAGTGATCCCGGGAACAGTGGGAACAATGAATCCCGGGAACAATGAATCCAAAACATTACTCTCTCTTTAGCCACGTTTATACTTGGTGCTGTGTTCTGATCCTGTCCACATTCTGATTGGGCAGACAATTAGTGTTGACCAGTGGTTCACAAACTTTTTATAGTCCCGTACCCCTTCAAACATTCAATCTCCATCTGCGTACCCCCTCTAGCACCAGGGTCAGCACACTCAAATGTTGTTTTTTGCCATCATTGTAAAAGCCTACACTATATGACATATTTATTAAACAAAAGAATGAGTGAGAGTTTTTGTCACAACCCAGCTTGTGGGATGTGACAAAGAACGCTTATAGGACCAGGGCACAAATAATAATATAATAATAATCAATAATTTTGCTCTTTATTTAGCCATTTTACATATTACATTTTATTTGTTCATCGAAAATTGTGAAAAACTCACCACAGGTTAATGAGAAGGGTGTGTTTGAAAGGATACACATACCTCTGCAATGTTGGGTTGTATTGGAGAGAGTCTGTCTTAAATACTTTCCCACACACAGTCTGTGCCTGTATTTAGTTTTCTTGCTAGTGATGGCCGAGAATCCACTCTCACATAGGTACGTGGTTGCAAAGGGCATCATTGTCTTAACGCGATTTGCCAAGACAGGATACTCTGAGCGCAGCCCAATCCAGAAATCTGGCAGTGGCTTCTGATGAAACTGCAACGCTTGTTGCAATTTCGATGACGCTCTTGTTCAGATATGTTAAGTGGACTGGAGGCAGGGCATGAAAGGGATAATGAATCCAGTTTGTCATCCGTTTCGGGAAAAGTACCTGCGTAATTGCGCACCCAACTCACTCATGTGTTTCGCTATATCACATTTAAACATTGTCTGTAAACTTGAGTTCATTTGCACACAAAAAATCATACAATGATGGAAAGACCTGTGTGTTGTCCTTGTTAATGTAGACAAAGAGCTCCAACTTCTTAATCATAGCCTCAATTTTGTCCCGCACATTGAATATAGTTGTGGAGAGGCCCTGTAATCCTAGATTCAGATCATTCAGGCGAGAAAAACATCACCCAGAATTATAGTCAGTGAAAACTTTAAGCTCGTCTCTCAATTCAAAACGTGTCAACTAAGCCATTGATAACCAGCGTATGTTGTAAAAGCGTTACATGGTCGCTGCCCATATCATTGCATAGTGCAGAAAATACACGAGAGTTCAGGGGCTTTGCTTTAAGTTAACCATTTTCACTGTAGTGTCCAAAACAACTTTCAAGCGGTCAAGCATTCCTTTGGCAGCAAGAACCTCTCGGTGGATGCTGCAGTGTACCCAAGTGGTGCCGGGAGCAACTGCTTGCACGCCCGTTACCACTCCACTATGTCTCCCTGTCATGGCTTTTGAGCCATCAGTACAGATACCAACACATCTTGACCACCAAAGCCCATTTGATGTCACAAAGCTGTCGAGGACTTTAAAATGATACTCTCCTGTTGTCCTGGTTTCCAATGGTTTGCAGAAGAGGATGTCTTCCTTAATTGACCCCCCATGGACATGTGGCAGGCCCGCCACGTCTGTTGACTCGCATAGAATTCACTGGCTTGTATGCGAAGCAGTAATTGTTTCAAAACATCTACCTTGTCACTGATGCTCCGTGAAAGTGATGTTTGATGAAGGCATTGTTTGTTAAGTATTTTTGGCCTTTTGTCCCAGCATTGTCCACGGCAGCAGGAAGAATTAACTCCTCCACAATAGTATGGGGCTTGTCTGTCCTAGCCACTCAGTAACTCACCATATAAGACGCTTCTAGCCCCTTCTTATTAATAGTATTCATTGCTGTTATACATGTCTTAATTCTCGTTCCAAAAACTCCTGTGGCTTATTTTTCAAAGTTTATAATAGTTTCATTTTATTTTTGGCAGAGAAAAGAGGCTACTCAGGCGAGAAAAAAACCCTCACCCAAATGTATAGTCTCGTTGGAAAATATAAATGGACTGTATGAAAATGTGAAGAATTTAAAAAAATTTGAATCACATTTTATTTGGCGTACCTCACAATGGCATTGTGGGAATACCTGGTGTAGACAATCAAAATAACGGACTTATCCTCCTCCACTGGAGGTAGTTGTGGATGAATTGATTGGTTCGATAAAATCAGTGGGCGGAGTAACAGGTGAGTCAAAAAAAGTCATTTTAGGGAGGTAAACAGTTTTTGACCCACAAGGTTGCCAGTTCAAATCCCAGTGACTTGTTTTCCAACCACATTTTGTCAATTAACCTAACAGCTTTATGTGTCAAAACAAGACTGGTGCTGTGGACTAGGCACTGGGAAAGGAACCCAATCTTGCCAATCCTCTTTCTCAAAAAGGGTATATTTCAGCAGAAAGCACATTTTTACTTTGTTAAGACACATGCCGAGTCAATGATGGGGGAGGATTTAAATGGTTTAAGATATCTAGATACATTACGACTACCTCCGAAGGTGGTCAGGAGGACCTGGGCCCAGTTTCCCCAAAAGCATTTTAAGGCTAATTTCATCGTTACAACCTTCATGAGAGCACCCGGGCTGTATCACATCTGGCCGTGATTGGGCGTCCCACAATTCGCCCAGAGTCGTCCGGGTTTGGCCGGGGTAGACTGTCATTCTAAGTAAAAATTGCTCAAAAATCATCATTAACCTTGCGTTGTTCGATTATTTTAAATGTCTCCTCTGTGTGGGCACAATCAGAATGTGGACAAGATCAGGACATGTTAGCTCCAGGTATAAACAGGGCATTTGATACCTACATAGATTACTCTAAATTGTTTGGTAACAAAACCATTAAAAACTGACAGATCATAGGACAAGGTTTTCAAAAAGAAAGGTTGCCTTTAATCCAGTAAAACATTTACAGAAACAGCAACCTATCAAAATTAAACCGCTTTGAGAAGCATTTAAACTGTACTGCGAGATGGTACATGAAAATGACACCCTCTAACAGTTATTACCAAGACCTGCAATGCCTTGAGTCACAGAAACAGCTAAACTGATCATTTACATTGTCGTACATGTTGTAGGTTTCTGCAACTGCAGCAGATTGAAAACCACAGATGTATTACTATGCCTATCCCTTTGACCTTTCACCTTAGCCAAAGGTCAGATGTTAAGGGACACAGGGAAGTGGCATATCATCATCATCATCATCAGGCCCTGTAGGCAGGAGGGGAGAGCCACGACAGCCCAGAACTGCATTTAATAAATACAGGGGATGGATGTTCCGGGTTTACCATGAGTCATTACGACGTTACAGTTTTAAATACTGCACTGGGACAGGTGGGTTCATGCTCTGGCTCTCGAGCATCCTCCGTGGTCACTTAGTGGAGCGGCGCGTGGGCTCAGAGGCAGTGGGGGGAGGAGGGGGACCCCGGCGGTCCAGGTCCTCGATGTAGAACATGATTAGTTTACTCCTCTCCTCCGGGACACAGTCCAGCACCAGGTAGCGCTTGTCGTTCTGCAGAACCTTCTCTACGTCCTTCAGGTGCTGGTCAGACTCCTGGAGCAACTTCCTCGACCTGAGGACGACGACATGGGTGGAAGCAGTCAGTGGAAAAATAACGTGTTGGGAGACACAAGACTAGAGTGGATCTTGGCGATATCTTGTGGCCACAATACGACGCAGCCACAATTCCAACAGTATAGGAAGGGGTTAAGAGGCAGTGCAGTTGAAACAACAGCGCCTCCTGCTGACCCAATATCAAACCGAGCAATTCTTGGAGACTCCATTCTTAATTAGAAGTATAAAATGCCATTAAAAGTTAAACCAACTTATGATACACTTCAACTGAAACCTTATTCCCTCAGGTGGCAGTGTAAAGATGTCAAGCCAGCCCATGTGTTCAATCACCCACCTGTACGTGATGAACTTGGTCTCTTTCAGAAGCGTTCGGAAGTCAGCTTTGGCTGTGATGTACTTGTCTTTGATGTAGTCTTCAAACTCCCTCTGTTTCTTCTGAGAAACAAAGCACACAAAAATCCCCTCAGCGTTTTTGCCTGGTGTTTACCCAGTACATGGGAGGCTGACGTAACCAGTAGCACACATTAAGGTAAAGAGAAAAGCAGTGGTCTTACACGGTCACTACTGGAGAACTTGATACAGCGAGGGTCCTCTTTGATGATCTTCTTCACCTCCTTCCATGTGGTGGTCAGTGTGATCTTTGGGTGAACAACAAATCAATAACAGCACTTACTATCAAGTCATGCCCCAGGATTACACACCATATCTGAATGACATGCATGTCCGCCACCTTTATGTCAACAGCACGTTCATGCAGACGGACTGCAGTGGGTTCCCATTTCATGCGGCCATGCCAGTGTGCATATGCCCTGGAATGGAGTGTCACACTAGCCAAAGCGGTGCCCCTCACCATGACGGTCTCGTCCAGTAGCTGTCTGAAGTTCTCCTTCTTCTTCTTGGAGAGCGTCTCCACGTGTTCGTTGAACAGTTTCTCCTTGTCGTCCCTCTCCAGCAGAGAGGCGGACTCCCAGCGGTGGTCCTTACGCAGGTTACGCCGGGTGTCTGACCACGACGCGTCAGACGACCTCACCTGATCACACAACACACACCCCCCCCCCCAGGATTACGATCTGGCAAGTAGTTCTTTGTCCACATAAATCACTGCACGAGTCTGTGCATTAATGCAGTCAAAATAATAAAGGACTTTCGTGTTCAGACTATTCAGTGGTCATATCAAACAGGGCCAATTTCTTTGGTTCACCCAAGTTAACCTAGCAATTGTAGTCCTCTTTTTCTTATTCAGTGAACTAACTTCAGGTGTGTGCGCGTGCGTGAGACAGGGAGAGCTCACCATATCAGACATGAGGGCTCTGAAGTGCTGAATGGCCTCCTCCCTCTTGTGCTGCTCCCGTTCCCTGTCGATCTCCTTGGTCTGCTCAGAGCGGGCCTTCTGCACCTCGCGCTCCCTCTCCCTCAGACTGGCCTCTATCCTGGCGGCGCGCTCCATCTCCTTCTCCTTATCAGAGTCCATGTGCTGGCAGCAGAGAGAGAAACCGTCTCACACACACACACTGGCAGCATCATAGTATACACACAGAGGCCTGCAATCATCACAGGCAGCATGACAGATGACACCAGTCAAGTGGCCAAACAGCGCCTAACCGCACGCCACTGAATAGTGGTTTGTGCCTATGGGCTGGGTTAGATGCCAGAAGAGCTGCAGTCAGTGTATGAATGAGGGCTGCAGGCAGCCTCTGAGCGAGGTGCCATGGCTATTCCTCCCACCTTGGCCTGCTTGTCCACATACTGCTTGTAGAGTTCCTCTCTGGTGTTGGAGCTCTCCACAGCCTTGTAGCGGGGGTCTCCCTCCAGCTTGTCCTTCACCTTGCTCCAGCGCTGCCCTCCATCCAAGTGGTGGTCCCCAAGAAGTTCAAAGAAGTCCTGCTTCACCTGGGACAGACACGAGGGCAGACCAGGCTTATAAGAGGAACACACACACACTTGGTCAGGTAGACATTTACCAACAACTTAAGTGTTGTCAATTAACAATTTAGGTATTTCTTCCAGGTTCCCCTAAGCACAGAATCCAGGCAGCAAGGTACTTGTCCCAACATATCATTTCCTCAGGCGTCTGTATTCAGTGGGCCATGGGTTTTTTCCAGTGCTCACCTTCTCTCCTCTGTTCTTGGAGTCCTCCTTCTCTTTCTTCTTGAGAGAGGTCATGAACTCAATGAAGATGGCCTCCCGGTCCTTCATCTTATCGATGGCCTTGAACCGTTGGTCCTTGGCGTGCTTGGAGGCAAACTCACTGAACGTTGTCCTGAAACAAACAAAGACTCTTAGTTGGCCAAGAAAACAATGACAGCGCAAAATGTACACTTGACACTAAATTCCTAAATGAGTGCAACTGCCTGGTATACCAAGACAATGTTTGAACTGATGGGTGTTTGAAGTGAGGTCTGACCTGGCGGTGAGCTTAGCATCCTCCATCATCTTCCTGAACTCGTCCTTAGACTGCATCAGTTTATTCTTCTTCTCCTTCCTCTCCTCCTCAGCCCGGGTCTTCACATACTGGTCAAACACCTGTCCAAGACCAGCAGACACATGGAACAATAGTTAGCGAAAATAAAGACATTTGTGGCAGGTAACCCTTAAGGATATTCATTACCTGATATCAGGGCTCTGACCTTCCCCCGAAAGTGAAACATAGCTCATTTTACCATAGCACAGAATATGGCAAAAGAAAACATGTTTTTATACTTTTAGAAATAAATTGATTCATGTATAGATTCATTCTGTAAGTATGCAATACCTGCTTTCTCTCTTTGGGGTTGAGCAGCAGATAGCGCGGGTCAAAAACTATCTTGTGCAGCTCTTTCTCCCAGGTAGAGAATGCCGAGACCTGCGGGCACGGGGTTAAGAGAGGGCATGAGACGCGGCCAATCAAGGTGGGCTTCAACAACATCCACATAACAAGTTCACTCAGTCAACTTAGTTGCTTTCGAGGAAAAAGAAATGATCCTTTGGTCGTCCCCCATTCAAATCTCAAAAGGGTCGGAATAAGTCACGTTTTACTCCTCAAACTACTGACACACAAAGGAGCAATATAATAAGAGCAGAGGAAGGCAATAAAAAAGGTCTGCATCACGCCTGGTGGTGCCCATGGAAAAGGCTCCAGAGGCCAGGCAGACCAGGCCAAATAAATCCCCTGCCAGGGTAGTTCAATACAGTTTACAATACAATTTTAGATTTTATTTTATTGCTGCTTTGGATGCGTCAGTTACAATAAGCTTCTGTTGGAGCAGAACAGAAGTTGAACACCTCGGTTTAGTCAAATAGGACAGAAAAGTTGACACATTTCATGTAATACATAAACAGAAGGTGAAGACAAGCGGAACCCAGATTAGAGATGAGACTAAAATAACAAAAAACAGGCTATTATCTACTCTGCGGCCAGTTTGTAAACAAGGAACATTACGACTGTCATAGGCAGTGTAGGCCTGTAGACATATGGACGGTATTGGACAAACCCAAGAACTGAATTCTAGGAACAAAAGCTATAGTTAGAAACTCCTATACAGCATATGGGATGAGTCATTTTCGAAAAAATGTAAATATGAAACTGTCACCGATATGTACAAGAAATAGATATTTATGAAAGAATGTCTTCCCTGCATAAAATAGTGAAATGTTAAATCCTTAGCCTATCATTACAATTCAAAAGATCAGACCATTTACAGTTGTATAACATTTTTTAACCTAACATTTTGTATTTCTTTTTTTTCGTATTACAAAAAGCAAAACATAGGCAGAAAAGTATTCGTCATTCAACTGAGCATAAGAGAGAAGACATGGATAGAGGCAGGAGGGAGAAACAGGAATAAAGCAGTGCACCAAAGACAAGGAAAGGGAGAATTAACTGAAGAGTGTACCTTGGTGGGCTTCCATTCAGATTAATGTGTCTAACATTACAGAGCTGGTTACAGTATTGCGTTGGATTGAAGTGTTTTACCCCTCTCTTCAGCAGCATGTCCCTGAACTGCGTCATGCGGTTCTCCAGGGGCACGATGGCCCGCTCTCGGGCCGCCTTCAGCTCCGCCTCCATGGCTGCCTCTTTCTCAGAGTCCGCCTCTTTCATCACTTCCTCCTTCCTGCAAGCAGAGGGAACACGTCAGGGACCAGGCACACAGGGGCAGGGGAGAGCTAGAAGCACTTTGACATCTGCTGATATATATAAAAAAAAAAGGGCTTTATAAATACATTTGATGATAGATGGGGAGTTTACGAGGCTGGACTGGGGTGCAACTTAAGTTCTTTAAATAGGGAAATGACATGTTCTGCTTTGTTAGCTCTATCCAGGTGGTATGACTTGAAGAAATAGTGGAGGTGCACTATACTTGACTGTTCAATCATTGGCCATGTCTAACAAAAGAGTGAACTCCAAATTATCTACGGTAGGCTTTGAGTAGGTCTTATAGGTTGGGAGGGGGAGGATTTGTCAAATACATGACCACTGATATTCATTGTCATGAACTTGGAGTCCATGTTCCACAATCACATAAAGCTAGGGCAGGACAGGGCAGTGAGGTGAATGGTCTTAATTTGCTGTTTCATTGGGGTTCCTAAAGCAGTAGTTTTAGAAGCAAGGTGGTTACCTTGGAGGCCCATGTTGGCATCATGTGTTCTACAGGCCTTTTCCCTGAACAATAGTCTCGTGTGCAACTGGACCAGTGTTTGGGGTAGCAGGGAGAGGCAGGCTTGGAGGGCACTGATGGGAAACAGTGACTGATTGGGTAACCTGGACAGTGACCATCGATTCACCACTTTAACAGACCCAGTGAAGACATAAATCAGGCTTTACTAAGTCAGTGCAAGCTGGGTCAAAGACTACTTTCCCACCAAAATAGTCAGTCCCTCCACCCCCACAGGAAAAGAACCAATTTAGGGTTTGATGACCAAAAAAAACAAAAAAACAACAACCTTTAACTAACAATTTAGATTTTTAGCCAGAGTACATTATAGGTTTATTTGACTTTGTACATGCTGTTCTATCTGTTGAGACAAGAGGAAGAATGACTCCTCCTCATGCTGCTATTGGCCCCTGTGTTGGGCCCTTGGATGGAGAGGTGGACTGTGGACTTACTTCCTCTTCTTGGCCTTCACAGGCTCATCCTCCAGAGCTTCCTCTGCTGCCGCCTCCAGCTCCTCTTTGCTGATTCCTGAGGGAGCGATAATTGATAAGACAGCTGTGTAACATTATAAATCCTCATGAAAACCTACAGAGGCATAATGAGAGTAGAGCTGTGAAGATGAAGGAATCTTGGGGAATGACTCATTGTCAAGAGAATAGCTAGGGCTATTGTCAGTCATTTTTTGATAAAAAATGGACAAATTACAGTATAAAATAAATTCAAATACTGAGCTATATTGAATGCTAAAACATTTTATACTAATACAATTGCTCAGAAAATGATTTTGTTTAAAAAGTATTACCTTTCTCCTCACAAAAAGGTAGGGTAAAATTTTGACCCCCTGTTTTCAATACCTCACCTTGCAAGGAAACCGGTACTGAGCCTTTTTCTAAAATGTTTTATGAGTGGGAGAACACATTTGAAAGTATCTTAGACCATTCTTCCATACAGAATCTTTCCACATCCTTGATCTGCGCTTATGGACTGCCCTCTTCAATTCAAACCACAAGTTTTCAATGGGTTTCCAGAGACAGATGAATTTAGATTGTTTAGGACAATGAACCATTTCTTTGTGGATTTCCGTGTGGCGCACACACGTTCTGAAAGGCCTCAGAGTCTGCAACACCACTAAGCAAGGAGCACCACAAAGACCAAGGAGCTTTCCAAACAGGCCATGGAGCACCCTTATATCCATTATTAAAAATGTCGGCAGGGACTGGGAAACTGGTCAGAATTAAAGGAATGATGGATGGCGCTAAATCCAGGGAGATTGAGGGAAACCTGTTTCAGTCTTCCAGAGATTTGAGACTGGGACGGAGGTCGACCTTCCAGCAGGACAATGACCCTATGCATACTGCTAAAGCAACACACGAGTGGTTTAAGGGAAAACGTTTAAATGTCTTGGAATGGCCTAGTCAAAGCCCAGACTTCATTCCAATTGAGAATCTGATAGTATGACTTAAAAATTGCTGTACACCAGCAGAACCCATCCAACTTCCAGGAGCTGGAGCAGTTTTGCCTTGAATGGGCAAAATTTCCAGTGGCTAGATGTGTCAAGCGTATAGAGAGATGCCCCAAGAGACTTGCAGCTGTAATTGCTGCAAAAGGTGGCTCTACAAAGTATTGACATTAAGGGGTGAATAGTTATGCAAGCTCAAGTTCATTTTTGTGATTTTTGACTTTTACAAAAAAATTTTTTTAGCATCTTCAAAGTGGTAAGCATGTTCTGTGAATCAAATTGATACAAACCCACCCCCAAAAAATCTGTTTCAATTCCAGGTTGCAAGGCAACAAAATAGGAAAAATGCAGAGAAGGGGGGGGGGGCGCGAATACTTCGCAAGCCACTGTATATGTAGTACATAGTTGCTTCAATTACCTCGTACCCCTGCACATCGACTCGGTACTGGTACTCCCTGCATTTAGCCATGTTATTTTTTACTCGTTATTCACTGTGTATTTATTCCCTGTGTCACACAGGCACAAACTCAGCAAAAAAAGAAACGTCCTCACACTGTGAACTGTGTTAATTTTCAGCAAACTTAACATGTAAATATTTGCTTGAACTTAAGACTCAACAGACATAAACTGAAGAGGTTCCACAGACATGTGACTAAAAGAAATTGAATAGTGTCCATGAACAAAGGGGGGGGGGTCAAAATCAAAAGTAACAGTCAGTCTCTGGTGTGGCCACCAGCTGACTAAGTACTGCAGTGCATCCCCCTCATGGACTGCACCAGATCTTGCTGTGAGATGTTACCCCACTCATCCACCAAGGCACCTGCAAGTTCCCGGACATTTATGGGGGGGAATGGCCCTAGCCCTCACCCGCCGATCCAACAGGTCCCAGACGTGCTCAATGGGATTGAGATCCGGGCTCTTCGCTGACCATAGCAGAACACTGACATTCCTGTCTTGCAGGAAATCACACAGAACGAGCAGTATGGCTGGTGGCATTGTCATGCTGGAGGGTCATGTCAGGAGGAGCCTGCAGGAAGGGTACCACATGAGGAAGGAGGATGTCTTCCCTGTAATACAATGCGTTGACATTGCCTGCAATGACAACAAGCTCAGTCCGATGATGCTATGACACGCCACACCAGACCTTGACGGACCATCCACCTCCAAATCGATCCCGCTCCAGAGTACAGGCCTCAGTGTAACGCTCATTCCTTCGACGATAAATGTGAATCCGACCATCACCCCATATGAGACAAAACCACGACTCGTCAGTGAAGAGCACTTTTTGCCAGTCCTGTCTGGTCCAGCGACGGTGGGTTTGTGCCCATAGGCGACGTTGTTGCCGGTGATGTCTGGTGAGGACCTACCTTACAACAGGCTTACAAGCCCTCAGTCCAGCCTCTCTCAGCCTGTTGCGGACAGTCCGAGCACTGATGGAGGGATTGTGTGTTCCTGGTGTAACTCGGGCAGTTGTTGCCATGCTGTACCTGTTACGCGGGTGTGATGTTCGGATGTACCGATCCTGTGCAGGTGTTTTTACACGAGGTCTGCCGCTGCGAGGGGATCAGCTGTCCATCCTGTCTCCCTGTAGCACTGTCTTAGGCGTCTCAAGGTACGGACATTGCAATTCATTGCCCAGGCCACATCTGCAGTCCTCATGCCTCCTTGCAGCATGCCTACGGCACGTTCATGCAGATGAGCAGGGACCCTGGGCATCTTTCTTTGGTGTTTTTCAGAGTCGGTAGAAAGGCCTCTTTAGTGTCCTAAGTTTTCAGAACTGTGACCTTTATTGCCTACCATCTGTAAGCTGTTAGTGTCTTAACGACCGTTCCATGTAGATTACATATTACACACACACACAGTGCCTTCAGAAAGTATTCAAACTCCTTGACTTTTCCCACATTTTGTTACGTTACAGCCTTATTTGAAAACGAGGAAGTGACTCGCTGGGTGGTTTAAGTTTCTCAAAAACAAGTGATATCGCAAAAGCAGTGTCTGGACCCTGATATAACTTTATCCAGGACATTTGAGGGGGAAGTCTGGTTGCGTCCACTACGAGGCTGAAACTTGGCCACAAGTGAATCTTCACAAAGGAATGGTTAATTGGCCACAAAAATCAACATTTCGCAATGGCTATCAGTCTCCGGACTTCAAACAGATTGAAACCTGTGGTTTGAATTGAACAGGGCACTCCATAAGCACAGACAAAGGATATCAAGGATCTGGAAGGATTCTGTATGGGTGAAGGGGCAAAGATCCCTCCCAATGTGTTCTCTAACTCATAAAACATTTTAGAAAAAGCCTCAGTCTCGTTATCATCGCAAGGTGACGTATTGAAAGTGATTGAAAACAGGGGTGTCAATTTTGATCTATATATTATTTTATTTGTTAAACAAAATCTCTTTCTCTGTGCAATTGTATTAGCATAAAATTATTTCATTTTTTGGAACATACAATTTAGCTCAGTATATGAATTATTTATTTTCCACCATTCATTTCTGCTCATCTTTATCAAGGGTGTCAATTTCAGACCCCTCTTTAACTAATGAACACAACTTTGGTGAAACCCCGTCTCAAAAACGAATGTTCTTGAACGCTTGGAACTTTTGGAAATTAAACTTCTCCTCCTAACCGTGCCGTTCAGCTCATAAAATAGATTACATAAAGGTGGCAAAATTTGTTAAAAAAAAAGTTTTTAAAAAGCTATTGGGTAAACTTTATATACACTTGAATATAAATTTGAATCCCACCTACTCCTAAAATAAAACAATTTTTTGGGTGTGTGTGTTCGTACCCAGCTTCTTGGTGGCGTCCTCCAGGCCTCTTTTGTGAGGTGGTTCCTGGATATTCTTGTCAACGTCGGCCCGCCCCACCAGCTCATCTGGCCGGTCCCACATGGAGAGACGCGTGGTGGGATTGTAGTAGAAAACACGCTCGTCACCGGTCCACACAATACACCTACACATGTTCAACAGGGCACATGGGCAGGAGAGTGATGAAAGTTCAGCCTCATACAACAGCACATGGCTCCATCACCATCAGTGGGTACATACCAGGGAGTGCCAGGGATAGGGTTAGTGGCCACTGGCTTGGCTTTCTGTGCTGTTTTCTCCTCTTCAGTCATCTCTTCCTCCTTAACCTCCTCAATGAAAAGGAATACAACCATTAAAAGAGTATTCTTCAAATGATCCACCCTATTAAATTATAACATTTAATGCTGTGGATATAAAATGGGCTGTTGATTGTTTGATGCCAACTTTCTGACTAGTAGACCGCGCCAGCTCTCCTCTTACCTCTTTCATCTCATTAGGGGGTTCTATTTTGGGCTCCTCGGCCTCCATCTCCATGGCCTCCTCCTCGAGGGCCTGCTGCCTCTCCTTGGCCTTCTCTGCCTCTCTCTCTACAGGAGGAGAAACTCACACACATTAGTCATGCAACAGTTAAATATCAAATTTTATTGGTCCCATACACGTGATTAGCAGATGTTATTGCGGGTGTAGCGAAATGCTTGTGCGAAGTTCCCCAAGAGCAAGTCGCGATGCTGCCATCTCCGTCGGCGCCATCATCAATATTTAACTAACCAGTCCAGGAAGACTGCTAGCTGGTTGTAGAGACCCAAGCTTTAAATAGACCAACCTTTCTCCCGTAGTTCTTGGGGCTTGTCCCAGGTGGACTCTAGTGTGCGGTTGTTGTAGTAGTAGGTTTTCCCATCGGCCGTTTTGTACTCGGACCACTCTGGGAGTTGGAGGCCTGCCAAGGCGGGCGCCGCCAGGGCCAACTGGGGGTGGTGCATCATGGGAACAAGGGGAGGGGCCATGCCGGGCAGCATACCTGTAGAAGGTGAAATACATACAGACTACTTCTTAAGACATTCAGCTCTGATAAACTCCTAACCCCAATCTACTGCACATCTAATCAACACCAAACATACAGCATGGGATGGGTAGTAGAAAAGACGAAGACATCTTTGCTTGTGCCTCTTAATCTTAAAATATATTAAGGATGTACACTACCAGTCAAAAGTTTTAGAACATCTTCTCATTCAAGGGTTTCACTTAATTTTTTACATTGTAAAATAATAGTGAAGACATCAAAACTATGAAATAACACATCATAGAATCATGTAGTAAGCAAACAAATATATATATATATATATATATTTGAGATTCTTCAAATAGCCACCCTTTGCCTTGACTGCTTTGCACACAGTTGGCAGGCTCTCAACCAGCTTCATGAGGTACTCACATGGAATGTATTTCAATTAACAGGTGTGCCTTGTTAAAAGCTAAGGGGAAAAAATCCACAAATTAATGCATTTGAGCCAATCAGTTGTGTTGTGAAAGGGTAGGGGGGTATACAGAAGATAGCCCTATTTGGTAAAGATCAAGTCCAAATTACGGCAATAACAGCTCAAATAAGCAAAGAGAAATGACAGTACATTAAGGTCAGTCAATCCGGATAATATCAAGTGCAGTCGCAAAAACCATCAAGTGCTATGATGAAACTGGCTCTCATGAGGACCGCCACAGGAATGGAAGACCCAGAAGACTCTGCTGCAGAGGAAAAGTTCAATAAAGTTGCCAGCCTCAGAAATTGCAGCCCAAATAAAGGTTTCAGAGTTCAAGTAAGGCACATGAACTGTTCAGAGGAGACTGTATGGAACCAGGCCTGCATGGTCAAATTGCTGCAAAGAAACCACTAAAGGACACCAATAAGAAGAAGAGACTTGTTTGGGCCAAGAAACACAAGCAATGGACATTAGACCGGTATAAATCTGTCCTTTGGTCTGGAGTCCAAATTGGAGATTTTTGGTTCCAACCTCTGAGACGCGGTGTGGGTGAACAGATGACCTTCGCATGTGTGGTTCTCACCGTAAAGCATGGAGTCGGTGGTGTTATTGTGTGGGGTGCTTTGCTAGTGACACCGTGATTCATTTATTTAACAGCCAACAAGTGCTCAGCATAAGTGGAAACTACTTCAAGACTGTTGGAAAAGTATTCCAGGTGAAGCTAGTTGAGAGAAAGCCAAGAGTGTGCAAAGCGGTCATCAAGGCAAAGGGTGGCTATTTGAAGAATCTCAATAAAAAAATATATAAACAAATATTTGATTAACATTTTTTTGGTTACTACATGATTCCATAAGTGATATTTCATAGTTGATGTTTTTCACCATTATTCTACAACGTAGAAAATAGTAAAAATAAAGAAAAACCATTGAATAAGTAGGTGTTCTAAAACATTTGACCGATTGTGTATATAATATAAGAATTCACCTGAAATATAGAAAGGTCTTAGTTGTAAATGTTTGACCTAATTCTCCACACTGGAAATAAATTGGCCTTCCCTGGTTAGTCACACAGTAACATCTAAACTGAGCCACTGAGATGTTAACAAAAACACACAAAGGCATGCCACAAGAAGTACATGATTATCAAATGACCATACAATATTAATGTGAATATCCTCTACTGAATGGAAAATAAGGGTGCTGCCTGTCGAAACAAGGTCCAATACTCCTTTGTCACTGTCTACAAAATAAATGACCACTCCGCTCTTGAAAATGTTTAGCCTAGCTAAAACCAACAGTATAACAGTGACATTACTGATGCAAGTCTACAATGCGTTTACGTCCAACAAGACTTCACACTGACACCAAATATAAATTGGTTGTTTATCATAATTACAAGGGCAGGGATGTCTCTGTTCGTAATCTCCTCGGGGGGGGGGGGGGGGGGAGCAACAGAACTGTATAGTTTAAACAAGAAAGAATGTCCTAAAATGTCTAACTCGCTAATGTTGAGGAAATATAAAGGAAAAAGATAAGACAGCAATACTTCACATGGTTCAGCGGTGCCTAAGTGGCAAAACATAATAAGCATAATTCTCACAACACACCACTAACATGCCATCTAACAAAATACTGACTGGAGACGTTTGAAAGAATTACCGTTATTGTTGGGGGAGACTGTCTTTATATAGGGAGCACCTACTATCTGCATCATTGCTACACCTGCAAGAACGGACAAGCAAGCATGTTGTTGGGACACAGGAGAAGAGGTGGCAGCTGCCAGGGCAAGGCAGACAGCTACTGACACAATACATATACAAAACTAGGCCCACAACTATAATATTACTTTGATAAAACCACATTAGTATTATTTTCCTGGCAACAACGATATGGATGAATAATTTGGTCATATAAAAGGGAGAGAGTACCGAACAATTTTTTTTTGTTAAAAATGTATTTAAATTAATTTAAGAAAAGTAGAGGAAGTCATCTAAAATTAACACCCCCTTTCCTTATAAGGCAGTATGTCAAATGCCTTCGAATTTGCTTTCTTTAGACGCCTTTGGCAATGCTGACATTTACAGGACTGAAAGCGACTTGTTTCTGCAATAATTAGTGCAAGAAAAAAACTGAACGAAAAAAAGCGACCTGCAACAATTTAAAAGATTTTACTGAATTACAGTTCATATAAGGAAATCAGTCAATTGAAATAAATTCACTTTGCCCTAATCTTTGGATTTCACATAACTGAATACAGATATGCTTCGGTTGGTCATAGATACCTTTAAAAAAAAAATGAAAAAAGGATCACAAAACCAGTCAGTATCTGGTGTGACCACCATATGCCTCATGTAGCTCGACACATCTCCATCACAGACTTCATCAGGCTGTTGACTGTGGAATGCTTGTCCCACTCTTCAATGGCTGCGCAAAGATGCTGGATATTGGAGAGAACCGGAACACGCTGACATACACGTCAAACCAGAGCATCCCAAACATGTTAAATTGGTGAAATATCTTGTGAGTATGCAGGCCAAGGAAAAACTGGGACAGTATCAGCTTTCAGGAATTGTGTACACATCCTTGCGACATGGGGCTGTGCGTTATCATGTTGAAACATGAGGTGATGGCTGCGTATGAATGGCACGACAATGGGCCTCAGGATCTTGTCCCGGTATCTCCATGCATTCAAATTGCCATTGATAAAATGCAATTGTGTTTGTTGTCCGTAGCTTATGCCTGCCCATACCATAACCCCACCGCCACCATGGGGCACTCCAATCACAACGTTGACATAAGCAAACCGCTCGCCCACACGACACCATACACATACGTGGTCTGCGGTTGTGAGGCACTGCCAAATTCTCTAAAACATTGGAGATGGCTTCTAGTAGAGAAATTAACATTCAATTATCTGGCTACAGCGCCGGATGGACATTCCTGCAGTCAGCATGACAGTTGCTCGCTCCCACAACTTGAGATATCTATGGTATTGTGTTATGTGACAAAACTGCACATTTTAGTGGCCTTTAATTGTACCCAGCACACATGGCACCTGTGTAATGATCATGCTGTTTAAAATCAGCTTCATTTCTGGGATCTTTTATTTCAGCTCATGAAACATGGGACCAACACTACGTGTTGCGTTCGTATTTTTATTCAGTGTAAAATGCTAAGAGTTGAATGTGAAATATTGTGTAATAAAACTATTTTCATTGGCACTTTGAAGTCAACCCAGGTTGGGCTGGCTTTGTTGGGCTAGCTGAAATTGCATTTCCACTGCCTCCAGAAATTAGAAATGTCATGTTGTTAGGTAGCCAATGTGACTGCAACTGGCTTTGCCAATATTGCTAACTAGCAAGATGTTGAAAATTTTATTCACCCTCACCATGCCGTAACTAACGTTACCACATATTTCTGTCAGTACCAGACTGACGTCAGTTAGCTAGATAAACGGTTAGTGTCGTTGCTAGCATAACAGGCGTCCTATCTTAAATCCTACATTGCTTATCATGGCATTGACTATTTGCTTGCTAGCTAACTAACCAAGCAAACCAGACGACATGTTTGATATGATGTAGCTTGCTAGCTTTCAAAACGACCCGACCAGCAAAATTTGCTGCTAGCGCACGTTAGCTAGCTTGTTTCAACTGATTTACTGGCTAACGTTAGGTAGCTAGCATTTGAGGGCTGACTGTTCAAAAGTTTGTGTAGTGCAAAAATGAATGAAGGATCCAGCTATGGTGGAAATTCAAGTAATGTCACACAAGCAGTAGTCAATGTGCTAGCTAAGAGCAATGAGCCCAGACAAGCTAGCTAAATGTATCAGCAGCCAGCAGTGATCAGCTTGGTGGTTGCATATTAACAGAATTACCAGCCAGAATTCTAATCGAGCTGGCACCAGTTGTGAAACTGGGCTGCACTGGCCTGGATTTCCCTCGACCCAGCTTGAATTTGAGAATTCCATTCGAACCAGCTCGAATTTGGCCCTAATTTTAAGTGCCAGTGGAAAAGTTTTAAGAATCATAAAAAACTAAGTAGAAACAACTTGAATTGATTTGCCCAATTATTTACTCCAGCCTTGACCAGGACCACCCTACAATAATTGTTTAACCTATTGCTTATACAAAAGATGAAAATAAGAGACCTAACATTATGACAAACAAATGAAGAGATGACACATGACAGAGTACGGAAAAGGGTGGAGAGACAGTACTGTTAAAAAGGGGTAGAGAGGAGAGCGTTTGGGACGAGGGAACTTATGTCTTACCGGGCAGTGGGATGTGCATGCCTGGTAGAGGCACTCTGAAGGGATGCATGACCCCTGGGGGGAAGCCTGGGATAGTGGCCGTGTGAGGCTGGGACATGGCGTGGTGGGGCAGGCCAGTCGGGAGACTCTGGGGCAGCAGGGACATGGTCTGGACTGGTGTCACTGAGGCTGGCACGGTGGCTACACTGATGGTCACCGCAACACTGGAGGGGACGGAGGCCACAGGCTGCAGATCTGTAGCAGCAGAAGCTGGACAAAGACCAGCAGACAGTTGCAACACAGAGTCTGGTCATATAATACAACCAACCATAAACAAGCAGAAAACAACCCATTACCAACTTTGTGAACTGCACCAAATCAGGATTTCTCACCATACAAAAAGGTCAGACATGCCAAAAACTTTGATGGGACCCAGATGTCCCTCTCCCTTTTACAGTGGCGTGCGAAAGTATTCACCCCCTTGGCATTTTTCTATTTTGTTGCCTTACAACCTGGAATTTAAATTGATTTTTTGGGGGGTTTGTATCATTAGATTTTTCACAACATGCCTACAACTTTGAAGATGCAAAATGTGTGTGTGTGTGAAACAAACATCACCAAAAAAATGAACTTGAGCGTGCATTACTATTCACCCCCCAAAGTCAATACTTTGTAGAGCCACCTTCTGCAGCAATTACAGCTGCAAGTCTCTTGGGGTATGTCTCTATAAGCTTGGCACATCTAGCCACTGGGATTTTTGCCCAAAAAAGGATGGGTTCCGATGGTGTACAGCAATCTTTAAGTCATACAACAGATTCTCAATTGGATTGAGGTCTGGGCTTTGCCTAGGCCATTCCAAGACATTTAAATATTTCCCCTTAAAAACCACTCGAGTGTAGCTTTAGCAGTATGCTTAGGGTCATTGTTCTGCTGGAAGGTGAACCTCTGACCCAGTCTCAAATCTCTGGAGGATTGAAACAGGTTCCCCTCAAGAATATCCTTGTATTTAGCGCCAACTATCATTCCTTCAATTCTGACCAGTTTCCCAGTCCCTGCCGATGAAAAATATCCCCACAGCATGATGCTGCCACCACCATGCTTCACTGTGGGGATTGTATTCTCGGGGTGGTGAGGTGTTGGGTTTGCGCCAGACATAGCGTTTTCCTTGATGGCCAAAAAGCTCAATTTTAGTCTCATCTGACCAGAGTACCTTCTTCCATATGTTTGGGGAGTCTCCCACATGCCTTTTGGCAAACACCAAAGTGTTTGCTTATTTTTTTCTTTCAGCAATGGCTTTTTTCTGACCACTCTTCTGTAAAGCCCAGCTCTGGAGTGTACGGCTTAAAGTGGTCCTATGTACATATTCTGCAAAGCTCCACAGCGGAGATTGGAGTTCCTTCAGGGTTATCTTTGGTCTCTTTGTTGCCTCTCTGATTAATTCCCTCCTTGCCTGGTCTGTGAGTTTTGGTGGGCAGCCCTCTCTTGGCAGGTTTGTTGTGGTGCCATAATCTTTCCATTTTTAATAATGGATTTAAATGGTGCTCCGTAGGATGTTCAAAGTTTATGATATGTTTTTTTATAAACCGTCCATGATCTGTACTTCTCCACAACTTTGTCCCTCCCGGGTGGCGCAGTGGTCTAGGGCACTGCATCGCAGTAGCTGCGCCACCAGAGTCTCTGGGTTCGCGCCCAGGCTGGGCTGGGTTCGCGCCCAGGCTGGGCTGGGTTCGCGCCCAGGCTGGGCTGGGTTCGCGCCCAGGCTGGGCTGGGTTCGCGCCCAGGCTGGGCTGGGTTCGCGCCCAGGCTGGGCTGGGTTCGCGCCCAGGCTCTGTCGCAGCCGGCCGCAACCGGGAGGTCCATGGGGCGACGCACAATTGGCTTAGCGTCGTCCGGGTTAGGGAGGGTTTGGCCGGTAGGGTTATCCTTGTCTCAGTATGTAAAATGTAATATGTAAAAATGTAATAAAATGTATGCACTCTACTGTAAGTCGCTCTGGATAAGAGCGTCTGCTAAATGACTAAAATGTAAATGTCCCTGACCCGTTTGGAGAGCTCCTTGGTCTTTGTGGTGCTGCAGACGCTGGGGCCTTTCAGAACATGTCTATATATACTGAAATCATGTGACACTTAGATTGCACATAGGTGGACTTTATTTAATTAATTACACAACTTCTGAAGGTAATTGGTTGCACCAGTTCTATTTAGGGGCTTCATAGCAAAGGGGGTAAATACATATGCATGCACCACTTTTCCGTTATTTTTTTTTTTAAACAAGTAATTTTTTTCATTTCACTTCACCAGTTTGGACTATTTTGTGTATGTCCATTACATGACATCCAAATGAAAATCTATTTAAATTAAAGGTTGTAATGCAAAATAAGTATGAAAAACACCAAGGTGGATGAATACTTTTGCAAGGCACTGTATGTACTCACTAGCAATGGTCTGGGACACAGAGGTGGTGGTGGTGGTGTTGGAGTCTGGGCTGGTGGTCATGGTGCTGGATGGGGAGGGGGCCTGTGTGGACACTGGGGAGGGTATAGCAGCTGCAGTGCTGACTGATGTGATGCTACTGGAGGAGGCTCCCATCCCCGCCGGGGTCACCATAACAGGGTTGAGCTCTGACTGCTGGATCACCTTCACCCCCTCAGGTTTGCTCCAGGCTGACTCTCGAGTCCTGGCATTGTAGTAGTACGCCTAGGGGGAGATAGACGGGTTGGTTTACAACGTCACAAAAACAATGTGCACGCTTCAATGGGGCAGAAGTCGTTTTGATTCTGGGATGGCCAGACCGCTAGTAACAATGGAGGTGTTTGAAGGTGTTTTGACTGATGTCACATCTACACGAATATGGCTAAAATTCACAAGCTAATCAACAACTGTCACAATATATTTGAGAGAAATTCAAATGTATTTGTTTTCAATAAACATTGAAGAAATATAGTTTACATGTCAACAATCTAAGCCAACCCTGTCTGTTTTACCCCATAGTTGTGCATGCGTCAGTTGTGTTGCTAAACAACCAACCCATCTATAATTTATGAGGGAAACACAGGAAAATATTAATTCCGGTAGGTTGAAATATTACATAACTATGTAACAGCCCAATGTAAAAGGCCATTCTTTACTTTTCCCTCCGGTGTCTTGTTCTCCACCCAGATCTCCTCAGCAAGGGGAAGAGTAGGGGCTCCTGCTCCTGGAACTGGGGGCATTCCAGGGGGGAATAGCATTCCTGGGGGTGGGGGCATGCTGCCCATCGGAGGGGGCATGAAAGGAGGTCTCTGAAAAACAAAAACATTCAAATTACAAGCCTTTTATACTAACTATGCAGTCTGATGTTCTGGCTCTCAATGCATTCCAAGCTCTGACAGACCAAAAGTGCAGCAGTCATACTTTAGAATAGATGGTCTAAATTTAAAAAATATTCTTGCATCACTGGCAGGTGTACCTGTAGGTGAGGGGGTCCGAGAGGCGGGGGCATGCCTCCTGGTGGGGGGATGGGTGGCATGCTGGGGTCAAATGGTGGACGCCCGAATGGTGGCCCCCTTGGTGGAGGCCCTCTCATCATACCGAAAGGGGGAGGTGGGGGTCTGAGAAGTGGGGGTGGACCACGCATCACTGGGGTTGGAGGAGGAGCAGGGCCGCGGAAACGCAACGTCTGCTGCGTCATCCTAGAAACAAACCAAATGGACCTGGCTCATGAACCAAATCAAAATCAACAACATTTTACTCGCTAGCTTTCCTACCCATGTTCAGGTTATTGTTTGCAGCAACAGACTAGCGTCTCAAAATATTAGCTAGCCTATTACGTACATTGCGCGGTCAAGCTAGCTATTCATCGCTTGATGGCATCAAACGACGCAGTGACTGTCGCTAAATTTGACAGTTTCACTTGTTAAACTGGTAAACCGCAGGCCAATGAACAGTAACTAGTGAATGTGTATGCTGACTAGTTAGCTACTCTAGGCTAACTAACGTTGGCTAATGTTATGCCATTCAAATCGACGCGCAGTCTGCACGCCCAGCTAACGCTAACGGACCATTTCAGAAACAATCGTCCGTGTCTAACTAGTTATTAAGTAGTTTATGTTGAAACTGCTTTGCTTAACTCGACGAATAGTATCATATTTTATCAAAATATACGTTGAGTCAGGTTGTCTAGCTAGTTAACGTTACGAGGCTAATGTTAGCAACTAACTAGCGTGGCCACATTGAACAGTCAGCGGCAGCAACGAATGCACTCGCGAGCGCATGTAACACATCGTTGGGAGTTCAGTTTCACAATAATGTCAAGTTAACAACCGCAGAAAACATTATTTATCACAAATATCGATCACTTGGGTTTATTCGCTATCGACTCACCTGTTGTCGTTAAACCCAATACTTTCACCGTCTCCGTGGTCCGCCATTACAGGGAAATCAAACGATTCTTCCTGGAAACACCTCTTGACACAAACTTGTACACAGCATTGGCCAAATGGCCTGTCAATCATAGTAGGGGGGGTCAGTCGTTAATAACATCTGATTGGATGCCAAAATAGTCAACATCGTCTGGGCACAGGGCTCTGCGTCTAGCCACTGTGATGTGTTTTGTTCAGTTAGGATTTTCCAAACTATTGATACGTAACAATTTCATAACATATGGCAAAACAGGCAACTGTACCATAACCTAATTTACATTTGAGAAAAGACGTTGCATGAAATATGTATAAACAGTATATGTATTCATGTAATATATTATCAATATTGTGGGTAAAGTATTTCCTATAGTTGTGAAAAAAGTATAACTCATGATTAAATGACCACTCTGCAATGTATTATTGGTGCACTGTAATTTATTGGATTTCTATACAAAAATCAGCTGGAGTCTGCATAAAATCAGTAAAGCACCCTTTTCTCCTTACAAACCAGGTATTTGTAGAACAAAAAGGCATAAATAGAACCCATATCAAACACTTTAAAATACTTGACATTTCATTTTGTGCAGAGCAGTGGTCGATCGCATAAAACAGTATTAATCGTTAAAAATACATTTCAGAATAACAGTAACAATTCATTTATTTTTGTATGTACAACACAAAGTATTGATTCACTGAATCAACAAATAGGCTATCAGGGATTTTGCTAAAGGATGTCTCTTAGGTTTGATCCTAGAGAATTCTCATCACGCGCACTTCTTCCTCGTCCTCCTCATTGGTGACTTGGACCTCCTGGACACTGGCAGAGTTGGTGAAGACGTTCTCCAGGGCACGTACGTCCAGTGGAGGGACCGAACCTAGGAGCTCAGAGGCAGTGGGGGCCTGCCCTTGACATCTCTGCCTGCCCTCTCCATTCTGCCAAAACGGGTAGTCTCTGTTGAGAAGGGAAAATGTGGACTCATGCTGATCGTAGTTGTCATCATAGGGGTAGCCCGGAGTAGCCATGGGAGTAGCCATGGGGTTTGAGAAATCCTGGGGTTGGAGAACTGGGTAGGAGTATGGGCTGTGTAGGTAAGGGTATGATCTGAAAAAAATACAAGATTCCCAGGATGATGGTGTTTCAAATGACCATAGTTATATTTTCACCACTAACCTTCACAATTATAAAACATCACACAGCATACCTAAGTATAACTTAAATGGTATTCTAGATGAAACAGCATTCATTGCTCACCCTGGTGGATAAAAATTAGGTCCAGGCATGAAGTAGGGTGGAGCAAAGGGGAAGCGAGGGGTGGGAAAGAGGCCCACTGGATGTGGTATGGGAGATGGAGGATACATGTGAGGGTGAGCCATGTTAGGGAGTGGCATTTGGAGACCTCTGGAGCTGGATGCCATGCTTGTTGAGGGCATCTCACTGGCAGAATTGTAGTAGGCTTGTTGCCTGCTGATTTTCCTGGGTTTGGGAGCTTCTTCAGGATTGCTGTCAGAGTGACTGGCTTCATGCTTGCCTTCTGCAGGCTTACCACCAGAGGTTGTGGCTGTTGGGTGGGGATGTGGGCAGGCAGTAGTCTGGAAGAATATGGAGACTGGGCTGGTAGTCTGAGAGGCATTTGGAGCTGCCGTTATAGCCACCTGGACACCATGGTCATTAGAGCCTGGGGAAGAAAAAACCATAATAATTACAGTATTGAGCTTCATACTACAATGTATTATTCTTACAGTTACAGCAACCGGATCATTCCACGAAAAGTGTGACTTTTGTATCCCTTTGATATTTTAAGTAGAAACTGTACACCAATATTACATTTTAAAAGCATGTTATAATAAATGAACTGCCCTTTAATATAGACAAGGAAAATTCAATAAATCACATTTTTAATATCAATAAAGACTTGCTAAAGTGCAAAAATGCAGTATTTTGACATGTCCCTCCATGCACCTTCTGTGACTTCTAGGAAGATTAACCCATTTAAACACAACAATGTCTAAGTTTTCAACATCATTGTAAAGCCGTAGTTATTTTGTTGCTTTGACAAAGTAATTTCTGAAATGTATTATTTATTTAATAATGTGATTAGTGAATCATTTACATATGTCCCTTATTTTAAAGTCAAACCTGTTACGTGAACTGAACTCTCATTTTAATATGGTGAAACTATTCCTTTAAACAAAAAACTTCAAAAGAAACATTGAACATCTAATAGTGAAATCATAGTGTAAAGGCAGGTGAGAGCGTTCTACTCTTTTTAGCAATTTTCTGGTGTTGTGGTGGAAAACTGAGCATGTCAAGCACAGTATATTGTCCCACCCCACACACACGAGAAGACCTCACCTGGCTTAATTTGTCCCTCCAGAGACTAAATCTCTCTCATCGTCACTCAACGCTTAGGTTTACCTCCACTGCACTCACATCTTATCATATATGTGTACATTATGCCTTGAATATATTCTACCGCGCCCAGAAATCTGCTCCTTTAATTCTGTCCCCAACGCACTAGACGACCAGTTCTTATAGCCTTTAGCCATACCCTTATCCTACTCCTCCTCTGGTGATGTAGAGGTTAACCCAGGCCCTGTAGCCCCTAGTTCGACTCCTATTCCCCAGATGCTATCATTGGTTTCATGCATGTTAACATCAGAAGCCTCCTCCCTAAGTTTGTTTTATTCACCGCTTTAGCACACTCCGCCAACCCTGATGTCCTAGCCGTGTCTGAATCCTGGCTTAGGAAGACCACCAAAAATTCTGAAATTTCCATCCCCAACTACAACATTTTCCACCAAGATAGAACTGCCAAAGGGGGTGGAGTTGCAATCTACTGCAGAGATAGCCTGCAGAGTTATGTCATGCTATCCAGGTCTGTACCCAGTTCGAGTTTCTACTTTTAAAAATCCACCTTTCCAGAAATATTTCTCTCACTGTTGCCGCTTGTTATAGACCCCCCTCAGCCCCCAGCTGTGCCCTGGTCACCATATGTGAATTAATTTCCCCCCCATTTATCTTCAGAGTTTGTACTGTTAGGTGACCTAAACTGGGATATGCTTAACACCCTGGCGGTCCTACAATCTAAGCTAGATGCCCTACAACTCACACAAATTATCATGGAACCCACCAGGTACAACCCTAAATCAAGTAAACACGGGCACCCTCATAGATATCATCTTGACCAACCTGCCCTCTAAATACACCTCTGCTGTCTTCAACCAGGATCTCAGTGATCACTGCCTCATTGCCTGCGTCCGCGGTCAATGACCACCCCTCATCACTGTCAAACGCTCCCTAAAACACTTCAGTGAGCAGGCCTTTCTAAATTGACCTGGCCCGGATATCCTGGAAGGATATTGACCTCATTCCGTTAGCAGAGGATGCATGGTTATTCTTTAAAAATGCTTTCCTCACCATCTTAAATAAGCATGCCCCATTCAAAAAAATGTATAACTAAGAACAGATATAGCCATTGGTTCACTCTAGACCTGACTGCCCTTGACCAGCACAAAAACATCCTGTGGCGTACTGCATTAGCATTGAATAGCCCCCGCGATATGCAACTTTTCAGGGAAGTTAGGAATCAATATACACAGGCAGTTAGGAAAGCTAAGGCTAGCTTTTTCAAACAGAAATTTGCATCCTGTAGCATAAACTTCAAAAAGTTCTGGGACACTGTAAAGGCCATTGGAGAATAAGAGCACCTCCTCCCAGCTCCCCACTGCACTGAGGCTAGGAAACACTTACCACCGATAAATCTACGATAATCGATCATTTCAATAAGCATTTTTCTACGGCTGGCCATGCTTTCCACCTGGCTAGCCCTACCCCGGTCAACAGCTCTGCACCCCCCACAGCAACTTGCCCAAGCCTCCCCAATTCTCCTTCACCCAAATCCAGATAGCTGATGTTCTGAAAAATCTGCAAAATCTGGACCCCTACAAATCAACTGGGCTAGACAATCTGGACCCTCTTTCTAAAATTATCTGCAGAAATTGTTGCAACCCCTATTACTAGCTTGTTCAACCTCTTTCGTATCGTCTGAGATCCCTAAAGATTGGAAATCTGGCGGTCATCCCCCTCTTCAAAGGGGGTGACACTCTAGACCCAAACTGGTACAGATCTATATCTATCCTACCCTGCCTTTCTAAAGTCTTCGAAAGCCAAGTTAACAAACAGATCACCGACCACTTCAAATCCCACTGTACCTTCTCCGCTATGCAATCTGGTTTCCGAGCTGGTCATAGGTGCACCTCAGCCACGTTCAAGGTCCTAAATGATATCATAACTGCAATCGATAAAAGACAATACTGTGCAGCCATATTCATCGACCTGGCCATTCTTATTGGCAGACTCAACTGCCTTGGTTTCTCAAATGACTGCCTCGCCTGGTTCACCAACTACTTCTCAGATAGAGTTCAGTGGTTCAGTGTGTCAAATCAGAGGGCCTGTTGTCCAGACCTCTGGCAGTCTCTATGGGGGTGCCACAGGGTTCAATTCTCGGGACGACTCTTTTCTCTGTATACATCAATGATGTCGCTCTTGCTGCTGGTGTTTCTCTGATCAACCTCTACGCAGACGACACCATTCTGTATACTTCTGGCCCATCTTTGGACACTGTGTTAACACACCTCCAGATGAGCTTCAATATCATACAACACTCCTTCCGTGGCCTCCAACTGCTCTTAAATGCAAGTAAAACTAAATGCATGCTCTTCAACCGATCGCTGCCTGCATCCGCCCACCCATCTAGCATCACTACTCTGGAGAGTTCTGACAATATGTGGACAACTATAAATACCTAGGTGTCTGGCTAGACTGTAAACTCTCCTTCCAGACTCGCAGTAAGCATCTCCAATCCAAAATTAAATCTAGAATCAGCTTCCTATTTCGCAACAAAGCATCCTTCAGTCATGCTGCCAAACATACCCTCGTAAAACTGACTATCCTACCGATCCTTGACTTTGTTTATGTCATTTACAAAATAGCCTCCAACACTCTACTCAGCAAATTGGATGTAGTCTATCACAGTGCCACCCGCTTTGTCACCAAAGCCCCATATACTACCCACCACTGTGACCTGTATGCTCTCGTTGGCTGGCCCTCGCTTCATATTCGTTGCCAAACCCACTGGCTCCAGGTCATCTATGAGTCTTTGCTAAGTAAAGCTCCGCCTTATCTCAGCTCACTGGTCACCATAGCAGCACCCACCCGTAGCACGTGCTCCAGCAGGTATATTTCACTGGTCATCCCCAAAGCCAACTCCTCGTTTGGCCGCCTTTCCTTCCAGTTCTCTGCTGCCAATGACTGGAACGAAATGCAAAAATCCCTGAAGCTGGAGACTTATATATCCCTCACTAACTTCAAGCATCAGCTGTCAGAGCAGCTTACCGATCATTGCATATGTACATAGCCCATCTGTGAATAAGCCCACCCAACTACCTCATCCCCATGTTATTTATTTTTCTCCTTTGCACCCCAGTATCTCTACTTGCACGTATATCACTCCAGTGTTTAATTGCTAAATTGTCATTATTTTGCCACTATGACATATTTATTTATTTTTTATTATTTGCACACACTGCATATAGACTTTTCTATTGTGTTATTGACCGTACGTTTGTTTATCCCATGTATAACTGTGTTGTTTGTGTCGCACTGCTTTGCTCTATCTTGGCCAGGTCGCAGTTGTTAATGAGAACATGTTCTCAACTGGCCTACCTGGTTAAATAAAGGTGAAATAAAAAATAAAAAAGCTGTACCACCTCAACCCATAGATGGAGAGGCTAGAAATGTTAACAATGAATAATTTTTTTGTGAAGCTTACATTCAATTCGTGTTGCACACAACAAGCTTACATTCTCACAATGGGATTTATGGCTGATTTAAGATAAAATTGTCAACCTTGTTACTTTATTTGGCACTTAGTAATTTGTTTATTTAACCTCAAGATGGGAAAATGTAAAAAAGACAAAAAGAATACATACCATTTAGCAAACACTATTATCCAAAGCGACTTACAGTCATGTGTGCATACAATTTACAAACGGGTGGCCCCAGCAGGAATTAAACCCACAACCCTTGGCGTTGCAAGAGCAATCCTCTAGAGACTGAGCCACACAGGACCACTTTTTATGTAGTTGAACATGTGTTCTTTATGACAGAATGTTAATTAGGTGAAATCAAAATAGAAGTACGTTTTCGTAGTCTATGTTTAGTTGTATGGAGAAACTTGTGCACTAAATGAGTGTGTGTGTGGTGAGGAATAGCCAGCAAGGTGGGAAAATTAACACTATTTGGGAGAATTGTTTTTATTTAGCCAAAGACCACATGTAAATGTAAAGAAATACACATACAGTACCAGTCAAAAGTTTGAACACGCCTGCTCATTCAAGAGTTTTTCTTAATTTGTACTATTTTCTACATTGTAGAATAATAGTGAAGACAAAAACAATGAAATAACACATATTATGGAATCAGGTAGTAACCAAAAGTGTTAAACAAATCAAAACATTTTATATTTGAGATTATTCAAAGTAGCCAACCTTTGCACACTCTTGGCATTCTCAACCAGCTTCACCTGGAATGCTTTTCCAATAGTCTTGAAGGAGTTCCCACATATGCTGAGCATTTGTTGGCTGCTTTCCCTTCACTCTGCGGTCCAACTCATCCCAAACCATCTCAATTGGATTGAAGTCGGGTGATTGTGGAAGCCAGGCCATCTGATGCAGCACTATCACGCTCCTTCTTTGTCAAATAGCACTTACACAGCCTGGAGGTGTGTTGGGTCATTGTCCTAAAGAAATGATTGTCCCAGATGGGATGGCGTATCGCTGAAGAATGCTGTGGTAGCCATGCTGGTTAAGTGGACCTTGAATTCTAAATAAATCACAGATGGTGTCACCAGCAAAGCACCCCCACACCATCACACCTCCTCATCCATGCTTCACGGTGGGAACCACACATGTGGAGATCATCCGTTCACCTACTCTGCGTCTCACATAGACACTGCGGTTAGAACCAACAATCTCAAATTTGGACTCATCAGACCAAAGGACAGATTTCCACTGGTCTAATGTCCATTGCTTGTGTTTCTTGGCCCAAGCAAGTCTCTTCTTATTGGTGTCTTTTAGTAGTGGTTTCTTTGCAGCAATTCACACAGTCTCCTCTGAACAGCTGATGTTGAGATGTGTCTATTACTTGAACTTGCAATTTCTGAGGCTGGTAAATCTAATGAACTTATCCTCTGCAGCAGAGGTAACTCTGGGTCTTCCTTTCCTGTGGCGGTCCTCATGAGAGCCAGATTCATCATAGCGCTTGATAGTTTTTTGCAACAGCACTTGAAGAACCTTTCAAAGTTCTTGACATTTTCCGGATTGACCGACCTTCATGTCTTAAAGTAATGATTGACTGTCATTTCTCTTTTCTATTTGAGCTGTTCTTGCCATAATATGGACTTGGTCTTTTACCAAATAGGGCTATCTTCTGTATACCACCCCTACCTTGTCACAACACAACTGAACGGCTCAAACGCATTAAGGAAAGATATTCCACAAATTCACTTTTTCTTTTAGCAAGGCGCATCTGTTAATTGAAATGCATTCTAGGTGACTACCTCATGAAGCTGGTTGAGAGAATGCCAAGAGTGTGCAAAGCTGTCATTAAGGCAAAGGGTGGCTACTTTGAAGAATCTACAATCAAAAATAGATTTTGATTTGTTTAACCCTTTTTTGGTTACTACATTATTCCATATGTGTTATTTCATAGTTTTGATGTCTTCACTATTATTCTACAATGTAGAAAAAAAAAGAAAAACTTGAATGAGTAGGTGTCCAAACTTTTGACTCATACTAATATATACAGTATATCACAAAAGTGAGTACACCCCTCACATTTTTGTAAATATTTGAGTATATCTTTTCATGTGACAACACTGAAGAAATGACACTTTGCTACAATGTAAAGTAGTGAGTGTACAGCTTGTATAACAGTGTACATTTGCTGTCCCCTCAAAATAACTTAACACATAGCCATTAATGTCTAAACCGCTGGCAACAAAAGTGAGTACACCCCTAAGTGAAAATGTCCAAATTGGGCCCAATTAGCCATTTTCCCTCCCCGGTGTGATGTGACTCGTTAGTGTTACAAGGTCTCAGGTGTGAATGGGGAGCAGGTGTGTTAAATTTGGTGTCATCGCTCTCACACTCCCTCATACTGACTGGAAGTTCAACATGGCACCTCATGGCAAAGAACTCTCTGAGGATCTGAAAAAAAGAATTGTTGCTCTACATAAAGATGGCCTGGGCTATAAGAAGATTGCCAAGACACTGAAACTGAGCTGCAGCACGGTGGCCAAGACCATACAGCGGTTTCACTGGACAGGTTCCACTCAGAACAGGCCTCGCCATGGTCGACCAAAGAAGTTGAGTGCACGAGCTCAGCGTCATATCCAGAGGTTGTCTTTGGGAAATAGACTTATGAGTGCTGCCAGCATTGCTGCAGAGGTTGAAGGGGTGGGGGGGTCAGCCTGTCAGTGCTCAGACCATACGCCGTACACTGCATCAAATTGGTCTGCATGGCTGTTGTCCCAGAAGGAAGCCTCTTCTAAAGATGATGCACAAGAAAGCCCGCAAACAGTTTGCTGAAGACAAGCAGACTAAGGACATGGATTACTGGAACCATGTCCTGTGGTTTGATGAGACCAAGATAAACTTATTTGGTTCAGATGGTGTCAAGCGTGTGTGGCGGCAACCAGGTGAGGAGTACAAAGTCAAGTGTGTCTTGCCTACAGTCAAGCATGGTGGTGGGAGTGTCATGGTCTGGGGCTGCATGAGTGCTGCCGGCACTGGGGAGCTACAGTTCATTGAGGGAACCATGAATGCCAACATGTACTGTGACATACTGAAGTAGAGCATGATCCCCCCCCCCCCCTTCGGAGACTGGGCCGCAGGGCAGTATTCCAACATTATAACGACCCCAAACACACCTCCAAGACGACCACTGCCTTGGTAAAGAAGCTGAGGGTAAAGGTGATGGACTGGAGACATGCTTGGCTCCAGACCTAAACCCTATTGAGCATCTGTGGGGCATCCTCAAACGGAAGGTGGAGGAGTGCAAGGTCTCTAACATCCACCAGCTCCGTGATGTCATCATGGAGGAGTGGAAGAGGATTCCAGTGGCCACCTGTGAAGCTCTGGTGAACTCCATGCCCAAGAGGGTTAAGGCAGTGCTGGAAAATGATGGTGGCCACACAAAATATTGACACTTTGGGCCCAATTTGGACATTTTCACTTAGGGGTGTACTCACTTTTGCTGCCAGCGGTTTAGACATTAATGGCTGTGTGTTATTTTGAGGGGACAGCAAATTTACACTGTTATACAAGCTGTACACTCACTACTTTACATTGTAGCAAAGTGTCATTTCTTCAGTGTTGTCACATTAAAAGATATACTCAAATATTTACAAAAACGTGAGGGGTGTACTCACTTTTGTGATATATATATATATATATATATATATATACAGTTGAAGTCAGTTTACATACACCTTAGCCAAATACATTTAAACTCAGTTTCACAATTCGTGACATTTAATCCTAGTAAAAATTAATTCCTTGTCTTAGGTCAGTTAGGATCAACACTTTATTTAAGAATGTGAAATGTCAGAATAGCAGTAGAGAGAATGACTTATTTCAGCTTTTATTTCTTTCATCACATTCCCAGTGGGTCAGAAGTTGACATACATTCAATTAGTATTTGGTAGCATTGCCTTTAAATTCCTCCTGACAGAGCTGGTGTAACTGAGTTACGTTTGTTGGCCTCCTTGCTCGGACACGCTTTTTCAGTTCTGCCCACAACATTTCTATCGGATTGAGGTCAGGGCTTTGTGATGGCCAATCCAATACCTTAACTTTGTTGTCTTAAGACATTTTTGCCACAACTTTGGCAGCATGCTTGGGGTCCTTGTCCATTTGGAAGACCCATTTGCGACCAAGCTTTAACTTCCTGACTGATGTCTTGAGATGTTGCTTCAATATATCCACATAACTTTCCTCCATCTTGCAAGCCTCCCTTTTTCCTCCAAACATAACGATGGTCATTATGGCCAAATAGTTCTATTTTTGTTTCATCAGACCAGTGGACATTTCTCCAAAAAGTACGATCTTTGTCCCCATGTGGAGTTGCAAACCGTAGTCTGGCTTTTTTATGGCGATTTTGAGTGGACTTTCAGGTTATGTCGATATAGGACTCGTTTCACTGTGGAAAATATTTTCTAATCTGTTTAAAGGCACAGTCAACTTAGTGTATGTAAACTTCTGACCCACTGGAATTGTGATACAGTGAAATAATCTGTCTGTAAACAATTGTTGGAAAAATTACTTGTGTCATGCACAAAGTAGATGTCCTAACTGATTATTACATGATTAAATGTCAGGAATTGTGAAACTGAGTTTAAATGTATTTGGCTAAGGTGTATGTAAACTTCCGACTTCAACTGTATATACTTTTGTACCTGTTTCCTCCAGCATCTTCACAAGGTCCTTTGCCGTTTGTTCTGGGATTGATTTGCACTTTTCGCACCAAAGTACGTTAATCTCTAGGAGAAATAACGCGTCTCCTTCCTGAGCGGTATGACAGCTGCGTGGTCCTTACTTGCGTACTATTGTTTGGACAGATGAATGTCGTACCTTCAGGCGTTTGGAAATTGCTCCCAAGGATGAACCAGTCTTGTGGAGGTCTACAATTTTTAGAGGTCTTTGCTGATTTCTTTTGATTTTCCCATTTTCCCACCGAGTTTGAAGGTAGGCCTTGAAATACATCCACAGGTACACCTCCAATTGACTCAAATTATGTCAATTAGCCTATCAGAAGCTTCTAAAGCCATGACATAATTTTTGGGAATATTCCAAACTGTTTAAAGGCACAGTCAACGTGGTGCATGTAAACTTCTGACCCACTGGAATTGCAATACAGTGAAATAATCTGTCTGTAAACAATTGCTAGAAAAATGACTTGTGTCATGCACAAAGTAAATGTCCTAGCCGACATGCCAAAACTATAGTTTGTTAACAAGAAATTTGTGGAGTGGTTGAAAAACGACTTTTAATGACACCAACCAAAGTGTATGTAAACCTCCGACTTCAACTGTGTATGTATATATATGAGCTCTGGAAGAGAATTTTAATGCTACAGTAGTGAAAACCATTCAATAATTGTTGTTTTACCATTACAAAACATGTGCATGTCTTTACTGTGAATTATCTTCATTATTTATATCCAGAAAAAAAAATTGGTCTGGTAAAAAATGTGAGTGGCTGGTAAAACTTGGGCATCCACCCTGATAGTGAGCTATTGCTTTACCTGTGGCCTGTGTGTATGGAACACAAGAGCTGGTGGTAGTATTGGCCATAGTCATCATGGTCACGGGATAAGACTCAGCCGCATGACCACTTGTCCCTGCAGAGCAACAGGATGGTTCAGGAGCAAAGGACATCACAGAAGGGTAGCACTTTCTTTTTCCAGGTCTGGGCTGATAGATCCAACCTGTGATGATTATGGGTGAAGATTGTGAACAAACACTTGAAATCAAGTAAAGGTCATAAGTGTCAGCTATGAGTTTTGAAATATGATAAATATATGAGCCGATAATTATACTGTACATGTTTAAATGGACTTAAATGGTGTGTGTGAGTAGACAGCCTACTCTTTGCTTACCTGGGAACTCCTGTCTGTGCTTGTCTTTGAGTTTACGTGCTTCAACATAGTATGGCCTCTTCTCTTCCTCAGTAAGCTTGCTCCACTCTATTCCTAGCTGCACACTGATGTCTGCATTATTGGCTGTTGGGTTGGCCTTGGACAGGGCAGGCCTGTGGATTCTCGCCCAGACCATGAACGCATTCATAGGTCTCTTGATGTAGCCATTCCTGTCTACGCTCTGTGGTACTTCAAGATTTTCTAGAAGGAAATGTTTCACAAAGTTTTGGACTGTGCATGAACTCAATACGTGACAATGATGTGTTGAAAAGTATTAAAAACATTCAATCCGTATGTAAAATGTAGGTAAGCTCTTAGTCATACCTGCTTCTGATGGTGGCATGGTGAGATTCATCCCTCTAGTCTTCACTTTTACTGGGGGTGGCGGAACATTCACATGAACAAGTGGTGGGTATGGAACTTTGCTGAGCGTTATGGCTTTACCATCCAATACTGTGAAGGTCATCCCATTTTCGTGGACAACATGGATCGGTTTGGAGAAGTCTATAGTGGGAGCCACAGGTGGACTTCCTTGATGATGTGTTGTTGCAGGTTCTTGGACAACTTTGACCTTGGCCTGACCTGGAGCAGTTGTGGTGATCTCCTCCTTGATGACCAGCACTTGAGATGTCCTGGGATAATCAAATGTGGCTTTACTCTGTTTACTGGCTAATGATGATGCGCTCTCCTTTTCAAATGTAACTGGTCGACCTTGAATGGCTCCCTTGAGGTGTGTTGAACTTGTGGGCATTAGCTCTCCATCACCAACCCATTTATTATCAGTTTTAAAAATAACTTTAGGCCTAACCTGAACATCTCCACTAACACTATTTCCAGAACGTCCACTGCCTTTAGGTCTACCCACTGGTCTTTTCTGTTCTCCATCACCTCGATGCCCCTCTGTTGAAGATGCTGGTCCCTCGCTTTCATTTGCATTTTTCATACTAGCTGGAGGCCCACTGTCATCTTCGTTTTTACTTTGTTCACTTTTCTTGAATGTCATTTGCGCTCTTCGCTTGGGATGCCTGTCCATTGTGGCAAATATTAGCACGTTAGCTAGCTAAACTTAAGAGAAACTCTTATTGTGCCCGACAACAACCAACAAAATAACTGAAAGTCTTGTCCGTTGTTACGAGAAAGAAACTGTCATGGAATGTTTGAGAACGATTTAAATTGTTGCGCGAGCAGCTTTGTTGCAAACCACAATAATCACGTGGGACCTGTCATAATTGAAGTTTGTATGTCAAGGAAAGGAACGCAACTATGTAACTTGTCACAATGAAACACCCTCAAATGACAATGAAAAACGTGTCAACAAAGCAAGCAATGCAAGCAAAACAAGCCTATGTGTAGTTTCCCATTATCACAAAAAATGTCATGAATCCAGTCATAAATATCAGTTAGGCCTACCAGCCACTGTACTACAATTAACCACTAGATGGCGACATTAGACTAACAATACATTTAGCGAGATAGAAGTGAACATGCCATATTTTATCACTTTAATCTGCTGGTCAAATACATTTCATACGGTCAACATTAATTATTAAACTCCTGAACTGTAAATAGCGTCCGGATGTCATTGTTTCTTTCTTTTCACATTTCTGATTGTGATTACATTTTAATGTAATAATAATCCCTAAACACAACACACTAGCTACATAACTCTGTCTATCTCACGGAATTCAAAGACTACTCCCTCCCTTAAACGTGCATTAATTGATAGGACAGATTTATGCACTCAAAGCATTCTCAATTCATAGGGTATAGGCACTTAAACCTTCATTATGGTGGAATAGTGAAAAGACAAATTGGCTGAGGTAAACATCGGTGGGTCGTTCCACCAATTCGCTGCCTTTTGAGATGTGTAACTTAGTTTGATTTCACCTAATTGTAACATTCTGTCATAAAGAGCACATGTAAAAAAGACAAAAAACATGTTTTCCCATCTCAAAAGGTTAAAAAAAAGAAAAAAGAACTATAGTAAGTCGATATCAAAACTTATCGAATGATAATGCAAAATGTAGATTTCTGCCTAAATAGACATACACAAAAGTAAATATTTTTCATGAGAGGCCCAGAAAAAATAACTAGAACTGCTGCATAGTTCTAGAAAGATCTGGAACTCACCTTTCTGGTTAAAAAAATGTATACATTGCTGAGGTGTACTCACTTATGAGGACACAAGCTCAAGTACAGTTCAAATATTATGAAAATATGAAAGTATAAAAAGTCATTGATATTTTTTTTTCCTATTCAACAAAAGTGGGGGAATAGGGCTTGAAATGACTGAAATGCTTTCTAGCTTCACGCAGGAAATGGAAGTGCTCGTGTTGTTTATTGTTAAAACATTGTACCATTCCTATCTATGGGTAACAGAGTTAACCTGTTATGCTGGTCCTGCTCAGTTTTCCAACACAAAACTCCAGATAATTGCCAAAAAGGGTCGAACCAGCTCACCTTTTAACAATATGATTTCATTATTAGATGTTCAATGTTTCTTTAGAAAAAAATATTTCCAAAGGAATGTTTTCACCGTACTAAAAGGAGAGTTCAGTTCACATAACAGGGTTGACCTTAAAATGAGGGACAGACGTAAATGAATCACTAATCACATGAAATAAATAATACGTTTTAAGAAATTACTTTGTCAAAGCAACAAAATAACTAGGGCTTTACATTTATGGTGAGAACTTGGATACATTTTACATTTAAGTCACAGAGGGTGCAAGGAGGGACATGTCAAAATGCTGAGTCTTGGCACATTAGCAAGTCTTTATTCATATAAGAAATCTGATTTATTGAATTTTCCCTGTTGTCTATATTAAAGGGCACTTAATTGAATATAACATGCTTTTAAAATGCAATATTGGTGCACAAGTTACTTAAAATATCAAAGGGACACAAAAGGCACTAATTTCGTGGAACGACCCCGGTATCAAACTGGGCTGCATGGTTTCAAATCTGACAATGAGTTGTGTTTCGATGGCAACCTTGCAAGATCAGGCTTTATCTGTCTGTAATTATGCAAAATACTGTCTGCAATTCAAAAAGGTGAAAGGATGCACAAGTGCAATAATATTTGAGGGCTGTAGACAATAGAATTGCCCACCATGGAGAAGAAAGTGGAGCCCCTTCCTTGTGTTGCTGGCGGCTCAGGGGGGGAGGCTGTAGATGAGTCCCAGGGGACATCTGTTCCCCAGCTTCACTGACACACTTCAAGAGCTCCACAGAGCAGAGCAGGGCTCATTAGAATACGGTCACGTCCTTAAACACACAACAGGCTTGGAGATTTATTTTCAAGACAAACATCTGCAAAGGTGCTCCAACTGTGCAAAGTCCCCCTTCCTCTTGTGAAAGCCTCTCTTCTAACAACTTCTATGGGCACTCTCATGTTCAGGTAAGGCCCCAGCCTCCTCTTCCCAGTGCCCACAGCAAAGTCACTCTTTTCTACTTTGTTGTTTGAGAGATAAGATATGTTATTTCAAGTAGTACGATAATGAAAGCTAATAAGATCTGTCCAAATTAGGTGGCAATTCTACTGCAGTGACCTTGTTTAAAACCCTTTAACTGGCACACCAAGAAATACATATTTTTCCTAAAAATGTATTTAGCCTTAATGTAAATTAATATTTTTTACTTTAACAAAATTGAAGCTCATTTACTGCATTTCTACACAATTTAAAAACTTTAAAAACACATTTGGGGAACAGCAGAAACACATAAAATGTTCTTCAGCCATTATTACCTTGGCTGCTACAAACACAGCTCAGCACAGGAATTAAAAACACTAGTTTTGTTTCATGTAAAGTCAAAAAGCAGTTTCCTAGCCATGCCATCTACTACAGCCATCTTCCACCGCTAGGGAAAAGTTGTGCTATTCAGTGTAGCTGCATTAATGCTCTTGCCCTAAAGCCAGCCAGCCGGGCAAATTCGCCTTCTCGTCTGCTCTGAGTGGTCGGTTTTGTCATAAAGCCAGCCCATTTATACCTCTAAACTGCATGTACCTTTTAATCGGGATTGGAATGATTTTAGTAACCCGTTTTAAATTGTTGGTGTTGTTTAGGAAGGACAAGTACAGGTGAGACTGTGTGGTGCTGATTACAACCCCCTCCTAGTCTCCTCTCTGATTGAACAGAAGCCAGTATTGCCCACCCAGTCAAGGTACATTGGATATCCTGTGAACCAGCCTGGCCTCATAGACTAAACAGAACATAGTAAAAGTAAATCAGGGTCACTCAAATTAGTATGATACTGTACTGTACAGTACACTACATGACCAAACGTATTTGGACACCTGCTTGTCAAACATCTCATTTCAAAATCATGGGCTTTAATATGGAGTTGGTCCCCTCTTTGCTGCTATAAGAGCCTCCACTCTTCTGAAAAGGCTTTCCACTAGTTGCTGCGTGGACTTACTTGCACTCAACCACAAAAGCATTAGTGAAGTCTGACACTGATGTTGGGCGATTAGGCCTGGCTCGCAGTCGGCGTTCCAATTAATTCCAAAGGTGTTCGATGGGGTTGAGGTCAGGGCTCTGTGCAGGCCATTCAAGTTGTTCCACACCGATCTCTACAAACCATTTCTGTATGGACCTCGCTTTGTGCACAGGGGCATTGTCATGCTGAAACCGGAAATGGCCTTCCCCAAACTGTTGCCACAAAATTGGGCTATACTCGGGGCTATACTCGGCCTTGTCTCAGGTTGGTAAGTTGGTGGTTGAAGATTTCCCTCTAGTGGTGTGGGGGCTGTGCTTTGGAAAAGTGAGTGGGGTTATATCCTGCCTGTTTGGCCCTGTCCGGAGGTATCGTCGGATGGGGCCACAGTGTCTCCCGACCCCTCCTGTCTCAGCCTCCAGTATTTATGTTGCAGTAGTTTATGTGTCGGGGGGCTAGGGTCAGTCTGTTATATCTGGAGTATTTCTCCTGTCTTGTCCGGTGTCCTGTGTAAATTTAAGTATGCTCTTTCTAATTCTTTCTTTCTTTCTTTCTTTCTTTCTCTCAGAGGACCTGAGCCCTAGGACCATGCCTCAGGACTACCTGGCCTGATGACTTCTTGCTGTCCCCAGTGTACCTGGCCATGTTGCTGCTCCAGTTTCAACTGTTCTGCCTGCGGCTATGGAACCCTGACCTGTTCACCGGACGTGCTACCTGTCCCAAACCTACTGTTTTTTCAACTCTCTAGAGACTGCAGGAGTGGTAGAGATACTCTGAATGATTGGCTATGAAAAGCCAACTGACATTTACTCCTGAGGTGCTGACCTGTTGCACCCTCGACAACCACTGTGATTATTATTAATTGACCCTGCTGGTCAACTATGAACATTTGAACATCTTGGCCATGTTCTGTTATAATCTCCACCCAGCACAGCCAGAAGAGGACTGGCCACCCCTCATAACCTGGTTCCTCTCTAGGTTTCTTCCTAGGTTCTGGCCTTTCTAGGGAGTTTTTCCTAGCCAGCGTGCTTCTACACCTGCATCACTTGCTGTTTGGGGTTTTAGGCTGGGGTTCTGTACAGCACTTTGAGATATCAGCTGATGTAAGAAGGGCTTTATAAATACATTTGATTTGATTTGACTTGAAAGTTGGAAGCACAGAATCACCTAGAATGTCATTGTATGCAGTAGCGTTTTTGATTTCCCTTCACTGGAACTAAGGGGCCTAGCCCAAACTATGAAAAACAGCACCAGACCATTATTCCTCCTCCACCAAACTTCACAGTTGGCACTATGCATTGGGGCAGGTAGTGTTCTCCTGGCATCTGCCAAACCCAGACTTGTCCGTTGGACTGCCAGATGGTGAAGAGTGATTCATCACTCCAGAGAACGCGTTTTCACTGCTGCATGGTGATCTTAGGCTTGTGTGTTCACTGCTGCTAACATCACTTACAGTTGACCGGGGGAGCTCTAGCAGGGCAGAAATGTGACGAACTGACATGTTGGAAAGGTGGCATCCTATGACGGTGCCACGTTGAAAGTCACTGAGCTCGTCAGTAAGGCCATTCTACTGCCAATGTTTGTCTATAGAGATTGCATGGCGGTGTGCTCGATTTTATACATCTGTCAGGTTGTGTGTTCGAATCGCATCATGGACAACTTTTTAGCTTATTAACGCTTTGCAACTACTTACTACTTTTTAGCTACTTTGCAACTACTTAGCATGTTATCTAACACTTCCCCTAAGAGTTAACCTAACTCCTAACCTTAACCCTATCCCAGATAACGTTAGTCAGCTAGCTAATATTAGCCACCTAGCCATTGTTAGCCACAACAAAGTTGTAACATATCATACATTTTGCAAATTCGTAACATATTGTACGTTTTGTGATTTCGTAACATATTGTATGAATTGCTATTGGTAACATACTGTATCATACGAACTGTAATTCGTAGCATACCTTAGGAAATGGATGATGGACATCTACAAATTAATACATACCATACGAAACGTAACATATCATAGTAAATGGAGTGTCTCGGATTAACCACAGAATAATACAAAATGCTCTGAGACCAGGTTGTGTAACCTGGTATCACTGACATCTCTCAGCGCTCTAGACAAAGGTGCCAGGACCTTTGAAATGACTGAGAAACCAATCAAAATGACTGAGAAACCAACATACACTGCCTTCAGAAAGTATTCATACTCCTTGACTTATTCCACATTTTGTGTTACAACCTGAATTCAAACTGGATTAAAAAATAATAATTCACCCATCTACACACAATACTCCATAATAACAAAGCGAAAACATGCTTTTAGAAAATGTTGCAAATGTACAGTTGTGGCCAAAAGTTTTGAGAATGACACAAATATGAATTTTCAAAGTTTGCTGCTTCAGTGTCTTTAGATATTTTTGTGAAAATTAATATTTGTGTCATTTTTAAAACTTTTGGCCACGACTGTAGTCTATTAAAAATTAAATACAGAAATATTGCATTTACATAAGTATTCACACCCCTGAGTCAATCAATACATGTTAGAATCACCTTTGGTAGCGATTACAGCTGCTAGTCTTTCTGGGTAAGTTTCTAAGAGCTTTGCACACACCTGGATTGTACAATATTAGCACATTCTTAAAATAATTATTCAAGCTCTGTCACGTTGGTTGTTGATCCTTGCTACTTTCAAGTCTTGCTATAGATTTTAAAGTCGATTTAAGTCAAAACTGTAACTAGGCCAATCAGGAACATTCAACGTCATCTTGGTAAGCAACTCCATTGAATACTTGGCCTTGTGTTTTAGGATATTATCTTGCTGAAAGGTGAATGTGTCTCCCAGTGTCTGTTGGAAAGCAGAGTGAACCAGGTTTTCCTCTAGGATTTTGCCTGTGGTTAGCTCGATTCCATTTCTTTTTATGCTAAAAAACCTCCCTAGTCCTTGTCGATGACAAGCATACACATAACATGATGCAGCCACCACCATGTTTGAAAATATGAAGAGTGGTACTCAGTGATATGTTGGATTAGCCCCAAACATAACGCTTGCATTCAGGACAAAAAGTTCATTTCTTTCCACCTCTTTTGCATTTGTACTTTAGTGTGTTATTGCAAACAGGATACATTGCAAACAGGATAAACTCAGTAACTGTTTTAAAGTCACCATTGGCGTCATGGTGAAATCCCTGAATGGTTTACTTCCTCTCCAGCAACCAAGTTATGATGAATGCCTGTATCTTTGTAGTGACTGTGTGTATTGATACACCATTCAAAGTGTAATGAATAACTTCACCATGCTCAAAGGGACATTCAATGTCTGGTTTAAAAATGTTTACCATCTACCAATAGGAGCCCTTCTTTGCGAGGCATAGAAAAACCTCCCTGGTCTTTGTGGTTGAATTGTTAGAATACTTGTTAGATATTACTGCACTGCCAGAACTAGAAGCACAAGCATTTCGCTACACTCGCATTAACATCTGCTAACCATGTGTATGTGACCAATACAATTTGATTTGATTTGAATCTGTGTTTGAAAATCACTGCTCGACTGAGGGACCTTACAAAGAATTGTATGTGTGGGATACAAATCATGTGAAACACTATTGAGTCCATACAACTTATCAAATCCAATTTGATTGGTCACATACACAAACTGGACTTGCTAAACAAAGTTTTACTCCTGAACTTATTTAGGCTTGCCATAACAAGGGAGTTGAATACGCATTGGCTCAAGACATTTCAGTTTTGAATTTTTATTTAATTTGCAAAAATGTCTAAAAACACAATTCCACTTTAACATTATTGGGTATTATGTGTAGGCCATTGTCCCAAAATCTCAATTTAATAAATTTTAAATTCAGGCTGTAACAACAAAATGTGTACGGTGAGAATTCTTTCTGAAGCACTGTACATGCTTTAATTATACCCATCGTGTTGCTAATGAATCACTTTAATGTCCCGCTGTCCCCTCCTTCACTCTCTGGTTCAGCTATCCCCTCCTTCACTCTCTGGTTCAGCTATCTCCTCCCTCACTCTCTGGTTCAGCTATCCCATCCTTCCCTCTCTGGTTCAGCTATCCCATCCTTCCCTCTCTGGTTCAGCTATCCCATCCTTCACTCTCTGGTTCAGCTATCTCCTCCTTCACTCTCTGGTTCAGCTATCCCCTCTTTCACTCTCTGGTTCAGCTATCCCCTCCTTCACTCTCTGGTTCAGCTATCCCCTCCTTCCCTCTCTGGTTCAGCTATCCCATCCTTCCCTCTCTGGTTCAGCTATCCCATCCTTCACTCTCTGGTTCAGCTATCCCCTCCTTCCCTCTCTGGTTCAGCTATCCCATCCTTCCCTCTCTGGTTCAGCTATCCCATCCTTCCCTCTCTGGTTCAGCTATCCCATCCTTCCCTCTCTGGTTCAGCTATCCCCTCCTTCCCTCTCTGGTTCAGCTATCCCATCCTTCACTCTCTGGTTCAGCTATCCCCTCCTTCCCTCTCTGGTTCAGCTATCCCATCCTTCACTCTCGGGTTCAGTTATCTCCTCCTTCACTCTCTGGTTCAGTTCAAGGAATATTCCATGAAAATTATACTATACAAGCAAAGTGACTGTTGACGTTGCCATTTGGTTTGTCAAGGAGTATCACTTTAAGCAACAACAAAAAATGAAGATAACTTAATAGAAGCTTTGCGTGATAAATTAATGCCATTTTAATCATGATTTAATGAACAGTTTATTGAAATACATAAAATATTGTTGAGTACAATCAAAACAATATGTACTGAAAAGTAAAGAAACTAGCTTATGAAAGAGCTGCTTTATCCTTCTATTTTTCATATTTGCATAAACTAATAATAGTTTTAGTAACTCTCCCATTCATTCAACATTATGTAAATTAACACATTACAGTCAGTTTCATATTTGAATATGTAACATACAAACACTATGGAATAATCTTGAGTAATAAAATAAACATTTGGTCATTTGAAACAATGCCTCGGAGTATGACAGAAAGGGGTGTTCTTTTGCCTCTGTGTGCACAGCAGCAAATGGAGAAATATCTCTCACACACACACACACACCCTTTGAAATAACCTTCACATTGGGAGAGAGATGCAAGAAACACCGCCTTCAGCCTTCAGTGGAAGGGAGAGTGATGAGGGGTACCACTGGGCAGGTCAGAGGCACTCAGCCCAGGCCTCATCTCTCTCTCGGTCTGTCCCCACTCTCCCGTTAGAGTGCTAGGCAGGGATGCAGACAGTTTCACTCAGAGTCAATAGTCCCCCCCTTCTCCACAGTCCCATTAAACCCTTGTCTCCCCATCACCACCAGGCCTAACAGGCCACTCCTGCTGGCCACAGTCATACACCTCCCCACAATGACCTCACAACACACACTACATACCAAGCTGTGGCATATATGGGCTTAATATCCATGAATATACTTAAAAGGACTCGAACGATTAAGGATCTCTATCAAATAGTGATTTATTCTTGTGTCAGCCCCTGTGACCATACTCATGACAAACAAGGCATGGGTTTCACTGTGAGGCACCATATAGCAGGAAGGAGAGGACAGCCTCTGTCTGTGTAACACTACCAATGCCACTGTACATGATCACATTTGGATGGAAAAGCATATAAATCTCAAATGGCACTCTAATCCCTTTATAGTGCACTAGGCACTGAGTGTACAAAACATTAAGGACACCTGCTCTATCCATGACAGACTGACCTGGTGAAAGCTACAATCCCTTATTGATGACACTTGTTAAATTCACTTCAAATCAGTGTAGATGAAGGGGAGGAGACAGGTTAAATAAGGATTTTTAAAGACAATTGAGACATGGCTTGTGTATGTGTGCCATTGAGAGGGTGAATGGGCGAGAAAATATCGAAGTGCATTTGAACAGGGTATGGTAGTAGGTGCCAGGCACACCGGTTGGAGTGTCAAGAACTGCAACGCTGCTGGGCTATTCACGCTCAACATTTCCCCGTGTGTATCAAGAATAGTTCACCAACAAAAGGACATCAAGCCAACTTGACACAACTGTGGGAAGCATTGGAGTCAACATGGGCCAGCATCCCTGTGGAACGCTTTTGACACCTTGTAGAGTCTATGCCCCAACGAATTGAGGCTGTTCTGAGGGCAAAAGGCAGGGGGGGAGGGGTCTTGTACATTCAGTGTGTTGGGAATAGGGTGCCATTTGGGACACAACAGAAGCTGGTGCTTGGGGTTAACAGCTTTGCTTAATGCTGATTCTGATGGTTAACCTCTTAAGACAGTAGAACAGGCAATAGAACCGAGGGCATTGAAAGTTCAGCTTAAAACATGCAGCAGTAACAGACTGTAGGTTTCAGATATTCAAATGTAATCGGACTTCAAAACACAACAAAAAAAAAATTGAATTTAAGGACTTGGGGTACTTCTTTGTCCTTTAGGCTTGCTCTCCACGTCATACGGTCCAAGACGTCATCAATAACGCAAAAATGTATTTTTTGCACACCGAAAATATATTTACATATGGTCAATGAATTATGGTAAATGCGAGGTAATTCCTGAACATTCTTATGACAGGTTTGAAACAGAGAGATGACAACATGAAAGTAGAAAAGGGACAAAGTAACACACCTACCATGTTTTTATCTGGTGTAGGAGACACCTTTCTCCTTCTTTCAAAAGTATACTGTATATGCCTTCAACCATTTACAAAATCTCACATTAGATACGCCACAGCCCCCTCCCCTACCCCCAAAACAAATTCAAACTCTTGATTTATACAGTACATACACTGAACAAAAATATAAATGCAACATGTAAAGTGTTGGTCCCATGTTTCATGAACGGAAAATAAAGATCCCAGAAATGTTCGATATGCACAAAAAACTTATTTAGCTCAAATTGTGTGCACAAATTTGTTTACATCCCTGTTAGCGAGCATTTCTCCTTTGCCAAGATAATCCATCCACCTGACAGGTGTGGCATATCAAGAAGCTGATTAAACAGAAAAATACAGGTGCACCTTGTGCTGGGTACAATAAAAGGCCACTCTATAATGTGCAGTTTTGTTACACAACATAATGCCACAGATGTCTCAAGTTGAGGGAAAGTGCAAATTGGCATGTTGACTGCAGGAATGTCTAATAGAGCTGTTGCCAGATAATGTAATGTTAATTTCGCTACCATAAGCCGACCTGCAACATCGTTTTAGAGAATTTGGTAGTACGTCTAACCGGCCTCATAACCGCAGAACACGTGTATGGCGTCGTGTGGGCGAGCGGTTTGCAGATGTCAACGTTGTGAACAGAGTGCCCCATGGTGGCGGTGGGGTTATGGTACGGGCAGGCATAAACTACGGACAACAAGCACAACTGCATTTTATGGATGACAATTTGAAAATACCGTGACAAGATCCTGAGGCCCATTGGCATTTGTGACCAACATATTATTTCCAGTCATGTGTGAGCTAGGGCCTAATGAATTTATTTCAATTGACTGACTTCCTCATATGAACTGTAACTCAGTAAAATCACTTAAATGGTTGCATGTTGCGTTTATATTTGTGTTCAGTATACATAGGTAACTGGCAAAATAAAGGAAACATTAATAAAGTGTCTTAATAGGGTGTTGGGCAACTAAGAGCCACAACAGCTTCAATGCACCTTGGCATAGATTCTACAAGTGTCTGGAACGCGATTGGAGGGATGTGACACTATGCTTACACAAGAAATTCCATCACTTGGTATTTTGTTGATGGTGGTGGAAAACAGACTCAGGCACCGCTCCAGAATCTCTCATAAGTGTTACATTGGGTGGAGATCTGGTGACTCGGCAATGGCATAAAGTTCACATCGTTTTTATGCTCAGCAAACCATTCTGTGACCACTCACGCCCTGTGGATGAGGGTATTGTCATCCTACGGGGGCATAGCCATGGTAGCCAAAATAACGGCTTGCCCAGCATTTGTATACATGACCCTAAGCATGATGGGATGTTAATTGCTTAATTAAATCAGGAACCACACCTGCTTTCAATATTTACTATTTACTTTAAGTGTTTCCATTATTTTGGCAGTCACCTGTATATATAAAAAGTAGGGATTGAAGGGTAACACCATCAGATATTTTTCAAGTATGAGCTTTTCCTTCAAAATTGTGTATTCTGACATACTCTTCCACACAAATCCTTCAGCACTCTCATTTCCCGAAGTTGACGAAGTTTGCGAAGGCATCTTGTTTGGGTTGCATCATGGCAGTGTTGACCATGGGCTGCCCCATGCCCATTCCTGGCATACCCAGGGTGCCTTGCAGGCCCATGCCTGAGGGGGCCACGCCCAGGTTCATTCCCATGATTCCCTGATTGACAGGCATTCCTCCCATTCCCACGGCGCCCATCCCCATGGTACCCGTTGCCATGGTGGGAGGCATGCCCAGGCCTATGGCCCTGGCGGGCATCATGGGGTTGATCGGAGGTCTGACGGGTGTGGCTGTGGGCTGGATGTTCATATTCAGGCCTCCAAAACTCTGAGCCAGGTTGATGGGTGACTGGACTCCTGGAAGCAGGGGATCTGAAATGAAAAATTAGGTCCTATTAACAGTCATTTCAATCTCCCTGCACTGACACACAGATATTCACATTACAAGTGAGTTGACACCCAACAAAGAGAAAAGTAGAGAGCTTGAGTTAATAACAGACCTTGCTGTAACATATTGAGGCTTGGCTTACAGTTGGCCGACTGCATACCAGGAGACAGGAAGTCCAGGCTGATGTTGACGCTGGGGTCCGACCATGTGGGGGGGAGGGAGGGCTTCTGGAGTCCCATGTGCTGCGGCAATAAGCCCCCCTGCATTGGCCCAAAGTTCTACAACAGCCCAAAGAAGAGACAAGACATTCGTCTATCCTACAACCACACAACATACATCCTTCTTTGTATTCACAACATAGACATCTTCAGTGATAATGAGGCACCTCCATCTGTAACAATGACGGGTGTAGTGAGTTGGAGGCCTGTGAGCCACCTGTACCTGTGATCTGGAGATGGGCAGGCCGGTGTTGGCGGCGCCCACACTCTGGGTACCACACATGGAGAAGGTCATGCTTTGGGAGGCGCTGAGGGAGGTACGATTGGAGCCCATTAGGTCAAAGAGCTCAGCTGATGGCGGGGTGGGGGCCGAGGCTGGGGGAGGCTGGATGCTACCAAACAGGTGTGTGATTGGCTGAGACGGAGTGGTGGTGGCCGGAGGACTGGAGAACGCATTCCAGTCCCCAAACTCACCGTTCCCATTGGACCCTGGCCCTACGGAGACAATGGAGGATCATTTAGAAAATGAAAGAATTCACCAGATTCATATCTATGAATCTCTAACCACCCTTATACCAACGACTTTAAATAAAACTATGTGTTTTTTCTTTGAAAAAATAAATGAGTTGCTGTGCTTATCTTAAAATCTTTTTACAAAATAAGTAAAGATTTTATTATCCACAGTGTTCAGTTTTGTTTTCCCAAGTCAACTTGAAGAGAAATGAATAAGGCATACATGTCCCATTTCTTCTGAAAGGGCGATGTGCACCCTGTCAGGCAGGGCGGGTGAACAGTGAAGGTAACAGATATCGCCCCGAGGGGAGTACCAGCACACACAGCCCAGTGCTGATGGGACCTGACACAGGACAGAGTGTGTGCTAACACTAGGGCCAGAGGCTACTGCATGGGAACACACATCACACACACCTGGCCCAGAGGGTACTGCTTGAGCAGGCACACACACACACACACACACACACATACGCACAAATCCAGGGAGGACTCTGACAATGGCTAATTAGTATACACAGAGTGTACAAAACATTAGGAACACCTTCCTAATATTGAGTTGCACCCCCTTCTGCCCTCAGAACAGCCTCAATTCGTCAAACCATGGACTCTACAAGTTGTCAAGTTGGCTGGATGTCCTTTTGGTGGTGGACCATTCTTGATACACACAGGAAACTGTTGAGCGTGAAAAACCCTGCAGCGTTGCAGTTCTTGATACACTCAAACCGGTGCGCCTGGCACCTTCTACCATACCCCATTCAAAGGCACTTACTGGGTCTTTCCCAGTAACCCTCTGAATGGCACACATACACAATCCATGTCTCAATTGTCTTAAAAATCCTTCTTTAACCGGTCTCCTCCCCTTCATCTACACTGATTGAAGTGGATTTAATTAACAAGTCACATCAATAAGGGATCATAGCTTTCACCTGGATTCACCGATGTCTACGTCATGGAAAGAGTTTTGTCAAGTGTAAATCCAATCTAGATAGCAGATACACTGCCAAAGACTTGCTGCTGGGGCCCTCTCGTCTTCCCTGTATCCCTCTCTCTTTTTATCCATCCATCCATCCATCCATCCATCCATCCAGAGCAGAGGGTGGAGGATGGGGGAGATAAGCTGTGTCAAATGGGAGCTGACAGGTGTCTGTCCTCATAAGGCTCAGGAGGAAGTGACTCATCAATATTTCAAGACCTTCACTTCCACAGGACAGGACAACACGTGGGCCGCAACCACAAATCCCTCAGCAGGAACGGGAGGGGGGCCTCTGGATCCTCTAAATATCTCTGTCGTGGGTGCTTCTGTACTAAGGTATTCACCTCTTCTGCTCCTAGGTTAATGAAAACATTTCTGCTGGATTTAACCTGACTACTAGGTCATTGGGAAGTGGGAGCGGCCTGCCTAAGACGAATGGTCGGAGCTGTGATACAGAAAGAGGATACTGTTCGGATAATGGAGCGAGAAAGCGGTGAGACATACCGGCTGATGAAGGGAGACTGGCTGAGGCAGCTGGGGAGGAGAAGTCAGCAAAGCCACCGATGAGGTCTGAACTTCCACCTGGATGGCGCACACACACACACAGTGAAAGAGGGAGAACAGTGTGACAGTGGAGGTGATGAAGATGTCTTCATCTTGCTCCCTACCAGAGTACATGGCTGAGTGTGAGAGACAGGCCCCAGCTGTTTGGTTGGAAGCGGCAAGGACACGATGAACAGGGACAGCAGCATCTGTGTGTGTGTGTGTGTGTGTGTGCATGCAGCACTCCCTTCCCACCAGAGACTGGCTCAGCCTCAGACAGCTGGTCATACTCTGCTACCACACTTTCCTCCTCTAGCTAAGCTGCCTGACACACTGGCCTGACATCTGGGCCTCTTAGGCCTGCCCGCCTCCTGCCCTCCCCTGCTCTACTACTCACAGACGATTCTGGAGGAGCGGTTAAGGGCAATTCTATACATCGATGGCTTTGAGCCATCTTGCTTTAGAGTGCCATCTCTTTGAATACCAAGCTCTTCTCATTGTCTATACCACTGTGACTCATTAGATAAGTGAAGGGGTCTTACCTGCTGGTGCCGCCTGACTGGACCCAGAGTCCACCATCAGAAGGTCTGCAAGGCCACTGCTTGAAGTCTGGCTGACCGACGTCTGAAGAGGAGAGAAATAGAATGGCTCTTACACAAGCTGTTCACTTTTAAATGGAGTTGGAATAAAACGGGGGGCTACCCTTCCTAAAGCTGCCACAAGGGGGCAGCATTAGTCTAGAAACAGTCAGGAATAGGCAGCCCAGGAGCTCCTGCTGTTCACTATTCCTGCTGCCATCCACTTCTATCATCTCATTAGACAGTCAGAAGAGACGCAACACAGCTTGCCTTCTGTCCCACAGGAAATGATCACCATCTTGTGCTTCAGTCTCAATAAAAACGCACTGATGAAAATAGATGCTGCAGACAATTCAACAGTGTTCTCTATAGGCTTCAAAAGCAGGTGCTGCGTGGACTCCATCCCCGCTATAGGCCTACGCTGACATACAGCAGCGGCCTAGGTCAGTGGTCAGAGTGGTACACGAGGGCAGTGGTACCTTTGCGTCGTCTGCGTCCAGACTGCTCCTGTCCCCTGTGTAGTGGGCGGCGGCCCCCAGGTCCACGGTTTTGGACGGGACGCCGCCCCGTTTGCGTGTGGTGGTGGTGGTGGTCTCTGTTGCCTGGGTGATCTGGATGCTCTTGGTCGTAACAGTCTCCTCCTCGTCTTTGAACTCCACCCCCGACAGACTCCCTGACCCCGACAACGGCCGGCCGTTCCGCGATACCCTGTCCTCCTCGTTGTCACTGGGGGGAGAAAGAAAAGCCCCCCCCAAAATACAAACATTAAAAGGAGTGAAGATTATCTTGTACGTGTCTTTCAAGAAGAAATGATCCGTCATTAAGCAGATTTGTATTAACTTAATAAGCATTTTGGTCATTGTACTTAAATACACTCGGCGGTACCTGATTCTGTCAGGCGAGTCATCCCTCTCCTTCTTGCGGAACTTGTTAATGGTGTCGTCGATGGTGCTGCCGATCTTGTCGCTGATCTCTCCCAGCTTCTCGCTGAAGGGGAAGGCTCCTTTGCTCTTGTCCCAGTCCTCATCCCACTTCCCTTTGGGCTCCGAGTCAAACATTTCGCCCGCTGAGGGGCAGAGGGGGGAAACAGGGGTTGACACGTGCGGAAAAATCAAGTGTGTTTTGGTACCATTACCATGTGTTGTAGCTATGCTGAGTGAGCCTCACTTCACTAACACGAGAGGCATTGTGGAAATGCTCCGCATCTATCTGGAACGCCAATTATGATTTGCAACAGATAACTGTTTATCGCGCATTGAAAAATGGGCCCCACTGCCAACACAAACATTGCACAGCTACAGTATGTCTGCTGAAACAGAGCGAGCATCCTAGATGAACAATCCTAGATTAATGTCTCCCATCGCTTCGGTATTTTGATCCTGTGTGACAAAAATAATTCCCTTCCCTACCACATCATTAATTGACAAATGGGAACTCTCGTTTGACTAATGAAGTGGGAAATCACAGCAGCAAATCAAAGATATCGGGAATCAAAGGGAGGAATCAATGAGCGGCGCATGGAAATAAAGTGCAAACTCTAGTGAGTCGTCTCCAACCCAATCCTAATGAAATGGCAAGGGACCCGCCAGCCCCCTTGATTAGATATCGGAATAGCAGATCAGAAAGCAACAAATCAAAAAAGGATTTGTGGAAGATCTGTTCCGTTACATGAATGGTGAGGTTTCTCTCGTACAAACATGATCAGAAATCTCACAGATGAAGATGTGAGAGGAGATGAGACGTGATTGGCCCCGGAGTGAAAACAGCTCTAATCAAAAGATCAGTGAGGAGGAGGAGGAGTGAGATGAGGGAGGGAGAGGTCTGTGGGGAATAGAGGAGGGGAATGAGGTGTGATATTCTGGAAGCATTCCGAGTCTGTAGACTGACAGACTGAGGCCTGCAGAGAAAGCGACTCGAGGCAAATCAGTCAGTGTGTTTACTTACTTACTTACTTGAACCTTGTATGTCTGCTTACAGGGAAAATGCCCCCGCTGACTGAGGGGAACGTCCCTTACGAACGTTGCAACAGCATAACGTCTATTTCCCCGCCTCACTTGTGAGAGCGCGGCGCCGAACGACAATACCACATTCTCTTCCACGCCTTTAGCAGAGCATCACAGATTACGCGCCCTCTCCCCCGCGTGGTGAAACTTACGGCTGGTCTTGCCAAATCCTCCTCCAGTGCTGTCCGAGGACACGCCGATGTACTTGTCCTTGTTCTTCTTGGCTTTCTTCCTCTCCTCCCGGAGCCTGTCGTCATCCTGAACAAACTCCACCATCTCCTTCACCTTCTGACGCACGTTGATGCCCTGGTCCTTCCCACTCTCATCTGGCGACGGTAAGGAGGAACACAAGATACAACAGGATAGGAACCTTAGCATACTAGCATTCACCAAATTAGAAAATAAAATAAAAAACATTTCACTTTTGGCTTCACATTCGCGCCAACATTCCAGGCACCATTGTTTCACTGCCACAACAGGCCTGTCCTGGGGACAGTATTTGTCTGAGCGAGGACTTTATGTAACGGAACCTAGTTGTACTAATGCCATGCACCAAATGCTAATTCTTGAGAGGGAAGCATGAAAAAAGATTAGCGCGACTTAAAATAGCCCTACTGTAAATATATTGGCCTCCCTATTTAAATATTTAATGGTTGCCATCACCCAAATACATTTGTTATTGGATTAAGTGTAGCACAAAAACACAATATCCAATGACTAAAAAGGCAACTTCACCAGAGTTGTGAATTTCTCAAGATATACTGAACTTCGAGAGAGAACACACATTTATGGCTACCTATCCTTAAGGGACAGTAACCTTGAATGTACTGAGATTTAGGCTTCAACGTGCCTAAACATTATCTGAACAAAGGTCTGTGTGCGCGTCTCTAGACAGGCTTGTTTAGCCTATAGACAGACCCAGAGTCCTAAATGAGCATTACTGGGTAACTGGTCTAACCGCATCATGTACATGGAGTCATTCAGTCACTCGCTGAAACTACGAAAATAAGAGGTCTCAGAGGGTCATTCGCTTGGCTCTAGGTTCATTTGTGTAGACTGAAATGAAGTTTAAAGCAAACCGCTGTACGCGGTTCAGCTCTGGAAACAACGTTCTAGAGCCACTTCCAACTGCTAAATGTAACTGGAACCAAAATGGTGCCTCCAAAACATTACTTCCCCTGAGCATAATTAAAAGTAGTGATGCAATGTCATCCCTCCGTTTCTCATAACCACCAACAATGAAAGGGATTGTGGCGAAGATGCGCACGACTCCTGCCAATTTGTTGCCACGGATTTTTTCAAGTTTGTGAGTCAAGTTTGTAAATCTTTATTAATTCCCAGCTATAACGCAAATATTTTTTTAGTCTTATTTATTTAGATCACCAAGCAATCTAGAATGTTTTGTTCCAGTCATGTCTGGTATCTCATTATGTATATTATTACATTCATGTTGTATCTGAGCCTGGTAGACAACACCTGTGCTTTATTGGTTAAGACAGATTTTGCCTGATGATAGGCTTTTCTTTTGGAATGCTGACATTTAAAGTCAGAAGATTGTATGAACTGTATGTATGCATGTATATACAGTACCAGTCAAGTTTAGACACATTCAGTTTACTCACTCAATGGTTTTTCTTTATTTTTACTATTTTCTACATTGTAGAATAATAGTGAAGGTATCACAAATATAAGACATCACAACCAACAGTCTTGAAGGAGTTCTCACAAATGCGGAGAACTTGTTGGCTGCTTTTCCGTCACTCTGCGGTCCAACTCATCCCAAACCATCTCAATTGGGTTAAGGTTGGGTGATTGCGGAGGCCAGGTCATCTGATGCAGCCTTCCATCACTCTCCTTCTTGGTCAAATATCCCTTACACAGCCTGGAGGTGTGTATTGGGTCATTGTCCTGTTGAAAAACAAATGATAGTCCTAAGCCCAAACCAGAAGGGATGGCGTATCGCTGCAGAATGTGGTAGCCATGCTGGTTAAGTGTGCCTTGAATAAATAAAAAAGACCAGCAAAGCACCCCCACACCTCCTCCTTCATGCTTCACGGTGGGAACCACACATGCGGAGATCATAAGTTCACCTACTCTAGGTGAGTAACTTATCCTCTCAGAAAGACACAGCGGTTGGAACCAAAAATCTCAAATTTGGACTCATCAGACCAAAGGACAGATTTCCACCGGTCTAATGTTTATTGCTTATGTTCCTTGGCCCAATCAAGTCTCTTCTTCTTATGGGTGTCCTTTAGTAGTGGTTTCTTTGTAGCAATTTGACCATGAAGGCCTGATTTACACAGTGTACTCTGAACAGTTGATGTTGAGATGTGTCTGTTACTTGAACTCTGAAGCATTTATTTGGGCTGCAATTCTGAGGCTGGTAACTCTAATGAACTTATACTCTGCAGCAGAGGTAACTCTGGGTCTTCCATTACTGTGGCGGTCCTCACGAGACCCAGTTTCATCATAGCGCTTGATAGTTTTTTGCAACCTCACTTGAAGAACCTTTCAAAGTTCTTGAAATTTTCCGGATTAACTGATCTTCACGTCTTAAAGTAATGATGGACTGTCATTTCTCTTTTCTTATTTGAGCTGTTCTTGCCATAATATGGACTTGGTCTTTTACCAAATAGGGATATCTTCTGTATATCCCCCCCACCTTGTCACAACACGACTGATTGGGTCAAACGCATCAAGAAGGAAAGAAATTCCACAAATGAACTAGGCACACCTGTTAATTGAAATGCATTCCAGGTGACTACCTCATGAAGTTGATTGAGAGAATACCAAGAGTGTGCAAAGCTGTCATCAAGGCAAAGGGTGGCTACTTTGAAGAATCTCAAATCTAAAATATATTTTGATTTGTTTAACACTTTTTTGGTTACTACATGATTCCATGTGTTATTTCATAGTTGTGATGTCTTCACTACTATTCTACAATGTAGAAAATAGTAAAAATAAAGAAAAACCCTTGAGTGAGTAAACTGAATGTGTCTAAACTTGACTGGTACTGTATGTATGTATGTCTCCTGCTGAATCTCTGTCCTTACGACAGCTACAAGGTCTCTATTTGACAGGGACAGCAAGCCATGTTTGGAATGCACACGTTCAGAGTTTCTCACATTCTCGTGACGACATTAGCCTCGAAAGCATGCGTTGTTGTGCCACTGAAAACACAAGGCGAGCTATTCAGGCTAGGTCTAGCACACAAAACATGTACAGAACCCATCAAAGGTTTGTACCTCTGTCATAGCAAATCACAAATGCGTACAGTTGGTATCCATAGAGAAACTCAACTTGAAGATTTAAATACTGTTCATTTGTGCACATTACATATGTGCATATACCAATTTAAAACCAGAACATGATGGAACTGACTCTTCAGTACTCCAGCATTGGAGACTTCCTCCTCACTAATGAATTCTCCTGGGTTTTCCATCTGAGAACCAACAGTCTCACCACTGAGGACATCCTGATTGGTTTAGAAGAGAAGTGTGGGATGGTTACGGAATTAATAAACACCTAGGATTAGGCTTCACACTTTTCTTTGTCGTTCTGTGCTGCGCCGGCCCCAAATGTTTCCTTACCGACAAAATGGTAGTTTTCCAAGGAGCGAAGGTCGTAGATGTGTTCCCTCGCACTGGTGACAACGCGCTCCGATCCGTTCCTGATGAGGTATGCAAGTAGTAGTAAGGCCTGGGGGAAGAGGTGCAACACAGTTAGAAACAACACGGCGCTCGGCTTCCTCACCGCAATCAACATGATCGTATGAATGATACATGAGCAGCGGAAGGGAGACTCTCCACACCTTGTAAACTCTCCTCCAGTTCTTCTTGTTGTCCTTCAGCATTCTGGTCCACAGCATGTTCATGACCTCGGGGAACTGCTCGTACATGAACGTGGATCTGAGAGGTAGATCAAGAAATACGGATGGGATCAGTGGCAAATGCACAACTAGGGCTGGGCGATATTCCCAACAACAACAAAAAAAACATAAAATCGGTACAACTGTTTTTTTTGAACAACATAGCCTGTTCACTTCGTTTAGATGTTGCCTACCTGGATAAGACGACGCTTATTTCTCAGAATGAGAACGAATTGCAAATTCCTTAAATGCATATGTTTATGTTCATTGCATGTTTATAAAACACAGACTAAACAGTTAGCGCATGTTGATGATTATAGGTGGCACGTGGCAGAGCAACAATCATGTTCATTGATACTCCAGTCTTGGTAGGGTCTGCTCTGTTAAAAGTTGGGAGTTGAGACATAAAAAGGGGATTGTTACAAAAGGTTAAGATATTTTCCAGTACACTAAAATAATATCTCAATGTGTTTCGGTGCCCATACAACCGATTATATGTCTGACCGAACCGCAAACGCAAATAGCGAGTTGAAACTGCTAATTGTCAGAGAGGAAGAAGTGATCTTTCATGTCTTTGTTGTGAGTGGCAGGGGGAAGGTCTTGGTGTCTGTGCGAGTGGCAAGGTGCACAGTTGCACACAGTTGCACACAGCACAGAAGGAGCAAGGGATACAAAACCAAAAAAGACTCAAAATGGGAAAAAAATCATATATATATTGATATATTGATTCTTGCGATACAGGTCTTTGAAACATGGCGCTAAAACATACATATACATCCCCGGCCCTAGGCACAACTACCGGCCTAGTTTTTGTAAATGTGATAGGACAGTGTTGTGCAGTGGTTGTCCCTTACTTGGCGATCTCTCCCATGAGCTGTCCAGAGGGACCCCAGGAGTCATCGTTGGTGGCCTCTCGCACCTTGGACTCGATCTCAGAGTAGTTCATCACCACATTAGTGCTGCAAGAGACATGAAACATTAGGCTAATATAAGAATCACATCAATAAAAAAAACACACACTGAAAGACACTGGTGGATATATCATATACAGTTGAAGTCAGAAGTTGACATACACCTTAGCAAAATACATTTAAACTCAGTTTTTCACAATTCCTGACATTTAAATCCTAGTAAAAATTCCGTCTTAGGTCAGTTAGGATCACCACTTTATTTTAAGAATGTGAAATATCAGAATAATAGAAGAGAGAATGATTTATTTCAACACATTCCCAGTGGGTCAGAAGTTTACATACACTCAGTTAGTGTATTGATAGCATTGCCTTTAAATTGTTTAACTTGGGTCAAACTTTTCAGGTAGCCTTCCATGAGCTTCCCACAATAAGTTGGGTGAATTTTGGCCCATTCCTCCTGACAGAGCTGGTGTAACTGAGTCAGGTTTGTAGGCCTCCTTGCTCGCACACGCTTTTTCAGTTCTGCCCAAAATGTTTCTATAGGATTGAGGTCAGGGCTTTGTGATGGCCACTCCAATACCTTGAAATGGTTGTCCTTAAGCCATTTTGCCACAAATTTGGAAGCATGCTTGGGGTCATTGTCCATTTGGAAGACCCATTTGCGAACAAGTTTTAACTTCCTGACTGATGTCTAGAGATGTTGCTTCAATATAGCCACATCATTTTCCTCCATCATGATACCATCTATTTTGTGAAGTGCACCAGTCTCTTCTGCAGCAAAGCACCCCCACAACATGATGCTGACACCCCCGCTGCTTCACGGTTGGGATGGTCTTTGGCTTGCAAGCCTCCCCTTTTTCCTCCAAACATAACGATGGTCATTATGGCCAAATAGTTCTATTTTTGTTTCATCAGACCAGAGGACATTTCTCCAAAAAGTACGATCTTTGTCCTTATGTGCAGTTGCAAACCGTAGTCTGGCTTTTTTATGGCGGTTTTGGAGCAATGGCTTCTTCCTTGCTGAGCGGTCTTTCAGGTTATGTCGATATACGACTCGTTTTACTGTGGATATAGATACATTTGTAAGTGTTTCCTCCAGCATCTTCACAAGGTCCATTGCTGATGTTCTGGGATTGATTTGCACTTTTCGCACCAAAGTACGTTCATCTTTAGGAGACAGAACACGTCTCCTTCCTGAGCGGTATGATGGCTGCGTGGTCCCATGGTGTTTATACTTGCGTACTATTGTTTGTACGGATGAACGTGGTACCTTCTGGCATTTGGAAATTGCTCACAAGGATGAACCAGACTTGTGGAGGTCTACAATCTTTTTTCTGAGGTCTTGGCTGATTTCTTCAGATTTTCCCATGATGTCAAGCAAAGAGGCACTGCGTTTGATGGTAGGCCTTGAAATACATCCACAGGTACACCTCCAATTGACTCAAATGATGTCAATGCGCTTATCAGATGTTTCTAAAGCCATGACATCATTTTCTGGAATATTCCAAGCTGATTAAAGGCACAGTCAACTTAGTGTATGTAAACTTCTGACCCACTGGAATTGTGTTACAGTGAATTATAATTGAAATAATCTGCCTTTAAACAATTGTAGGAAAAATGACTTGTCATGCACTAAGTAGATGTCCTAACTGACTTGCCAAAACTATAGTTTGTTAACAAGAAGTTTGTGGAGTGGTTGAAAAACTAATTTTAATGACTCCATCATAAGTGTATGTAAACTCCCGACTTGAACTGTACATTGTGGAGCATGATCTATTTCATATTCTGCATGAATAATGTCTTGTACTTGGCATAACAGTACATGGCATAACAGCACATGGTGTGTTTTGAGTATTAGGGTGGTGGTGTTAGAATAGGTAGGGGTAAGGCTGCTCTTAACAGACTTCTGATTTAGCCTATCATGTCCAGCAAAGGCTTAACTCCTCTGTTCAGACTGGGCCTGTTCTGAGAGCAGCTTGGGAGGGCTCCAGATGTCCATAAAGATCAATGTGACTCAGTGTGGACCATATAGAACAAATCAGCCATTTCCTGTCAGGTCTCAATTCACTCCCATCACCATACCTGCCAAATCACAGAGCAGAGCAGTCAGAGTGCCAGGAAACAGCTGGGCTCGACACAACTTTCTACTCTGGACTGTCAGAAGGAGCGTCAGAGTGGGCCACTCCAGGGTATAAAGACGGCAATTAAATTGACTGATGAGGAAAAAGGGTTCTCAAGATCTATCCTGATTCGAAAAGCAGCTTGACCGGATTATTATGACAACTCAAATAGACACCCATAACCACTCAGCTTAATGAAATATGTACCAGCTGACAACAAAACTCATTCATGGACTCTACAAGGTGTCAAAAGCATTCCACAGGGATTGGACTGGCTCATGTTGACTCCAATGCTTTCCACAATTCTATCAAGTTGGCCAGATGTCCTTTGGGAGTTGGACCATTCTTGATACACAGGAAACTGTCGAGTGTGAAAAACCCAGCGGCGTTGCAGTTCTTGATGCACTCAAAACCGGTGCACCTGGCACCATACCCCTTTCAAAGGCACATTAATATTTTGTCTTGCCTATTCACCCTCTGAATGACACACAAACGCAATCTGCGTCTCAATTGTCTCGTCTCTCCTCAAAAATCCTCCTTTAACATGTCTCCTCCCTTTCACCTACAATATTCGAAGTGGATTTAACAAGTGAGATCAATAAAGGATCATAGCTTTCACCTGGTCAGCCTGTCATGGAAAGAGCAGGTGTTCCTAGTGTTTTGTACACCCAGTGTACGATGACATTCCATCAGCTGATGGAAGATCCGTCAGAGTGATAAAATGTGATGCAATGTTATTTTAGTGACTGAGATCACACCTAGGGACCAGCCGTTCTAACCCCCTGCCACAGTTCAGCCGGGACAGATGCGAGGGAGTGAGTAGGGGCCCCACCTGACGCAGCTAATGGAAGGTGAGGGTGAAGGGACACAGCACTGCGATGCTCTACATCTTTAAAAAAACGAGGTAAACATGGTAACGTCGGCTTGCAATGGAGGGACAACACGTTAGCTGAAACAACAAGGCAGGTCAACTATTCAATAATGAAAGAATTCACTCGTGGCATTACCTAATTGTATATAGCCAAGGGACATTCCCACGTGAAAACTGCAGGATTAAATGGGTATTGTACGCCTAGGCCTATATTTTGTCTATTGCCGTCAGCACCATTTCAACAGGTCAAATTCCAGGTGTATGTAAATGTGATTCCTGTAGGGACTGTTCAGCCATAGTAAGAAGGGACCAAACATGACTGTGTGGATGATTAGGCTAACCCAGGGGTTCCAAAAAAGTTTGGCCCGCAACCCCCTTTTGATATCAATTGTCAATGATAACTCCCCCCCCCCCCAATTGGGGCTATGACAGTCTTATAAATGAGTCTGACATTACTTCAATCTGAAGGAAGCATGGTTTGAAGTGACTGAAATGCATCAGAAAGGTATTGAGAAGTATAGAAGTATAGAACGTTAGGCAATAATAACAACAATAGCAATAATAACCCCTAACCCCCCCCTTCCCGTTACTGACGTAACCTCGGTTCTATGAACCAAGCACAATTTTATTTATTTTATTTCAGTTTTTCACGACCCCATTTTCAAATCAGGCAACCCAACATGGGGTCCTCGACCCCTAGTTTGGGACACGCTGCGCTAACCCTTCCTTGGTCATCCCTGACCAGGCAGATGTGTGAAGAGGACCGAGGAGGAGTCAAGACTCTGGAGAATCTCAATAGCATACTGCTCGCATCCTCTCGACTTGTCTCCTACTCAAAACCCATTGGAGGAGAAGGTCAGATGGGAGGGACCTCTGGCTTTCTCATCCAAGGGTTTTTGAGGGGGCAAGGAGTATGCAATTGAGATTCTCCCCATGGCCCAACAGACTCTTCCTTCCCCTGAGGCTTCCAGCACGTTTACTAATCATCCCTACTGTCATTTAGACAGAAAACAAACACTTCCTTCACTCCCACTCTCAATAAATTCCAAAGACACACCTGCACAGGGAGGGAGCAGGTTGAGTGGAGAGCCAGGTATGCAGCACCGGAAGCCATTACCACAGATTGGGACATGGATGATGGAAGAGTTAGAGGAACAGCAACTTGGTCAGGTCTGAGAGATTGCCGTTTGAACACCTGTTCTCAAAGGGCAGGAAATGCAGCTCCTTCGACTACTTTGTCCCCAGTAGATGGATGCATAGACTAACTAAGCCTACATGTGCACTGTGCAAAACCCTATGCATAAGCTAAGCCGACATGTTTCTTTCTGCAACTCGCAGCAGAAGGAAATCTGTGATTAAACCAGCTTTTGGAACGGATCCCTGGATTTGGCAAAGGACTTGGGATGGATCAATTTATTCTGGTTTAGAATAATCTAATTACATCCAAGAGGGTTTCTTAAATCCAGAAACGCAGGTTCACAGATTAGTTCAGTTTCACGACACATGCCAAGCTCTTCCACATGTTGCTGATGGCAAAACAAAAAAAAGATCACATTTTATGGCTCTAGAGCCCTATCGATAGGAAGGGAGATTGACTTAATTCCTGACCCTAATATCAGCCTAGCGAAGAGATCGGACAATACACAACACTACATGGAAAAGCATATTTACAATTCTCCTCCCTATTGAACCTATTTCACACTCAGTCTATTTGCCTACATTTGTTTGCACACAGTAACCTACCGGGGGTCTAGAGTAGTGGAGGTGGCCCTAAAGGAGCCTGCATGAGTTTTGCATATATTATGAAAACATTTTGTGAAGTTTTTGTTTGTTTTGGACTTCGGTGAGTTTTTTGGGGGCTGTTCGGACACACAATATAATTTCTGGAGGCAAGCCAAAGTCTAAACCGCTTCGTCAGTGATTGGTCAACAGTAGGGATTCTTCAATAAAGTCTGTAGTCATTCAACAAAAGATTACCCATTTTCATGCACATTTTTTAATTGAAAAATACTGTACCAAACATCTTAGTTAGATTTAAAATTGCGGGACTAAGATCTCTTTGGCAAAAACATCAAAAGTAATGACAGATTTCTTAAATTATCATAGATTAATTCGGACTTTTGAGGAAGTGAATACTGGTTACGGTGTCTCAAAATGGACAATCAGTACTATTGAAGCTTTTTATTTTATATTTAAGCGAAGGTCTTTGAAGGGAGTATGTGAGCACACTCCTTCGGTTCGGCTAGCTGACGCCTTAAGTGACCACAGGTCTGATTAGGCTAGTCAAAAGCTGGCTGCTGGCTGGGTTTAGCCAGGGCTTTGCCAGACGGGTGCTCAGATCCTTAGGAGGTCAAGGGTAAAGTGCTCAGTGACAGATGGGAGGACAATGGAATAGAGCTGGGGAAAGAATGACGAGAGTGATGAACGAGCCAATTATATCAAGTCTGCAAGTAAGCATTTCATTGCACTCAAAAGTATATCATATGTATGACGAATAAACAAACTTGAAGTCTGAGATAACGGACAACTGATCACCCATAGGCTACACAGAGACTCTAGATCAGGGATGTCCAACTTTGACGGGGTGGGGGCCACAAAAAATCTGAACTCATCATGTGGAGCCGCAGTGGCTCGCGGGTCTTTGTACCGACATCCATATCCACACATGCTGTTAGAGCTGCCCCTAGCCTTTTGGGGGTTCTAAGTGCATTTTTGTTGCAGAACATTTTAGCTTTCGAGTTCAATTTGAGTACAATTCTACACTTTGCCATGGGCATAGAGAAAATGTTGCAGTTTTAAAGCAAGTTTGCTGGAATTCTACATATTTTGCCATAAGGTAGAGATAAATGTTTGCAGTTTTTAATATATCCGAGTGAAAAATCAATAGGGGCTTCTGGTCAGAATTCGACCATGATTACTACAAGTTTATACGGCTGGCTAGACTACTGTAACTTACCAAATCTAAAACAATTTGTGTGTCAGTGACTGACAACTGCTGATGCACAAGCAAATTTTGAAAATTCTCCTTGTGTATTCTACTATTCTAACTCTCAACAGCAAGTTGAGACCCTGATGAAGTTCATTTATTTATCTTTTCTTTTTTTGGGGGGGGGGGGGGTTGATTCACAGGCCTACAAAAAAGGCGACTCTGCTCTAGCATCAACAAATGACCACAGCTCAAACCGGTTTGTTCCAAAAAGAACATTGGGTAGACCTGGACATTCAATGAAACAGGAATACACTTCTTTAGGTGTATGAAGCATGTGTGTTTCATGGCGGATGGATTAACAAACGCAGAGAGAATTTATACAGTCGGTGTCCGTGCAGCAGCATGAGTGACAGAGAGCGAGAGAGCTTCTCCACAGCAAAGCTGCTCCAAGATGCGGGAAATCCTAGTCCAATAAATAATGAATGACAGCGGTTTTATAAAAGCAGATGGCCTGAACGGCAAGCGTACCGGCGATGTGCTTACATTTCAAACAGCCTAGAAAACACACACACACACACACACCCGCTGTGTGAAAAATATTCAGCTGAAGATGAGACAAAAGAAGGTGAGCAGTGGCTCTGCCTGAAAGGGAGAAACTAAACAGACAGAGCCCAGGCTTCCCTTCCAACCCTCTGCATCCTGGGCCTCTTTGTTCAGTAGGCCCGTCGTTGCCGAGTCTGTTCTGCTCAGGATGTGCCTGCTTATTTACACATGCAGTGGAGAACACAGCCTAGCGGGCCCCTGCTGAAAAGCCAAAGCCCTGCACATGAAACAACCTCTAGTTGCTCCAGTCCTCACTCTCCTCTCTTCCTCCTCCTACACTAGAAAATAAACATCACCTGCTGCTTCTGAGGAACAGTGGTTCTAGAGGTCAGTTTTCAAATGGAGATAGTGGTGATAGTAATGAAGGGGACACAGGGGACAACAGCAGAGAGGGAGGGAGGTTGCGAGCGCTCCGCTCACTGACGCTCATTAGAAGCAAGAGGCACTGGACGGACAAGGACATTTGCCAGGGAGAAAAGTCCCTGGGGGATGCAGCCTGCAGCTCGGTTGATTTGGAGTAGGTCTATTCCTGAATCTACTCACACAGAAGTGGCGCTGATCACACTGCAGTGTGCTGGGAGGATTTGGAACACTGTACTGCTGGGAGTCATGCCTAGGAAGATAATTTACTGATCAAAATGTATTTGCAGGTTGGCTGATGGACTGAAGTTCTGTTCATTACTGTAACCTAAAAGCATCATTTGCATTTCCTAGAAGTGTGGCTCAGTCATGACATGGTTCAGCCTAGACAGTGTGGCCAGCTAAGGGCAAGCTGAATAACTTCTGCAACCATATTGCCTCAAAAAGCGATGGAAGAAAAAAGTGGACGGATCATTTCTTCATGTTTGTCTTCGCAGGTTTGCGAGTTCTCAGATCTTATCTGAGCGAGAGTTGTCAAAACTCCCCTCCTCTCTGTCTTCAGGAGCAGGTGTCCTCTGCTCCCTTCAACAGATCACATCTCTCCACATAATAGTTCAATGTTTGACATTTTTCATTCTCCACAGAGTGACGCCTTTGAGATCTCCCACACAAAGCCATCAGTCCAGCAATGATATTGATCTTACTGCATTAGATGGGACTTTCTGTCCATTAACTGGCGGAGAAAGTCAAAATAATTAAAACACAGCCAGGACATGAAGAAGCCGTCATAGGGGATATTGTTAGTCAATACAATGCAATGATATCATCAATATCATACTGAACACAGGACTTATGCCTATACAAAGACAGATGGAGTGGGCCTTGAAGCAAAGTCATCATTGAAATAATAAATGACTTCTCTCGTGCAATAACAGATACCTTTGCATTATAACCTACAAGGAAAAACCCCAAACAAGAAATACTAGAGGATCACTCTCAAAGTTCCTCCCATCAATGTCTCATCTTGAGTCTCAGACAGATATAATTGATCCATTGATCAGCCACAGAGATCTCAGAATGACCTATAAGTATAGGCTATATGGCCCAATGACCCATCGACTAACCTAAATGCATATTCTGAAAGACATCTGTGATAAATGTCAGTCCTCACCAGAAATACCATTCAACTGGCCAAACACACTGAAGCGACGTACTGGGATCCCATTCCAAACAGATGTATGAGAATAAAAAAGACGCACCGACAAAGTGTGGTGGTGGATAGTCTGTTCTCAAACAGCTTAGCATCTGCAGGGATCTCTCTGGGACCAGGGTAGCAGGAGAAGGCCCTCTCCCTCTAGGCCTCCTGTTTCAAGCCCTATTCAGCTGAAATCAGATGATGGCATCTCAGGCAGCATCCATTACTGTCACCTGACTGCAAGCTCTGTCCATAAAACAGGCACTCGACTGGAGCCTCTGAATGCTATAGAACAAATTACCGTTATGTAACAATAGCAAGCACATTTTTTTCCTGGTTGGAGAAAGTTATGTTTATGGTTCTCTGCATGGTTGTGTTCAGTATTTACAAAATCAGTAATTGCATAATGTATACTTAACAAAAATATAAAAACTCAACATGCAACAATTTCAAAGATTTTACTTAATTACAGTTCATGTAAGAAAATCAGTCAATTGAAATACATTCATTAGACCCTAATCTATGGATTTCACATGACTGAGCAAGGGTCCAGCCACGGTTGGCAAAATGGCTTAAGGACAACAAAGTCAGGGTATTGGAGTGGCCATAACAAAGCCCTGACCTCAATCCTATAGACAATTTGTGGGAAGAACTGAAAAAGAGTGTGCGAGCAAGGAGTCCTACAAAACTGACTCAGTTACACCAGCTCTGTCAGGAGGAATGGGCCAAAATTCACCCAACTTATTGTGGGAAGCTTGTGGAAGGCTACCCGACCCATTTGACCCAAGTTAAACAATTTAAAGGCAATGCTACCAAATACTAATTGAGTGTATGTGAACTTCTGACCCACTGGGAATGTGATGAAAGAAATAAAAGCTGAAAAAAATATTCTCTCTCCTATTATTCTGACATTTCACATTCTTAAAATAAAGTGTTGATCCTAACTGACCTAAGACAGGGAATTTTCACGAGGATTAAATGTCAGGAATTGTGAAAAACTGAGTTTAAATGTTTGGTGTGTGTAAGGTGTTTATGAACTTCTGACTTCAACTGTATATGAAATACAAATGGTATAGGGAGAAATAGTCGACGCATCATAATTCCTATAATAACTACAACTTCTGAACTGGAAATATTGAAGAACTGGGAATATTGAACCACCAGATTTCATATATGTTCTCATGTTCTGAGCAAGGAATTTAAACGCTTTTTTACATGGCACATATTGCACTTTTCCTTTCTTCTTCAAAACTGTGTTTTTGCATTATTTAAACCAAATTGAACATGTTTCATTATTTATTTGAGACTACCGTAAATAGATTTTATTTATGTATTATATTAAGTTAAAATAAAAGGGTTAATTGTTCATTCAAAACTGCACATTTTAGAGTGGCCTTTTATTGTCCCCAGCACAAGGTGCGCCTGTGTAACGATAGGCCAACCCTGTCAGGTGGATGGATTATCTCGACAAAGGACAAAATGCTCACTAACAGGATATAAAGAAATGTGTGCACAAATTTTGAGCGAAGTAAGCTTTTTTGTGCACAGGGAAAATTTGGGGGATCTTTTATTGAGCTCATGAAATATGTGACTAGCACTTTAAATGTTAAGTTTAGTTTTTTTTTTTTTCGTGTAGTTGACAGTACTGTAATGAACCGGCAAAATAGACTTTCCAATAACATGAACCATTGTCAATGTCACTGGGATATTTCATTATGTAATCGCCAAATTATCCAGCAGACGGCCATAGTGAGCCAGTATGTTAGGTTAGTGTGCCACGTCCAACACTGTTGGTTCGCAATAAACAATGAGCAATGATAACCCGTGCCTGTTCACTTATTCATAGATGATATACACTGAGTGTACAAAACATTAGGAACACCTTCCTAATATTGAATCGCACACCCCCTTTTGCCCTCAGAACAGTCTCAATTCTTCGGGGCCTGGACTATACGTTTTTGAAAACTTTCCACAGGGATGCTGACCTATATTGACTCCAATTGTGTCAAGTTGGCTGGATGTCCTTTGAAAGGTGGACCATTCTTGATACTAGAGGTCGACCGATTAACCGGTAATCGACATTTTTGGATGCTGATTATGGCCGATTACATTGCACTCCACAAGAGACTGCATGGCAGGTTGTGGAGAATGCATGACTGGCTGACCACCTGTTACGCGAGTGCAGCAAGGAGCCAAGGTAGTTGCTCGATAGCATTACAATTATCTTAGCATTAAAATTATCTTGTAAAAAACAATCTTAACATAATCATTAGTTAACTACACATGGTTGATGAAATTACTAGCTTAACTAGCTTGTCCTGCATTGCAAATAATTAATGTGGTGCTTGTTAATTTATCATCGAATCACAGCCTACCTCCCCAAAGCACTGTCGTTGCACCAATGCACCTAACCATAAACATCAATGCCTTTCTTAAAATCAATACACAATTATATATTAAACATGCATATTTAGTTAAAAGAAATTCATGTTAGCAGGCAATATTAACTAGGGAAATTCTCTTGCGTTCTGTGCAAGCAGAGTCAGAGTATATGCAGCAGTTTGGGCCTCAGACAACAACATTGATGTATACGCTGATTCGGTGAGCGAGTTTATTAGCAAGTGCATCGGTGATGTTGTACCCATGGTGACCATTAAAACCATCCCCAACCAGAAACCGTGGATTGATGGCAGCATTTGCACAAAACTGAAAGCACAAACCACTGCTTTTAATCATGGCAAGGCGACCTGAAACATGACTGAATACAAAGAGTGTTGCTATTCCCTCCGCAAGGCAATCAAACAGGCTAAGCGTCAGTATAGAGTAGAGGTCGACCGATTAAATCGGAATGGCCAATTAAATCGGGGCCGATTTCATGTTTTCATAACAATCGGAATTTTTGGCCGCCGATTTTATATATATATATACACAATTCAGAATGATTTGATAGCTTCCATCGCATCATCCATTAAAATTTAGATTAAAGAGAGGTTGACGCAGCACATTTTTTTGAGTGCGCTCAAGTAGGCTTTCCACTTTCCTCCGGTATTTATTTAGACAAGCAAGAACTCTACACCTAAACATTAGAAATATGACATGGGGTACGTGTGCCGTTTTTATATATATATGCTCAAAAAAATAAAGGGAACACTTAAACAACACAATGTAACTCCAAGTCAATCACACTTATGTGAAATCAAACTGTCCACTTAGGAAGCAACACTGATTGACAATAAATTTCACATGCTGTTGTGCAAATGGAATAGACAACAGGTGGAAATTATAGGGAATTAGCAAGACACCCCCAATAAAGGAGTGGTTCTGCAGGTGGTGACCACAGACCACTTCTCAGTTCCTATGCTTCCTGGCTGATGTTTTGGTCACTTTTGAATGCTGGAGGTGCTTTCACTCTAGTGGTAGCATGAGACAGAGTCTACAACCCACACAAGTGGCTCAGGTAGTGCAGCTCATCCAGGATGGCACATCAATGCGAGCTGTGGCAAAAAGGTTTGCTGTGTCTGTCAGCGTAGTGTCCAGAGCATGGAGGCGCTACCAGGAGACAGGCCAGTACATCAGGAGACGTGGAGGAGGCCGTAGGAGGGCAACAACCTAGCAGCAGGACCGCTACCTCCGCCTTTGTGCAAGAAGGAGGAGGAGGAGCACTGCCAGAGCCCTGCAAAATGACCTCCAGCAGGCCACAAATGTGCATGTGTCTGCTCAAACAGTCAGAAACAGACTCCCTGAGGGTGGTATGAGGGCCCGACGTCCACAGGTGGGGGTTGTGCTTACAGCCCAACACCGTGCAGGACGTTTGGCATTTGCCAGAGAACACCAAGATTGGCAAATTCGCCACTGGCGCCCTGTGCTCTTCACAGATGAAAGCAGGTTCACACTGAGCACATGTGACAGACGTGACAGTCTGGAGACGCCGTGGAGAACGTTCTGCTGCCTGCAACATCCTCCAGCATGACCGGTTTGGCGGTGGGTCAGTCATGGTGTGGGGTGGCATTTCTTTGGGGGGCTACACAGCCCTCCATGGGCTCGCCAGAGGTAGCCTGACTGCCATTAGGTACCGGGATGAGATCCTCAGACCCCTTGTGAGACCATATGCTGGTGCGGTTGGCCCTGGGTTCCTCCTAATGCAAGACAATGCTAGACCTCATGTGGCTGGAGTGTGTCAGCAGTTCCTGCAAGAGGAAGGCATTGATGCTATGGACTGGCCCGCCCGTTCCCCAGACCTGAATCCAATTGAGCACATCTGAGACATCATGTCTCGCTCCATCCAACAACGCCACGTTGCACCACAGACTGTCCAGGAGTTGACGGATACTTTAGTCCAGGTCTGGGAGGAGATCCCTCAGGAGACCATCCGCCACCTCATCAGGAGCATGCCCAGGTGTTGTAGGGTGGTCATACAGGCACGTGGAGGCCACACACACTACTGAGCCTCATTTTGACTTGTTTTAAGGGCATTACACCAAAGTTGGATCAGCCTGTAGTCTGGTTTTCCACTTTAATTTTGAGTGTGACTCCAAATCCAGACCTCCATGAGTTGATAAATTTGATTTCCATTGATAATTTGTGTGTGATTTTGTTGTCAGCACATTCAACTATGTAAAGAAAAAAGTATTTAATAAGAATAGTTCATTCATTCAGATCTAGGATGTGTTATTTTAGTGTTTCCTTAATTTTTTTGAGCAGTGTATATATATATATATATATATATATATATATATATATGAAAATAAATAAAAATGTTGTCCGATTAATAGGTATCGGCTTTTTTTGGTCTTCCAATAATCGATATCGGCGTCGAAAAATCATAATTGGTTGACCTCTACCTGATACATATGGGAAACTGTTGAGAGTGAAAAACCCAGCAGCGTTGCAGTTCTACACAAACCGGTGCGCCTGGCACCTACTACCATACCCTTTTCAAAGGTACTTTTTGCACAGGGTACTTTTTTCTTGCCCATTCACCATCTGAATGGCACACATACACAATCCATGTCTTAATTGTCTCAAGGCTTAAAAAGCATTCTATAACCCATCTCCTCCCCTTCATTTACACTGATTAAAGTGGATTTAACAAGTGACATCAATAAGGGATCATAGCATTTACTTGGATTCACATTGTCAGTCTATGTCATGGAAAGAGCATGTTTTGTACACTCAGTGTAGAATGATATCAGATCACAGCCAAGTAAAAATATCATCCTTTAAAAGAGAGTTTGATATTTTCTGTGTATAACATTAGCTACTAGCAAGCAAGCAGGCAACTTGTTCAAACCTGGTAGCTGGCTAGCAGTTGAAAACAACTCTCAAATTGCAGTGATTACGTGTCGACATGTAGGCTATGGTTTATGCCAGAACAGAGAAGTAGCTAGCTAGCTAGTACAATTTATTACCCCATAGCCACAGCTGAGCAACTCGCAACTCTTTGGTGAAGAAAGTTTCTGATGAACTTCCTTCATCCTTGAGTTGGGTCAGCTAGCTTATGGCAGTCTATGGAGCAATCATCGGAATCAGTTAAAGAAATGTGTGCTACCAAGCCAGCATATTCATTGAAAACACAGGTTGTCTTTGCTTGCTAACGTCATAGGACTGCTGCATTCACCCAATGCGTGCTGGCAAGATATCTCTGCCTCAGCAATAGCATTAGCTATCTTGTTAGCTAGTTCGTTAACTCCACCCACTGGCAGGCAGCTTGTGGCCATTTGGTGTTCAAACAATATGTAAAATAATGAAACAATAAAATAGAACTCAGCTAGCCGGGAGGGGGGGGCTACAGATGGGCTAGCTAATGTTAGCTACAGATGGGCTAGCTACAGATGCCCAGTGCCGGGTAAAGATTGGATAAGTTAAAAGAAAGTGAGATAATTGTCACTATTTTCATAGATGGAACATGTTAGCTAGCTATCTATCCAACACTGCAATTAGGAGCTAGCTTGCTGGCTATACATTTAGAACACATTTAAAAAAAAAAATCAGGGCTCTGGCTAGCCTTTAGCAGGACAGCTGAAATGTATGTAGCTAGCTAGCATTTCCTCCAGTAAATGTTACATTTTAGTCATTTAGCAGACGCTCCTGTCCAGAGCGACTTATAGGAGCAATTATGGTTCAGTGCCTTGCTCAAGGGCACACAGATATTTCACCTAGCCGCCTTTCGGTTACTGGCCCAATGCTTTAAACCCATTGAAGTCTATAGGGAATCATTTTCCGGTAAATTGATGTTTACAGTCCTACATAAAACCATGGAGTTCCTTTCAAAATGAGGAGACAAGAAGCAAGAAAGGACCCTTTTCAAATCCTGGCTCGTTTGTCTGTTTGCACAATGAAAGAAACAGACTTCCTTTACAAACCTTCTGTTTGGAATCAAGGATGAGTGCATCTCAGTCAGACAATGGAGGCAGTATCTTGCCTACCTACATGGAGTCTAGCCTGGCTTTGCACCTTACAAACCTCCATCTCAACAAGCACGTAATTGAAGATCAGAGGTCACAGTGACATCAGAGCACCATTCATTGGGGGAGGTGGGCGAAGTTTTGCATCAGAATAAGTCATTCATATCCTTCACCTCTTTCTATTGCTCGTCAGCATTCTCATTTCATGCATTCTTTATGACTCAAGTGTATGCATGATTTGAAACTACTCTGCATGCAAATAAACTTTTTGATTCAAATCAAAACACAGCAGATTATAAATAGGCTATTTTCAATAGGTCCTGAACGGCTAGACCAGCGATGGTATTTACGAGTCCCTCCCTATATTAAGACTAACTTAAAAGCATGAGAAAGGTAATCCTGCAGAAAGTGGTTGCATGCAGGGTTGATACAAGAACTGCCATGATTCATGACTTTATGCTGGCATAGGGAGAAGTGGTAGAAACACACCACTTGGTTTCAAAACTGTATTAGTCAAATGACCACAGTGACTGCACATTTCAACCCAGAGGTCAAATACGCTCTTTCCTATGAGAAGTAGGCTATGCCTCAGGACAAAATGTCTTTCTATTTTATACTTTGTGGTTACTTAGCTACACTTACAAAATCTTGCACAACCTTGAAGCACTAAGCTGCAGGCTGGCAATGCAAGATATTTGTGCCACAGAGGCTTTTCTCATGATCATAGCTAGCTGTGTTGACATAAACGGTTGCACTAAGCAATTTGAACTTCTCCAATAATGACGCATGAATGATTAAATAAGTGTTGCCAGGGTATACATACCTTCAAACCCCTCTGGCGATTAATTGAAATAATGTCTGGTAAGCACCATACAGTACAAATGTCCATAGCCAACACATATGAGATCATGAGCAACACACTAATTTTGATTTCTGTTCTCCGAGCATCAGGATATTATGCTGGCGGGCATTTCAAAATAAGAGTGCCCCTGCAAAGACAAGTTTAACATTGGGATTATCAATTTTCTTAGCACTAGTGCAGTACAACTGTTTTTCACAGCATTGCAACTAGGCTTGGGCGGTATACCGTATACCGGGGTACTTGGAAAAAGCCAGGGGATAGTTTTTCAATAACGTCAAAACTATTTATTTGAAGTTTTTCAATAAATGTGAATATTTGTAGCCAATTTAAGTTAAATACCTGCAGTCAAATTGTGCAATACTTTAGGAGATAAAAGCAGATTGCGTTCTTCATTTCACCTGTCACAATATGAAGCTTAGTTCCCCAGAAAAGTTGAGCGAGTTACATGGTTGTTTGTAAATAGCACAACAGGAGAAAGCGGGAGCTGGTGATTCCAGCTTTGTATTTGGTTTAACTTGCTAGGTATCTATGTAAGTGGCTGAATTAATAAGGAGACCGGACATCATATAGTTTTAGCTTTCTGTCGTGTTTGAGAAGTCAAACCGTTTTGGATGAGTTCTTGATTTCCGTGCATTTATTTTTTCTCCTCTCCATTCTTGCCCGTCTGCTCCTCCCTGTCTTGGCAATTCGTTTTTTTTTCGTTTGCGTTCGTTAGCATATTTAGCTAGCAGCCTCTATTGAAATGTGCTAATACTTTGTGCAAATTCTATCTGATAAGACACCCAATGAGCTTTTTTGTTGTTGCATTTTTAGCACCCCATGTGTACTAAGACGGTAATACTGTAAATCCCCTGATGAGGACAGTATGCCAATATGAAATCTGTATACCCCCCAAACCAAATTGCAACAACCTAAAAAACATTTAAAGATAATTTGATGCATTTTATTTTGAACATTGTATTATTTATAGTAGCATTTCCTTTGAAAGTTTACACAGATACTGGTATGTTGAAAGCTAGCTTCATGTGTAGGTTATATTTAAAGAAATAATAAAATAAAAAATAGTTATGTTATTGGAATTATTCAATAGTCTGCTAAATTTAAATGGTCTCTTGTTTTTATTTAACTTGTGATGGGCAACAGGTTTAATACAGAGTGCTGACGACTCCTTACTCCACCCACACTATTCACTGCGATAGAATACATTGTATGGGGGATACTTACTGGTTGTAGAGAAGTTGTCGGGTGGAAAATACTCAATAAGGTCTTTGCTAACCAAATATGGTTAGATTGGAGGGGGACTGCCGTACATATCCAGCAGCACTTCGTTCTCCACTCTATAGCTCCCAATGCAATACACTGTACATGGGACACAGTGCCTTGAAGAAATATTTGTTCTGAGTGATTAACTGAAAATTATATTATTTTTTGTTTTTTTAAACAACTAATTGACCAACGTCGGTTCAATTATTTGAATTCCATTTAGTCCGTTTTTTTCTGTGAGATCGATGCTCAGTTTCTGTTGAGATCAAGCCCGAATTGTGCGATGTAGTAGGGAGTTGTAGTTTCCAACAGGCCAATATTCTACAGTTTAGCACAGAAAATGTGGAAATTAACTACAATGATCATAATCCATTGAGCGCCCGCTTACTTGTCCGGTCTCAGTCTGTGTGGAGCAGACGCAGAGACCTTGTTGACGGAACCGAAGAGAGAACTCGCAAGAGGGATTGAAAGCAGTTGCATTGCGGGGTCTCTACCTGAAAACACACGATCTAAGTGAATTATAGTTGGTATTCAGCAGTCATAAAAGTATGCCTTATTTACTTAGAAAAATGACAAAATAGTGATTTGTAATCAAAACATAATCAAAACCAAAATCAATGTATTTTTATAATCAAACCGAAAACTAGCGAACCTCAAAAAGCACTAATCGCTCAGCACTACTAGCAAGTTAGTTATTCCTAGGTAGTTTACAAGGTTAGTTAACTGTGTCTTGCTACTTATTGTCCCTCATCCCGCATAGCCTCTACAGCCAAATATCACTTCAGAAACAGCATTACAAATATTAATATGGTCAGCATTGTAGACCATTTCTCCCATCTTGCTGCAGCTAATCTCCAAATAACAGAGAAATGCTGTGAAAACCAGCATGCATTCAAAAATGTTTCGTCACCAGCGCTTCTTTTGTTGACTTTTTTTGTCCTCGTGCACTGTAGCCCCTATGACACTAATCTGGTGAGCACCTTTGAAACTCTGCCCAAGCAGGGCATTTGATTGGTTTGACGTGTTGCGAGGCGTCAGTGATTTCACCAGGTTCCGACCAGTCTTCAGCTGATTTCTGCCATGGAACGTTCCCAGGCCTCCTGTTTAAGGGAAACCTGGTTTGCAACGAAGCTAGGTCTCTACTAACCAAATATTTGTAATTTTGGAGGGGGACTTGTGTGTCGTACATATCCAGAAACACAGCTTTAAATGAACTGATACTATCCATGGTCCTGAAATCAACACACACAAAATAAAAAAATAGCATGAAAGTCAACCCTTTTTTATTTTTTATCAAAACGAGAATCTAATGTATATTGAACAAAACTATAAATGCAACAATTTCAAAGATTTCACTGAGTTACAGTTCATATAAAGAAATCAGTCAATTGAAAGAAATTCATTAGGTCCTAATCTAGGGAATTCACATTACTGGGCAGGGGTTCAACCATGGGTGTGCCTGGCTCCCCAGTGGGTGGGCCTATGGGGAGCCAGGTCCAGCCAATCAGATTGAGTTTTCCCCACACAAAAGAGCTTTATTACAGACAGAAATACTCCTCAGCACCCCCCAAAACCTGTTTTGCATCTCCAACTACTATTCAACACAGGTAGAAAAGTTATTTCTACAAGCCAATATGTATCCCATGTACAGCCTATTACAGTGTATTGCATTCAGGGCTATGGAAGGGGCAGAGTGAAAAGCCACTAACAGACCATGTAACACAAAAATTAACCATATTTGGTTTGTGGAGACCCTACTGAGTATTTCATGCCCCACTTTTGCTAAAACAGGTAGAATAGTTAGTTCTCTCTACAGTCCAATAATCTCAACATAACTTTTTCATTATTGGTCTGAAAAAATGTTTTTAAAACCATACTTTATTTGTTTTCATAAATTACTTCTTGTTGGCACAATAAAAGTGACCATTGATTCAAATTCAATACCTTTTGAAACGCTGGCTTTTATTTAAGGTTTCCTCATTACCATATAAACGTGACATCGTTTGTGCTGCTGGTAGAATACTAGTTTAATTTAGCTAATTTTAACTAGCTATGAAGAAAATGCCCCCCAGTGAGTCGTTAGCTAAGAGATTATGTTGGTGCGGTGTTGCATTCCTCGTGGTTCAGGTGTACTCTCAGTCACTGTCATTCAAAGTGTTTGATGAGAGGCATGAGGAGCCTGTTTACCCTAGTCGGCATACAGTTTTATGTCTCTACTGCAAAGTCCTCCTGAAGCTAACCGGCAGCTGGCTACAGTACAGTAGGTTAGTGCACAGACAAATACATGTTAGCTGCTGCTGGCTTAGATAGTTAACTAACTAGCCAGTAATTGTGGTCGTATAAAAACGTTTTAACGATAAAACAATAGAATGATCATGAAGTTCAACTTCCATAGTGGGTAATGTTATGGACACAATGAAACGAAAATGTATTGACAGTCATTGTGGCTAGCTTAGCTATTCTAGCTAATTAGCTCATGTTCCGCTAAATTTGCCCGTTTTGTAAGATTTCTAACTAGCTAATGTTAGGTGGCAGTGAACGAGGGCCTTGCATTATAATTTAGTAATTGAGTAAGAAATCATCTTGTTATGTAAAACAAATATTGCTAGCAGGAAATGGATGATAGTGGACATCAAAGGGACCGATTCAGACACGGAAAGAGACTAACTAACGGGTTAGCATTAACCATACATCATCCCCTAACGTTACTTTCCTGAGTTAGCAGCCTGAAAGAGGGGGATGGGGATGTTACTTTGCATGTATGTTTAGAATGGACATTAGCAAAGAGATCAGAGGAGAATACATGATTTATTGGCTTTTCATGTTGTGCACAAGGCTGAAACAGTAACGTTACCCATAATGAGCCATCAGCTGAGAAAAAAGCGTGACGTCACGAAATCAGTGATTCCCTTGTCCTTAACATAAACGGGCCTTGCAACAAAATGTCAACACGATAACTGCAAGAATACTCACGCTTTATCCACCAGTTCTCGGACTTTCCACATATTTAGCATATAGACTCTCGACTAAGGGCTCGCCGCCTCAATAATGCGTCGTCCAGTCTGTTTACAACCACAGATGGACTTGGATTTGTGTCACCGACAACAGAATTCCGAGCCCTTCAGCTAGCCAGCTCCGTTAGCGGCAAACGGGCCGCGCAAGTTACTACTGTCGGGAGCGCGGCGAGCTTGTTCTTCTTCTGTGATATAATGGCGGTCCGCAAACAAACGTTTAAGGTGCATGCCGCCACCTCCTGTATTGGAGTGTATGGTCAATCACGTTTTACAACATTTCTAAATCCTCCTAACTAACTCAGTACTTCTGAGAAAATAAAAAGAGCAATACTAACTTCAAACAGAAGTTTAAAGCTATTTTGGCTAACTGGTCAACGATTTCATTCCCTTCCACACCCGAATGTGCTGGGACCCAGCAGAATCTCACTACTACACCCAGTCTCTGAAATCTCTATAATAACATTAATACCTCCAATAGTAAGTCACTGCTATTAGATTTACCAGATGAAAAGCTATTCAATGCAGACAGAGAATCTGAGCATACTATAATTCTAACAGGTTGTACGTCCTACACCCACTGGAGGGCAACTACTATCCCCAACAGTTCAACTGAGTATACTGAGTATAGCTGTTGTATAGCTGTTATACTGAGTATGGCTGTTAGTCTTCTACACATCTGTACATCAAATTCAGGAATAGAAAAGCCTGCTCCTGTGCACCCACTATCTGCATCCTTGGGTCCATCTGTGAAAAGCGGTAAAAAAGCATAAAAAACTTCTACCAATATAATTGTCAACCAGTTTCCCTATATCACTGACTTCTGACCAATCTTTCATTTTCTCTGCCAAGGTTAGATAAACAACAGGATCTGGGAGTAACCATGGAGGAACATCCCCTATCACCACAGAAGGGCCAACCTCCAACTCCCTCAAACCACTCTCATCAGCAAGCTTTCCTACTGTCCAACCAAAACCACTATATTAACAGTAAATTCCCAACAGTCGTCTAGAACAGTAGCAGTGGAATGCTCAAGCTCATAGCCGTTCAGCCTAACCCAATAAGCTAATGACATTTTTTTACACCGTATATCCAAAGGCATCTCACCTGCTTCCACTAGTAAGGCACATATAGATGTTGATTTAAATTCACTAATACATATCCTTAAAGCTATATACTGGATTCTGTCCAGCCTCTGAAGGCAAGTCTTTGCCGCTGTTCCATAAACTATACACCTGTAATCAATTGTCGTCCTGATCACAGCTCTATAAATATCCATCAACGATTGTCAGTCAGCACCAAACCAGAGACCGAGCGCATAAGATGCACCACCTTCTTACACTTTGTTTCAACATGTCTGACATGATATTTCCATGTATATTGCTCATTGACCCATAGACCAAAATATTTGTACTTAGAAAGTCTCCCCATAGGCTGTCCATACAGAAACAACTGTATATTATCAGCAATTATTATCAAGAACATACAAGTGTCACGCCCTGGCCTTTGTTATCTTTGTTTTCTGTAATAGTTTGGTTAGGTCAGGGTGTGACAGGGGGGATGTTTGTGTGTTTTTGTCTCGTCTTGGGTGGTTGTATGGTATAGGGGGTTTAGGTAGAGTAGATGGGTTTGTGTTTGAGTGTAGGTGTCTAGGTATGTCTATGGTTGCCTGAATGGTTCTCAATCAGAGACAGCTGTCATTCATTGTCTCTGATTGGGAGCTATATTTAAGGCAGCCATAGGCAGTAGGCTTTTGTGGGTAGTTGTCTATGTTCTATGTTGCATGTGTGCACTTAGTTCGTTTTAGCTTCACGGTCGGTTGTTTTTGTTAATTTAATAAGTGTTTGTTTTTTCTTCATTAAAAGAAGATGTCTTTTTTCCACGCTGCGCCTTGGTCCACTCATTCGTCTCATAACGATCGTGACAACAAGACATCACCACCATCTTTGAACATCCACTATAGCTTTTTGAATAAATTTGATCACAAGAAACATTCCTTCCCGTCTTCAAAATAGCTCAATGATCGGCATATAGAGAAGCCCAAATACCCCTACCTACATTTGAAAAACACATCGTTAATCCTAATGTTGAACAAAATAGGACTGATAACACTGCCTTGAGGAATACCATTGTCAACTCCATAGGCATCAGATAAAATGGATCCTATGTTAACTCGAAAGAGTGATTAAATATGGTCAAAACCCAGTTATATAATCTCCCTCCAATACCAAGTCTTTCCATCTTAATCAGTAGGCATTCTCTCCAAATAGTCTCATAAGCCTTTTCAATGTAAAAAAAAAAAAAACAGTAGCCATTACATATTTCATGACCAGAGTTTTTTAAACTTCATTACTCGACTTACCTAATGCATCCAAAGTAGATCTACCTTTACGGAATCCACTTTGACATTGCCTCAATAAACCTCTATGTTCCAGGAAATATGACAATCTGTTGATTATCATCTTTTCCATTAGTTTACACAAGTTAGAGGTCAGTGCTATTGGTCTAAAACTATCTGGTATCCATGTTTGGATCAACATACAGTAAGCAACATTTCCTACAGTAGGTCCACTTATTCCAGGACTGACCCTATTATCTCCATAATTCTGACTAATAAGATACATTATGAGTGATTTTATATCTTTGGGCCTCTCTAACCTCTTTCTGCACCTGGCATCCACCAAATGTTGCACTGCCCCCCCCCCCCCCCCCCCGCAATTACTTTGCACAGAGCTGCCACATGTCCCATTCTTTGGCATTTATTACACCTTAATGGAGGTGGGAAGCCCATCTGTACTTTCTTAGGTAAAACCTTCTCAAACATGAATAGTACTGACAGGCTTTCACTTATCTGCCCCTCTTTTTTTACTGAACAGCATTTTGGCTTCAACCACTATGCCCCCCTCTACATTTTATTTGATATAATCTATGGACATAGATAGTAGAACCCCAGAAATGACCCCCCTCAGCTTAGCCCGAAGCTCCAGGGACATGACTTGTGATTTTCTTCCCATTGTGAGTTTTCATTTTCAGAATCTTCCCTTGCTGAACATGGTCAGCCCAGAATATTAACAGTCTACCATAACCAATGAACCGAGCTAATGCCATTTCTTTACGGCATTGGTTAATCAAATAGGGTGTAGATGAGACCCCGTGTACACGATTACAACTTTCCACCCGGACACATCATTACTTTTGTTTTTCACTACCTTCACCCTCTTCACGTTTTCAATGCTAAAAGTGCCACTGCTGTCAGCAGCGCTTATAGCATGGCCATCCTTTTTCCTTTTCACCACAGACCATCCAGGTCCATGACTTTCATCAACCCCACCCATACCATCAGAATTATCATCCATGTCGACCACAGTCCAGCACAGCTGCCTACCACAATATAGAACGATGGATTCTATTTCGCTTCCTAGTTTGAACGAAGGTCGTCCTGTAGGGTTTCACTGCAACCCCTTTAGCCAGAGATGGTTAGATCACCGTCGTGGCGAACTGTCTGTTTTTTCTTCTTCTATGGTATAGTCATAAACTCTGTGGTATAATGGCGGCCCGAAAACAAAAGTTTAAGGTGCATGTCCCCATCTATTGTGCTGAAGTGTGCGATCAATCAGGGTTTGCCTAATTCTGTACTAAGACAAAATCAAATAAATCCGTACAAATTTATAACAAACCCCCCCAACCTCATCCAACATCTTCACACTTAATCTCTATCATGCTAAAACAATCCAACATGTGGATTATTCAGCATTTCAAAAGTCCTGTCGACAGTAACATCTGTTACCCATAATAACTGTTGCCGTATCCACAATAATCTTCATCCTGGCATTTCTGCTTTCCTCAATCCGCGTCATGTTAATAACTTTTCCAATGAAAGCTATGAAGTCCATTTTATTTACTATCAAAGTGTTTTGATACAGCATATTTATGGAAGCAATATTTCTGAACAGGCTTCGAAACCATGTCAGGACTAGTAGAAGCAGCCATGGTAGCTCCATCAGTCCGCCTAGTAGTTCCACCAATCTGTTTTACAGCCTCTGCATATGAGACATCATGATTGCTTCCGGACGACTGTGTTATCACGCTCTCCGTAGCAGATGTGAGTAAGACATGTTAACATTTAAACAGGTTAACATTCAGAGGGATTACCAGTACGTGTACTTAGAGCATGCGCTGACCAGCTGGCGGGTGCCTTTACTGACATCTTCAAGCTCTAACTGACCCAGTCTGTAATACCTACATGTTTCAAGCAGACCACCATAGTCCCTGTGCCCAAGAACGCCAAGGTAAACTGGCTATCGCCCCGTAGCACTCACGTTTATTGCCATGAAATGCTTTGAAAGGCTGCTCATGGCTCACATCAACACCATTAATACAGACAACCTGGACCCGCTCCAATTCGCATAACGCCCCAACAGATCCACAGATGACGCAATCTCTATTGCACTCCACACTGCCCTTTCATGAGAAGGCTGTGAATTGACTACAGCTCGACTACAGCTCGAAGGCTGTGAATTGACTACAGCTTGACTACAGCAAGAAACCTGGGATTAAACACCTCCAACTGCAAATGGATCCTGGATTTCTTGACGAGCCGTCCCCAGGTGGTGACGGTAGCTAACAACACATCCGCCACGATGACCCTCAGGGTGTGCTTAGTCCCCTCCTGTACTCCCTGTTCACCCACGACTGCATGGCCGCCAATGATTCCAACGACATTATTAAGTTTGCAGATGACACAATGGTGATAGCCCTGATCACTGACAACGACAAAACAGCCTACAGGGAGGAGGTCAGAGACCTGGCAATGTGGTGCCAGAATAACAACCTCTCCCTCAACGTCAGCAAGACAAAGGAGCTGATCGTGGACTACAGGAAACGTAGGGCCGAGCATGTTCCCATTCACATCGACGGGGCTGTTGTGGAACAGGTCAAGAGCTTCAAGTTCCTCGGTGTCCACATCACTAAAGAATTATCATGGTCCACACACACCAACACAGTCGTGAAGAGGGCACAGCAACGCCTCTTACCCCTCAGGAGGCTGAAAATTTTAATCTTGGGCCCTCAGATCCTCAAAAAGATACAGCAGCACCATTGAGAGCATCTTGACTGGCTGCATCACCGCTTGGTATGGCAACTGCTTGGCATCCGACCGCAAGGCACTACAGAGGGTAGTGTGTACGGCCCAGTACATCACTGGTGCCCGAGCTCCCTGCCATCCAGGGCCTCCATACCAGGCGGTGTCAGAGGAAGGTCCAAAATTGTCAAAGACTCCAGCCACCCAAGTCATAGACTGTTCTCTCTGCTACCGCACGGCAAGTGGTACCAATGCACAAAGTCTGGAACCAACAGGACCCTGAGCAGCTTCTACATCCAAGCCATAAGACTGATAAATAGTTAGTTAAATAGTTAACTAATAGCTACCCGGACTATCTGCATTGACCATTTTTTGACTCTCACATTTGCTGCTATTACTGTTTATTACCTATCCTGTTACCTAGTCACTTTATCCCTACCTATATGTACATACAGTATCTACCTCAATTACCTCGTACCCCTGCACATCGACTCGGTTACTGGTACCCCGTGTATATAGCCAAATTATCGTTACTCATTGTGCATTTATTCCTCGTGTTATTATTTTTCTATTTTTTTCATTTTTTTCTCTGCATTGTTGAGAAGGGCCCGTAAATTTCACTGTTAGTCTACACCAGTTGTTTACAAAGCATGTGACAAATACAATTCAATTTGATTTGATTATGTATCTCTGGGCCTCTCTTGCCTCTCTCTAAACCTGGCATCCACCAAATGCTGCACTGTGTTCTCCCCATAATTAGAACAATTAGCCTTCAAATTGTTCCTACAGTCATCGTAACCATGTTCCCCTACACAATTGGCACATCTTGTCTTTCTTTACACTGAGCAGCTAGAAAATTGAGCTCAGGTGCATCCTGTTTCCATTGATCATCCTTGAGATGGTAGATTCAATTTAAATGGACTTGATTTGGATAGGCACACACCTGTCTATATAAGGTCCCACAGTTGACAGTGCATGTCAGAGCTAAACCAAGCCATGAGGTCGAAGGAATTGTCCGGTGAGCTCCGAGACAGGATTGTGTTGGGGCACAGATCTGGGGAAGGATGCCAAAAATGTCTGCAGCATTGAAAGTCCCCAAGAACACAGTGGCCTTTTTCATTCTTAAATTGAATAAGTTTAGAACCACCAAGACTCTTCCAAGACCCACCAAGACCCGATGGTCACTCTGACAGAGCTCCAGAGTTGCTCTGTGGAGATGTGACAACCTTCCAGAAGGACAACCATCTCTGCAACACTCTATCAATCAGGCCTTTATGGTAGAGTGGTCAGACAGAAGCCACTCCTCAGTAAAAGGTGCGTGGCAGCTCGCTTGGAGTTGACTCAGACCATGAGAAACAAGATTCTCTGTTCTGATGAAACCAAGATTGAACTCTTTGGCCTGAATGCCGAGCGGCACATCTGGAGGAAACCTGGCACCATCCCTACGGTGAAGCATGGTGGTGGCAGAATCATGCTGTGTGGATGTTTTTCAGCGGCAGGGACTGTGAGACTAGTCAGGATCAAGGGAAAGATGAGAAGATTGGAAAGTACAGAGAGATCCTTGATGAAACCTGCCCCAGAGCGCTCAGGACCTCAGACTGGGGCGAAGGTTCACCTTCCAACAGGACAATGACCCTAAGCACACAGCCAAGACAACGCAGGAGTGGCTTCGGAGGTATGTCTCTGAATGTCCTTGAGTGGCCCAGCCAGAGCCCGGACTTGAACCCAATCGAACATCTCTGGAGAGACCTGAAAATAGCTGTGCTGTGTCCCCATCCAAGCTGACAGAGCTTGAGAGGATCTACAGAGAAGAAATGGAGAAACTCCCCAAATACAGGTTTGCCAAGTTTGTAGTGTCATACCCAAGAAGACTCGAGGCATTAAACGCTGCCAAAGGTACTTCAACAAATTACTGAGTAAAGGGTCTGAATACTTATGTAAAGGTAATATTTCATTTTTAAAATTTTGAATACATTTGCAAACATTTCTAAAACCCTGTTTTTGTTTTGTCATTATGGGTTAATGTGTGTAGAATGATGATTTAAAAAAAAAATTTTTTTTTAATATAAGGCTGTAACACAACAAAATGTGGAAAACGTCAAGGGGTCTGAATACTTTCCAAATGCACTGTACATGTCCCATTCATTGGCATTTAAAACTCAGCGATGCGGATGGGGACAAATTCTCTGATACTTTTTCAGGCAAAACCTTCTCAAACCTCAGTAGCACTGATAAGCTTTCATTTATTTGACCCTCTTTCCTACTGATCAACCTTTTCCCTCAATCACTGCCTCCATTTTCTTTAATATCATCTATGGACATAGATAGTGGGATCCCAGAAATGACTCCCCTCAACTTAGCACCAGGAACATGGCTTTTGAGGGCTTACATTCAAATTGAGGGTTTACATTTGAAAAATCTTCCCCTGCTGAGCATGGCTAGTACAGAATATAAGCAGTCTACCAAAGAACGGGGCTAGGTTTTCTTCACCTATCTCTTTCTTTACGTCATTGGTTAATTGGTTAGTATGTAGATGCGGCCCTGTGGTCACATTAAATACCATCATAACTTCCCTCTCCAACACATTTTTACTCTTGTTCCCTACCTTCGCACTCTTCACTAGAAGACCCACTGCTTTTTGTGGCATGGTCTCTCTTTTTCCTATTACTTTCCACTACAGACCGTTCAGGTCTTTGACCCCCATTCTCCCGCTCCATATCATCACAACTTAGCATCCATATTGTTTGCATTCCAGCACAGCTGTTGCTTCTCCAACCTTCTCTCCATATCCTCCATCGCAGCATCCTCACTACTTGCTGCCATTACCGCATGTCGGATTCCTTAAAAAAACAAATCTGACCAGTCAGTTTTTTGCCAATATGTATTTTTTTCCCTCTGTGGTGCCCACCCGGCCAGGTTGTGCTAGCATGGGTCGAGTGTCAGGAAAAAAAGGATACTAAGACACGTAAATATTGACCTAAAGGGTAAAGAAAAGTCCAATTTAACCTTGGTCATTATACCTCCCCTCAAGCTTGATGTCTAGGCCTATGTAAAGAATAATCAGAGACGATTCAGAATCAGAACCCTCTCTGCCATCTCTTCTCCAGTAAAATACACAGGCGTGAGATTTTCTCCAGTAAAATACACAGGCGTGAGATTTTCTCCAGTAAAATACACAGGTATGATATTTGATTGAGCTATTTTAACTGAATTGATTAGGTCAGACTTTTTGCTGTTTGGCCGCCTAGCTGGCTCTGGTTCTTTTTATATGCAGGTGTTTATTGTTCCATTTGATAGTTTTGCGTAGATTTTGTCTCTTGTGGTAGCCTAAAAGGCTGCATTGTGGTAGCCTACAGAGGCAGCCCAATTTTGATATTTTTCCACAAATTGGTCTTTTGACCAGTCACATCAGATTTTTACAAAAATCTTTTTCAGAGCTGATCGAATTGGTCAAAAATACCAATTAATGAATCAAAAAGATCAGAATTGAGTTGTCTAAGTAAACGCAGCCTATTGCAAGAAAGTAGAATCATAATTATCTTGGGCCGGTTTCCCGATAGCGATGGAATTTAATCTCACTAGGGTTTTAACAAAGAATCTTTCCTACAAGGCCGAAGATGTGACACGCATTTCCCACGCAGAGAGAACGGTCGGTAAGTACGTTGTTGGAGCGTGTGACGGTACTGATAGGAACGAGAAAAAAAGGGAGCACTGCTCTTGGATCAGCCTTCTCCATTCAAATCTTTCTTTAACATTATAATTATTTCACAATACTGACGAGGGGTCAGCTCCTAGAGACATATTACCGCCTATGGCTGAAAATATCGAGGCGGCATATTCTAATCCTTACCCAATAAAAATGCATTAAATCACTGATTTGGAACATCATTGCACACATGTTAGGCTACACATCATTAAATATATTGAGACAAATCACAGACAGTAGCCTAATAGAGCTCAATGGATTGAACATTTACATGTATTTCAATGTGGTTGAAATAGGCCTATAGCCTACGGTTTATATTTGCATGCAGTTATCTCAGTTTTCATTTGATTCATCTTTTTATACGTCACTTGTTGGTATCAGTTGCAAAGACATTTGCAACTTTGTATTTATAGTCAACTTTGTTCTGAAGTTATCGGTAGTCAGAGATAGAATCACGTGGTCTATCCTATGTTCAGCAGAGATCTTCTGTTTATAAAGTGTGAGGGCAAAAAAAACATCCAACGACGCACTTAGCTGTTTTCAAATCAAATCATATTTTATTTGTTACATGCGCCGAATACAAAAGATAGACCTTACAGTGAAATACAAGCCCTAACCGAAAAAAAGAAACAAATAATTCAAAAGCAGCTGTAAAATAACAATAGGGGGTACCAGTACAGAATCAATGCGCAAATAGGGGGTACCAGTACAGAATCAATGCGCAGGGGCACCGGTTAGTCGAGGTAATTGAGGTAATATGTACATGTAGGTAGAGTTATTAAAGCGAATTGCCTGGGTAGCCATTTGATTAGATGTTCAGGAGTCTTATGGCTTGGGGGTAGAAGCTGTTAAGAAGCCTTTTGGACCGCTCCGGTACCGCTTGCTACGCGGTAGCGGAGAGAACAGTCTATGACTCGTGTGGCTGGAGTCTTTGATCATTTTTAGGGCCTTCCTCTGACACCGCCTGGTATAGAGGTCCTGGATGGCAGGAAGCTTTTTTTATGAGTGAACTGAGGCAGGCGCAAGATTACGAGCGTTTTCAAGAGCAGCGTTAATAACAATGTTCTTGGGAAACAGCTCAGAGATTTAATGATGCTCCTACGAAGGTTAACGATGAACTTTGCCTTTAGATGCTTCTGGGAAACCGGGTCCTGGAAATATGTACTTGTTTCAAGTTTATCTCTTGTTTTGGTAGGCCTCACCCACTGAGGTATAATAAGAACTGGAGACGTTTTCCGATCGTCGTTTTTTCAAGGTAATCTACTCTCGTTCAAATACACTGATTTATGAACCGTCTATATCCAGGTTGCATCCGGTTTATAAAAAAAATCACATGCGAACAAGCACTTATGCCGCGTTCACGTACTCATCTGAACTTGGAAACTCGGAAATGTTCGACTTGATAAAGGGTTACAGTTATGCACGTGCCGAGTTCAACCAGTTAGCAAGTCGAAAATGTCTGAGGTTTCTAGTTCCAACTAGCCCTTGAATGCGGCATCAGTGCGCTCAGGGAGCAGCGACGACATCATCAAAAAACATGGTAGACATTGGATGAATATAACATTTGAATATCTTCAGCTGTGAGTGATGGGAAAAAAACGGCCTCAGCGACAAATATTTGAATAATTCAATGGATGTTTTCTGCACAAAGGTGATGACCAAAATGTCTTATTACGAATATTGTAATCTGATTTTTCAATGTGGTCGTCTATGGAAATCGCCTTTCTAGGCCGAGAGTCAGTTAAACTGCAGTACCGAAGCAAAACTCTAGGAGGAGTCGAAACCGGGATCTAGACCGGAACCCTGAGCCTTGGCCAACCCCCAGTCGTCAAACTGTTGCGGCAAACACCTGACATTTTTCTTATGGATTTATCTCTTGAAAAGACTCTTTGTTTCATGACCATGATTATTAGATATTTGTGAGGTATCACTCAAAATATGGTAAAAAACACTTTATCCGTACAATCTAAGAAATAAACATTTGCAACTTGTAAAAACATGTCAAAATAGACTTGAATAAAAAAATCCCCCAAATCAACACATAAAGTGTAAACATATAAAATATTGTAGCGATCCTTGCTATATGAGCCACATTACAATTCCCACGAAGTGGGTTAACCTTATTGGTGGGATGTGTTGGGTGTTTGCCTTTCACACCAGTGACCTGGGTTCACTTCCCTGCCTTGCAGTTTGTTACATTGGTGTCAGAAGTGGAATGGTGGCCATGAGGCTATCAGAATGCATGGCCAGACATGTGAGCGGGCCACGGTAGGTCAAAGCACGAGGACGTGCCTTCCCGTTTGAAATGGGGGCAGTGTAGCGATCCTGACTATATAAGCCACGCTACAATTCCCACCAAGTGGGTTAACCCATGCTGTTTGCCGTTCACTCCAGCGACTTGGGTTTGCCTCCCTTCCCCGCCATTCGTTACAATATTATTTCAAATTAAATTACTATTCATTGACCGCTCTATAGGGCCTCAACCTCCTTGGATCTTGAAGGCTCATGTGCCTGCCTGTCAGTGGTAAATTATTCTAGGAGAGACATCACTGTGGAGGACAAGTGAAAAGGTAATGGGATTTTCTGGTGCAGGCAGCCATCTTCATGAGGACACATTCAGCTTCAAGACTGCAAACCACAACAACAGTGGTGACATCCAACAATAATGTCGTTGCTCTTACTCCAGCTTGGCAGTGAAGTGAGGCCTGACCCGATGCACATCAGCACAATCACACTTTGTCATCCTGATTCTATCATGCCTGTCTCAGTGATGGACAGGAGACAGCCGTGCAGGACTTCCTGGTGTCAGCTCCGATCCCCAGCCCATTTTTCAGGATAGCGTCTGCTTCTGACTCTGAAGGAGAACGTTTACATGATCGGGGACCCACTTCAACTGCAGGAGGAGCTCTCGTCTTTACACGCATTGACATTTTTTTTTTTTTTTTTTTTTACAATGCTCTAAAAACAGATGAAAAAAATGACGATTTTAGTGAAAACAAAGCATGACATAAGACAGCACTTACTGTCTCTATCTGCACTGTGTCAGGGGAGCCCCCAACCCATCAAAACTGCATGGCCAATGAGGAAACAGCCCACGGACTGTCAGGCCTGCAGAGGAAATCAGAACATTCAGAAGCAATTTCATCATTTTGACTCGGAGGAGTGGCAGAGATTGACAGGCCCTTCTTTACGAACCTGTTTCTGGCTTCCTAATAAAGTATTCAGGAGTGTTGAGGCCACGGGGATGGGCTATAAGTAGTAAACAATGTCTTTCAGATGCACTTAGTCAGTGGGCTGCCAAAAGGAGTGCTGTGTTCTGTCAATGCGATCAGGCATTGACCACGCCACTCTCCTGTCACGCCCCCGTCATCCTTCACTATTCCTCAGCTTTCACTGTTTCTCCTCAAGACCTCATCTGGCTGGTTTGGAGGGATTTGTTTTAACAAGGAAGCGGAACGATGTGGAACTTGTTAGGAAATAGGGCCTACTGGTGTGTTAATAAATGAATATTAAATTGTAACCTCTTTCATTCACATATATTAAGAGCTTTTTATTGATCTACATGGAAACCCACTGAAGAATAGTTCAGAAATGCATGGCACAAGACTATAAATAGAAGATTTTCATGGGGAATCTGGCAAATCAAATCAAATCAAATGTATTTATATAGCCCTTCGTACATCAGCTGATATCTCAAAGTGCTGTACAGAAACCCAGCCTAAAACCCCAAACAGCAAGCAATGCAGGTGTAGAAACACTCAATGCCAAATCAACCCCATAGCCTCTAGACCTTAAGCACTTCATGTAGACCTGAAAAGATAGCTCCAGCTTGCCCTCTGATAGGCTAAGTAAAATGATTGCCTCATTGCTTACACCTATCTTATGCGGTTCAGATCCACAAACGTCTGTACGGGGGTACTGGCTACGGATTGGGTGTACAAGCAATTCTGATTTGGTCAGCTACCAACACTCATTTTGGGTATACTGATGATGACACAATTGCATTTTAATTGCATTTCAAATGATTGTCTGAACAGTGATTGGTCAATATTGACTGGGCATGTTTGCCCACAGTTCACCCTGATCAAGACAAAATCCTTTAATGTATGCAAATGTGATATTCTGTGTATTCTGTCTCTCCAATAGGTGTCACTGTGACCCCACCATTTGTGACGACGTCTCCAGATAAAACATGATAGATAGAAACAAGAGAATGGATAAATCTAATCGAGCGGTGAGTTCTTTTACCAGCCACTACTATAATCATATTAAATGTTTTAGAGCTTTATTTTTAATATATGTATTATTTTAAATAATAATGATAGTTATAAATGATCAATTATTGTAGTTTTCAGTATAAAGAGAGATACATTTTCTTGTGTCCTTTATAACAATGGAGATGAAGGAATTTATAAAAGACAGATTATTAAGACATTGTAGGAAATTGCGTTCCACTTACAAAATCACGCATAAAGCACACCGATTTCTATGTAACGGGCATGAACCTTTTTCCTATTTGTTTGTTTAGATATGATTTTCTTCTGGCAAAGAAGCCGTGGTGGAAGTAGGCTTGCATGTGGGTCAGGGTCAAATGATGTATGGCATGTGGGTGTATGACATGTATATCGCTTGGGAAAAGGACCTAAGGTCTGACTGTGGTCTGAGTGGTAGCCAAAAATAACAACCCAAAATAAAACAGCGGAGAAGGGGAAAGATATCCCGTCCAACAGAGCGATTCAAACCTGAGACCCAAGTCGTGGGCATGGATATGTAAAATTAGAGCTAAATCAATGAACAAAGAACATTGTATTTCAAAAAGAAACGGAAGAAAAACAGAACACACTCACTTGCATGGTTTCACAGTATTTAAACTAATTGGATCCATATGAAAAAAATGATAATGGGACATTTCGATTGTTTGATTTTTTCTTTTTTCTTTTTTCTTTTTTGTTTTATACTATAAAGTGGGAGAAGAAGATGGAGAGCGTCCGTGACTGCAGATGATGATCAGCCATGGGAAATTCAGCTGGCGTAAACAGGTCCGCTCCATTAACGCTCAGGGAACGTTCAGGGAACTTGACAAATAGCCGAGTCGACGTGATGTTCAGTCTTGGCCAGTCACCTCCTGTCATTGTGATGGGATCTACAGAGCTGCCTGTCCTTGGGATGGAACAGCATAGATCTACCAGGTATAATGATGCACTGTGAGCTGGGCCATATTCACTGTGTTCACTGTGGTGGTTCTAGCCTAATAGAGCCAGTGTGAGCTGGGCCATATTCATTGTGTCCACTGTGGTGGTTCTAGCCTAATAGAGCCAGTGTGAGCTGGGAGGGTCACCACCCTAAGTGGGCGGGCACAGTGCCCAGCAGATAATTTTCTTCCCGCTGGGCATGCTGCCAACGTCTCGCCCAAGCACTGGACAAAATCTGATCCAATGCTTCCTTTATACATTGTTTGAACTGGCTTCACAACAATCACTTTAAATGTTCCTTTTCCCTTCAAAATCCTTTGTCTAAAACTGTTGCCGTTCCTCTGCCCCCCACAAGAGAGACAGCGTGCATTCCTCGGGGGTAAACAACAGTGTGTGCTTTCCACTGTCTGGCTCAGCCTGCGGCTCAGCCTGTCATTGTTCATGCAGGAGAGGGAACAAGGGAATGGTGGAAGGACACATGAAATGTCCTCCATCTTTAGCGCCACAGCAGGGAGTGCCGTAAGACATCAGTGCATGGTCACACCGCACAGGGCCTTGCGGAGGCTGCTGTCTCACTCCCAGTCTCAGTCATGCTCTGAACAGGCAGCAGCTTCTTTATCATCAGCTGCTGCAGCGTTTACTGACGCTTACGTTTTTATTTTCAACACAAACAGGCAGAAGGCGCACATTCCAGAGCTGTTACAGAAATAAACTGGAGAACGATAAATAAGGGCCTTATTCTTAGCGCACATCTGGGTAGGAACAACCGTGGAGCACTGGGACTTAACCCCATGGGAGAGCTCCTGTGCATTTAAAGACTTGTATCAGTCCTCTTATCGCGGATGAAAAAGCTGGGGCGGGAATGATAACTCCCCTGTCACCGCACACACTCACACACAGACACACACACACTTTGACTGTGAAGAACCTGGCTTCAGTCAGCCATTTGCTTTTTGCAAACAACCCTAAACCGGCGTCATGCAGATACATAACAGCACTGTAGCGGCACAGGTATAGGATGATCAGCTCTCAGGGAATAAAAAGAAAGGAATGGAGAGACTTTATAGGCAATTAAAGAGCAGGATAAAGCTAGCTGCTGATGTCATATGGGACCCAGGACAAGTCCTCTCATCCTTCTGTCCTGTTGGTCTCTCCATCCTGACAGTGACACACTGTTCTGGTCCTCAAAAAGCAGCTGCTCTTTTATGGCCAGATTAAATTAACAATTTAGCTGAATAAAAAGGAACGTGAAAAAAGGTCCAAACATCTGGAGTCATTAATAGTTGATGTGGAAAAAGAGGATGAGAATGTGAGACTTTCAAGGACAAACGCTTCCTGCTTCCTGCATGGTTAAACAGGTCTGTGCCATGGTCCAGCTAAGAGAAATGGCAGATAAGTGGTGAAAAAAGTCATTTCTCAATAATAAAATAATAATTTGTCTATTGTAAATCCACTGAGACTATGGATAATAATGCATAACATTAAACAGTACAAGTTGTGGCAATGACATCAGAATTTAATTGACAGTCAATTTAGTAAGCAAAGATTACACCCCAGTGGCCTAAAATATATCAATAGCTTGTTCATTTATTTTTACCTTTAAAAAGAATACACGTTTTTGAAGACTAGACAGTACCATCAGAGGGAGAGAAAAATCACAAATAATATACAGACCACAAAGAATGAAAGAGATGAAAAAGCACTATTCACTCTTCATAGCGAGGCATTTAAGAGCCCTGTCAGTCCGTGGCTTTGTCTCTTTTCCCATGGGATGGAGAGCAATGCCAAAAATGCTCTCTCATGCAACAACCAAAATGCAACATCATGCTACGCTTCATGTCCATGGGTCTATCCTCTCCAGCTACAAAAACCACGGGACAGAAGCAGAGTGCAGATGGCATGACAACAGATGCCCACAAAAGGGCTGGCAAATGCCAGATGGGCTGGTCCCTTTTTAGCCCAGTGGGCCTGTCTAACTTGTTGTTTTTTTGGCGCAAAATGAAAATGACCAGGCTAATAATTGGGGGGACTCAAGGAAAGAAATGTGCCGGTGTGTTTAAAATGCCATGGCCGATTTCTGGTCCCAGTCCGCCCCTGAAAGAAAGAGAGAGCAAGAATAGTCTAAACCTCCCAGGGTCCTCCTGTACGTCCCCTGGCTCTAGGCTAACCCTCCTTGTCTCATTGTCAACTCCACGTTGATTATTTGAGCTGTTATGAGCACCTCATTATGAAAACCAGGCTTTTGGCTTGCACTCGCCTGTTAAAAGCATGTGAATAAAATATAGAGCTCTGAGTCCTTATCAAAATCCCCTTTTTGGCCTCCGACAAGAGAGAGGTCGAGTGGCTGAGGCATAATGTACATTGATTGAAACACTGATAAAGCATAGCTTGTGGGTCTGCATACAGAATTAACCACTGGCTCTGTTTATCCAAATAAAAAAATGATTTCATAATATTTGTTTAAATTAAACAAACTGATGGACAGTAGTCTTTCTTGCTCCAGAGGCTTATGGTTTCAGTTATAGATAGTGAAGAAAAAGACTCTCTCAATTGCACTGTGATTTAAATCTCAAATTAAACAATGACTCCCAAATGCAATGTTGTAAAACATACAATGTAAATGTTGATACTACACATCAGCAGCATAGAAACGATAAGACAATGACAAGGAACATTCAACGTATTTCAACGCCAGCTAGATTGCATGAGTGAAGTCATTGAAAAACTATTCCTTAATGTCCCGTGGATACATCGTCTCGTTGCCTGTACGCTGTGCAGAGAGCCGTTTCCCCTGCATAAGATTTATATCAAACAGGCAGGCAGCCTCAGAGGCCTGGGAATTGCTCCAGGACACAGAGAAAAAAAACAGCATCTCTCCCAAAGCAGGGAGTATACATTCTTAAAATAACACTGCCTTGTCAAGTTGGTTCCTCACCACGCACACTAGGTGTTGAAACCCCCCGTTTGCCAGAGAAGTAAACTCTCATCGAGTTGATGTGACCCATGACACTGCAGGCAAAAACAAATATTATTGCTCCTTACGCCAGAGGGAAAGCAAGACACGTTGGAGAAAAGGTGTTAATTGTTTTCAGACTGTCATCTTAAAGAGCCCCCGAGATAAATTAAGACGATTGCATTTATTAAGGTTTAAATCAAAGCCTGCTCAAGGAAGCAAAATCTACCCCTGTGCATTTGTGGAATGTGAGGAGCTGTCACGGTGTAATCGTGTGAAAATAGGCAGCGAGCGAACGGTCGGGCAGCTTCAATATGTTTTGTACTTTGCCTCCCATTTATCATGAAATAACAAAGTGAAAGGAAAACACACTTCATAGGATTACGGCCTGTTCCATATGAATAATAATCGGGACAGAGAGAGAACATCCATGGAACAACAGAGAGATGTGAGAGGTGAGAGAGACACAGCACTTAAAGACGTCCTCCAGCAATTCTTGAACTTTCACTATTGAAATGCGATATCCCTGTATAAATACTGATGGGAATAAGTACTGATGGGAATCCGTGATGTCATCGGCCTCCCCCCTTGCTTCAGGAACTATAGAGGAGCAGTAGAGAACAAAAGAGGAAAGCCCCCCCCACTTGTGCCATGTCGTGACTTACCTGGACCACCTATTGAGATGGGACCTTTTGTTAAGTAAATCAGGTGTTAAATGAGGTGAAAATCATACGATGCAAAATGGATCATACGGGGATGATTTCTGTATTTTTAAAGTTATATATCTTGAAAACTTAATTGTTGAAAATCAAAACATTTTCGGACTATGTCAACAATGGACTAATGAAACACATACCAAAATATAGTTTTGGGTGGAATTTTCCATTAAATGTGTGTACATTACTGCATTTATACTGGGATATTGATTTTCAACAGGAAACAAATAGCTAGGGTGTGTCTTGACCCTATTCTATGAGAGAATGCAGCACTACATTAAAGATTCAGTGGACATGATGACTATTGGAGGGCTGAGCTGATAACATGATAGCATGAAAGCTACATGGATGCTACAGGGTTAAGTTTTCTTGAATATGTCATAGCTGTATACTCTGCCTCTGCGGTTGTACAGTACTCTACATACTCACTGCATATAATCCATGTGTCGTTTATTTAAAGCGCTAATGTATAAAAAAAAAAACGCAGCACTGTAGAAGTATGACAAACATGTCGGCAGAGAAAACGTCACTCCATGTTTTCTCCACTCTGCCCTCCTCTGTTCTGGGCTGTTTGATCAGAGGCTTCAGCAGTAGCATAGAGGCTGATGAAAAGATGGAAAAAATACAACACTGTGAGATGGAAAGAATCAACCAAGAGCCAACATGTTTCATAGTGAAATGCAGAGCACAAGAGCGAGTGAGGTAGTGAAACACTAGAAACCCAGGAGAGAATGTGTTGTTTGTGGAACCATGGCAGTTAAGGCACTGGAGCTGGGCGTCTGGAATTACCCTCTCAGCCCTCTCCCTCCATCCCACTGCACCCAAGAGGATACCCAGGTTTTTAACACGGAGCTCAAAGTACTTGATTGCAACAAAAAAAAGGGAAAATGGTCAGGGGTTAGACACATGGGATAGGAAACAGCGTCGAATTGGATAATGCCTCCAGGCCAAACTGTAAAGCCAACCGTCTTGGTTGTTCACCTGCCACAGCAAATAAACGGTGGGCTAGTGTGTGTAAGTGTGTGCATGTGTTCATGTTGGGTTAGGGCCGATGGAGGGGTGGGGGTGATGGTATATGTTGTGGGACAGTGAGTGTGTTTGGATATTCTGTTATAGCAAGACGCGAGAGGTTCGTGAAGACCCCCAGAGCCTGTACTTCTATCCCGTGCTGTATCCCAGGCACTACTACAGGGACAGAAGGACAGGGTGGGTGTCATGGCGGAATGTGCTAGGAGGGAGATAGAGAGGGAGCCTTTGACACTCTCTCCTCCCCCTCCCTCCATCTGAGAGCTATTACGGGTTTGACTGTGTGACATGTGGAACCACAGGACCCTGACCCGCCCACGTCACATCCAACTGTAACATGACTGATGAGCTCAGGGCCACGAAGTGATTCCGAGCAGGGGAACACGGGGAGTTCAGATAGGGGGACCACTTTCATTCCATCGATACAACTGCCCCACTTTACCCCAAACACACCACCGCCACCACCATTTATGTTGGCATGCAAAGGAGTCAGACCAGCCTATACAATGACACTTAGAAATCCATTTCAAATACTGGACCTTGTTGAAGGTGTCCACGGCAATGCCGTAGCAACACTGCATAAATCAATGCGGCTGTATTCTCAGCATTAGTAAGCGTTAGTGGAATTAAGACCACAACAACCCAAAAAAGAGCAACTACGGCAACACTCAATGCACAGAGCATGAATATTTTATAGGGCATTTGCATCAGCTGTCTGAACCAATCAGGGCCCTTTTGCATTCTCTGCCTCCCACTCGGCGCCATGGCGATGAGCATGTACCCAAACAGGGCACACTGTCGCTCAAAGCACCGGTCAACATACATTACTAGTGATAACCAAGGAAGACTATAGCTAACAAATACACAATACACGTGTTTGGATGGATACAAATGATTCTATCCTCTCTCTTTCTCTCTCTCTCTCTCTCTCTCTTAGTACTGAGCTGATGGAGTCAATAGTTCTGAATCTGATTAACACAAATATACAAAGATTGATACTCTTACTCTTTCACCAAGAGAGATCTTAGATGGGAGAACATGTTTGGATACCATTGCTCTGCAGACAGTCAAGCTCCCCTGTGGAGACTGAAGACCCCAAACCCGAACCACTGAGGCACTTCTGTCACGTCTGTCCCCCTGTTGAGCTTCTCGTAGCCTGCAGGGTTAACTCACTCTGCCACCTCACCCCTCAGAGAGGAGCGACAGCGACAGAGGCACTAGGCAATCTTCCAGGACTAGGAGGACTAGGCCCGAGGACACTCTTACTGAATGAGTTCAAGCCTAATGTAACTAAGCAATGATAAAGATAGGATACCACCGCGGCTGGAGGTCTATGGGACAGGCTAACCTGTCAGAGCTCAGTTAACCAGGGCAAGACGATCCAAGGGGGGGGACACCACGCCTGATCAGTAAGGGTGATAAGGGGTAAAGGGTAGGGTGTGTAAGAACCAGAAAACAGGAATGGGAGAATGGGAGTCCAATTGGCACTTTTGCGTTGGGGTGAGTGGCCTGCGGTCTCCCTGTCATAATGATATAGAGTAGTAGTCCCACAGAGATGATGTTCAAGGGAGGTCATGAGTTCACCTTCACACAGCCGAGTGAGGTTCAACGGGGAGAGAGTAGAGCTCAGGAGCCATGCCGCTCCTCAGGCGAAGATACAAGGTGCAGTACTGACGTCCATTTCACAAGTCAATATTTCGTACAATGCACATGCATTGTGACCAGTGATCTATTAGTATGGATCACTGAGAGAAGAGCTGTGGGTCCTGTCGGTAATAATAGAGAATGTCAATAAGCCTACTTGGCCTGCGGTAGAGGTGTTCCCCCTTGTTCACATCCAATCAGAGGTCACCACAGTAACTGTTGTTGAAATACAGATCCATTAAATGGCTGTTCTGACTTCCCCCTCTTCAGAATATATTTCTGTTCTAAACACAAATCTAATGAGGCCTTTGATCGCCACTGCTTGATTGTCACACAGCCTGCAGGGACAAGCTCCCGACTCCATCATCTCAGTCACCCTCACATTGCTTAAAACAGCAGTCGATTTCCTCCAGCTTCTCTCTCAACCGGAGGAATTTAAATGTCCCCAGCGGCATATCCGTTTGTCCCTTAACGCCGCCGATAGCCAATCCGCTTCTTGTGACAGCAGGGGAAAAAAGGCTTATTAATAAATGAACTGAGCTATTTGTTCTATATTATTCAGGCCCCCCCCCCCCCCAGTATTATGGGTGGCTGGAGTGAAGCCTGAAGGGCCCCTGGCTCATTTATTTATCAGGGAAAATAATGATTTCTGCATCACTTTGCCACGACGTGACCCCAACAGCTCAGTGGGCGCAGGGCTCCATGTGAAAGGACAAATGTGACGGTATGTCATAGGAGCGCAGTGTTTGAGTGGCATACCCTTTTTACGCTCACATTCAGGAATAATTTATGGATTGACACGGGTCACAGCGCCAGAGGTGTTTCGACTGAGTTCCCCTCTCTCTTGTCGTTGCTCTGATTGTGTGTGTAGGACTATTCAAGTGAACACACAGTGAACGGAGCAAGGCCAGGCCAGCAGCATCCTGGAGCTATTTAACCGCATGGATGCACTTACTATCTAGTAGGAACTAACTGGGAGGACTGGATACTCCTCTTGCAAATAATCATGCGTCATACATACGAAATGACATCATTCCCCTCACACTTCCAGCACCTCGTAACATTTTGTGTACTCTCATTATCCGTTCAATGGCTTGCACGGTTTAAGCTGCCAGGGCTTTAAAACACAGATATTTATATTATTAAATAGGCCTAGTGTTTGTGGGCATGGCTCCCAGAACAATCTCCATGATGAGTAATGATATTCAATAAGTCATAAAAACATGTCAAGGAGCTAGGTCAGAGGTGTCTAAGAGGACTGTAAATAAAGAGTAGCACGTTTCAAGATGTGACATTTTGGCCTGTGTTTTATCAACAATTGAAGCTGCATTCGTTTCTGTCTCCCAATCAATCTCTCTAATTTGATGTTGAAAGAGTCCCTGTGTTTTCTTCTCCTCGCCAAGAGTTCTGTTAGAGAACATCACTTGATCTGGTTATTGATTTTGAAACTGCCTTGCAGCCCCCCCCCTCTCTATCTCTCTCTCTCTCCTCTTTCTCTCTCTGTCCGTAATTGGCAAACTCTTCTGAAGTGAGAGAACGATCTCTTCTCTCTTTTAACTCTGCAGAAAGAGAAAGGCTGGCCAACCCGGTCTGTCACTTCCTGTCTAAGTCTAGGCTGTGGACGGCTGGGACGGGCACTCATGTGGAGAGCTGTGCTCTCGCTCAGTGGGACACCAGCTGTCATGTGGGGTGACACCAGGGACTGAGAGGGGCACCTTGGGACCAGGGCTGTGGCTGTCAGGGCCAGAGAGTCAGTCAGTCCGTCAGGACTGGATCAGGATGCAACCCCCCTGGGTCTGTGGAAACAGCAGTAAAAACCTCCTACAGCCCATGGGCTTTTAGGGCCAGACCACTGCAACACTGTGAACCGTGACAGATGAGATAGGACAATGTGAAGACATGCACCTGTCTATACAGCAAACATGCATTAGGAACCGTCTGTGACAGCCATGGCTGTCTCTCTCCCTGAGCCTGGGCCAGTCAGCGATGCATCCTGGCACTGAGCATATGTCACAGGCTGTTGTTGGGGAAAATGAAATGACTAGGAGGACGGGTTGATCCTTTTATTGATGTGTAGCGAGTGCGTGTGCATGTGTGTACATGCACATTGTAATTGTGCTTTGAGGGGAGGCATGCATACGGCAGCCAATAGATAAAACCCAGTGTAGAAAACAGAGGAACTGTTGAGGACACGTGCATGATATGCGTCCACCAGTGGAGCGAGCTGGTTCCCAGCAGCACACACAAACAGTCGGCAGAGAGAGCGAGAGCGCCCGCCGCCAGTTCCTTCTAGAACTCTCCCATGGGAAAGCAGCAGAGAGATACTCGTATCCTGCTCAAACACCATGACCTCATACGATTACGCGGCCTCATACGGCATGGAAACTATGACTCCCCTGCTGGGATTAGAAGGGGGTGGAGGGGTGGGTTGGAGGTGAAGAGGCAGGGGATGTCAGGGCAGGATCCTTCACAATGTGTTGGGATGTGCTTAGCCAGGACTAGAAGAGGCGAACAGTGTGTTGTGTTGACTGGAGGGTGGATCCATTCTGAGCCTATCTGCTCCACAGGAGAATTGAGCCTCTGTGTGTTTGGACTGCCATCATGGTCACTTGTCATATGATTTAACATTATAAGCAGACACTAATTACAGAGCACAATAGACGCTGTGTGTGCTTGGCTTGTTTTTGGGCAGAGTTGGAATAATACTTCTGTGTGCTATTATGTCTATGAAAGTTTAGCAAATCGCCGGAGGGAAAGATTTGTTATTTTAAATCTATGCTAATTATTTTACTTTGGCTTGGTTTGTTTCCAGCGCCTTATAAATTTTGTTCAGGCAATTAAATAGCAGTGTGAGAAAAGGCAGCCTTTTACTGCTACGAGGGATATCAATGTATTCTGAGCATGCTCGCAAAATACAGTGAAGTCACACTTGCAATTGTATTTGCTTTCTTTTTACATGAATAATATTATTCTAAACTATCTCTGACCTAACCTTCACTTTTATGAATTTCCCATTGAATAAAAACACGTGTGCCCAATTTTAGGAGCATATAGCATTTCAAAATGTGAAGCGATTATGTAGTTGAATGCTCGGTTTGGTTTTGAATACTTTGCTGTGAGTGAATGGCCTTCTACTCTATGCCCCGGAATAATAATGCCAACTCCCACCCGCACCCACACCTAGGTCTGTATGTAACGGCTGTCTTCGTCCTCCTCGTCTGAGGAGGAGTAGGAGATATCGGACCAATACGCAGCGTGGTGAGTATTCATATTTATTTAGAATACTAGAAACAAACAAACAAAATATGAATAAACTAACGAACACGAAACAGTCCCGTATGGTGAACAAACACAGAAACAGGAACAATCACCCACAACCCACAATACAAAACAGGCTACCTAAATATGGCTCCCAATCAGAGACAACGACAAACACCTGCCTCTGATTGAGAACCATATCAGGCCAAACACATAGAAATAGGCAAACTAGACAAACAACATAGAATGCCCACTCAGATCACACCCTGACCAAACAAAACATGGAAACATACACAGCCAACTATGGTCAGGGTGTGACACTGTATGTAAACGACTTAAAGGATGTGTTATGGTGTTGGAAGCCTATGTTAATTGTACGGATGAAACTCCTGACAAGGTTAAGAAAGTAGTATGACTCCCTACATATCACCGGAGACCTGGATAAATCGACTCTATACCTCATAAGTACACAGGTCTGACATCAGCAACTCAATTATTGGTCAGAAATGGGTTAAAGTAGGTTATCAAATCAAATTGTATTTGTCACATGCTTCGTAAACAAACAGGTTTGGAATAACAGTGAAACGTTTTCTCGCGGTCCCTTCCCAACATGGCAGAAATAAAGAAAATTGAGAAATAATAGAAAAGTAAAACGTAATAATACAAGTAAAAAATAAATACATAATGAGTAACGATAACTGGACTATATACACAGTGTACCAGTACCGAGTCGATGTGCCGGAGTACGAGGTAACTATATCCACTTCTATTTATAAAACATACATTTGCACGGCAACAATTTTCTTTCTGGTTTAGTGTAACGTATACAATCTTAGACTGTGTTGTGCAGCCTAGTATTGTGAAGCCTACTGTTTCCCCCTAACTCTACTGTTTGTAGTGTGTGTCTGTTGGGACTGAGTCCTGTGTCCGTGCAGATGCTTGTCCTTGGCTGTCAGTGATTTCTACCATCACTTTGAGGGTGCGCGGGGAGCCTGGCTCAAGGTCAGGCAGGAAATGCCTGTGCAGATGTAACAGTAATTTAGGACGCAAAAAGAACATTATAAGCGCACAGGGGGAAAAAACGACACAGGAAATAGCATACTCTGGAGCTCAATATAATATATCATCTGTAACAAAGGAGACGAGAGAGAAACATACAAAGCAATAAAACACAAAGGTATAAAACTCTGCTTAAAAAAAACACAAAGGTATAAAACTCTGTTATTCTGCTTATTCAGATACCTTATCAGAGTCAGGGTTAGTGTACAGCAGTGGTTCCAAAACCAGAGGCACTAAGACCCTTGGGGTTACTTGGCCTATCCACAGGGGATACTTGAGAAGACTCATGAGACCATAGGCCTACTGATAAAATGCACGAGGTGGTACTTCAGGGGTACTCCGGGCAGCCAAAATTCAGTTGGTGGGACAGTATCCAAAAAAGGTCGGGAACCACTGGTCTACAGTGTCTGCATTGCGTTGACCTACTTTGAGGCAGTCCTGAGTCCAAGACGAAAATGGAATCAGAACTAACACCTATAGATATTCTTAATAACGTGCTATAGACACTCAAAGCTCTTCTGACTGATATCATAGCTGTGTGTCCATTGTAACCGTGTTGACATTCAGTAGCAGTGCGTGGGTAAAATCACTGGGGGAAGTCGAGCCAGTGGGGGGGAAAGCCATATTACAATATACAGTACCAGTCAAACGTTTGGACACACCTATTCATTCAAGGCTTTTTCTTTATTTTTACCATTTTCTATATTGTCGAATAATAGTGAAGACATCAAAACTATGAAATAACACATTAGGAATCACGTAGTAACCCAAAGAGTGTTAAACAAATCAAAATATATTTGATATTTTAGATTCTTTGAAGTAGCCACCGTTTGCTTTGATGACAGCTTTGCACACACTTGGCATTCTCTCAACCAGCTTCATGAGGACTGCTTTCCATCAGTCTTGAAGGAGTTCCCACATATGCTGAGCACTTGTTGGCTGCTTTTCCTTCACTCTGCGGTCCAACTCATCCCAAACCATCTCAATTTGGTTGAGGTTGGATGACTGTGGAGGCCAGGGCATCTGATGCAGCACTCCATCACTCTCCTTTTTGGTCAAATAGCCCTTACACAGCCTGGAGGTGTTTTGGGTCATTGTCCTGTTGAAAAACAAATGATAGTGCCACTAGCGCAAACCAGATGGGATGGCGTATCGCTGAAGAATGCTGTGGTAGCCATGCTGGTTAAGTGTGCCTTAAATTCTAAATAAATCCCTGACAGTGTCACCAGCAAAGCACCTCCACACCATCACACCTCCTCCTCCATGCTTTACAGTGGGAACCACACGTCCAGATCATCCGTTCACCTACTCTGCATCTCACAAAGACACAGCTATTGTAACCAAACATCTCAAATTTGGACTCATCAGACCAAAGGACAGATTGAAGAAGCTTCCAAAGTTCTTGAAATTTTCCGAATTGACTGACCTCTTAAAGTAATGATGGACTGTCGTTTCTATTTGCTGTTTCTGCCATAATATTGACTTGGGCTTTTACCAAATTGGGCTATCTTCTGTATACCACCACTACCTTGTCACAACACAACTGATTGGCTCAAACGCATTAAGAAGGAAAGAAATTCCACTAATGCACTTTTGACAAGGCACACCTGTTAATTGAAATGCATTACAAAACCTCATGAAGATAGTTGAGAGTATGCCAAGAGTGTGCAAAGCTGTCATCAAGGCAAAGGGTGTTTACTTTGAAGAATCTCAAAGAAAAAAATATATTTAGATTTGTTAAACACTTTTTTGGTTACTACATGATTCCATATGTGTTATTTCATAGTTTTGATGTTTTCACTATTATTCTACAATGTATAAAATAGTAAAAATAAAGAAAAACCCTTGAATGAGTACTGTAGGTGTGTCCAAACATTTGACTGGTACTGTATGTGTTGTGATAATTGCAGTGTTTGCTTTATAACTTGTTAGTTCATATGACTTGCCACTGTGATATACAGAATAGGCCTAAGGCCGAGACAATACGAAGAAACAGTGGCAGAATGAATCCAACCACAGCTTTGTTTTATCACAAAAGCGGAGAGCAACATCTGTCCGGTGAATTCCACAGTGCATATTGCATGTAACAAACAGTTACATGACTTTCAGCATGGTCAAGCAAGTTAATGTTTCAACATTTTCAGTCTACCATACAACTATTGATTTAGAACAACCTATGCTTAGTCTAATACAGTGACATATAAGATACCAAAAACAATTTAGTCCAATCACCGTAAGCTAAAAATGATGTGGCTGTCAGTAGTTCTGATATCTGTGTGTGTGTGTGTGTGTGTGTGTGTGTGTGTGTGTGTGTGTGTGTGTGTGTGTGTGTGTGTGTGTGTGTGTGTGTGTGTGTGTGTGTGTGTGTGTGTGTGTGTGTGTGTGTGTGTGTGTGTGCAGGTATAAAAACATGTTGACTCACCCTACTTGAAGAGAAACGCCATTGCCATCCTCCTCTCTATCATTTTGACGAAACAGTCTATCACTCTATCACACAGTCCACACTTTTAGTTTAATTGCCCTAGGCTACCTGGCTAAAATACTTTCTTGCTTGCCAAATTTCCTTTCATGGGCAACGATAGGCCAGGCCAGCTAGTTAACATTAGCCTTCTACGTCTAGCTACATATTGAACTTCCATCCTTTCAGGCCAGGGGCACAATGTATAAATTTATGGTTGGATCAGAATCGCCATTATAATCATTGGCCAGTACAGAGAATTAAGTCCAAATCCTTATCCCCATCCATGGCTAATTTAGGATATGGACGATTTTAGCTAGCTAGCTAGCCACCAGAGGATGACACAACGAGATGCAACAATTCAATTTTTTTCAGCAAATTGCGCTTTGCTTTTGAATTGATGCGATTGGTGTGAGGCCAAATCCAAACTGGTATCCATTGACATTATTTTGATCGGTGTGCCATTCACAGTTGACCATTCACAGTTGAGCTCACTCAATTTAGCTCTAGCTGATTGGATATTATATATATATATATATATATATATATATATATATATATATATATATATATATATATATATATATATATATATATATATATATATATCAAGGGTGGTCAAATACTCTCTGGCTTCCCTTGCATTCAATGATACAGCCGGCAACAATAGCATACTCTTTTTGACCAGACAGCATCAGATAGATGGGCTACACATACTGAGGGACGCTGTTTAAATCGCATGGATGCTTAAGAGATACAGCCTCTTGTAAATTGAAGGAAAATCATGAATCACAAAGTGACACATCTTTTTTTTTTCTAGGTCAATATTTTTGGGGAAGGCTGGCTTCCCTTGGCCACTGTTGACCTTATACAGATACTGCACTGTTTTTCTCTGCTCAGACTAGATGGCGCCATTCTCTCAGGAAAGCAATGGACAAACAGCAGAGATTTAGCATCTCTTTCGCTCTCTCTCTCTCTCCTCCAGGCCTGTGGGGAGCACACATGCTGCGCTGCTTGCAATGGCCCTGGGCAGCACAGAGGCGCTGACATGGGAAGCTAGCACTTTGGCGAAGCTCTCTCCATCTTCCGGCTCGTCGTTCTCCTGTTTTTCCCAGCCAACGCTAAGGGGGAGTTGGGCTGGTTAGAACGCACTGGGGGGGGGTTTCACTCCCTCGTGTCTCCCTGGCCTTGCTCTGGGACCAGACGTGAGTTCTCAGGACTTTGAGGAGTGCTAGAAACACAGGCACCTCGCCAGCCCGTTCCCTTTCATTAAGCGAGGGCCGTGGCGCACGTTGAAGCTCTTTATGACTGTGGTCCACTAGAAACGGACATCCCCCGATGCTGAATATTCCACGTAATCCAATGCTTTTCAGTGGATGTGACATAGTGCAGGCCAGTTAAAACCAGAGCGTGAAGCAAAAGCTGTGGCTCAAAATGAATCAGATGTTTTGTTGTGCAAACCAACTCTCAAACAAAGCCTTGCACACAGCTCACTGAGAACAGTGAGTGGTAGAGATGGAGGAATGAGCCACCAGAGTGAGTGATGGTCTGCCAGAATAAAACTTGGGACCCTGAACACTCAAACGTCAAACCTTAAGGATTTCCTGATTTTAAGCATATTTCCAAAGTCAATAATCAAATTATTAGGAAATTGAATAACAAGACGCTCATTGTTCCCCCACTATTATGCCAGAACCCAAACATTACCATTATTCACTATCATCACCTTTAATATGGTGTTCTGCACCATAAAAACCTAAGAGAGTAATAACCAAGGGGCACTGTGAGAGTAGAGAAAAAAGGGAGGGAAAGAAGTGAGAAAGGAGTGAGAGGAGAGTCAGGAATTCACTGTCAAAGAATCCATTCCTTGCACAAAAAGTGCAGTTTCCCCAAAAAATCCATTGCATGGCAACCAGTGCTTGATTTGGGCTGTCAGAGACTGTAGTGAGAAACAGTGGCAGGCCGGTGGACTTTCATGTGATATGGTATTCCTCCCCATCTGTCCTCCAAATTACTCTCTCCTGGGAAGGCAACCATCAGAATGAGGAGATCTCCAGTATTTTAAGTAATGTCAGAAGAGTGTTCTACTCACTATTGCTTTACCTCTGTGTTAATAAATCGGGTCTTTCAAGTTTTCAAGTTTTCCACAGTATATTTAGATTTGTTAAAACATTTTTGTAGAAATCCTGACCAGAACTTGAGTAGAACTGGATCCAGTTCACAGGCTGAAAAGCTGCGTTTAGACAGGTAGCCCAATTCGGATATTTTCTGGTCTTGACCAATCAGATCAGCTCTGAATGTGATTGGTCAAAAGACCAATTAGTGGAAAAAAGATCAGAATCGGACTGCCTGTCTAAACACAGCCAAATGCACTCAATTAAATGTAATATGTTGTTTTGGCCTGTATGGAGACTAGTTTTCTTCAATGTCACAATTTCCACAGCGACATGGAGAACAACTTGATGGTCTGCTATCTGGAGAAAATATGTATAAATCAGCTTCGATTGGTGCAGATTTCAGGCAGCTGCCATATTCACTTCTGTTGATTATTTTCTATTTTTGCTGCCCCCGTATCCCCATTGAAAATGCACTACCCATACATGGCAGCTGTTTAAAGTCTTTACAATAAATTGTATTTTATATTCTACGATGGGAACAAGCTCTAGTTCTGCAGGTAGGTGAAAAATGAAGAGAAGGGAAACTTAGATATAATACAGAACATCAACAATGAACCACAAAGAAAAGGACTCATTTAGTAAAGGTTAGTGTAAGACCAGCAGGTCCGACACATTAATGCACCAATATATTATCAGATTATAAGAGAAACTGCCTCATTGTTAGTAGCATGAGAAAGAGAGTAAAAGAGGGAGAGAGAGGGGGAGAGAATATGATAATAGCAGTAGGGAAGGGCTACGGTTTCCCCGTTTCCCAGTGTGTACCTGGAGAGGAGTGGAGAGAAGACAGGGGCCGATTTCCCCAAGGAAACCTCTTCAAAAAATGTTTTTTTTTTCAAACTTATTCATGAGCCTCTGAACTGAGGGACCACCAAGAGAGTGCGCTGAGAGTGCCGCATGCCACTCCAGACTGCCAAAAGGAGCTCAAACTAATAAGCCCTCCTGGTTCATGATAATTGCTCTTATCGAACACAGAACCCTCCCGTCATTAACCCAGGTGTTAAGTTTGGGATTAAAGAAAACCCTCTGCGGCGAATTAGCTCTCATTGTCTCCATGTCGCTTGTCATTTGTCTGATGCAAGCCGGTCCATTGCACTTTGCCCCCACAGTGCTGTACTCAACAGTCCTATTCTCAGAGGCAGGCAGCACTGAGGTAAAAATATTGTACAGGCCTCTGGGTTGGTAAACAGCATGGCAGAGATTATTCACTGGTGTGTTCCCTGCCAATAAAGCATTCTTGGATTTAATTGAATTAATTTAATAGGCATAATTATGAGAGAAATAAATAAGTGTGTGTATCAAACTTGATGACTTTATTATTTCTAAACAACATTAAACCGTTAATAGCTTTTAAAATCACTATAAAATGTGTAACAATTTGTGTATGTTTTCATTCAGGTATTCCACTAATGTTCCAATTCACATAAATGTGTAATGAAAACATCATGGAGGACCACATTTATGAGTAGATTAAATAATTATTATCATTGACAAATCCTTGACAAAATACAAAATGATGTGAGATGATATTTGCGTAGAGGAAATAAATAACCATACCTTGCCCAGGGCAAAGAGAAAAACGAATAAGCTCTCTGCATAAATAAAACATGGAGATCTGACCAAAATCCTCATAACAAACCAACATTACCATAACCATCAAGACCTAACAGACCATACTGACCTCAGACAAGCTCTTAAATGGCAGGAGGAGTAATTTACACATTCCTATGGGGAGTTGAGGCTAGATTAAAAAAAACATCCTAAGAAATGTTCACAGAGTCTAAACGTCTCAGTGAACTGAAGTGATTGTTCAGCAGACAGCTCAAACGTACTCAGAGCAACCCTCCTCCACCAATCAAGATACAAGATGAGGGAGGCGCCATGACGATCGTGTTGAGGAGGATATAGGGATCTATAGAGGCTGGACTCTCCCCGGTCTCTCTTTATCGTCAGATTGAAACAGATGCTTCTGGAATCTACACACAACTCACTGGCCCTGAATGAAGGACCTATAAGCCTCCTCAGCCAGGGTATAATGCAAGCTGTCAATCACTCGCTGGCTGTCAATCACACCTGCAGCCGTGTTGCTTAATCTTACCTTATTTACCTTGTTATGCAGGAGGAGGGCTTATCTTTGACTATATTTGTATTTATATGTTAAGGCTGTAACTATGAATATAAAGCATGTTATAAGGATGATATATATTTTGCTGGTGGCGTATAACATTGTGTTGATGGTTTCTGGTGAAATGGCATTGTTGATTGTGGATTTGAGTGTGAGCAGGGTAGCTGCGACACAAAGGGCACTTCAGCGAAGTCAGCCCGGAATCAAACAACCCGAGACAGAAATAAGGAAAACACAGCGTTACCTCCATTTCCTCCTTATGTGTGATTGACAGGGAGACAGACAGGTAGACTACAGGGCATTGATAGGGTGCTGAGGGGGGAAGAGTGTGTGAGCACTGGCCTCATCACTATTCAATACTCTGGCGTCTGTAAGAAGTGTCATTTGTTCCTCACAGATCTTGTTTCTGGCCCTCATATGCATTTGGGGGCCCACGTGGGACGCTATTAGCATTAGAAAGGGGAATACAATCGCTTTAATTTTTAACAAGACATTTTGAACGAGCCACAAAGAACTCCATGCAACTGACAGTAGAGAAATTATGCAGAGAATTAAAAGAAAGCCAGGTTTATGTGGTGCTGACATCAATCAAGTGGGAACGCGGGGAGAGGGAGAGAGATAGAAAAAAAAGAGAGAGAGGAGCGTATCCATGTTTTCAATAAAAATAACATGAAAGTAAATCCACCATTAATCTTGCATATTGATCAGGGGTCTGTGTTAAGGAATGAATCATGAGCAGTGCTCTATACATCAAACAGTCATAAATAAGTAAACAGGTTAAACAATGTGCAGTGTGCAGACTGGAGTCAATACCTCATTAGGCGACTGAATCCACATCCACACACAGCAGTCCTCCACACACAGCCCGACATGCAGTGGATATGGACAAAGGAGTAAGCACAGAAGTCTATCATCCTTACCATTCCGGAGATTATATATACATATGAGATCAGAGAAGACTCTGGTTGTTCGATAGGGGTTTTCTCTCTGTATGTTGTTCGATTTACGTCACAATTCACCGAGGCGAAATTGATCAAGATCTTACGTTAATGCTGCTCGTGATCCGCAGCTCAGGAAAAAGTGAACCGTGGAGCAGAGAGTGGAGTACGCATGAATGCCTGTCAATTACAGTAATGGATATTGTTGTGGCACCTAGAATATAATACACACCACATGATTTGGGAACACACAACATGACTGCTAACCTTAGTATCTGTTCGTGTGAACGCAGGGAGAAAGATACATGGCGGATGAATAGGACTGTGCAGCAGACCGTAGACCGACAGACAGGCAGAGTCTCTTAGTATGCTGTGATTATAGAGAGCTGCTCCCATTTGATTGTGTGTCTGTGATAGTGCGGCACTCCACACAGAGCAGAGCGCAGAACAGCCAGGGCACGAGAGCCACCCATAGCCTATGGCATGTCTCAGAGGAAAACAGTAATTTAACGCTCTTAACATCAGGGGGCAGAAAATTAATTTGTATCCATCTCTCCCTCCCTCGCCCCCCCCCCCCCTCTCTTGTTCTCTCCTCTCCTCCATCTCCTGCTCTCCTCCTGAGCCCCTCCCTTGCTGGCCTGACCCCTGTGTAGTGGCACTCGTAGCGGGCACGCCTGGCATACTGAGGTGCCTCGTAAGTAGGGCCTGTGAATGGCGGTGTCCCTGTGGGGACTGCCTGCCTGACTCCCTGCCTGTCAGTGGCACGCTCCACATCTCCTGCCCTGCTCTTCAAAAGGCCCGGCGGTCTCAGCGGAGATGCCCGCGGGCGGCATGCTGGGTACCTGACGTGTGAATCAAATCAGAGGAGGGGGCAGAATGTTAAGTGATGAAATTAATCAGGACTAATTCTCTATTTGGCCGTCCATTAGGGTATGGGCAGGGTCCTCAGCGACAGGTGAGAGAATGAACCCTGCAGAGCTGCTGGGAGATGAATGTGGGATTCAGTGCCATGGTGATGTTGAAAGGAGACATCTGTCCATTGCAGCCAGCTAAAAGAGGAGAGAATCTGTTTCAGTAGCATGCACACAGTATACTCCTGTGTGTGTGTGTATATCTGTGTGTGGGTCCACGCCTGTGCGTATACGTGTGTGTGCACGCCCATGTGCATGTGTGTATTGAACAAGAAGAGACAGCCACTGTCGCTGAGACAGAGGGAGAGCCGTTGGTTCTCCAGTAATGTGGCGTAGAATCACTGGCTTGTTACCCCTGACAGCTGCCATAATCTTTGAAGATTACCTTCCAGAGTGATAATTAGCAGGGCACGCATCGCGCACAATTATACCACCGCGTCCCGCCTCGGTAGGCAGGCTCTGCCAATCCCAGAATCCCCCCCCCCCCTCCACCCAGGCTGGAATCCTGGGAAACTCAATCAAGTTGCCATTCTTCTGGGACTTTATTAACATTTAGCATCTGAAAGAGGAAGCTTGATTGGCATCTCTGCTTGACTGACCGCTAAAATGAAGGCTTAATGACGTGAATATTTTTGCAGTTCCCCGTTTTAATTTCTTTGGGGATCTCGCCAGGCCTCACTGTTTTACTTCCTTTAAAACTACGTGAGCAGAAACAGAGCGTTTAATATGTTTCTTATTGAATAACAGCCCTGCAGATGTTTAGAAGTAATGTCACTCTAGACCTTGGGAAAGATTCTCAGATGAACCACCTTTGAGGGCTTGTGTTTTGACCTTAATATCCAAAACAGGATATCAATGATTGGTATTCGTATGATGTTGTCTAGTGACATAACAATCCTAAATAAAAACGGAAAGGAATCTCATAAGGGCATCTTATTCGTTTTATTTTCACATTTTCTTTCTCTTTGGAAAAACATCACGTCATGTTTCCGTTCAGAACGATTATGTCAATAACGGTTAGATCAATGCAACTAACAGAGACAGCTACAATTTGACCACGTTTGACCACACAGAAATCCATAACACAAGCAATAACAATGTGCAAATAAAAGTCTGACGAGAATACATAACCTTGAATAGACAGTATGTGAGATACATCCTATTCTAGTAATCTTAGCCCACATATTTCTGGCTGCCATGTGTGACCGCAGCATGGTATAGAATGATGACGGTTGTAGACTACACTGTTAGCAATGGAAGTTAAGCAACTCCTCTTTCTAAAAGAAGAGAAAGACGACAAACCTCAAAAGGCACAATATAAAAAGACATGGAGCAGCGGGGTACAGTTATCCTTCTACATTCTACTGGTTTCACTTCTCTGTTTTGACAATGGCCACACACTTCCTGACCAGGCCTCTCGCATCACTTACCCCCTGTAATACTTGACACTCCTTATGACAACTCTGGACCTTTGGCAGTATTTATGATCTACAATCTCTTATCTCAGAGACATAATGGTTAAAAACAATGTGCGAACAGGACAAATCAGATAGCAATGTATAACTCATTCTGAACTTAAACTTAACAAAATGTTCTATATGTGTTAGTCCACCCAGTCAGTTAGCATTAGTTGAACTCTACTGCTAGCATATACAGTACCAGTCAAAAGTTTAGACACACCTGCTTATTCAAGGGTTTTTCTTTATTTGTAATATGTTCTATTTTGTAGAATAATAGTGAAGACATCAAAACTATGAAATAACACATGAATCGTGCAGTAACCAAAAAAAGTGTTTGGTTACTAAAGTGTATTACATTCTTCAAAGTAGCCACCCTTTGCATTGATGACAGCTTGGCACACTCTTGGCACTCTCTCAACCAGCTTCACACGGAATGCTTTAGCCAATGGTCTTGAAGGAGTTCCCACATATGCTGAGTACTTGTTTGCTGCTTTTCCTTCACTCTGCGGTCCACTCATCCCACACCATCTCAATTGGGTTGAGGTCAGGTGATTGTAGAGGCGAGGTTATCTGATGCAGCACTCCATCACTCTACTTCTTGGTCAAATAGCCCTTACACAGCCTAGAGGTGTGTTGGGTCATTGTCCTGTTGAAAAACAAATGATAGTTCCACTAAGTGCAAACCAGATGGGATGGCGTATCGCTGCAGAATGCTGTGGAAGCCATAATGGTTAAGTGTGCCTTGAATTCTAAATAAATCCCTGACAGTGTCACCAGCAATGCACCTCCACACCATCACACCTCCTCCTCCATGCTTTACAGTCGGAACCACACGTGGAGATCATCCATTCACCTACTCTGCATCTCACAAAGACACAGCTGTTGGAACCAAACATCTCAAATTTGGAATCATCAGACCAAAGGACAGATTTCCACCGGTCTAATGTCCATTACTCGTGTTTCTTGGCCCAAGCAAGTCTCTTCTTATTATTGGTGTCCTTTAGTAATGGTTTCTTTAAAGCAATTCGACCATGAAGGCCTGATTCATGCAGTCTCCTCTGAACAGTTGATGTTGAGATGCGTCTGTTACTTGAACTCTGTGAATCATTCATTTGTGCTGCAATTTCTGAGGCTGGTAACTCTAATGAACTTATCCTCTGCAGCAGAGGTAACTCTGGGTCTTCCTTTCCTGTGGCGGTCCTCATGAGTGCCAGTTTCATCATAGCGCTTGATGGTTTTTGCGACTGCAATTGAAGAAATTTGAAAAGGTCTGGATTGATTGACTGAAATTTGAAAAAATTTCCGGATTGACTGACTTTCATGTCTTAAAGTAATGATGTACTGTGATTTCTGAGCTGTTTTTGCCATAATATGGACTTAGTCTTTTACCAAATAGGCCTATCTTCTGTATACCACACCTACCTTGTCACAACACAACAGATTGGCTCAATTGCATTAAGAAGGAAAGAAATTCTACAAATGTACTTTTAAGAAGACACACCTGTTAACTGAAATGCATTCCAGGTGACTACCTCATGAAGCTGGTTGAAAGAATGCCAAAAGTGTGCAAAGCTTTCATCAAGGCAAATGTTGGCTACTTTGAAGAACCTCAAATCTCAAATATGTTTTGGTTTGTTTAACACTTTTTTGGTTACTACATGATTCCATATGTGTTGTTTAATAGTTTTGAAGTTTTCACTATTATTCTACAATGTTGAAAATATAAAAAATAAAGAAAAACCCTGGAACGAGTAGGTGTGTCCAAACTTTTGACTTTTATTGTGTATTTATACATCAAGTCCACTAGTGGTGATCAATATTCCCTGTGGGTACATGGGGTGACTGTCCTCATGTTGTAGCTGTGGCTGGGGGGTGGGGGCTGTGTTCCAGTGACAGCAGTACAGTGGGGTAAGGGGGAGGCAGAGGGGAGACGGGGGGAGGGTGAAGGGCTGTGCCACCGCTGCCCTCAGACACAGGCCACCAGCTGGGACACAAGCCATTTACATAATTCACCAGCTAAACCCATATGGTCAGGGGACAGGCGTCATTGTTTACCATCACCACTGCGTTAGAGCCCAGAGCCCTCCCTCCTTATACATAGTCACAGTCAAACTAACATACTAACATGTATTTCATACTCATACACACACAAGCTCACGCATGCACTAACACTTAAACCCAGTCTCCCTAGTGATCTACGATTTAAAAAAATACAAACCATGTGCTTAGATGATTTGGTATTCTGGTGTGCCTCTTGGACCAGCAGGCCTAATGCTCTTTTTGTCTTGCTTTATTACTGGGGGCTGTGCACCCCTCAACACTGCCTATAGCATACAAGTGCAAAACAGGATTAGTGTGCATCCATTCTATGTCCTCCATCTCCTTGGCTTACTGACACACTCCTCACGGCACCTACACACCCACAATGCCGAGCAGCTGCCAGGGACCTCTGGGTACAGGTGGGAACGAGAGGGGCGGAGAGGGGAGGGGACGAGAGGGGGTCGGGGGCAGGGGAGGGCGGCAGCCCCCCAGACAGCCTGGCCAATGGACCCCAGAACCTGTTCATTACGGGGTTGGAGAGATCACGAGCCACTGGAGACAAAGCAGGATTAGCCCATTGATGGTGGAGGTCCTACCGACTGGTGCTGAATGCAAATGCATGCTGAGACCCTCTGCAGCACAACAGGGACAGAGGAGGGGTGTATCTGTTAGACTTGGAAATATCCCCTCCACTCAATCACAATGTTGTAGTGAATCAGTCTGCTCACAGCCCTGGAAAGCAGATGGCTGCATGACACCCACTGTGCTGTAAACTTTGGCCAGGAGATACAGCGGTCAGAACGAGGGAGCGAGTAAGAGAAAGAGTAAGAGAGAGAGAGAGAGAGAGAGAGAGGAAGGGAGGGAGCGAGTGAGGGAGGGGTGACGAGATGGAGAAATAGGTGAGGGGGGATGGTGGAGGGACAAGGGATGGATGTAGAAAGAGAGCGACAGAAAGAAAGAAAGAAAGTGCTTTTTCCTCACTACTATAAACTTACCATCATTCACCTACCAGCTCAGGCACGTGCCAGCTCAGGCACAGATAGTGGTATACCTGTGCCCGAGCACTTGCCCTATTGCCCTCTCGCTCGTCAAGTGCCCTTTTGTGTGGTGGTATATCTTTTTTCAGTACATACATTTTTTTTTTTTTTAACCGTACCCCTGTCCTGTCCGTTGGTCTGCACAACACAGAGCCCGTTGTGCCTTTTGAGATGGCGTTGCAGTAGATAGCTGCCGTCTTACGGGCTCCAGACCAATTCTGCTATTTTGTGTTTTTTTTTACGCTGATCATAACTTTTCTGTACATAATGTTTCCACCATCCTTTCCTATGACCGAAAACAGCTTCTGGACAGCGATCACTAACCTACATTTGGATTAAGATTTCTATTTCAACTCTGACTGGCAGCTCTGGATGTTATGCTTAGCCCTGATCCCAGGGACTCGAAAGAGGAAGCGGAAGCAGTGGCGACCCTTAATTCAGGGCAGAGCCCACCTATTTTGAGCCACGTATTTTTTGCAACAAAAATTAAAATAAAAAATATGTATTTTTTGTTGTTGTTGTGCTTTCCTGTTTTGTATGTTATTTTGGCATTAATACATGTCACATATCAGTTTGCAAACTATGTAAAAAAGTGTTCTGTCACTCATGGGGACACTACGTCACCGCCAATTCTAAGGGTAGAGCTACAAAATTCAAGACCCTTGGCTGCTGCCATAGTGTTACATCAGAAGTTCCCATCCAAGAAGGCTCAAGGTCATTGGCCACAGATAAAATTATGTCAAATCACATTACATCTACAGTAGCTTTGATTGGACAACTTTCAAAGTCTTAAATTAGAGAAATTATAGATAAAACGTATCAGTACTCTTCGGCCATTGGACATAAACATTACACAACAAGTTGGAAATCGCAAATTCAACAATGAGTGATTTGGAAGGAATCAGTGGCTAACTTCAAGCTTTGCAAAGTAGTCACTAGCCTGCTATTCAGTGGAGTGGCTGTGTGTTCCCAAGTCTGGGATTAAGGGTCTCTTTTCCAAGCTTAAAATGATAAACATTTAACATTGGCCATACTGTCAATGAAGCATGATTTGTGCCGCGCTCAAAACAACTCTTAACTCGGAACTGCGAAATCTGACTTCAGTGAGTTCAAGACAACTGGGAACTCGGGAAAAAACAACCTCCGACTGGGAAAATACGTTTTGAATGATCACCCAACTCAGAATTGTAAATCCGGAACTCGGGCCTATTTCTAGAGCTACGACCTGAAGATCACTGACGTCATCATGATTCAACCTTGTTTTTTTACCAAGTTCCCAGTTGTCTTGAAAGCACCATAAATTCAGAGAATGCCAGACTTTGATGACAATGTTGGATGATAAAATTTGCCCAGAAAGGACCACCGCGCCACCTTCATGTTCACCATTGACCTCTTTTTTTGTTGGTGAAAGTATAATCACAAGAGAACAAAATGAATGAGCTCCGTTCGAGACGGGACCTATCACGGGATTCTATCAACGGGACCTCAAGGACTGTAATATCCTATGTACACCTTGCTGTTCTTTTCATGCATCGTCAAGATCTGACGGCAGCCTCGGGTAAGCTGAGAGGGGTAGGGGTGTGTCTCTTTCTTAGCAACAGCTGGTGCGCTGTTGTAATCTCTAATGTTAAGGAAGTCTCAACTTTGTTCTTGCTGAGTTAGAATACTTCATGATAAGCTGTAGACCATACTGTTTACCAAGAGAGTTTATCTATATTTTTCATAGCTGACTATTTACCACCACAAACCGATGCTGGCACTAAGACGGCACACAATGAGCTGAATATGGCCATCAGCAAACAAGAAAATACGCATCCAGAGGCAACAAAACTGCAGATCACCTTTACTCCACACACAGAAATGCATACAAGGCTCTTCATACAAGGGTCGCCGTCCCTGACCATAACTCCATCCTCCTGATTACTGTTCACAAGCAAATACTCAAACAGGAAGTACCAGTGACGCACTCAATACGGAAGGGGTCCGATGAAGTGGATGCTAAGCTACAGGACTGCTTTGCTAGACAGTATGTGAGATCAAATCGAATCCAATTGTATTTGTCACATGCGCTGAATACAACAGGTGCAGACGTTACCGTGAAATGCTTACTTACAAGCCCTTCACCAACAATGTAGTTTTAAGAAAATAGAGTTAAGAAAATATTTACTAAATAAACTAAAGTAAAAACTAAAAATTAAAGTAACACAATAAAATAACAATAATGAGGCTATATACAGGGGGTACCGGTACCGAGTCAATGTGCGGGGTACAGTTTAGTCGAGGTAATTTGTACATGTAGGTAGGGGTAAAGTGACTATGCATAGATAATAAACAGTGAGTAGCAGCAGTGTAAAAACAAAGAGGGGGTGTCAATGCAAATAGTCCGGGTGGCCATTTGATTCATTGTTCAGCAGTCTAATGGCTTGGGGGTAGAAGCTGTTAAGGAGACTTTTGGACCTAGACTTGGCGCTCCAGTACCGCTTACCGTGCGATAGCAGAGAGAACAGTCTATGACTTGGGTGACTGGAGTCTTTGACAATTTTTTGGGCCTTCCTAGCTTATAGGTCCTGGATGGCAGAAAGCTTGGCCCCAGTGATGTACTGGGCCATACGCACTACCCTGTGTAGCGCCTTACGGTCAGATGCCGTGCAGTTGCCATACCAGGTGGTGATGCAACCGGTCAGGATGCTCTCGATGGTGCAGCTGTAGAACTTTTTGAGGATCTGGGTACCCATGCCACATCTTTTCAGTCTCCTGGGGAGGAAAAGGCGTTGTCGTGTCCTCTTCACAACGTTCTTGGTGTGTTTGGACCATGGTGATATGGACACAAAGGAATTTGAAACTCTCAGCCCGCTCCACTACAGCCCTGTTGATGTGAATGGGGGCGTGTTCAGCCCTCCTTTTCCTGTATTACACGATCATCTCCTTTGTCTTGCTCACGTTGAGGGAGAGGTTGTTGTCCTGGCACCACACTGCCAGGTCTCTGGCCTCCTCTCTATAGGCTGCTTCATCGTTGTCGGTGATCAGGCCTACCACCGTAGTGTCATCAGCAAACTTAATGATGGTGTTGGAGTCGTGCTTGGCCACGAATTCGTGGTTGAACAGGGAGTACAGTAAGGGACTAAGCACGCAACTCTGAGGGGTCCCCGTGTTGAGGATCAGCGTGGCAGATGTGTTGTTGCCAACCCTTACCACCTGGGGACGGCCAGTCAGGAAGTCCAGGAACCAGTTGCAGAGGGAGGTGTTTAGTCCCTGGGTTCTTAGCTTGGTGATGAGCTTTGTGGGCACTATGGTGTTGAACGCTGAGCTGTAGTCAATGAACAGATGTGAGTGCTATGGGGCAATAGCCAGGTTACCATGGTGTTCTTGGGCACAGGGACTATGATGGTCTGCTTGAAACATGTAGGTATTACAGACTGGGTCAGTTAGAGGTTGAAGATGTCAGTAAAGGCAACCGCCAGCTGGTCAGCGCATGCTCTGTACACATCCGCGGCCTTGTGAATGTTAACCTGTTTAATGGTCCTACTCACATTGGCAACGGAGAGCGAGATCACACAGTCATCTGGAACTGCAGGGATCTTGGAAGATCGGTGTCAGAGGAAGGCCCTAAAAATGGTCAAATACTCTAGCCACCCAAGTCACAGTCAGTTTTTAGCTTTTATCCCCAAGCCATAAGACTACTAAATAGTTAACCAAATATCTACCAGACTATCTGCATTGATCTTCTTTGCACTCTTTTGACTCATCACATTCGCTTCTGCTATTGTTTATTATCTATCCTGTTGCCTAGTCACTTTATCTCTACTCATTTGTACATATCTACCTCAATTAACTCCCACCCCTGCACGTAGACTCATTACTGGTACCCCATGTATATAGCCCAGTTATCATTATTCATTGTGTATTTATTCCTTGTGTTATATATTATTTATACTATTTACTACATTTTTCTCTCTGCATTGTTGAGGGGGAAGTAAGCATGTACTGTTATTTTACATGGATTATCCAGTAGCAGTACATTTTAATGACCTAAAACATGACATTTCTACCTTCTGATTTTGTGGCATAGAGAAAGTTAAGATATCAGACAGGGCAGGTGATATTAATAATACTCTGAGTAAAAGAGAATGTTTTGGGATTTTCACCCTCCAGACATTATTTCCTAAATGTCTTAATGATGAAATGCCTCTATGTATGTTATGTTGTGAATTTGAACATGAATTATGCCCCTATTTAAGATTACTCTGATGTTTTTCGTACGATGTACCCAATGATTAATGAAAACTTGCTCGGTAGGTCTATGTCCTCATTGTGGTTTTACAGACGTGTTTAATACGTCTTATTTACACACTTTATTTGAATATTTATGAAATGCATATTGTTATATTTGGTAGCACTTATTTGTTTTTCCTTCGCCTCCAACCCCTTTCGATGCGTGGAACGGATGCGGGTGAGGCTAGGTCTACATAAGGGTTCTAATTTAAATAAACTCACAAAAGCTCTGACAAAGGCCGTGAGGCCGACACGTAAGCTTATTAAAGATCAGTGATACTATCAAGAGCAGTGTGCGGTTTCCTTTTTCCTTAATCTTGTTCAACTGTTGCCATGCACCTGCAAAAAAGATTGCTCAGATGTGCGAGTGCCTTTTGAATTTTGAATTACTGTTATTTTACACCTGTTGTTTAAGGCGCTTGATTGGATTTTTTCCCATACAGATAGATACTGAACTCATCTTTATATGTGTGCTATTATAGCGTTTTTGACAGCATGGGCAGTGCCATTGAGGCTACAACCCATAGGAATCTTTACCCAGTTGACTACTCTGACTACTTTAAAATGGTGGAAGCATGGTGAAGGCCCTCAATGGCGCTGCCCATAAAAGAATGGCCTTGTGGCCACTAGAGGCCTTTATTGTTCTCTGTGCTTTCCCCCCTCTGCCTTGTACAGAGTTTGCAGTCTCCGTTATTCAAACATGCATGGCTTGAAAAGCAGTCACCAGTTGAGTGTGTGTAGCAAGCTACCTAGTTTACCTAGGAACGAGTGACAAATCTGTCAGTGAACAGCATGCAGACAAAACAGGCCTTTCGCAATATTTCAAATACAATCGCGGGAAAACACAGGTTGGAAAGCCAATGGCTCCTACTGAAAAGAGAAGACTAATCAGTCTGTACGCTTTCAAATATTTGATAAACTTCCAAATAGGCCTATTGAGCAACATTGGGTTACAAAGTTAACAAGCGAGAAGCAAGGGCACATTGGCCATAGCTGGCGAGTGTGCGTGCGTCAGTCAGTGAAACTGGGAAGCTTTTTTAGGACTATAATTTCCTCCTCATAATAGTACAATATGTGTGCAACTAGGCAATTGATGAATTCAAGACTAAATAATTTTTATTGATCTCAGATTTGCAGTTTGTCAGTGTCAAAATAGCCTGTAATTTCGATCATTTGTGCGGTATTAAAAAATATTCTGCCGAAGTCTCCAGTCAGGTAAAATGACGTATAATGTTATGAAATGCGTTTATAAACACCACCATATTCCTGGACCCTAGGCTACTAAAAATGGTCCCCATGTTTGCAACTTCTGTGAGCGCCTCTACTCTGCTGCTCTATGCTAGTGGTGGGCGGTTTCCATAAATGTATAATTCTTGTACAATTTATATTTATAGGCTACATTGAGGTTTTTCTTTCATTATTTTAGGCTATCTGGCATTAGTGCATAAGCCTAAACTTTAGGGCTTAACTGTACGCGCGCCAAATACACTGCACAGCCACTCGCCAAATAATGCTTTTGGGAACAGGCAGAAAAATTTTACGTCAATCCATGGAGCCAAAAAGGACATTGTCAAAGTTTAATTAATTGTGAGGCTCTATACAAATTCCACAGTCACAAGAAGGGACTATGGCATGTCAAGGGAACTGTAGCCTACTGTCTAGATAGGTTGAATGGAAACTGAAATCTGGACACTGACTGTAGGTCTATAACCTCTCACATTGCCTTAATAATAACTCCTGTAGACTTAAGAATTTCTTGCAGTTAAACAGCTCTGATGGGCATTCCTGTAGTCAGCATGCCAATTGTATGCTCCGTCAAAACTTGAGACATCTGTGGCTTTGTGTTGTGTGGCAAAACTGCACATTCTAGAGTGGCCTTTTATTGTCCTCAGCACAAGGTGCACCTGTGTAATGACCATGCTGTTTAATCAGCTTTTTGATATGCCACACCTATTCAGGTGGATGGATTATCTTGGCAAAGGAGAAATGCTCACCAACAGGGGTGTATACACATTTGTGCCCGAAAATTTGAGAGAAACAAGATTTGTGTGTGTATGGAACATTTCTGGGATCTTTTATTTCAGCTCATGAAACAATGGGACTTTACATGTTGCGTTTATATTTTTGTTCCGTGTAGATTGAAGCGTTCATTCTATCGGTCTATTACAGTCTTTTGTTGAGCAAGGGTGTATTTAGTCTTCTAGGTCAACATATAAAAGAGAAGCTGCATGTACTGTATCTAGTTTATAGACAAGTTGACTAACAAAGCGCATATTCTACTGTATAGTTGCGGGTTAGGGATGGGTGCGGGGCCTCAGATTTTCAATTTATCACATCAGGCGGTTGCTGATGGGTTAATAACAATTGCAGGCAGGTGCGGGTGAACAAACAGCTGACCCGCGTACCACTACTCTATGCCACTACACAGACGCGATGGTATGCATGCAATGCTTTATTATGAAGGTTAGAAAAAATGAAATGCGTTCCTATACCTCAGAACTAGTTCCCTGGGTCACACCCAATCGCGCTTACTCGATTTACAAATGAAGCACTGAACACAGATAGTCCAGACTCTAGCTAACCACCACATGGCCTATTAAAATATCCACACAAGCCACCAGCCAGCCAGCCTTATACAGTATCATGAGTTACAGAATTATGAATATTAGGCTATATTATGAAGTTATTATTTAAGAGCATTGAAGATAAATCCAATCAGTAAAATAATTATTGAGCTAGCTAACTAGCAGATTTACATCAATCATCAACATCAATGATCAGCCTACCCTCTTTCCCCGATGTCGATCCTGTCTTTGTAACTAGCTCGCTTACAATTTGTGATGAGTGAGTGTGTCGCTGCAGTAATGAATAGGCCTACAGTATGCTAACATCTTGAAAGAATTGCTACAGAGGCAGTTACTATGTTATGAATTTCGATAAATGAATTATTTTCTTCAAAAGGGGGATGCCCTTGTTTAATTTTGAGCATCTGCCACCCAAAAGGTCTGTGCATGGCCCTGTACCCTCTTATCTCACCTCACTCACTCTCATTCCTCCATCTGTCCTCTTCATTCATCTTTTTCTCCTCTTCTCTTTCTGTCATCCATCAGGTCCTTTCTGTGGGCTGCAGCAGGACTCCTGGCTGCCAGTCAGCTTTCCCCTCACTGTGACATTTGACCTCTGCTGATATGATCCCCGAGGGCCAAAAGAGGGCAGCATAGATCTGTTGATAATGACAGTGACATTGAAGGAGCTTCCCCTCAGGTCCCTAACATGCAGAAGAGAACGCTTCAAAGCTGGAATCCTTAATGGTGAAACTGACGTGTCTGTTTGGGATATTACAACAACAAAGAAGTTACTGCAAACAACGAACCCTGTTATTTCCCACGGACATCATTGCACGCGCGATAGAACAGCGGAATATGTATTGCTTTTTTTTTTTTTTTTTTTTTTTTACACACACTGCTTGACACATCTTACCTCCGTTTTGTCCACAAAACAAAAACAATAACAAAGTGCCACTGTGTCCCCCTAATGCTGATTCCATCGTTAAGAGCTTGTAACCAACACGTATAAAAGCAACAATACTTGGAATTCATGATCATAGAGACAATTTGGACGACAGCATGTTCAAATCAGCCATATTAGATCATCACAAATGACAATAATATGGGATGTTGACCTGGATGGTTCAACGTTTTATTGTGCCACACCACACCCTATTTTAACTTGGAACACTAATCCACACGTTAATCATGGACTGTTTCTATGACTTTAGCAGGATGTTATTGTGCGGTTAAAGAAGAGTACAACTCCTAAACGAAATGATTTTGACATGTTGTTGCGTTGCATTCTATGCAATGTACACGGTGTTCCAAATGGCTAAACAATATCTACGCTTAGATAGTCTGTTTGTCCCCTAGAGAATAGGCTAGGACTTGATACTAATGTTATTCCACATAAACATATATTTGTATTTGTGGATAAGGTAGGGTTTAATCTCAACAAAAAGGCATTTTGCTGTGTGGAAGCAGTGTGTGATGTACTGATGAAATCCTGTGAACTGACAGCAATGAGCCGCTTCCACAATGCAATCTAATGACAACGTGAGATTCCTGTCACTTTTTCAAATGGATTCTGCATCTGCCAGACAACACAGATAATATGTTATCGCCGTGTTTATTGTTTAAGTTGTATCTATTCAAAGTATTTTACAAAGCTGTATGTGCCTTTCTGCTCATTTTGGTCAGGACCAAAATAGATTCAGAGATATTTATCCACAGGTTTATGTTATATTATGCTTTCCTTTAATTAACTATAGGTCTACTTCCTGGTTTGCTGTCTCTGAAGATGCTCTACTGTGTTGGGCTGTTGTTCCAGTGCTATGCTGTTGTGTGGCATTGTGCTGTCCCTATCTGGAGAGTGACTGTGTGTAGCCAGCGGGGCGACCCAGGCAGAGCCTCAGACACAACAGAGGCTGGCTGGTGTGGCGTCGACACAGAATGACTGAAGCTCTCAGCTCGCGGTGTGGTGGGGCTGCCGAGATGAAAGGCCAGGATGTCGCGGTGGCGCTCATTACCACAGATATGATAGCGGAAACAAAAATATGCTTTGTTTGGTACTCGGTGTGTGTGCCAGTCAATCAGTCAGTCAGTCAGTCAGGTGTTTTAGCGTGTTGTCACTCTGCACCTCTCCTCTCAACCGCTCCTATCAATAGAAAAGATGTAGCTGTACACTACTTTATGGATGACTGAATGTTTGTGTATGTGGAGAGAAGTGTTGATAATATTTCTTATTACTGTCCTGAAACCAAAAAAAGATGTAACATTTTTGTGTTAAAAATTAATAATGTGACGTCAAAACCAGGACATGTATACTTGCCGCAATTTATTAGCAACGTATAAAGGGTTGAGCTGGATTTGACCCTCTTTTTTTACTCGTACCATTTGAGATAATGGTCACTAGTCTTACAGAGACATCTGGTGTGGGTCATACCTTCTGCCTCACAGGATGAGGAAGATGTTCCCTTCCCCTTGTGTGCAAGCAGTCATGCAATTTTCATGACCGTAAAGTATCAAATGTTTTCCCAATTTGTTTCCCCAATAAATGTACTTAACATGCATCAACAGCACTTTCTGGTCTGTGATGACATTTTTGGAATTCCAGAGTCTTGGCTGCTAACTCTCCTTTCTGTGGAATGATGGAAATGGAAACAAACCAAAATGGAAACCAGCTATTGATGTGTTATAGTTAGGGCCAGGTGTTTTTTTCCCCCCAGACCACGTGACCTAGCCAGGAAAAACTCTGGGCCCTAGTTATAGGCTATAAATAGGCCCCAGAGTTTTTCCCAGTCAGATTACATCTTAAAATGCTCTCTCAACTTAGTCTTAAAAGTGGGCCATTGTAAAATATTTCAGCTACACCAAATTAAAATAACACTTGCATACATAATATGTGTCATTTCACACTAAAAAGGAGGGCTCAAGTGGCACTCTTAAGTGGAGAATAGATGCTTCTATACCATGAATTTGACCTCAGATATTAGTGGTCTTTCTCTCTCTCTCTCTCTGTCTCTCTGTCTGTCTCTCCCTCTCTCTTTCTCCATTAGGATTCATACCCTGAAGGCATGTGCCCGCTGTCCCCTACAGCAAAGTGGCAAAATGCCTGTCTGCTGAGGGAAGCAGGGCTTAATGAGTGTGTGAGGTGCCATGGGCCATTATGGGGAGAGGAGAGAGAGGAGCCCTGCATTTTGTAGGACAGCCGTGGCTGATAAGAGGGAGAAGAGGGGTGCAGCTCGACAGAAGGCTTCCTCGTTTGGAGAAGGTACATTATTTAGGGGCCCCATCGGATGGTGTTGGTTTAGCAGATGTAAAACTTGCCTGACGCAATGAGCAGTAAGGCTATTACACACCACCATATGAGAGCCATGCTGGCCAAATACATTTTGTTTTGAGTTATTTTACAGAATAGGCTGCCAGTTTATGCATTTTTAAATGTATTGCACACATCCATCTATCCATACCCACAGTACAAACATACATTTTAAAAACGAAGGTCGGTAATTCATCTTTCTTATTCACAACATCACTCGATATTGCTTGTTCTGATATTCTTCTTATTTTCTTACTTTTTTAATGATGCGTGTATTGTTTTTTTGTGGCTAAATATTACTGCACTGTTGGAGCTGGAAAGCACAGGCATTTAGCTGCACCTGTGATAACATCTGCAAATCTGTGAACACGACCAATACACTTTGATTTGCTGATAATTGATACTTGAGAGGAAGCAACCACGTGTGTGTTTGAACTTCGAACATCTCTCCCCCCCCCCCCACTCATCCTCTACTCCTTATCAATTAGTGCACCACAGGGGTCGCCTGCTCTATGTTCGCTACATACTACAGTCTGAGACTGCCTTCATTGAAGTGGTTTGTGTCAAAATGAGGGGTGTTGTACAAAACAAAGTCATCAGCGGTTGGATCATTTTTAACCAATCAGTATATAAAAGCCAATGACAAATGTTAAAAATGCTGCTTTACTCTCGTGTGTACTATGGCCCAACCCATCAGTTTATGGGACCAATCACAACGGTTAGAATGTGTTTGCACTCTAGAAATCGTTGGGGAGGTACTCAGATCCAGATTCATTGCGGAGAACAGACTAACGTCCGTGGGCGTGGTGTAGCGTTTGGCTGGAGCAAGGCGTTTGGGTAGCCAGGCAACCACAGGGGTACGCTGCCCCTCAGCCGAACCTGCCGTCCTTGTGTGGAGGTTGAACGGCGAGGGAGAGTGGGGCTCACAGAGGAGAAGAAGAAAGGTGTCCGCTCTCTTAAAAATAGTCCGGGTTGCAGCTGCCGCGCATCCTCACTCAGTGGCCCCTCAATCAAGGCCCCAGACCTGGGTGGCCTGGAGAGAAAGAGAGGGGCCTGGGGAGCAGGGGGGCTGGAGCCTGGCCGAGCCCGGCCCTGTGACACCACCAGGCCGGCCCTCTGAAGGTTAATGTAGTCATAGGTTCACCCAGTCGTCTTCCATTACTAATGTTCAAGGGTATGGGTTACAAAATTGCTCCCAATTGGTCACAGGCATGAGCCTTGCTGCCCAAAGCGGGACGGACAGCCGAAATAATTAACAGCCACTGGCCCGCTGGTCCTCCCCACGTGTTTGCACTCATTAAGGGACAAGGTCAAGGCTACAGCACTACTTTGCTTTTTAACTGGGATAATAATGGTAAGCCATGTTTCCCCTTCTACTAACATTGCCGGCTCCTAACCTAAACATTGATACTGGGAATGAACAATCTCTTGTCTATTGTCAGGGCACATAAACATGCAACCTCTCACATGCAAGTACACCCGAACAAACACATACACACACCCCCTGGAACATGTAGATACAGTATGATTGGATCATTTGAGGAAGTTAGAGGGAGCAGGGGAAAGGTTGTGATGAATGTAAGTGTTCTCTCATTACAAGGCTCATTATAATGAAGAGAGCGAGAGAATGGAACTAGTTGAGATAAGGATGTGGTGCCCTAGGACCTGACATGGAAACCCAGATAACATCACATCGATTACAAGCAACTACTCTCATTTAGTGCAACCTGAACTCATTAAGGGTGGTCTACCCGCTACATTACACAAGCAGCCAGAGGTTCCCCCTACCCCTAACACTGAGTAGCATTGTATTCCATGGACATAAGAAACACAGTCGCTTTCTGTCTCTGTGTCCCTATTACTCTCTCTGTTAGTATTACACTGATTACTACAACAAGAGTCTGCACAAGTCCAGTTAGGGAAATGGTGCATATACAGTATATCTCAAGACTCTGGGGTACTTATGAATTAGCGTCAACTAGTTGCCCGCTGCATGCACTAATAATTGTCGCGGCGGCGGCATCGCAGTCTCGGGGGACCATAGATTTCTTTTGTCTGGAGGTTAGGTCTTAGTTCAGCGTCTGCTGTGGCTGTGAAGTCCAATCTGTGAGTCAGACTCGGCCACAATTGCCACATTTGTAGGCTGGCCCGGATTCTGTGGATGTTGTGGATGTTGTGGATGTTCTCCTGATGTTCTTTCCTCTTCGCTTCTCGGTGTAGAGCCAGGGATGTTTCGTTTCTTTGCAATCACTACTAATAGCGTACCTCAATCAACGTTCTGCGACCAATAATCCAAGAACTAAGGAGAGAGAAAGACCACGTTTTAGATTTAAGGCTTAAACAAATATGTGAAATAATAACCATCCCCCCCACCTCCCAAACACACTCTCACCAATAGTCGTCAAGCCACATTTTGAAATCTGGGAAAGCACATTTAAATTCCCAATGAAAAAGCTGAAAATTGGGCCCATGGGCATTCTAAAAAAACGCTTGACAATCTTGGGTGTTGCTTCCACCTTCAAACATCTTCTGTGTTATTTGATGAGGGAGTTGGTGTGCAGAAGTGAAAATGTATTATGAGAAAAGCTTAATTACTTTGCACACCTTTGACAGGATATGCAGCACAACCAGTTAGATCTAAACTCAAATATAAACATGCACAACACCCAGCAGTGAACATTTCCCATTCAGAAACCCTGATTGCCAATCTCCATCCCCATATTATCAGGAAATGACGATACACTGTACTTAGGGAGGCCTGGTATGAAAAGGCGATAGGATACTTATATCTCCCTGTGTCCCAGGCCCTGTGTTATGAGAATGGCATACTTACAACAGTGCTACAATTTTTATTCAGTCCAATATTGGCATTTCCCTAGAGTTGAGTCACAGTGTCACAACAATACTCGCTGACTTTATTATCAACTAAGTATTTTGTTTCCAATCCTCTGCTCTAAATCCTCACACAAGGTTTGCTGTTGAACATGGCTGACACTACTCCCCAGACAGAGGCAGGCGCATCCAGTCCAACCGCCGGATCTCACAGCACCTCTTTGTTACCCATCCAATTAGACGGTCCGGCTGTGGACCTGGAGAGAGAGAGCGAGACAGGGGGGAGAGGATAGGGTGCAGGGTTTACTTTAATAGCTCTATTGGCCTAATTGAAACGTCCCATTTTCCCCACAGCAGTTGTCACTGGGCTCTGAAGACTAACAACAACAGATGCAAGGCTTTGCCAAATTTCACAGAGTCATCACATTCCGTTCACCTGTCAGCCCGTTACTTAGCAGCGTCCGCCCGTCATTAGCGCTTGTCACGCCCCGGGCAGGCCTCGTAGGGGAGGGGTGAAGGGGCTTTTTAAAACTTTGTTTTGGGATCGCCGTGCCACATGTGTCCCCCTGCTACTGACAAACTATGAGCAAGTGGTGACTGAGACACTGAAGGCTGGTCCAGGCATCTATTCACCCACCGGCCCTGCCCCCCCTCCCTCCTCCTCCCTTTCTCTGTCCTCATATCAGCCCCAGCTGTGCTACAGGGGCCTGGCCAGGACAAACAGAGCCACTCCCTGCAGGGTGCACTGCTGGTTCTGATCCGCTGTGTCAACACTAGAGTGTGCTCACCCTGACTGAGACACATTCCTCTGGCTACAGCTCCAGCCCTGGCTCTGGACACTCATAGTGTACCTTTGTACTGTGTATCAGGGCTAGGAGTTTTGCTGGAAAAGCAAGAATCATATACACATCACACTCTGTAGTGTACACAGTAACAAGCTGCAGCAGCGTCTAATACTGTCCTCTTTTCCGCCCTACCCCTCTCTCCCTCCCTCTGTCCCCCTCCCCTCTATGTAGGTAGGAAGAGGGAGAGGGGGAGGAAGAGGAGGATAACGAGCTGGTTTAGTAATTGTAGCCGAGAGCGCGCCGGGGCAGCGCCTCCAAACAGCAGGCTTTTGTCAGAGGGAGAGGCCTGAGTTACGGTGTGGTGACAGCACATTTTATAACATCCCACCAAACACTTCCTGTGAAAACAAGATCCTTAAGCGTTCAATTTACGGCCCGATTACACCCCTGGATCAATGCCTCCCTTTCTCCCAACGCTGGAGTGGCACAAGCTAGATCCTAAATTCTGTTATTTCTCTGTAAAACTTTGTAATCAACATTAAAATGGAAAATGTCTACTTAATGTAATTTCTATTGAGAAAAATGAGAGGATATGAATCCAATCATTAGAGACTGGTTGTATTGTGCTCTCCAGTTTCGATGACAATTTCTTCCTACACACACTGCACATTCATAGTCGTTGAACAGAATGGTAAATTCTTACATGTTTCCCACATGATATGTATAATTGTATGAGTCAGACTATTCCACTGACCCTTCTTCAATAAAGACCTTCAAGAGTGGCTCCAAAATAACAGGCCTATCAGATTTAACCTTTAACGAAAGCAACGATAGCACATCCCAAGCAGAGCAGCATCCCTGCTAATTAGGCCATTAATACCTTGAGGTAAACAGCCAGACAGACCGTATCCATATCAGCGTACCCTGCCACCTTTTAATGTAGTTCCCTAATGGTTGCCCAGGGAGATTTCTTTTACAGGAACAGGCCCTTCCCTGAGTAACTCTGACCATGTCATCACCCCCACGGCATGTCCCAGAGACAAATACCATCTCAAACATCTGATTGGTCAGCTCTGGTGTGTCTTACGCTGATAATGTCTTCCCCCTAACCTACTGCGGTAGCTTCTCTCTCTGCACCACGATTCCCAGAACTCCCCATTTCCTGTTATCAATTGATGTCCCGCCGCCTCTAGCCTTTTTGGGCCAAGTTCATTAGTGCCTCTGGAATTACAGACAGGTGTCGGGTCTGTGTAGTGAGGTCTAGCTCAACATCATCACGTGCCCTGATGGGATCCCCCAGACTGTCTGGAGGGAGGTTTGAGGATCCAGCCATGTGGTGCTCCAATGTGGTGAGAGGGAGTCACTGGGACTGATCAGGCTAAACTGTTAGGGTAGAAAAGTAATTTGGTAGTAATGCAGTACACTGAGTGTCTCTAATGGTGATGCACTTAAAGACTAATTACAGCATGGTGATTAGCTGGCTGTCATGCGTGGTCAGGCCATGGGGCTCTAACCCAAATGTTAGCTTGACCTGAACTTGACGTCGGGGGGGGGGGGGGGGGGGGGGTCTGCATGTCGGCACAATCGCAAAGCTGACTGGCTGCAAAGTTTTTTTTCTTCCTGTTCCCTCGTGGCCAGGACCATGTACGTACACTCTTGATCATAAGAGAAGCAAACTGCACACTGACTCACTGTACAGAGCCAAACCATTTTTAAAAAGGCAAACACCAACATATAACCTCCCAAATACAATTTTAAAGCTTGCATACTCACACAGCCACACACTCCCATAAAAACTAGACCCAGAACTGTAATTGTACACTGACCCACATTAATAGCCATATATACAAGCTGAGGTGGACTTGAAGCCCCTCTTTGTTTCGCTGCCATAATGTAATGCAAATCTTCCTTACTCCAACACAGTCTCTGGTTGTGCTGCAAAGCACTCTGGGTTTTTACCACAGGTCTCATGGGAGGGAACGTGATCTCGCTGCAAACGGCTCCCTCAGTGACGGCCCCTCCTCGTACACACAGCGAGGAGAAGAAAAAACACATTCAAAGCACCTGTGTGAATAAACATATGAGAATCCATTAACTTGGATTTCATTTTTCTGTTGCCTCACCTCTGACCCTGACAATGGTCACTGGCTTGCAGAAAGCATTGGCCAATAGGATGCCTTGTAGGATGAGGTCAGCCATGGACTCTAAAATGGAGCCAATCAAATAATCTGAAGCTTTCAGAATGACTAAGAAATAAAGATGATGATTAGCATAATTGAACTGTAGCCTAAATGTGGTGTTCCCCGCTCTCGCTCTGTGTGTGTGTGTGTGTGTGTGTGTGTGTGTGTGTGTGTGTGTGTGTGTGTGTGTGTGTGTGTGTGTGTGTGTGTGTGTGTGTGTGTGTGTGTGTGTGTGTGTGTGTGTGTGTGTGTGTGGGTGGGTGTGTGTGGTAATAGGGTTCCTCCCTCAAGCGGTGGAGAAAAAAAGCACTGTATAAGAAAACAAAGGGAGCAGAGATGCATCAGAAATCATATGGATGCAAACAAACAAATCTAGCCACCAAACAGGAAAGCAAAGCCCCAGGATCACAATAGGGTAGTTGTGGAACAGGCAGAGTTAAATTAACATCACCGGGGTTCGTTTCATGTTCCCACCAGGGTCGGTGGTAATGTGTACAAACGCAGTGCGCCCTGGGTGATTGGCACCCCAAAACCTCCGTTGTGGCACTGCACGGCTCGTTTCCCCTGACAGTGCTTTGTTTCTTGTCCGCGCAAGGAGGGAAGATCCGACTACATGTCCTGGCCTCTGTGAAGGGCCGTGAACGAGAGGCTCTTCGCAGTTTGTTAATAATGATGTGCCTCGCAGATTCGGCTGTCTACATACGCATTCTTAATGTGTTTCTCTATGACAGCTCTGCGCGGCAAACTAAAAGGCCATTTAAAGCTGTCAGGAGATGACAGCCATTACCCTCGCATTTATTTTGCTCGTGTGCATTGTCAGGGTGGCTCGCGCGCTTCTCGCGCTCTACCTGGCTCTGGCGCCTGGTGGAACATCTGACTTTAATTAACTACACCTTTCTCTGTCGGATGAAACACAAAGCAAGTCTATTTTCGGACTGATGTATTCTGATGTCTCTGTGTCTCTCAGTGAGTTTTATTCTCTCTGTGTTCCCTCTCTCTCTCTCTCTCTCTCTGTTTGTTTGTTTGCTCAGCTCTGCGTCTCACCACCCACTCCCCCATGGCGGGTTTGATTCCCGCAGTCATTAAATGAGACTTAAATTAATACAGACAATGAGGAAAGTTTTTCCCCCCATAATCTTTTTTTATTATTTTCATTGTTATTCAAAACTATGGATGGAGGATCATTGTTTTCCTCTCTTTTGGGGCCCTCTTCATTAAGAGAGAGGGAAAATAATAATGTTCACCCCAACTTGGGATGCAGCCATGTTGGGTTAATAAGATCAATTGCTGCCTTTGGAGCCTCCTAAAACATTCTTGATGAGCAAAAAAAAAAAAAGAAGTGATTAAAGCATTGAACGTTATCAACACCTGCTTCAGCCTTTTTGAGCTGATGCAATGATGAGATAAATGTCAGAGAAGTGTTTATCATAGGCCTAGACACAGGTCTACAGGATTTCTGTGGCATAAAGGCTTTCTTGTTGACCCCAAGGTGTACCTATTAGCCCAACTGTATTTTACTAGCCTATCAAGTGTCTTGATAAAAAGGGTGAAAACCAGTGATGTAAAGAGTAAGTTTGTGTGTGTGACAACGATTGGTCATGGATTAGGATTTTTGTCGTTGAGTGTGTTTTGACAACATTTTCCCATTTTTCTAGTGTATAAATCTCTCCATCGTAAAACAAACATGATTCACTGTGTTTGACAAAGCTCCTCCACTCAAATTTCTTCAGACGGAGCAGATCACATTTCCGAAAATTCCAGTCTCATGTAAACATTTACGCACAAGGAGAGAAAACAACACGTGGGCACCAAACTATGTGCACTTAAACCAAGCTGCAACAAAAATAAACCACCCGGCCCAGTGTTCTACTCGTACAGTCCCAGTGCTGCAGCAGCACTCTCAGTTGGCCGGGCCAGCACTGTCGCGGCTGTCTGAAGGAACAAATAAACAGGGACTATGAGAAGGAGGCAATGAGGGGGTGAGAACGGGGCGAGCCCTGACAGAGGCGGACAAAAGTGCCCAGGCAGATCCCCAGCGCCCTCCCCGAGTCCCTGACGCCTCATACACCAGCCCAGACGTGGCCAGACAGACCGTGGCTCCCGTCCAAAAACGTTTGCTTCGAGGTGTCCCCTCTCTCCCTGGTCTAGCTGAGGAACAGAGAGGGGAAGGGGGCACACAACTGCCCTCCTCTGATTTCAGTGATGGAGGGGAGGGGAGTAGCTTGAGGGGAGAATGAAAGAGGAATGAAAGAACCCAAGCTGCCCACAATTAAGACTTCATGCCATCTGGATCTGTGTCGCTCCACAGTGCACATTCTTGTCACAGATCCAGAGGGGTCACAGCAACACTACCCCGCCTTAGAGCAGCCTGGCTGGGATCCAGAGAGCAGTGCTTGGGTAGAGGCGTGGAGGTCCAGTGTTGGGAATGACAAATGAAAACCCAGGCTCTAGTCAGCTGGGCAGATGTTATGGGACCTTGTTGAAGGAGACTTGTGGAGTGTCCCTGTCTCAGCCAAAGTCACCTTCCTCTTACTGTACAAATGGCGGGTTGCATGTACAGTGGCAAGAAAAAGTATGTGAACCCTTTGGAAAGACTTGGATGTCTGCATAAATTGGTCATCAACGTGAAAATGAATTCCAAAGTTTATCAAGACATTTTTCAGGAGAATGTTAGGCTATCTGTCTGCCAATTGAAGCTCCACAGAAGTTGGGTGATGCAACAGGACAACGACCCAAAACACAGAAGTAAATCAACATCAAAAATGGCTTCAACAGAAGAAAATACACCTTCTGGAGTGGCCAAGTCAGAGTTCTGACCTCAACCCGATTTGAGGTGCTGTGGCATGACCTCAAGAGAGCAGTTCACACCAGCCATCCTAAGAATATTGCTGAACTGAAACAGTTTTGTAAAGAGGAATGGTCCAAAATTTCTCCTGACCGTTGTGCAGGTCTGATCCGCAACTACAGAAAACATTTGGTTGAGGTTCTTGCTGCCAAAGGAGGGTCAACCAGTTATTAAATCCAAGGGTTCACATACGTTCCCACCCTGCACTGTGAATGTTTACATGGTTTGTTCAATTAAGACATAAAAGTTTATAATTTTTTTGGTGTTATTAGTTTTAGCAGACTGTCTGTCTATCGTTGTGACCTAGATGAAGATCAGATCAAATGTCATGACCAATTTATGCAGAAATCCAGGTATTTCCAAAGGGTTCACATACTTTTTCTTGCCACTGTATTTTAGCTATACAGAAACACCAGAGGATGTATTCACTAACCTGTCTGTTTTAGAGAGGGAGGGAGCCCATTTGTTTGTAGCAAAAATATAGAATGAACACTTCAGTCAGCTTACTCCCTTATTACCTAATTATATTTCATTCACTGAATGATAATAACAACAATGAAAAAAAGTTGCATGGTTGCTGAGTGAATGTAGAATATAAAACAGAACATGGATAGTGGTAAGTGGCGTTGTAGAGATTCTTGTGGGCATGTAGTCCCTTTAGGGAGCCACTATGATGCAGTGTCTGATATGACACAGGGCTGTCAGGGAGATTTAGCCCCTTCAGACATGGTCTTCCCACTGAGACTGTTCTCGTGTCGAGCACATCTCCCTGCAGATACACCTCCTCCCCTCACCCCGCTCCCTTACCCCTCCTCGCCATTCCTTTACATTCTGTACCCATGTCAACCAGCTCATCCCCTGGCTCCTCTTCATGGGACCTTCATCAACTCAGCTCAGTGTCTCACTATTATGCACTCTCTCTTTCTATTTGGTCACTCGCTGTAATGTTTTCTAACACTTTCTCTGTGTTTTGGTCTCTCTCTACCTCTCTCTTCCCTCCTGGCCAGTGGTATATGTGGCTGTGGGGCCCTTGCCTGGTGCGTGCCCCCGGGGGCCCCTGGTCTCTGGGAGCAGCAGCTGTTTCCAGATAACAATGTTATTCTCCTGCAGGTTCCTGGGGGATTCCCAGCAGCATCGTTAATCAAAGCCCCTCACAGTTTACCCGAGCCGGTGCATCCTCCTACCGTCATCCATCATAAAAGAGCCCAGTGTGTGCTTTGAGTTCAGGAAAAAATAAATTGAGACACTACAAGAAAAAAGCAATTAAGGGAGGTCTTTGGCCTATCATTCACAGGCTAATGTATCAAGCCCGCAATGCTTATTTATTTATTTTCAGAGTTGGGAGTGGTGGAGAGGTAGGGGATTTGAGGCGGGTAGTTTGATGTGAGTGTTGTGTTGTGGGGCCTGATGTTTCTTATATTTCTAAAACACTCTCTTCCTTTCAGCGAAAATAAATGATTGTTGAAGATGCAGCCCGGGGCACGGTTCATCTATCATCTGGGCAGTGCTGAGGCATGCTGCATGCTGCTACTGCTGTGATAGCTGGTCAGACTCAGAGGCAGAGAGAGCGCCTAGGAGATCCGGCCTGATGAGGATGGTGAAGATGATGCTGTCACGGCACTTTGGGGGAAAGTTGCCCATGCTGTATGTACGGGCTGGACTAGGATAAGCTTTTTCACAGCCAAGGCAGACCAACACCTACCTTTACCATATAGTTCTGACTCAAACAAATCTGTTTCAACATCCTACAGTATATACGAGTCGTAGCCAGATTGAATAAGAGACCATGCCTTAAGTTCCCCTTCCAACGTTATTTAATTTAACAAAAACATACAGTACCAGTCAAAAGTTTGGGCACACCTACTCATTCAAGGGCTTTTCTTTATTTTTTTGTATTATTTTCTACATTGTAGAATAATAGTGAATACAGCAACACTATGGATTAACACATATGGAAGGAAGCATGTAGTAACCAAAAAAGTGTTAAACAAAATACATTTTATGTTTGAGATTCTTCAACGTAGCCACCCTTTGCCTTGATGACAGCTTTGCACACTCTTGGCATTATCTCAACCAGCTTCATGAGTTAGTCACCTGGAATGCATTTCAATTAACAGGTGTGCCTTGTTAAGAGTTAATTTGTGGAACTTCTTTCTTTCTTAATGCGTTTGAGCCAATCAGTTGTGTTGTGACAAGGTAGGAGTGGTATACAGATGATATCCCTATTTGGTTAAAAACCAAGTCCATATTATGTCAAGAACAGCTCAAATAAGCAAAGAGAAACAACAGTCCATCATTACTTTAAGACATGAAGGTCAGTCAAGAACTTTGAAGGTTTCTTCAAATGCAGTTGCAAAACCATCAAGCGGCAGGCTGTGTAAGGGCTATTTGACCAAGAAGTGGTCATCAGATGACCTGGCCTCCACAATCACCCGACCTCAACCCAATTGAGATGGTTTGGGATGAGTTGGACCGCAGAGGGAAGGAAAAGCATCCAACAAGTGTTCAGCATATGTGGGAACTCCTTCAAGATTGTTGGAAAAGCATTCCAGGTGAAGCTGGTTGAGAGAATGCCAAGAGTGTGCAAAGCTGTCATCAAGGCAAAGGGTGGCTACGTTGAAGAATCTAAAATCAAAAATATATTTTGAATTGTTTAACACCTTTGTTATTACTACATGATTCCATATGTGTTATTTCATAGTTTTGATGTCTTCACTACTATTCTACAATGTTGAAAATAGTACAAATAATGAAAAACCCTTGAATGAGTAGGTGTGTCCAAACTTTTGACTGGTACTGTATATTTGGCTCTGAGAATTATACCAGGTGTCCAGTGAAATGGATGACATTAAACCAGTATTATTTCATCCTTGAAAAGCTATCTCCAGGCTGCTGGACTACAGCATAACGTTACTACTGGGTTAACATTCAGAAGTCTGTCCTGTTCCTATGGAGACCAGGGGGAGTCACCCTTCCCTTTCAGTGGAGTGCTGTGTCTCTGTCTCTCCCAGGCCGCTGTGTTCAGGATATGGGGTCACGCCAGAGAGCAGAGGAACACAGAGAGGGTCGTGTCGCTGTGGATGTAATGTTATTTTGACTGCAGCGCCGGTAATGTGTTCTGACTCTGCGCTCCACAGCCGAGTTGAGAGGAGAAATGAATGGATAATATTGTAATGGAAACCGTATTAAAGCCCAGTTTAGAGGGAGGAGAGAAGTGGGTGGTATAGTATAATTACCAGGCCCCATTAAACCATGGGTGAAAGGGTTACACTGCAATTGTATCAAATTGACCACATTTGGGGTACTTGGGCAATTTCAAATCCAGATTGTTCGTGGAAGCAATCTGCATGCATTTTTTAAGGCCATAGGATCATTTTGTCCAAAGATGTTTAGCTCTAATTAATGTGAGTTGCGCATAATATTTATGTTTTTCTGAGTCAATGCCTCTGTCAATAACAGTGTTCAAGGAATTGAAACTTAATTTGACATGCATTACAAATAATGATAAGCATACAATCAAAATATCTGTTTCTCTCAAAACATGATATCTAAGTACTGGTAGCCCACTTACTAAATCATAAATTGCCTCTGCTTGTTCTGCTCTGCTAGATTCTACAAGGTTGGGCCTCCCTACATAACGCAAGTGATCTGACCTCATGTGACAAAGTGCTAATGGGTTTGCTGGAGGCAGCAATAAAAATCTGACTCAAATCAGTGTTAGCCTGGAGCAACTTGCCCTGGTTTATTTCCCTATGCCGGTGGGCAGACACAGCTAGGGCAACACTACCTAGTCATACCTACCTGTATATTGTATAATAATACTGCCATCGGCCATACAACCGTATTCCTGTTGATGCAGGTTAGATTGTCAATGTGTACCAGCTAGGTGATAGTGATATCTCACACTGCAAACTGGTCTCAGAGCATTTCTTATTATTCTGTACGTAAATCCGAAACACTTCATTTCGTATGATATGTTACGTTTGGTATGGTTACATAAGAGATATGGTTACTTAAGGCCAAAACGAAAGGAGGGTGGTTGGTTGGGGTGGACGGGTTCGACTATCATCACAGACAACTTTAGCATTTTAGCTAATTAGCTACTTTTCAATTACTTCCCACTTTATAGCTACTTTGCAACTACTTAGCATGTTAGCTAACCCTTCCCCTAGCCCTAACTTTAACCCTTTAACAAGTGTTGTAGTACTTGAGACCAGTCTCGGTCTCGAGTCCTGTCTTGAGACCAAAGTGAGTGTTTCGATCTTGTCTCTGTGTCAGATACATTTTTACTCGGTCTTGACTCTGTCTAGGACAGTGAGGACTTGCAATTTCTTCCCGAGACCAGCCGAGACCAGCGGAGTAAAAATTCAGAATTATCTGCTTCCATTCAGTCAGTGCATAAAAGCACTTCGTCAGTCCAAATATATAAACTCCTTTATTGAAACATGAATATCTTATTGCATATTGAAAACTGGGATTCCTTCTTTACTCATAACATTAATGTCCTTTACTTTAATTGAAAAATATCCTCAAACTTTGTCCGCATTTCCTTAACTCACTGGTAGGGAAGAGTGGGGGAAATTATTGGAAAGTTGCCTGCTCACTATTAATAAAGGGGAAACGGGTAAATTGTAAAAGTCTATATATCTATAAAACACATGTTTGTGCAGTGGCGGACCTATTGGACCTAGGCATTCAGTGTGTGACAGGTTAGTACAGTGGCAAGCCTATTGGACCAAGGCCTTCAGTGTGTGACAGGTTAGTACAGTGGTGAACCTATTGGACCAAGGCCTTCACCAAGACCTTCAGTGTGTGACAGGTTAGTACAGTGGCGAACCTATTGGACCAAGGCCTTTCGTGTTGCTGAAAGGACAGCAACCATAATTCCAGCACACTCATGTAGGAGAGTTGAATTGTTTTCTCTCTCAACTGATTGTTGCATGGAGCAGCTCACAGAAGAATGACATCGGTAGTCGGTAGGTAGGAAACATGTTTCAACTTATGATATCTACCAGTAAATACTAACTAATGGGTATGCAAACCAGGTACTGAAAAAGTTTGGTCCTTAGTCTTAGTTAGTAGGCAATTTGCGATGTGCAATCCAGTCATCATGCACTGTTTGCATTTCTAAAGGCTTTCCAAAAAAACCTTCCCAATTAAATGTTGACTGCAATCTAGGCCTTCCTGACATAATGATTTAATGCTTTGTATCAATGGGGAGAGCATTTGTTTTCCTCAATTGAATTAAAGGGCTTAAAGGGCAACTACACCCTCCAAAAATATTTTTTTTTTGATTTTTCACAGACCTAAAAAATGGTCTCCTGATGTGGTTTAAGCATTGTTGTGGACTTAGAACATCACATTTTTTATTTTTTATTTAATTTTAAAAAGTGTGATTTTAAGAGTGAAAATCTGAAAAATTTGATAGGAAAACATAGGATATGTCACACAGGACGCCTTTCCTTCACACAGGACCCAATTCTCCAGGCACCACTACACCACTGCATAGGGCCGATGGAAAAACAGCAGTCCATTCACTCGGACATAAAAAGCCAGTTGGTTCCAATCATAAGAATACAAAAGCACAACCATTAGGTTAAGCATTTCCCAATCTAAATTTTAAACCATGACTTCCCCTTCCCATTGCAAAAAAACATTTCACGTTCAGCACACAAAGTAACTGGTGATCTAAAGTTTAAATGCAACATTGTGTCACACACATAAGTGATTTTCAAAGAGACGGCTAACAACAGAATGCGAGCTGCAATAACAAACACAGTTCCAGTCACCAGATGATAACCATTTGAAATGTAACTTCTTGTTGAAAGTCATTCTTGAAGAGGGAGACGTTAACTTAACAAATTAGATATAACATTCTCTTCGATAACACCTGCTACAGCCACTGCAAACTAGCCTACGACAAAGGCTAGCTAGCTAGACTGTGGGAAAACTACTGCTCGCTATTTCACAGTGACCTGTTGGTCTTCGACCTGTTGGCTATTACAAGCCAATGTGATTGGTTGATTCCACTGTCACTCCAAAATTTTGCCCTAATACAGTTGAATGGCAGATGCCTTCTATCAAGCTTCTGATGGCTTAGCCAATGGCTGACTTAGCTAGTTAGATGTATCAGAGCCAATTAAATGTACCAGAGACACCCAAAGAAAAATCCTGATTGGATCATCAATGAAAACAATAATATCATCATTATTATTTGTATTATGTTATAAATCCTTAACTCTTAAACTCCTAAACTTAACGCTAACCCTAACTTACCTAACATTAGCGAACTAGCTGAAGTTAGCCAGCTAGCCAGAATTCGTAACATATCATAAGTTTTGCCAATTTTTAACATATTGTACGTTTTACGAATTCATAACATATTGTACGTTTTGCAAATTTATAACATATAATACGAATTGTATTTCGTAACATATCATATGAAATGAGTGATGGATATCCACTAATTAATACATACACTACATGACCAAAAGTATGACACCTGCTCGTCGAACATCTCTTTCCAAAATAATGGGCATTAATATTGAGTTGGTCCCCCCTTTGCTGCCATAACAGCATCCACTCTTCTGGGAAGGCTTTCCACTAGACGTTGGAACATTGCTGCAGTTGTGGAACAAGCGCATTAGTGAGGTCGGGCACTGATGTTTGGGGATTACGCCTGGCTTGCAGTCAAAGTCCCAAATCAACCCAAAGGTGTTTGATGGGGTTGAGGTCAGGGCTTTGTGCAGGCCAGTCAAGAACTTCCACACCGATCTCGACAAACCATTTCTGTATGGACCTTGTTTTGTGCACAGGGGAATTGTCATGCTAAAACAGGAAAGGGCCTTCCCCAAACTGTTGCCACAAAGTTGGAAGCACAGAATCGTCTAGAATGTCATTGTATGCTGTAGCGTTAAGATTTCCCTTCACTGGAACTAAGGGGCCTAGCCTGAACCACAAAAAACAGCCCCAGACCTTTATTCCTCGTCCACCAAACTTTACAGTTGGCACTATGCATTCGGCCAGGGAGCGTTCTACTGCCATCCGCCAAACCCAGATTTGTCCAACGGACTTCCGGATGGTGAAGCATGATTCATAACACCAGAGAACGCATCTCCTCTGCTCCAGAGTTCAATGGCGGTGATCTTTACTCCACTCCAGCCGACGCTTAGCATTGCGCATGGTGATCTTGGGCTTGTGTGCAGCTGCTCGGTCATGGAAACCCATTTCATGAAGCTCCCGACAACGTTGCTTTCAGAGGCAGTTTGGATCTCAGCAGAGAGTGTTGCAACATACAATTTTTACGCACTTGGCGGCCCCGTTCTGTGAGCTTTTGTGGCCTACCACTTCGCGGCTGAGTTGTTGCTGCACCTAGACGTTTCCACTTCATAATAATAGCACTTACAGCTGACTGGGGCAGCTCTAGCAGGGCAGAAATGTTACGAACTGACTCGCTGGAAAGTTGGCATCATGTGACGGTGCCACGTCGAATGTCGCTGAGCTCTTCAGTAAGGCCATTCTACTGCCAATGTTTGTCTATGGATTTTGCATGGCTGCGTGCTCGATTTTATACACCAATGAGCAACGGGTCTGGCTGAAATAGACGAATCCACTAATTTGAAGAGATGTCCACATACTTTTGTATGTATAGTGTACCATTCGAAACATAACATATCATACTAAATGGAGTGTCTCGGATGTACGCACAGAAAAATATGAAATGCTCTGAGATAAGGTTGCACGCTGTTGTACTTAATTTGTCTCATTGAAACAAAAAACGTAGCAATACAAGCTTGAACAACTAACGTCAAGATATGGCTGTTTGAGTTGATATGGTCGTAATGTGAAGTGATGTAGACTGTTGTTGGTGGGTTCAGAGGAAGGACAGAATGTACATTAACATGAATGTATCGTTGGTTTGTTAAAACAGGAAATCTCTTTAGCATTATTTTTACAAACTTTTAATGGTCTCCCTTTACATCAGTATGTCTGGCCATGGCCAAGCCTGCTGTAATGTACTATACCATTGTTACAGCATCGCCCGGTCAAGATGATGGAGAGAAAATTAAAACCAGGTCTCTCCTCATAATACGGATACAATTACTGGAGATTATGGGGAAATGGTTTCCACATGGGCCCAATGAGGAGTCGATAATCTCCCTCCCAGTGTGCATCTAGGTGCTTTCCTCTGGACCACAGCCACCAACAGAAAGAAAGAGAGAGAGAGAGAGAGAGAGAGAGAGAGAGAGAGAGAGAGAGAGAGAGAGAGAGAGAGAGAGAGAGAGAGAGAGAGAGAGAGAGAGAGAGAGAGAGAGAGAGAGAGAGAGAGAGAGAGAGAGAGAGAGAGATGAGAGAGAGAGAGAGAGAGAGAGAGAGAGAGAAGAGAGAGAGAGAGAGAGAGAGAGAGAGAGAGAGAGAGAGAGCAGAAAACGAGATGAAGTGAAACAACCCTGAGAGGAATGAAGGCTGATGGATATTTTTATTCTGGCCCAGGTCTTCATTCTGTCTCATTTCCTGTTCTGTTTTTACATGGTGTCAGAGCAGGAGGGAGCTGTCATGCCTGGCTTACTCCACATTGCTGCTTCATTGCTGCTTCTCCATCTGCTATGGAGCAGTGACAAAGCTGCCATTGAAATACATTACACAACCAAAAGTATGTGGACACCTGCTCGTCAAACATCTCATTCCAAAGTAATATGGAGTTGGTGCCCCCTTTGCTGCTATAATAGCCTCCACTTTTCTCTGAGGTTGGAACATTGCTGTGGGGACTTGCTTCTTCTATTCAGCCACATTAGTGAGGTCAGGGACTGATATTGGGCGATTAGGCCTGGCTCGCAGTCGGCGTTCCAATTCATCCCAAAGCTGTTCGATAGTGTTGAGGTCAGTGCTCTGTGCAGGCCTGTCAAGTTCTTCCACATCGATCTCGACAAACCATTTCTGTATGGTCACTGAGCTCTTCGGTAATGCCATTCTAATGCCAATGTTTGTCTATGGAGATTTCTCTATTTTATAAACTTGTCAGCAACGGGTGTGGCTTAAACAGTCGAGTCCACTAATTTGTCCACAGACTTTTGTATATGTAGTGTATGTATGTGTGTTACTGTACTTGAGTAGGGGGAGAGGGGTTGAAATCATAGAAGTAAATCTACTGAATCCTGAGTGTGTGTCACTGTGTGGACGTGGACGATGGGAGAAAGAGCTGGTTTCAAGCGCAGGGCGCAGCAGGTGTTTATTTGTAAAGGACCACAGGAGGAGGCAGGTAGCTGGGTCCAGGGGCAGGCAGAAGGTCATACACAGGGGGTCCAAAAAGGCAACAGTACAGGCAGGGAAAAGGCTAGTAACGTCAGATCAGGCAATAGGTTGATAACAGGAAATCCAATAGGCTAAAGTACAGGCATAGGCAAAAGGTGTCGTTAGTGAGGCAGGCAAAAACTATCATACACAAGAGGAAGCTTTTAGTGAGACTAGGCTTTGGTGAATAAATATAGTCTCTCACTCTCTCTCTCTTTCTCTCTCTCTCACTCTCACTCTCACTCTCACTCTCACTCTCACTCTCACACACACACACTCACACACACACACATCCTTGGAATGTTCTCGAAACATTCATGGGAACGTTCTGCTAGTGTTATGTTATTAAAAACACCCATAACAACAAACAAAATATTCCCACAATGCTGTCATACAGTATGATGTTATGCCATGATTGTTCCAATAACGTTCCCTAAACATTGTTCAGCAATCATGTCTGGATTCAAATAAATTGGTTCTGAGAAAACATATCTGGAACGTTTGGCTAACATTAATGGAGATGTCATCCGAGACAACTATAACAACAGGCAGGGAACATTCCCTCAATAGTCTTATAAAGTTATAGTGTGATGTTATACCATGATTGTTCCAATAACGTTCCCTAAACATTCTTCAGCGATCATGTCTGATTCAATTAAATTGATTCTGAGAAAAATAACATTTTTGGAACGTCCCATTAACATTAATGGAGATGTCATGTGAGACAACTACCTAGGTAAAGTATAAGATCTTAATTTGACCAGTATCTCACAGCAGGAAAATAATCCTGATGTAAAGGAAAATCTGAATTACTATGTGGATTATAATTAGAAGCATTTTTAAACCTCAAATAGAGTACAAGCTTTCATTTCCTCCAGTGCAGGAAAATGCATCCTTCAACAGAGTGATCAAATTAAGATTCTGTATAGGCCTAACGACCAATGATGTGTATTGATAACAAAAACAGCCCAGCAAACCTGGAACATACCAGAACATTAGCTGGCGTTACCATTAAATTCTAGTTACACTCTTAGAAAAAAAGATCCTATCTAGAGCCTAAAAAGGTTATTCAGCTGTTCCCATAGGATTGTGCTATAGTTCTCAAGACCATCACTATCCCACTATCATCAAAGCGACAACAGTGACACGTCAAAGGATGTGCGTGACTCGCTCGTGATGCTGAAAGGACAGCGACCGCAACATCAGCACACTCCATGTAGGAGAGTGGACTTTTTGTGAATCACATAGGGCCGATAGAAAGACAGCAGTCACACACAGCATGATGTTAAAGGATAAGCAGTCCACTCACTCGGACATAAAAGGCCAGCAGGTCCCAATCATAAGAATACAAAAACACAACCATTACGCTAAGCATTTCCCAATCTAAATTCGCAACTATTACTTCCCATTGCAAATACATTTTGGGCATTCAGCACACAAAGTAACCGGTGATCTAAAGTTTAAATGCAACACATAAGTTAGATAGCTAACGACAGCATGCGAGCTGCAATAAAAAACACAGTTCCACAAGATGATGATCAGCTGAACCTTAACTTCTTGAAAGTTCATCTTGAAAAGAGCACAGGTAACAAATGAGCAACAATATCCTCTTCGATAAAACCTGCTGCAGCCGCTGATCATTGACTACAGCTCAGCTTTCAACACCATAGTGCCATCAAAGCTCATCACTAAGCTAAGGACTCTGGGACTAAACACCTCCATCTGCAAATGGATCTTGGACTGCCTGACGGGCCCTCCCCAGGTGGTAAGGGTAGGCAACAACACATCTTCCGCGCTGATCCTCAACACGGGGGACCCTCAGGGGTGCGTGCTTAGTCCCCTCCTGTACTCCCTGTTCACCCATGACTGCGTGGCCAAGCACGACTCCAACATCATCATTACGTTTGCCGACGACACACCATTGATAGGCATGATCACTGACAACGATGAGACAGCCTATAGGGAGGAGGTCAGAGAACTGGCAGTGTGGTGCCAGGACAACAAGCTCTCCCTCAAGTGATCAAGACGAAGGAGGTGATCGTGGACTACAGGGAAAGGAGGGCCGAGCATGCCCCCATTCTCATCGACCTGGCTGTAATGGAGCAGGTTAAGACCTTCAAGTTCCTTGGTGTCCACATAACTAACAAACTATCATGGTCCAAACACACCAAGACAGTTGTGAAGAGGGCACGACAACACCTTTTCTCCCTCAGGAGACTGAAAATATTTGATATGGTTCCTCAGATCCTCAAAAAGTTATACAAGTGCACCACTGAGAGCATCCTGACTGGTTGCATCACCACCTGGTATGACAACTGCCTGGCCACTGATCGCAAGGCGCTACAGAGGGCAGTGTGTAGGGTAGAATAGTCATAGACTGTTCTCTCTGCTACCACGTGACAAGTGGTACCGGAACGCCAAGTCTAGGTCCAAAAGGCTTCTTAACAGCTTCTAACCCCAAGCCATAAGACTACTGAACAGCTACTCAAATGGCTACCTGGACTGTTGGCATCACCCCCCGCCCTTTTTTTTACACTGCTGCTACTCGCTGTTTATTATCTATGCATAGTCACTTTTCCCCTACCTACATGTGCATATTACCTCGAGTTTGATTTAACAATTCAGAGACTGAAACGAATAAATCAGATTACTTATATTTAAGAAGAGCGAATCGATATACAATCCCGAAATCAGCTGCAACTGTCAATAGTAAAACAAAGCTTAAAACAATGTTTGAGTGAACCCCTGAATACAGAAAATGAATGGTGAAGTTGCTTCCGGACCCGGTAGACTCCTTACCACTATTGTGTTTTGATGTATTTCTAATACCTTTACTTTTTCTAGTAGATGTTTTAAAGACCCATTTTCCATCTGTGTGACCAGAAATCAAAGCCTATGCTTATTCTTAATTTTAGGCTGGAAATGGTTGAAAAATGTATATATGCCTTCATTTCCTCAAAATATAGACTCTTAGCTTTCATTCGACATTTGATAGTTTCGTTTTCTAACAAGATCATCGTTTTTGATGATGTTTTGCCCCGTAACTAGCCACGTCCCAGGGTGTAAGGACTGACGCCGAACAGGAGAAGGCAGATACGGGGAGTCAAACAATTATTCAGGAACGGACATAGAACACGACAGGAACAGCATCAGCACACGGGTAAACAAGGGCATATGACAAACAATCCCGAAGCAGGGAACAGACAGATATAGGGAAGGAAATTACACAAGTAATTGAGTCCACGTGAATACAATGAGCACTGATGCGCGTGACGGTGAAAGGCAGGTGTGCGTACTGAAAGTGGCTTGAGTGCGTAATGTTGGGGAGTCTGACGCCCTCGAGTGCCAGAGGGAAGAAGAGCGGGAGCAGGCGTGACAGTACCTCCCTTCTAGGAGTGCCACCCGGTATCCCACCTGGGCGAGCCGGCTGGCGGTAAACTCTCAACGAACCTGCAGGGGCTTGGGAGCCTGACGAGCCGGCTGTGGCATGGGAGCCTGACAATCTGGCTGAGGCATGAACGCCTGTTGATCCTGCTGCGACGTGGAAGCCCGATTATCCGACGGAGACGTGGCAGTCTGACGAGCCGGCTGGGCAAACAAGACCTGGCGATCCTGAGGTGGGATGGGCTTGAGTGCGTAATGTTGGAGAGTCTGGCGCCCTTGAGCGCCAGAGGGAGGAAGAGCGGGAGCAGGCATGACAGAGGGAGCTCAGAGAGCGTGTCAGTATTAAAGAAAGACCTCTTGTTACCCAAGTTCATAAAAGATTGAGTTAAGAATTAACATACCAGACTAGAAGGACCACAAGTTGCAGCTAGGTCTCCATTGATCACAACCCTGAAAATCAACAATCAGTTGAAGAAGACAAAGTAGCCTCTCTAACAATCAATGTTAAGGCTGAGTAGCTGTTCTAAGTACTGTATCTAAGAAAGTTAATTTAAGTAGGACCATCCGGTTATTCTATTCAAACAACCGTCTACTACACTGCTCTCATCACAACTCTGGGGATCATCAACACGGCAGATTAGCTGTCCTCAGAAGACCACTCCAGAACGATTCCAGAACGAGTGAAAGTAAACACAGACAACTAAGGAGAAGAACATTGTGACATCTTGTGGACAATCAGAGACTTACACTTACGAACTAAGGAGAAGGCCCAACAAAACCCTTTTCACGAAGCGGAACCCTTTTCACCAAGTCCTGGGTCCTGGGAACCCTTTTCACGAAGTCCTCCAACAAAGATAAACGACAAAGACCTTCAACACGTAAATACATGCATTACTTCTTACCCAAACGGGTGGCAGTTCGGGACAAGGTATTAGGATTACTGTGAGCATAGTTTCCAAATGTATCCAAGTGTTGTCTCTCTTTTTCTCTCGCTTTCTCTCTCTCTCTTTAACTCTCCATCTTTTGTAACAAGTGTCATGTTGTGTTAGTCCGCTAGGGACCTGTTTTCATCATATTAAGTTTCTAATCAATAACCTATACTGTGTGTGTGTGTATCCCGTGTTATCATTTATTTTGTTAGTTAATCAATAATCAAATACATTTGTGTGGTGCGGAATGATCAGTAAGACTCGGGTTTGTGCAGATTCAAGAAGTCTGCGACGTTCAGAAAGAGACTGATATGAAGTAATGATTAATAAGGGGCTGTTATCCATATACAACTTATATATATTCTTGAGTTTAATTCAGGAGATGGTAACTCGTTAAACAACTTCTTCCATGGTGTGTCACGATCGTCTAAGGGTGAGAGAGAGGACCAAGGCGCAGCGTGTGCAAAATACATCTTCTTTTATTTAGAAGAGAGAAAAAACACGAAACGAACAACTATACACAACCTAACAAAATAACAAAACAACAAACGACCGTGAAGCTAAATAACGTAAGTGCACAGACAAGCAACAAACGTTCAACATAGACAATTACCCACAAACAGCTAAAGCCTATGGCTGCCTTAAATATGGCTCCCAATCAGAGACAACAATAACCAGCTGTCTCTGATTGAGAACCAATTCAGGCAACCATAGACTTTCCTAGACACCTACACTGAACACTAACCCATCTACTCTACTTAACCCCCTAAACCATACAACCACCCTAGACAATACAAAAAACACATACCTTCCCCATGTCACACCCTGACCTAACTAAAATAATAAATGAAACAAAGAATACAAAGGCCAGGGCGTGACAGTACCCCCCCCCCTCCCAAAGATGCGGACTCCAGCCGCAGAACCTGAAACAGAAGGGGAGGGTCCGGGGTGGCCCCCCATCATGGCGGCGGCTCGGGCGCGGGACGAGGCCCCCACTCCACCATTGTCAATACCCGCTTTGGTGGCGCCTCTGGAGCGGCGGCCCTTGTAGAAAGTCCCGGACTGAAGACCATCCCAGAGGGCGCCACCGGACGGATGGGTAGCTCCGGACTGAGGGGGGATAGCTCCGGACTGATGGGGGCTAGGTTTGCTGGGTTATCTCCACAACTTAAACATGCTTTTGGTCTCTTTCCAGAGACTCAGATACGTGTTGTGCTGCTCACTCTGACCTTGTGCAGGTTCTGATGTGTGTTACCTTTCCCGCTTCTTTGACTGTAGAGTAGGCTACCTTGAGAGTTGAGGTCAGTCCCTGAGTGAAGTGAACAGAGAGGTGAAATGTATCAGGTGTAAATACTTCGTGACCTTCCCAGGGCTGGGCTGGGCAACACTGCTCTCTGACAGGCAGGAGAAGAACACAGCCTGGGAGTGAGAGGGAGAGTGAAGGTGCATCTGGTCCCACCTGGACCTGCAGTTCACTGATGGATTATCCCACACAACTAGAGGAAGGCGTGGAGCCACAATCAATTCATCACCCGCAGACACCAGTCAACCAATTACACTCCAGGGTGTGGTGGGATGACCCCCCTTATCTCCACCCCCATCTCCACCCCCCACTCCAACACATCCACACATCCAGCTGTTGATTTACAATTACAAACAGGGAAGTTTCTATCCATCCATCTCACTGATTTAGCTCAGCTCGATGTCTTGCCCCCCCCCCCCCCCCCCCCCCCCCCACATCTCCCCACTGAAACAAACAACCCAGCTTTTCTCAAGCATTTCTCCTCCAAAGCCTTCCCAGGCAGCATCTGTGAACGGCAATGTTTTCAATTTACTAAAATATCAGCAGAAACCAAAACAAATGCTGTGGCGGAGACCGCAAGCAGATGAGTGTTTAAGGCTGTGTTCTTATGTTCTCTTCGTTGCATAATTCTAACCCGCTTTTGGGTCCAAGAGAAATGAAAGATTGCAATCCTTTCTCTCAACAGGCGAGTGGTGGTGAGATGCCAGCCCACCGCAGGCCATTGTGTTGGGAATTTGAACGCTCTTTTCATGCATTTCAATTATCAGCTGTTTCTATTTATGGAGAAGCCCTGGCCTAGTACAGGGCCTGTTAGGCAAGGTCTTTGGTCATCATATCTTTTCTCTTGTAACACTGCAGGCCAGTTCAGACTGCTGTGGGGGTGACTTTGCCTGAATCCCAAATGGCACCCTATTCACCAGTGCCCATATGGCTCCTGTCAAAAGTAGTCCACTTTGTAGGGAATAGGGTGCCATTTAGGACATACCCTGTATACTGGATTGACGGCAATCCACTGGGATCAATTCCCTCGTTAAATTACCAGGGACTAAAGTTAACCAACAGTGGAATTCTATTGAAATTCCTTGTGGGTCTTTTCAGTGGTCGTTTTAAAATAGAAGCTGTAGACAGAAATGAAAGTGCTTTGTCAATATACAGCACGGGATCCGACCAGGATAATGCCTAGTCACAGGCTGTCCTGCCTTGTCATAATCCAACCACCAGACTACATGACTCCCACCCTTGCTGGGACGGTGTCAGGATAGTTTAATCACCACCAGTGTAGTGTAGGCTGCTGAAGCATAGGAAGTAGTTGTAAGGCTGACCACTAACCAGTAAGATTCCCTTTTTCTGCTATTGAGAGTTAGCTATGCTTTATTTTTGGGGGTAAAAATGATCTCTCTCTTTCTCTCTCTGTCGCTCTCTCTCTCTCTCTCTTTCTCTCTCGCTCCCCTTCTCACCCTCTCTCCCTTCCATTTCTCCTCTTTCCTTTTCTAATATCTGAGGAAGTATTCTAATGGGGCACTGTATGTTAGATCTCTGAGGTAGAGAATACACTGCCTGTCATTGTACGCAGGAAGCTTGCAAAACCGGGTCCTCTTGGCAGAGGAGCAAGACAAACTCTGCTCTGCAGCCTGTACAAACAGCTCGGTCCTGAAGAGACAAACTGATCGCTAGATACCTTACAGAGCAATTAAACATTGATTCTGAAAAATAAACATTATTATAAGGCATTGTTGTTCTGGGAGAGGCCATGTTGTTCTAAGATCCCCGATTTCAACTCACAAAATGCATTACAACTCTGGGTGGATGCTATTTATGCTGTGTACAATCTCTGCAGGGTATGTCTGACAAACAATGTGTAAGCCAATCTGTGTGAGCTAGGGCCTGAAGAGGAAGTTTGTCCTTCTGTCTGGTTGACCTTCCACCCTCGGGTCAGTGATACTCTGCTGCTCTCCACTCCGAGAGGCTAAGGGGGGGACATCTGGACACCTCCCCTCTCCTGCCCCTTTTTCTCTCTCTCTCCCTCCCCTCTAACCCTTCCCCCTCCCACCAAGCAGAGATGATTATTTAATTACAGCAGTCGGGGTGTGACGGGGTGACTCCCCGGCAGAACCTTATCCCCTTTCCCATCACTGTCTCCTCTCACTCTTGCATAACCCATTGGCCACAACATATTTCTCTCTCTCTCTCTCTCTCTCTCTCTCTCTCTCTCTCTCTCTCTCTCTCTCTCTCTCTCTCTCTCTCTCTCTCTCTCTCTCTCTCTCTCTCTCTCTCTTATATATATATTTTTCATATTTTCGTAGTCAGTGGGGTAGGTTTGCACCAGCCACAGTCCAGTATGTGTGTGAATGTGTATGTTCCTGTGTGTTTATGTATGGGGCATTAACTCATTGGCAGCTCTGTGCTAGTCTATGCCTGTTGCATTATGGGCTCTGTGTAACGTCCAGAGAGCCACTGGGGTGTGTTAGGCACACTCTGGAAAATAGGAGCTGGCATCAACGTGCTGAATTCATGGTTGGTTGTGGTTCTAATTCATCTATCCAATATTTACTCTTGCCCCAGTTCACGTTGGACGGATCTTTTTTTTCTCTGGAATGCTCTAAGAACCCGGTCGAAGAAAAATAAAAGTGAGAGGTAAAATTGTGACGATATTTTAATGTTCATAAGGTCATAAGCAGGGCGAATTCTTACAGGCACCCCCTCGCCTGTGTTTGAGAGTTTCACAAATGTCACCTTGGCATAACAACACTGAGACCCTGTACGACGGGGTAAGTACCATCACAGCCATTACAATAATGGCACAGTGTAATCTGAAGATCATGTGTTTCTGATAAGGCTGTTGTTTTAAGTTTCTCAAATGTTGCTGTCAAACTATTGAGTTGTTTTGACATGTGCTGTTATTGCAGACGTGCTGAGCAGAAACCAACGAATCACCACATTTTCGGTGTTTTCAGTGTTTTAAATCGGTTAAATTATGCGGAAAGAAAGACTGTGCCAGGCCAGGAAAAACAGGGCCCATTTTGGCCAGAGGAGCTGAGCTTTCCTTTCACTTCACATCCTGGTTCAACATAACCTTTGTTGCTTGTACAGGAGAGCAAAAGGCCGATCTACAAGCACAGCCACAGGCAGGATAGTTAACCCTCTATGAAACTCATAGTGCTATTTTAATTCTCCATTTCATTCTTGCTTATTTTTCTCTTTCGTTCGATGATGAGATGAAAATGACTTCAGTGTAGTGGAAAGAAACAATACGAGCTCCAATAGTCCCACCCAGTGTAAACATAATAAGCAGTATCCATAACTGTGTATAGATGATCATTTTCCCAGGCATGGTTACCCCTTCCGATACTGGAACTCTCCATCCAAATAGGATCACTCTATATAAACAGGTATGATGTGTAGATTGATTGATAGCGTTTACATAAATAAGATTGACAGATGGATTCATTGGATTGATTCAAGCTGAGGTTAGAGTGGGCTCTGGCTGGGAACATTTGCAGATGAGCTTGGTTTTTTGAGGTTTCTGGCGGTGTGCATTTCTAGTTTTTCTTATTCGGAACGTTTCTCATGTATCATGCTTCATTGCCGTCTCCTAACCCATCCTTATGGAGAGCAAGACTCCCTAGTCAACGAAACAGTTTCTCACCTGTGCAGACCCAAAACAAACATGTTGCAATGGGAAGGGACCAAAACACATTCCCAAGAATGTGTGAGAGAGGTTCACCAGATGTTTATTAACCATAGCTTTGAAATATTGCATATTTCACTTTTGATGTCAAATAAATTCTGTGGAACACATGCTTCAAAAAACACAATTTACATGCACACACACACACACACACAGCACTTTCCTTCAGTGGCAAACCGTGGCTATTGGACCTAGGCCTTATTCCAGAAAATTCCACAAACTCAAAAATTAAAAAAAACACAGACAGCACTAATGTTACCAGCAACAACAACCACACTGCATACACAAACTACGGTAGCCACACCATCACTATCACACCAACAGCGACTATTAAAACCTTACCCAACCGCGGATTGACAGCAGCATTCGCGCAAAACTGAAAGCGCAAACCACTGCTTTTAATCAGGGCAAGGCAACCGGAAACATGACCGAATACAAACAGCTAGCTAGTCCCTCCGCAAGGCAATCAAACAAGCTGAGCATCAGTATAGAGATAAAGTAGAGTAGCAATTCAATGGCTCAGACACAAGATGTATGTGGCAGGGTCTACAGTCAATCACGGATTACAAAAAGAAAACTAGCTCCGTCGCGGACCCCGATGTCTTGCTCCCAGACAAACTAAACAACTTCTTTGCTCGATTTGAGGACAATACAGTGTCACCGACACGGCCCGCTACCAAAACCTGCGGACTCTCCTTCACCACAGCCAACGTGAGTAAAACATTTAAACGTGTTAACCCTCGCATGGCTGCCGGCCCAGACAGCATCCCTAGCCGTGTCCTCAGAGCATGCGCAGACCAGCTGGCTGGTGTGTTTACGGACATATTCAGTCAATCCCTATCCCACTCTGCTGTTCCCACCTGCTTCAAGAGGTCCACCATTGTTCCTGTTCCCAAGACAGCTAAGGTAACTGGGCTAAACGACTATCGCCCCGTAGCACTCACTTCTGTCATCATGAAGTGCTTTGAGAGACTAGTCAAGGATCATATCACCTCCACCCTACCTGACACCCTAGACCCACTCCAATTTGCTTAGGTCCACAGACGACGCAATCACAATCACACTGCACACTGCCCTAACCCATCTGGACAAGAGGAATACCTATGTAAGAATGCTGTTCATCGATTACAGCTCAGCATTTAACACCATAGTAGCCTCCAAACTCGTCATTAAGTACCCTCCAAACTCGTCTCGACACCGCCCTGTGCAACTGGGTCCTGGACTTTCTGACGCGCCGCCCCCAGGTGGTGAGGGTGGGAAACAACATCTCCACCCTGCTGATCCTCAACACTGGGGCACCACAAGGGTGTGTTCTTAGACCTCTCCTGTACTCCCTGTTCACCCATGACTGTGTGGCCATGCATGCCTCCAACTCAATCATCAAGTTTGCAGACGACACTACAGTGGTAGGCTTGATTGCCAACAACAACGAGACGGCCTACAGGGAGGAGGTGAGGGCCCTCAGAGTGTGGTGTCAGGAAAACAACCTCACACTCAACGTCAGCAAAACAAAGAAGATGATTGTGGATTTCAGGAAACAGCAGAGGGAGCACCCCCCTATCCACATCGACGGGACAGTAGTGGAGAAGGTGGAAAGTTTTAAGTTCCTCGGCGTACACATCACAGACAAACTGAAATGGTCCACCCACACAGACAGCGTGGTGAAGAAGGCGCAACAGCGCCTCTTCAACCTCAGGAGGCTGAAGAAATTTGGCTTGTCACCCAAAACACTCAAACTTTTACAGATGCACAATCGAGAGCATGCTGTCGGACTGTATCACCGCCTGATACGGCAACTGCTCCGCCCACAACCGCAAGGCTCTCCAGAGGGTTATGAGGTCTGCACATCGCATCACCTGGGGCAAACTACCTGCCCTCCAAGACACCTACACCACCCGATGTCACAGGAAGGTCAAAAAGATCATCAAGGACAACAACCACCCGAGCCACTGCCTGTTCACTCCATTATCATCCAGAAGGCGAGGTCAGTACAGGTGCATCAAAGCTGGGACCGAGAGACTGAAAAACCATCAGACTGTTAAACAGCCATCACTAACATTGAGTGGCTGCTGCCAACATACTGACTCAAATCTCTAGCCACTTCAAAAATAAAAAATTGGATGTAATAAATGTATCACTATTCACTTTAAACAATGCCACTTTATATAATGTTTACATACCCTACATTACTCATCTCACATGTATATACTGTACTCTGTACCATCTACTGCATCTTACCTATGCCGTTCGGCCATCAATCATCCATATATTTATATGTACATATTCTTATTCATTCCTTTACACTAGTGTGTATAAGGTAGTTGTTGTGAAATTGTTAGAGTACTTGTTAGATATTACTGCATGGTCGGAACTAGAAGCACAAGCATTTCGCTACACTCGCATTAACATCTACTGACCATGTGTACAGTCGTGGCCAAAAGTTTTGAGAATGACACAAATATTAATTTTCACAAAGTCTGCTGTATCAGTTTGTATGATGGCAATTTGTATATACTCCAGAATGTTATGAAGAGTGATCAGACTAATTGCAATTAATTGCAAAGTCCCTCTTTGCCATGCAAATGAACTGAATCCCCCAAAAACATTTCCACTGCATTTCAGCCCTGCCACAAAAGGACCAGCTGACAACATGTCAATGATTCTCTCGTTAACACAGTTGTGAGTGTTGACGAGGACACGGCTGGAGATCACTCTGTCATGCTGATTGAGTTTGAATAACAGACTGTAAGCTTCAAAAGGAGGTTGGTGCTTGGAATCATTGTTCTTCCTCTGCCAACCATGGTTACCTGCACGGAAACACGTGCCGTCATCATTGCTTTGCACAAAAAGGGCTTCACAGGCAAGGATATTGCTGCCAGTAAGATTGCACCTAAATCAACCATTTATCGGATCATCAAGAACTTCAAGGAGAGCGGTTCAATCGTTGTGAAGAAGGCTTCAGGGCGCCCAAGAAAGTCCAGCAAGTGCCAGGATCGTCTCCAAAAGTTGATTCAGCTGCGGGATCGGGACACCACCAGTACAGAGCTTGTTCAGGAATGGCAGCAGGCAGGTGTGAGTGCATCTGCACATACAGTGAGGCGAAGACTTTTGGAGGATGGCCTGGTGTCAAGAAGGGCAGCAAAGAAGCCACTTCTCTCCAGGAAAAACATCAGGGACAGACTGATATTCTGCAAAAGCTACAGGGATTGGACTGCTGAGGACTGGGGTAAAGTAATTTTCTCTGATGAATCCCCTTTCCGATTGTTTGGGGCATCCGGAAAGAAGCTTGTCCGGAGAAGACTAGTTAAGCGCTACCATCAATCCTGTGCCATGCCAACAGTAAAGCATCCTGAGACCATTCATGTGTGGGGTTGCTTCTCAGCCAAGAGAGTGGGCTCACTCACAATTTTGCCTAAGAACACAGCCATCAATAAAGAATGGTACCAACACATTCTCCGAGAGCAACTTCTCCCAACCATCCAGGAACAGTTTGGTGACAAAACATGCCTTTTCCAGCATGATGGAGCACCTTGCCATGAGGCAAAAGTGAAAATTAAGTGGCTCGGGGAACAAAACAGCGATATTTTGGGTCCATGGCCAGGAAACTCCCCAGACCTTAATCCCATTGAGAACTGGTGGTCAATCCTCAAGAGGCGGGTGGACAAACAAAAACCCACATATTCTGACAAACTCCAAGCATTTATTATGCAAGAATGGGCTGCCATCAGTCAGGATGTGGCCCAGAAGTTAATTGACAGCATGCCAGGGCGGATTTGCAGAGGTCTTGAAAAAGAAGGGTCAAGTTGATGCAAATATTGACTCTTTGCATCAACTTCATGTAATTGTCAATAAAACCCTTTGACACTTATGAAATGCTTGTAAATAAACTTCAGTATTCCATAGTAACATCTGACAAAAATATCTAAAGACACTGAAGCAGCAGACTTTGTGAAAATTAATATTTGTGTCATTCTCAAAACTTTTGGCCACGACTGTATGTGACCACTGACATTTGTTTTAATTTGATTTGAAATTTGATTTGATTTGATTTGACACCCTCACCAAACGTTACAACAGTGACACATCAAAGGATGTGAGTTTGACAGGCTCATTATGCTGAAAGGACAGCAACCGTAGTAACAGTGCATTTTCACCAGACGCTGAGTTGGCAGGAGAAGTTCCCGCCCCCATTCATTTTCAAAGAGGGCACGTGGAGAAATGTGCCCGGGATTGTGGGAAGGTGAGTGGCGAGAAACCTGCTAATTTCACTCGGCCAACGCTGCCTTTGACCCATCAGGTAAGGAGCAGTAATGTGTAAATTATGATAACGCTCCAAAAGCCAAACTCAGGAAGTCTCAGGTAAAAGAAGAAAGCAAGTTGACCCATTCTAACTAACTATATTTGGTTAGATCACTCAGATAATGTATGAAAGCATAAAATAGCCAAATATCACATCATTAAATCACTTAAAATGCGTGTTTTCTGGGTAAACCTATTCTGTAACATTCATAACATCTCTATGAAGCAGTTCATGACACATTTATGAGAGTTGAAGTAGGCTTAGCATTCATGACATTAACCTTCGTGACTGAAGTATTCATTCGTTATCAGCGTCTCTCACAAGTAATGTTTTGTCTACACATCATTCTCATTTTATTGAGTGTGTATGTGAAGTGAGAGACACCAATATATGGGTTGGTTTAAATCAATCTGGCATATAACTGAGTCTACACACTAGGTACAGCTAGACATGGCCATAACCTTTTGGGTCTGAGAACATCTGACAAACTCACAACAGTCTCAGTATCTGAGATAAATATGGGAAGTCTGTGTTAGGGTTATTGTAATGTCAGTGATATGATGAACTAAGTTGCCAGATAGAGCAGCATCTGCAGACATATTCAACATGTGTATGTGGTTGCCACTATACAGGTTTGGTCTACCTGAAGCATCATCTTAACATGATGACAGAGGGCGAGACAGGGCAACAGAGGCAGCATTAATCTGATAAAGAGGATTTCCGTTCATCCCAAGAAGGTCACGATGTACAGTGGAGCTGGATGTGTACTTTGCCTGTGTGTCAGAGAAGATAGACTTGCTGTCTCTCAAACTGAACACAGGCCTGCCTGCCTCTGCTGCCTGTAAGCGTCTTTTTATTTGCGCTGGACTGTTCTTCACTGCAAAGTGAGTCCGGATAGACTCGATTCACTTTGAAAATCAGCCCTTGCTGAAACTGAACAGCAAGATCAGAGAGAGGTGAAGGCGTTAGAACAGAACTCCTTTGTTTTTGCTGAAGGAACACTACATAAGCAAATGTACTCTGTACATGCAGCCCTATAGTTTATCAATCTATTGCAAGCTGTGGCGTCGACGATGGTCGCCTTGTTGCTAGCTCCCAACCAACTTCAGTCTTTTCTTTATTTTAAAGTAATTTTTTTACTTTATTTGATCAGAAAGTTTCTAGTATTATTTCCTAAGACCGACAAGCACTTCTGGACATAAGATCGGAGATTACTCACCACAAATTCAACACTCTGGAGTGAGATCTTCCGAAGCGGTTCCAATCATCACGGGAGCCCTTTTTTAAAAAGATGTCATGCCCTGATCTGTTTCATCGGTCTTGTGCTTGTCTCCACCCCCCACCAGGTGTCTCCCATTTGTCCCCATTATCCCCTGTGTATTTATACCAGTTTTTTCTGTTTGTCTGTTGCCAGTTCGTCTTTTCCCGTCTAGTCTTACCAGCGTGTTTTCCCGTTTTCGAGTCTTTCTCGTCGCTGTTTTCTAGTCTTCCCGGTTCTGATCATTCTGCCTGCCCTGACCCTGAGCTTGCCTGCTGTTCTGTACCTCATTGACTCTGCCCTGGACTACTGACCATTCTGTCTGCCCTGAACCTGAGCCTGCCTGCCGTTCTGTACCTCATTAACTCTGCCCTGGATTACTGACCTCTGCCTGCCCTCGACCTGCCCTGGCCTGTCCCCTTGTATTATACATATTAAGAGAACTGTACTATCCACCTCCTGTGTCTGCATCTGGATCATATCCTGAGTCGTGATAGTACGAACTGGCCATGGCCGACCCAGCAGACTGGGACCAGCTCTGCAACACTGTCTCCTCACAAGGAGCCACCATTTGAAGACATGAGGAGTTGCAACGGAACCTTATGGAAGGATTCCACACCATGGCAGAACACCATGACCAAACCTTCCACACCTTACTGGAGCAATTCTGCGGGCGATCTAATAGGCAGCAAGCCACAACGGTACCTGCCCAGACTTTCAGTAACCCCGTTACTAGTGGTGTTTCTCCCCTTCCTACCTTGGCTCTCCGAGAACCCTGCTTACCTCCTCCGGAGCACTACCCCCTCATCGCAGTAGGGAACATTCAGGTGGATCCTGATAAGGTGAGAGCAGTGGTTGATTGGCCTCAACCCACGTCCAGAGTGCAGCTGCAACGTTTTCTGGAATTTCTACCTCCGCTTCATTCGAGACTACAGCACCCTGGCTTCCCGCCTCTCTGCTCTCACCTCTCCCAAGGTTCCGTTCGCATGGTCCACAGCTGCTGACCGGGCGTTTTTGAATTTGAAACATCGGTTCACCACAGCCCCATCCTCATCTATCCGTACCCGTCCCGTCAGTTCGTGGTAGAGGTCGACGCTTCTGACGTTGGAGTGGGGGCCGTCCTGTCCCAGTGGTCTGCCCGGGACCAAAAGCTGCATCCCTGTGCCTTCCTGTCCCACCGTCTAAATCCCGCTGAGAGGAATTATGACGTAGGAAATTGTGAACTTCTGGCAGTCAAGATGGCGTTGGAGGTTTGGAGGCACTGGCTTGAAGGGGCGCAACATCCATTCTTGGTGTAGACCGACAATAAGAATTTAGAATATCTCTGTACCGCCAAGTGCCTCAACTCAAGGCAGGCCCATGGACTCTATTATTCACACAATTACATTTTACCATCTCCTACCGCCCAGGGTCCAAGAATCCGGCTAATTTTTGTCCCAGATCCTGGAGTGGGCTCATTCCTCAAAGATATCCTGCCATCCCGGATCCCACCAAACTCTGGCCTTCCTCCGACAACACCAGTAACGTGGTGCCTGACCAGTAACGTGCTGCTTAGGATAAGCATGAGGAGTGGGCTCAGGTCTCCAACCTGACTCTGCCACACTCCCCGTGTGCCCCCCCCAACATTTTTTGGGGGGGCTGCCTCTCGTGCCTGTCGCGTTGCCGTGCTACCTCCTCATATCGCCGCCGCTCAGCTTTCGCTGCCTCCAGTTCTTCCTTGGGGCGGCGATATTCCCCAGCCTGTGCCCAGGGTCCCTTACCGTCTGGTATCTCCTCCCATGTCCATGAGTCCAGAATCCTCTGCTCCTGTTTACCACGCTGCTTGGTCCTTGGTTGGTGGGTGATTCTGTAACGCTTTCGTTTGTGGAAGGAGAGGAGGACCAAAATGCAGCGTAGTACGTATCCATAATAAATGTTTAATCGAGAATGAATACAAAAAAAGAACAAGCGAATCAAATGAAAACCGATACAGTCCCGAATGGTGCAAACACTGAAACGGAAACAATCACCCACAAAACACAATAGAAAACAGGCTACCTAAATATGGCTCCCAATCAGAGACAACGACTGACACCTGCCTCTGATTGAGAACCTAGGCCAAACACATAGAAATATAACATACAGAACAAAACATATAAAAACAACATAGAATGCCCACCCCAACTCACGCTCTGACCAAACTAAAATAAAGACATAAAAAAGGAACTAAGGTCAGAACGTGACACCCAAGCCGCACTCTTAGAGCACGTGCAGACCAGCTAGCTGGAGTGTTTATAGCCATTTTCAAGCTCTCACTATCCCAGTCTGTCATCCACTCTTGCTTCAAGATGGCCACCATTGTTCCTGTACTCAAGCAAGCCAAGGTAACTGAAGTAAATGAGTATTGCTCCATAGCACTCACTTCTGTCATCATGAAGTGCTTTGAAAGTCAAGGACCATGTCACCTCCAACATACCCGACAGCCTTGACCCACTCTAATTTGCATACCACCCCAACAGATCCATGGACGACACAATCACTGTTGCACTGCACACCGCCATATCCCATCTGGACAAGAGGAATACCTATGTGAAAATACTGTTCATTGACTACAGCTCAGATTTTAACACCATAGTACCCACCAAGCTCATCACTAAGTTCAGGAACTTGGGTCTGAACTCCTCCCTATGCAACTGGATCCTAGATTTCCTCACGGTGCGACCCCAGGTGGTGAGGGTAGGCAACAACACCTCCGCCATGCGCATCCTCAACACGGGGGCCCTCCAGGGGTGTATGCTCAGCCCCCTTCTGTACTCCCTGTTCACTAGTGACTACGACTCAAACTCAATCATCAAGTTTGCTGACGACACAACAGTGGTAGGCCTGATTACCAACAACAACAAGACAGCCTATAGGGAGGAGATTAGAGCCATGGCGGAGTGGTGCCAGGAAAACCAGGATAACCTCTCCCTCAACGTCAACAAATAAAGGAGCTTATCATGGACAGCAGGAGACAGACGAGGGAGCATGTCCCAAACCTCATCGACGGGGCTGCAGTGGATAGGGTCATAAGCTTCAAGTTCCTCTGCGTGCACATCACTGAGGAACTGAAAGGGTCTCGCCACACCGATATTGTGGTGAAGAAGGCGCAACAGCGCCTCTACAATCTCAGACGGCTGAAGAAATTCGGCATGGCCCTTAATACCGTCACAAACTTCTACAGATGCTCCATGGAGAGCATTCTGTCGGGTTGCAGCACCGCCTGGTAGGGCAAATGCTCCACTATCAAGGACCTCACTCACCCGAGCCACAGACTGTTCACTTGGACAGTACAAGTGCATCAAAGCCAAGACCTGAGGTTACAAAACAGCTTCTATTATCAGCCTATCATTCTGTGACAGCCATTACTAGCCGTCTACCAGGTGATGCAAATAAAACAAACACACACACAAGCTATCACACACACACTCACTCACAGCCAATGTTGCTGTCCCATGTTATAGAGACATTGAACCACTGGTCACTTCCCGTTTCACACTGTGTGTTTAAATACTGTATCCCTGACATAGCTTATTCTAATATTTCTACTACTGCACATTGTATTGTAGTTACACTGTTTATACACACCGCATATTTATTTATATACTGGATTCTTGACATAGCTTACTCTTATATATCTACTGTTGTATATCACTCTTAGTTTATTTTGCATACATTCCCCTGGTGCACATATGTATAGATTGCATTTTGATACTTCTGCAGTGCTACTTGGGTTGTTAAATTGGATTCATTCCACCATTCTTGATTTCTTGCATTTTATTAGCATTTTTCTTTACATTTAATTTTTTGGACATTTGACTTCATTGTTAAGCGCTAGTAACATAAGCATTTCGCTTGCATTGCTATAACACCTGCTAAACTGTTTATGTGACCAATAAACTTTGATTTGATATATAGCCCCTTTTCTATTTCAGGGGATCTCAAAGGTTTGCTCATTCATTTTGCATTTCCACAAGGTTCTGTTCTTGCCTGTAGAGCTAATTGGACATCAAATCCTTTAGGCATGTCCAATGTGCCCTGGCACTCTCCATTTGGCTTTGCATGGGTGATTGAGTGAGTGAGTGAGCAAGTGAGTGAGTGAGGAAAAGAGCGTGACTGGATGATTGATTGTTTAGGCACTTTATTTTATATTGCTTTAGTTTATCAATACATTTTTATTGCTTTGAATGTTTCAATTATTTTCAAATGTTAATAGTATATTCTTGACAAATCCTTAGTTTTTTACATAGAGATGTGCCTTTTTGCAACTCACAGAATAAATTCACTTAGTTCATACTATTTCCTCTCTTCCTTTTTCTATTTATTGCATGGAAACGATCATGTGTAAAAACATTCAAGTAACCTTAGAGAAATTAGCTAACTATCAGGTCAAGTTTTAATTTAAAAAATACTTTTTAATTCTTAGAAGTCTAAGCTGCTGGGGGGGTGGGTTCTAAACTGACATATGGAATTGTTTGAAGATGGCCATACTATGGATCATATAGTTGTTTGATTTAGAATTTTAGGACCCCTTTAGGTATCAAATGAAAAAAAATATATAATATAATATTGAATTTCGCCTTTACACTATAGCCCAAAGAAACACATTGAATAACACATTTATAAATGGCAAAAAAAGACAGTCAAAAAATGTAATCATAAGAAACAAGGTTTTGAAGTGTTTGTCCTATAAGAAAGCTCAGGAAATATATATATTTGCCCCTTTTTTGGGTAGGCACAAAACCTTCACACTTCCAGATTTTTTTTTCAACCGGTGTCGGTGTCCTGTGACACTTGTGAAGGTCGTAGAGCAAAACAAAGTGGAGACTACAATCATGTGGAAAGAGTCCCCCGCTCCATCGCTCCATAGAGTGTCGGCATAGAGTGTCATCCCAGTCGGCATGATCAAAACAATCTTGAAGCATGGATTCCGATTCGCCAGACCAGCGTTGAATAGACCTTAGCATGGATGCTTCCTGTTTGATTTTCTGCCTATAGGAAGGAAGGAGCAGAATGGAGTTGGGATCTGATTTGCCATTGGGGGGGGGGGGGGGGGGGGGGGGGGCTTGTAGCCACTCCAGAAGGTAGAGTAACAATGGTTGAGAGTTTTTGAAGCACGAGTACTGCAGGCAATGTGTTGCTAGAACTTCGGTTAAGTTTTCCTCAGATTTGAATTATTAATGTCCCAAGCTACAATAAATGTCGTCTGAGACCAGTGTGGTCTCAAGCAAGTGGACAGGTTTCTAATCTTTCAGAGGCTACTGATGCCACAATAATCATACCAACACACAACAAATACTACTAAGAGACTACTAAGAGATACTTTAAACATTAGCTGTCAGAGCAGCTTACAGATCATTGCACCTGTAAATCTGTAAATAGCCCACCCAACTACCTTATCCCCATATTGTTATTTATTTATTTTTTCTCCTTTGCACCCCAATATCTCTACTTGCACATTCATCTTTTGCACATCTATCACTCCAGTATTTAATTCCTAAATTGTAGTTATTTCGCCACCTTGGCCTATTTATTTCCCAACCTCCCTAATCTTACTTCATTTGCGCACACTGTATATAGACTTTTCTATTGTGTTAATGACTGTACATTTGTTTATTCCATGTGTAACTCTGTGTTGTTTGTGTCACACTGCTTTTCTTTATCTTGGCCAGGTCGCAGTTGTAAATGAGAACTTGTTCTCAACTGGCCTACCTGGTTAAATAAAGGTGAAATAAAGAAGATACATCTGGGTCTAAGGAGATGTACTAGGTGGTGTTTGACATGATTTTTGAGTTTAGGACCTGTACAGGATGCAATTTAGGAAACGTTGCATTTCTCCAATGTTGGGTCTCGCGGGGTTAACCCTGTGAGCGAGTGTGTGTGCACGCGATTGTTCATGCGCAGGTGGATGTTTGTGTGTGTGCGCAGGTCTGCATAAGTGTGAGTATCTGCGTGCGTGTGTGTGTGTGTGTATGTGTATATCTGCCTCTGTCCGTATGTGTGAAGCGTCACATATAACTCTTCCTAATGGACAGTCCTGCTCCGGCACCCAGCTCCCTCCACTCCGGCCGTACCATTCATTAGGGCTAATTTGACGTGTTTACAGCCCTTCTTCCTCATATCACACACTTAAGGGGATTGATTGGGCCCAAATCGAAACACCTTCGGCTGCATGCCTGCCTGCACTGAGAGCCCTACTTACACTCAAGGACCAGGTAAGTTATGCATGAGTGGAAACTTCAGCCATGTCTAATAGATGGTGTGTGAGTGTGCTTCCAAGTGAGTGTGTGAGCGTCCAATTTATCTGTATGTCTGAGGAAAGAAAAATAGTGAAAGATAAAATATGGTGTTGGTAAAAGCATTAGAGAAATAAGAATTTCAGAAATCTGGACCTCACCAACTTTCTTTGGAGCATATCTGTTTCTGTCTTAAGGACTAAAAAGGAAGGACTGAAAAAGGATATCCAATAGCATTTCTGAAAGTAGTATTGTTGAATGGTGTATGAATTTATATGACCTTGATTTTATAAAGCCCCTATCATTCCCAACATTTCCAACACTGCCTCCTGTCCCTGCCCAGCTGGGCCTAGTGTAACTAGAGCAATGGGCCCTTCACAGTGCCAGAGAAATCCACACAGGCAGGGGGAGTCAGTTCAGGTCCCCTCCCACCCCCCTCTTACCCCAGCCCTCCACTCCCACAGCCCTGCTGCTCCAGAAGTCTAACTGGGAGACAAACCTCGCAGCAATTACAAGCCAGACCTTTCCCAGCATCAAGGTCAACATCCCTCTGTCTTCCCTTAATTTCCTACTCACTCTCTCCCAGGCCTGGGGTCTGGGGCTCAGTCCCTTCCTTTCGGATGGAGGGAGGGAGAGTGAGAGAGAGAGAGCGAGAGAGAGAATGAGAGAAAGAGAGAGAGAGAAAGTGAGAGAGAGAGAAAGAAAGAAAGACAGAGAGAGAGAAAGATTCAGTTCCATGTAGTGCTTCTACATCTGCATTGCTTGCTGTTTGGGGTTTCAGGCTGGGTTTCTGTATAGCACTTTGTGACCTCGGCTGATGTAAAAAGGACTTTATAAAAACATTTGATTGATTGATTGATAGATTAATTGATTGTAGTGGGAACATACATTGACTTTGGAAAGTAGTCAGTCCCCTTGACTTTTTCCACATTTTGTTAGGTCACAGCCTTATTCTAACTTTTTTTTTTATCCCCCATCAACCTACACACAATACCCCATAATGAGAATTCATACCTGTCACGCCCTGACCGTAGAGAGCTTTTTATGTCTCTATTTTGGTTTGGTCAGGGTGTGATTTGGGTGGGCATTCTATGTTCCTTTTTCTATGATTTTGTATTTCTGTGTGTTTGGCCGGGTGTGGTTCTCAATCAGAGGCAGCTGTCTATTGTTGTCTCTGATTGAGAACCATACTTAGGTTGCCTTTTCCCACCTGCATTTGTGGGTAGTTGTCTATGTGTAGCTGCCTGTCAGCACTCCTTTTTGTATAGCTTCACGGTTCGTTTGTTGTTTTGTTTAGTGTTCGTTCTTTGAACTAAAGAAGAATGTACGCATCCCACGCTGCGCCTTGGTCTCCTCCCTTTGACGGCCGTGACAATACCCTTAACTCAGTATTTTGTTGAAGCACCTTTGGCAGTGATTGCAGCCTCGAGTCATCTTGGGTATGACGCTACACGCTTGGCACAACTGTATTTAGGGGGTTTCTCCCATTCTTCTCTGCAGATCCTCTCAAGCTCTGTCAGGATGGATAGGGAGTGTTCCTGCACAGCTATTTTCAGGTCTCTCCAGAGATGTTCCATCAGGTTCAAGTCCCAGCTCTGGCTGGGCCACTCAAGGACATTCTGCCACTCCTGTGTTGTCTTGGCTGTGTGCTCTAGGAAGAGTCTTGGTGGTTCCAAACTTATTTAATTTAAGAATGATGGAGGCCACTGTGTTCTTGGGGACCTTCAATGCTGCAGACATTTTTTGGTACCCTTCCCCAGATCTGTGCCTGGACACAATCCTGTCTCTGAGCTCTACGGACAATTTCTTCGACCTCATGGATTTGCTTTTGCTCTGACCTGCACTGTCAACTGTGGGACCTTACATAGACAGGTGTGTGCATTTCCAAATCATGTCCAATCAATTGAATTTACCACAGGTGGCCTCCATTCAAGTTGTAGAAACATCTCAAAGACGATCAATGGGAACAGGGGGTCTGAATACTTAAGTTAAAAAAAAAGGTATTTCTGTTGTTGCAACATTTCTAAAAAACAGTTTTCGTTTTGTCATTATGGTGTATTGTTTGTAGATTGCTAAGGATTGTTTTTTTTAATCTAACCAATGTTAGAATAATGCTGTAACGTAACAAAATGTGGAAAAATTCAAGGGTCTGAATGCTTTCCGAAGGCAGTGTGTAGTGGAGCTATTCCCTCATCATTACATTACTACTCCCAGCCTACTGCTGAACCTCAGCCTGATTTAGCAAGCCACACACACACACACACACACACACACACACACACACACACACACACACACACACAGACACAGAGAGAGAGAGAGCAAAACATGTTTGCAACAACATCACACTGTGCTTTTTTATTTATTTTCATTTAAACTTTCTCAACCAAAGAACTGCTAAATCAAGCCAAAGCACAGAGTTGAACAGAGTTGGGGGGCACAGGCAGTCTTTTCAACATTCTGATGTATGCTACAGCGCTCAGTCTCAATTTCTATAATTGACAAGTGTGCCATAATTCACCTCTCCCAGCCCCTGTAGCTGTGCTCACACACTCTGACTTCCAGCAAGTGTGTTTTTTTAAGGGGGGAGTATTTGAAGGAAGTACGAACTACTGCCTTAGTGCATATTTCAAATGTATGAATCTTGGAATCCCCAAGCGTTCCGATATGATTACTCCAAGAGGAATGAAAAAAAGGAACTGAGATTCTCATATGGAAGTTATTATGTATTTTGTGCAGTGGGGAACAGTCAAGGCCTTCTACGCCTTCAGAGAAGGCCCAAGGATTTATAAAATAATTGCTGTATTTTTTTTATATAAATGATTTTTTCCCCCCCTTCTTCTATTTCATCTTTTCAATAATATCTCAACGATATTCTAATTATGTTATTTTTATCAATGGCATTCTGATTTAATCTCTTCAGTTTGTGTTGGAAAGGAAAGGGTTAAAACTGAGAAAAACATGTCCAATAAGGATTTATGTTTGAGAGTCTCTGGGGAGATAAATCTAGCTACATAGCTCACCATTGTCGAGGCCCTCAGAAGCTCGATAGAAAGCTATTCAACTGTATTAGAGCAGACATTTGGAGTGACAGTGGAATCAACCAATCATATTTTGACTTGTAATGGTTGGGACCATTTTTACATAAACGTATGGAAACTTCTGCCTTTTCGAAGGCAGATGGGTCACTGCACAATAGCGAGCAGTAGTTTCCCCACGTACTAAGCTAGCTAGTATTTGTTGTAGGCTAATGTGCGTTGGTGGCTGCAGTAGCAGGTGCTATCGAAGAGGATGTTGATGCTAATTTGTTAGCTTCTCCCTTTTCGACATTATCTTTCACTAAGAAGTTGTGTTTTAAATTATAATCATTTGGTGAGTGGAACTGTTTTCTTTTATTGCAGCTCGCTTGCTGTTGTTAGCCATCTCTTTGAAAATAATATGTTATGCATGTGAAACATTGTTGCATTTAAACTTTAGGATCACTGGTTACTTTGTGTGCTGAACGTGATAACAATGTTTGCAAAAATAGGAAGTAATAGTTGTGCATTTTAAACCTAATGGCTCTTTAAAATCATGCTGTGTGTGACTGCTGTCTTTCTATTAACCTACGTGTTTTAGTCAAAGTGTGCTCTCCTACATGGAGTGCACAGGTACTACAGCCCGTTTTGAATCAGAAGCGGGGCCTCAGCTTGACAGCGCTTTACTCCAAACGATTGGCTGGTTCATGGGCGTAGGCGTGAACCTATTCAAGTAAGTAAATAAATTTTGAAAATCGATAGCTTGAGACTATAAGGTTTTATCTGCATTTTTTGGTCAAAATTGAGTTATTGACATACCCTTGTTCTGTGAAATGTTCTCTACCTGTATACTATAGTACTCCAATTCATGTTGTTCAGAAGAATACAAGATAAAACAAATTGCTGACATCATTCAAACCACTGAGGGTTTAGAAATTTAAAGCCTATTATCTCAGAATAATATTTTTTTGCAGATAGAACCTTATAGTCCCAAGCTCTTGAAATGTGACAAAAATATACAGTACCATTCAAAAGTTTGGACACACCTACTTATTCAAGGGTTTTTCTTTATTTTACTATTTTCTACATTGTAGAATAATAGTGAAGACATCAAAACTATGAAATAGCACATATGAAATCATATACGAACCAAAAAAAGTGTTAAACGAATCAAAAATATATTTTATATTTGAGATTCTTCAAAGTAGCCACCCTCTTCAAAGTAGCCACCCTCTTCTACAATGTAGAAAACAGTCAAAATAAAGAAATTCAAGGGTTTGAGTACGTGTGTCCAACCTTTTGACTTGTACTCTAGGCCACTGTGTGTAGTCTAGGAGCTGCTAGCTAGCTAGACAACTTTACATATTTTATAGCTAAGTGGAAAATCCTCAGCTACCTAACTTCATATTTGCTTGTTATCTTGATGTAGGCATATTAATAATTGTAAATTAAAAACACACCCTCAAATGCAAAGGATTTGCTGCTCCAGCTGTAAGAAAAAGGAAGTAGTAGGTGTACTAGTTGGATAGGGCAGGTAAGGGTTGTATGTGTACTTATGTTAGCAAATGTTGTATACAACAGTACTAGTTGGATAGGGCATATCATTTTGTGGAAGGACATTATAAAATTCAAAAGGCACTCGCACATCTGAGCAATCTTTTTTTGCAGGTGCATGGCAACAGTTGAACAAGATGAAGGATAAAGGAAACCGCACACTGCTCTTGATAGTATCACTGATCTTTAATACGCTTACGTATCGGCCTTGCGGCCCTCGTCAGAGCTTTTGTGACATTATGAAGATATTCTCCAATTCATGGAGAGGAAAACTATGACCACAGACAGAGAGAGATAATAGCAACATAATAGTCAGGGCTGTCTAATTGTAATATACTGAAGCTTGTTTCTTTGTGATGTTATCTGTCCTCAGATATGGAGAGCTGCGAAAGCCTGTCTGCAGATGAAGAATTCCCAATGAAAGTCCCAAGAGACTGCTGGCACATCCTTGTGTGCCAAGGGTTGTATGTGTACTTACAGTTGAAGTCGGAAGTTTACATACACTTTGGTTGGAGTCATTAAAACTCATTTTTAAACCACTCCACAAATGTCTTGTTAACAAACTATAGTTTTAGCAAGTAGTTCAGGACACCTACTGTGTGCATAACACAAGTAATTCTTCCAACAATTGTTTACAGACGGATTATTTCACTTATAATTCACTGTATCACAATTCCAGTGGGTCAGAAGTTTACATACACTAAGTTGACTGTGCCTTTAAACAGCTTGGAAAATTCCATAAAACGATGCCATGGGTTTAGAAGCTTCTGATAGGCTAATTGACATAATTTGAGTCAATTGGAAGTGTACCTGTGGATGTATTTCAAGGCCTACAAACTCAGTGTCTCTTTGCTTGTGTAACAGATGTATAGTGTACTCTCCATGCGTTGTGTTTTCTAATAATAAATAACTTCGGCCAGTGGTCCCAGTTGAGCATCATTTATTTCTGCTGTTGTTAAATGGGAAACAGCACGTTAGTTGTGCAGGGCTTAACAGTGTTGATGGCTGTCGATGGCAAAATCCCTTGCATCACATTTTCATACTGGGGAACAAAATACAAAAATACAATACAAAATATAACATGTGTAAATACCTGTTGTTAAATGGGAAACAGCACGTTAGTTGTGCAGGGCTTAACAGTGTTGATGGCTGTCGATGGCAAAATCTGTAGCATGAAGACAACTGTGTTAGCCGTGGCTTATGTGACCATGACATCGGTGTATGCTAGCTAACACAATTATTTACAGCAATCATATGCCAAAGCACATCCCAGAAAGCCCCTCAATCCCTAACAGGTACCATATACCCACACATGTATAAAATCAGTAACGTACAGCAAACTTGTACACATTGTAAAATAGAAAATAGAAAACAGTATTCAGAACGTGACCTACCCCTTGCATCACATTTTCATACTGGGAAGACCTGACGTTCGCGATCTCCCCCTATCTGCAAGTGGGGCCAATCACAACACCCCTTATTGTCATCAGAATTGAACTATCCAATAAGAATGCTTGAACATCAAATACACATTTCTTTAGAGGCAAGTGGAAACATAACCAACCCTGTTACATTCTCCCCTGCTGAATTACACTTGCATACTACAAAGAAACTAAATGAGGTATGCAATACCTTGCAGTACATATCTCACCAAATATTCCAGTGCAAAGACTATTCTCTAAAGAGAATTAGGGGAATTCAAAGACCCCGTAGGAAAACATGCCTGTTACATGTTCAGTACACTCAGTGACAATAAGAACCTCAGACAGAAAAACCTTGGCCTACATGACCCCTGACCCATTACCTCTATAGGGTCTCTTGAACGTTAAAAGTAAAAAAAAAAATGTGGCTACAGACTTGGATTCTAATCCTACACCCACACAGGTACTCTAATGAATTCTGTATGAAAAACCCTCTGTGTCTGCATAGTCTCAATGAGTCTCACTGGGCGTTTCCTAACTCGACCAGCCCCTGACCTGACAGTCCTAACAGAGTTATCATTACGTTTAACCTGTTCAACTACAACCACCATTGGTGGGTCACTGTCCACAGTCGATGGGTAGTCAAGGTCAAGGGTTCTGTGACTGTTGCTGGAGCTTGTGCCACCAGTGGCATCTTCAGAATGTCTTTCTTCCTCAGAGGGTTCGGACATTTCTTCTCCAAAGGTTAGCTCTGACATGCTTGTGCCACCAGTGGCACCCTCAGAATGTGGTGAGTTCTGAGGGTCCCTCGCCAGTGGCCCATCTTCCAGCACATCTGGGGTCTCTTTTTCAGAGGGCTCCGACTGTGTTTCCTCCGAGGTCTGTTCTGATACCCACACACTAGTCCTCTCACCGATGTCCATTTCTGGTATATCGTTCATGGATGAGTCCTCCATCTCCTCACTCGGATCCTCACGGTCTCCCGTATTAGGTGTCTCTAAGGCAGTGTCAGGGAGAGGCAAGAAGTTTACAGGCATTATCAGATTACGGTGGACCGTTTTCTCCTGGCCAGTCGACATGTTCTGTATCTTGAAGATGTGGATGTCACTATTCTTCTCCGTAACAATATAGAGGTTGTTCTCCCAGCGATCCGCCAGCTTCCTCTTTCCACGTTCACCCTTATTCGCCAGCAGCACCCGATCACCAACCTCCACTGGAGCTCCTCTGATCTTCCTGTTGTAGAGGCCCGCATGCCTCTTCAGCTGTTTGGTTGCCGACAACTGTACAGTCTCCATGGCCTCCCTCAGGTCTCTCGTCAGGGACTTGACGTACTCATCATAGTCTACAACATTTGAGTCTTGTAGCACCGTACCAAACATCATGTCGACAGGCAGACGTGGGGTTCTCCCAAACATCAACTGGAAAGGGGCGTGGCCCGTGGTTTCATGGACTGTACAGTTGTAGGCGAAGGTCAACGACTTCAGCTTCTGGGGCCACCTGTGCTTCGCTCTCGTAGGTAAAGCCCTGATCATGTTTCCCAGCGTTCTATTGAACCTTTCGAGTCCCCCGTTCCCCATCGGATGGTAGGGAGTTGTGTGCGACTTCTGGACTCCTGCAGCACTCAACAACTCAGCAATCAATTTACTTTCAAAGTTGGCCCCTTGGTCGGAATGGATATGACGAGGAAAACCATACACACAGAAGATGTTGTTCCACAGCTGAAGGGCCACTGCTTTAGCTGATTGGTTCGGACACAAGAAGGCATGGGCCATCTTAGTAAAATGATCAGTGACGACCAGAACATCCAAGGACTTGTTGTTGGAGTCTTCAGCAGACCAGAAGTCCACACACACCAACTCGAGGGGCTCAGTTGTGATGATGTTCTCCAGTGGAGCTCTGGCCTCTGGCTCGGGGGCCTTACTGAACACACACCTCTTGCAGGTCTTGACATACTCTCTCACATCCGACTCCAGACCATGCCAGAAGAACCTCTGTCTCGTCAAGTACAACGTCCGCTGTTGCCCCTGATGACCGGCTTCATCGTGGACACCCTTCAAAACTGTCGCCCTCATTGAGGTGGGTACTACATACTGGTACGTCTTCCTCTTTGACAGCAAACTTTTGGTAACGCGATATAGTACACCCATTTTCAGAGTGAGCTTCACCCAGGTCTTCAGAATCCGCAGAGCCTCGATTGGTTCATGGCCACGTTCCCTCCTAGAAGGTCTACGGCCCCTGTCCACGTAGAAGACAACTCTGGCGAGTGCATCATCCTGGCGCTGCTTTGATATCAGGTCGTCACGGGACAGCACTCTCACATCTGACATCTCAGATGGCACCAATGACTGAGTGAGCTGAGGCAGTAGCAGCGCACAGTTCTGTAGACCAGCCTCCTCTTGCGACCTCAGGATTGCTGACACCGCTTCCTTTGACAGAGAACCAGGAGAACGATAGGAGGTAGTTTGGCAGTCCATGACAATTTCACAGGCATCTGCCTCAATTGACGGTGAGCAGCTTTCGAGGTCGAATGGGTGGTTCGACCAGCGGAACACATCTTGCACCTTCTCAGCATGTACTCCCGCAGCTTCCTCCAGCAATGCCTTGTATGGAACCCTTGTGATGCGGTGGAGAGCGCTCCGCTGCACAAATGGCTGTCTACTGAGTGCATCAGCAATGACATTTTTGGGACCTGGGATGTACTTTATGTCAAACTCGAATGGAGCGAGTTTAGCAACCCATCTCTGTTCACAGGCGTCCAATTTGGGCTTGGACAGGATGTATGTTAATGGGTTGTTGTCTGTCCATACAGTAAAAGGCTTGCCCCTTAGCCAATGACTAAACTTCTCACAGACTGCCCAGCGTAAAGCAAAAAAACTCTAACCTATGGGCAGGATACTTTGACTGTGCATAAGTAAGAGATTTGCTAGCGAATGCTACGGGCCTGGCTGCAGACCCATCCTCTGGCACTTGGGAGAGGACAGCACCTATTCCATTACTAGATGCGTCTACAGACAGCAAGAAAGGTCTACTAAAATCAGGGTGGGCTAGCATGACCTGATCGAGGAGAGCTTGTTTCAACTGACTAAAGGCCTGTTTGCACTCACCAGTCCAGTCTGCTGCTGTGAGTTTCCTATTTATTCTTCTTTTCCTCTTTCCTTTCCCATGGCGTGGTGCCTTCGTCCCAGTTGTCAGCCCATGCAGCGGCTTAGCGATGGTGGAGCACCCCTCAATGAACTGCTGGTAATAGACTATCATTCCGAGAAAGGACCGAATCTTCCCCTGGGAGGGCACGTCCGTGTTATCCTCCATGAGATCCTTCTCTGTCATCCCTGCAATAGCCTTCACTTTTTCCGGGTCTGTGGCCACACCTCCTTCACTGATGACATGCCCCAAGAACCGCACTGACCTCTTCATGAAATGGCATTTCTTTGGAGCCAATTTCAGATTATGGGCCTTCAGACGCTCAAAAACTGACTCCAAGCGTTGCAATCCAAGTTATTCAGTCGGGGCAAAAACCAGCACATCGTCCAGGTAGCATAGAAGGCTAGAAAAATTTTGATCCCCAAAAATGCTCAACATCATCCTCATGAATGTAGCTGGGCTATTGCACAGTCCTTGTGGAAGACGGTTATATTCATATAACCCAAAAGGAGAAGTGAAGGCTGTAAACTTCTTGTCGTCTTCATGCACCTCCACATTGTAGTAGCCTGAGGTCAAATCCATTGTAGAGAAGAAGGCATTGCCACCCAGGGCCGCCAGAGCATCAGCTTGGTGGGGTAGAGGGTGAGCATCCTTTACGGTGCGAGCATTGAGCCATCGGAAGTCTGTACACAGTCTCAGATCGCCAGACTTCTTCCAGACCAGCACGAGCGGGGAGGCATACTCACTGCTGGATTTCCTGATTATCTCTCGCTCTTCCATCTCATCCAAGGCCTGCCTGAGCTTGTCATAATGGTTAGGGGAGAGCCTACGGTAAGGTAGCCTAAAAGGCTTAGTGTCACTGAGTCTGATGCGATGGACATATCCAGTAGCCTTCCCGCAATCTAGTTTGTTCCGGGAGAAGATACACTCGTAGCGGGCTATTAGCTGAACTAGCCGGGCCTTACACTGTTGCGACAACTGAGTGGACTCAATGTCAATGTCACCTAGACCTAACTCGTGCAACACCTCACTTGTCACTCTGTGCGGTTTTACGGCACTGTCAACGGTCAAGCTATCTCCACTACCATTGTCAAAGTCTTGATTGGCATCCATTTTGTGTACCTGCTGCACCAGGGGGACCGGTTCAACAGTGGCCCCATCTATGTAGTCAGTGTCAAAGTCCTCTAATGCCATGCAAGGAAAAACATCCGCTATCTTGGCATTGCGTCTCACTGTTACTGGCTTTGGTGAGGGATTGATAACTTTGACAGGGACCCAGCCATCGCTCCACAATGTCGCTACAGTTCTCCCCACTAGAATGTTTTTTGGTCTTGAGCGTGCCCTCGTAGGCTCAATAACGACAGCACTGCCCGCAGATACATTTTGAGGCGTACACAACCGGCCCCAGACTAAATGTTCCTGCATGGGCTCCAATGTGACCGCCCGCTTCAGCCTTACCGTGCCCACTCTTTCCGGCACTTCTGTCCCTTTTCATCTCTCTACATTAGCCAGCAGACGGAACAGTTTGTCATCTCCATTGTGTTCAGATGATGACATCTTCTCCCAGAAGTCACCGGTCGTCTTCAGCTCCCTGATGAGGTGTTTTATCACGTTGCTGCCTAGGATGAGCTCATCACGTTGACCATCCACTACTAGAACAGGGACAGAGACACTGCTGCCATACACAGACAGATTCGATTCACACACACCTACAGGCTTGGTCTTCAACCCCCCGCAGCCAACCAACACCACTTCAGTCGGACTGAGGGAGCCACTCTTGAGCACACCTGCTTTCTCAAGGCGTGGCACCACTGTAGAGCTCAATGTGCATGCCATAGAACCGCTGTCAATCATAGCGCTCACCTCTATAACATCCCCCAGTAACACACTAGTATAGAAGAGTTCATCGTTGTGGAGCACTCTCTGTGTATTTTGCATAATGACTTTTTCGTTCGACTTGACTTCATCACAAACACTTGAATATATTGACTCTAAATCTACAACACTATCGAATTGGGGCACCTCACAAGGCCCAGCACTTCCCCCCCACCCAGTGCGGGCCAGCTAGTTTTCCTGCCGCTGTGTCGTGTTGCTGTTTGATGGAGCGACGGGAATTACATTCCCGACGTGTGTGCCCAGCTGCATAACAGAGGAAGCATAGGTGGTTAGAATAACAATGATCCATTGTGCTGTGGTTCGCATCCCCACACACTTTGCATTGCAAAGGCGGGTTCTCCCTTCTGGGCCTCCTCTGGAAACGGTTATTATAGCCGCCTACAGGTTGCTGAGGCCTCTGCTCCAAGACCCGTTCAAGCATGCCCATCACACGATCCAATGCCTCGGATGAGCCATTTGTGGGCTGCTGCAAGGGGTCCGGACAGTTTGCAACAGCCGACACTGGCCTACTTACTTCCTGCGTCAGTGTGGTGACCAGTGGGGCCAGCCGCAAGGGACTTGGAGCCTTACACTTCCTCTGGTACTCCTCCAGCCTGCCATGGACCTCCGCAGGCGTCCACTCATGCAATGGTTTGCACATGAATATCAATGACAGCTCTGGGTTCGGACAGTGCTTGATGAACATGACAGTCAGAACACGTGATGGATTGTCCAGCTCCTTGTTCTGCCTCTTCAAACAGTCCTCTGCCACCTCTATGGCTCTGTTCAGTCTGATCCAGTAATCAAACGGAGTCTCACCTTCCATTGGCAACGTAGAATAAACATCAGCTAGGGGCATGTCAGAGTTGATTGTGTCGCTAAAGTGATGCTTCAGAATGTCAAAAACCGGTCTAGGGCCCTGGCTTAAGTCAACTGGGTTACTGCGTAGGCTTACTCTTACCACGTCACGTGCCCGCCCTGTCAGCTTACCCAAAACTTCATCTGACCTCTCCTGCCCACCATAGCCCTTCTTCTGCATGTACACTAACATGGTCTCCTCCCACTCATGCACTGTGCATTCCTCTGAACCATCCCCCCTGAAACACACTGGTTCCCTGACATAATTTTCCACCACTACATTTAGACTAGAGCTGGCCCCAACCTTGGTACCACCAACATAATCAACCTTCTGTTCCACAGCCTTTGATTCCAAACAAGAGGCAATATTTTCACCTATGGAGTAACCTATCTGCTTAACAATGTCCGCCAGGAAATCCATAGACACATCCTCCTTCCTAGGATTAGGTGAAACTGGCTCGAATGCACTGAGTTGAGGTAGCTCTAAATCATGTGGAAGGTGCACACTTGCCTGCGTAGTTGGCCTGGCCAGAGGTGTGGAAGTAACTGGAGAAATAGCTGCCCCCCTACCCACTGGTGGTGAAGGGTTAAACATGAAAACTCCCCTACCTCTCCCAAAACTTTCCATTTTTAAAATAAAAATAAAATGTTTTGTTGTTGTTGTAAATATTAAGTGCCCCCCCAAAAAATAAAAATGAAAATGATCACAATCAATATGAACACTTCTATAAAATCAGCTTGAACATAATGCACTCAAAATAAGTGTTGATGGCTGTCGATGGCAAAATCCCTTGCATCACATTTTCATACTGGGGAACAAAATACAAAAATACAATACAAAATATAACATGTGTAAATACCTGTTGTTAAATGGGAAACAGCACGTTAGTTGTGCAGGGCTTAACAGTGTTGATGGCTGTCGATGGCAAAATCTGTAGCATGAAGACAACTGTGTTAGCCGTGGCTTATGTGACCATGACATCGGTGTATGCTAGCTAACACAATTATTTACAGCAATCATATGCCAAAGCACATCCCAGAAAGCCCCTCAATCCCTAACAGGTACCATATACCCACACATGTATAAAATCAGTAACGTACAGCAAACTTGTACACATTGTAAAATAGAAAACAGTATTCAGAACGTGACCTACCCCTTGCATCACATTTTCATACTGGGAAGACCTGACGTTCGCGATCTCCCCCTATCTGCAAGTGGGGCCAATCACAACACCCCTTATTGTCATCAGAATTGAACTATCCAATAAGAATGCTTGAACATCAAATACACATTTCTTTAGAGGCAAGTGGAAACATAACCAACCCTGTTACACTTGACATCATGGGAAAATCAAAAGAAATCAGCCAAGACCTCAGAAAGAAAATTGTAGACCTCCACAAGTCTGGTTCATCCTTTTGAGCAATTTCCAAACGCCTAAAGGTACCACGTTCATCTGTACAAACAATAGTATGCATGTATAAACACCATGGGACCACGCAGCCATCATACCGCTCAGAAAGGGGATGTGTTCTCTCCTAGAGGTGAACATACTTTGATGCAAAAAGTGCAAATCAATCCCAGAACAACAGCAAAGGACCTTGTGAGATGCTGGAGGAAACATGTACAAAAGTATCTATATCCACAGTAAAATTAGTCCTATATTGACATAACCTAAAAGGCCGCTCAGCAAGGAGGAAGCAACTGCTCCAAAACCGCCATAAAAAATCCAGACTACGGTTTACACTAGTGACCATATACCCCTCGTATCCCGCAAAGGCGGAGGTGTTGCTAACATTTACGATAAAAAATGTCAATTTACACAAAAAAAAACTATGTTTTTGTCTTTTGAGCTTCTAGTCATGGAATCTATGCAGCCTACTCAATCACTTTTTATGGCTACTGTTTACAGGCCTCCTGGGCCATATACAGCGTTCCTCACTGAGTTCCCTGAATTCCTATCGGACCTTGTAGTCATAGCAGATAATATTCAAATTTTTGGTGACTTTAATATTCACATGGAAAAGTCCACAGACCCACTCCAAAAGGCTTTCGGAGCCATCATCGACTCAGTGGGTTTTGTCCAACATGTCTCCGAACCTACTCACTGCCACAGTCACACTCTGGACCTAGTTTTGTCCCATGGAATAAATGTTGTGGTTCTTAATGTTTTTCCTCATAATCCTGGACTATCGGACCACAATTTTATTATGTTTGCAATCGCAACAAATAATCTGCTCAGACCGCAACCAAGGATCATCAAAAGGTGCTATAAATTCTCAGACAACCCAAAGATTCCTTGATGCCCTTCCAGACTTCCTCTGCCTACCCAAGGACATCAGAGGACAAAAATCAGTTAACCACCTACCTGAGCAACTCAATTTAACCTTGCGCAATACCCTAGATGTAGTCGCACCCTAAAAACGAAAAACATTTGTCATAAGAAACTAGCTCCCTGGTATACAGAAAATACCCGAGCTCTGAAGCAAGCTTCAAGAAAATTGGAACGGAAACGGCACCACACCAAACTGGAAGTCTTCTGACTAGCTTGGAAAGACAGTACCGTGCAATATCGAGGAGCCCTCACTGCTGCTCGATCATCCTATTTTTCCAACTTAATTGAGGAAAATAAGAACAATCCGAAATTTATTTTTGATACTGTTGCAAAGCTAACTAAAAAGCAGCATTCCCAAGAGAGGATGGCTTTCACTTCAGCAGTAATAAATTCATGAACTTCTTTGAGGAAAGATCATGATCATTAGAAAGCAAATTACGGACTCCTCTTTAAATCTACGCGTTCAGTTGTCCTGAGTCTGCACAACTCTGCCAGGACCTAGGATCAAGGGAGACACTCAAGTGTTTAGTACTATGTTTCTTGACAATGATGAAAATAATCATGGCCTCTAAACCTTCAAGCTGCATACTGGACCCTATTCCAACTAAACTACTGAAAGAGCTGCTTCCTGTGCTTGCCCTTCTATGTTGAACATAATAAACGGCTCTCTATCCACGGATGTGTACCAAACTCACTAAAAGTGGCAGTAATAAAGCCTCTTCAAAAAGCCAAACCTTGACCCAGAAAAAAAATATATATATATAGGCCTATATCGAATCTTCCATTCCTTTCGAAAAAGCTGTTGCGCAGCAACTCACTGCCTTCCTCAAGACAAACAATGTATACAAAATGCTTCAGTCTGGTTTTAGACCCCATCATAGCACTGAGAATGCACTTGTGAAGGTGGTAAATGACCTTTTAATGACGTCAGACCGAGGCTCTGCATCTGTCCTCGTGCTCCTAGACCTTAGTGCTACTTTTGATACCATCGATCACCACATTCTTTTGGAGAGATTGGAAACCCAAATTGGTCTACACAGACAAGTTCTGGCCAGTTTGTCTCTGTGGATGGTTTGTCCTCTGACAAATCAACTGTAAATGTCGGTGTTCCTCAAGGTTCCGTTTTAGGACCCCTATTGTTTTCACTAAATATTTTACCTCTTGGGGATGTCATTCGAAACATAATGTTAACTTTCACTGCTATGCGGATGACACACAGCTGTACATTTCAATGAAACATGGTGAACCCCCAAAATTGCCCTCGCTGGAAGCCTGTGTTCCAGACATAAGGAAGTGGGTGGCTGCAAACGTTCTACTTTTAAATTTGTACAAAACAGAGATACTTGTTCTAGGTCCCAAGAAACAAAGAGATCTTCTGTTGAATCTGACAATTAATCTTGATGGTTGTATAGTCATCTCAAATAAAACTGTGAAGGACCTCGGCGTTACTCTGGACCATGATCTCTTTTGACGAACATATCAAGACTGTTTCAAGGACAGCTTTTTTCCATCTACGTAAGATTGCAAAAATAAGACATTTTCTGTACAAAAATTATGCAGGAAAATTAATCCATGCTTTTATCACTTCTAGGTTAGACTACTGCAATGCTTTACTTTCCGGCTACCCGGATAAAGCACTAAATAAACTTCAGTTAGTGCTAAATACGGCTGCTAGAATCTTTACTAGAACCAAAAAATTTGATCATATTACTCCAGTGCTAGCCTCCCCTCCCTTAAGACCAGGGCTGATTTCAAGATTTTACTGCTAACCTACAAAGCATTACACGGGCTTGCTCCTACCTATCTTTCCGATTTGGTCCTGCCGTACATACCTACACGTACGCTACGGTCACAAGACGCAGGCCTCCTAATTGTCCCTAGAATTTCTAAGCAAACAGATGGAGGCAGGGCTTTCTCCTATAGAGCTCCATTTTTATGGAATGGGTCGCCTACCCATGTGAGAGAAGCAGACTCGGTCTCAACATTTAAGTCTTTATTGAATACTCATCTCTTCAGTAGGTCATATGATTGAGTGTAGTCTGGCCCAGGAGTGTGAAGGTGAATGGAAAGGCACTGGAGCAACGAACCACCCTTGCTGTCTCTGCCGGGCCGGTTCCCCTCTCTCCGCTGGGATTCTCTGCCTCTAACCCTATTACATGGGCTGAGTCACTGGCCTACTGGTGCTCTTCCATGCCGTCCCTAGGAGGCGTGCATTACTTGAGTGGGTTGAGTCACTGACGTGGTCTTCCTGTCTGGGTTGGCGCCCCCCCTTGGGTTGTGCCGTGGCGGAGATCTTTGTGGGCTATACTCTGCCTTATCTGAGGATGGTTAGTTGGTGGTTGAAGATATCCCTCTAGTGGTGTGGGGGCTGTGCTTTGGCAAAGTTGGTTGGGTTATATCCTGCCTGTTTGGCCGTGTCCCGGGGTATCATCGGATGAGGCCACAGTGTCTCCTGACCTCTCCTGTCTCAGCCTCCAGTATTTATTTTTTATTTTATTTTATTTCACCTTTATTTAACCAGGTAGGCTAGTTGAGAACAAGTTCTCATTTGCAACTGCGACCTGGCCAAGATAAAGCAAAGCAGTGTGACACAGACAACAACAGTTACACATGGAGTAAACAATAAACAAGCCAATAACACAATAAACAAGTCAATGACACAGTAGAAAAAAGAAAGTCTATATACAGTGTGTGCAAAAGGCATGAAGAGGTAGGCAATAAATAGGCCATAGGAGCGAATAATTACAATTTAGCAGATTAACACTGGAGTGATACATGAGCAGATGATGATGTGCAAGTAGAGATACTGGTGTGCAAAAGAGCAGAAAAGTAAATAACTAAAAACAGTATGGGGGTGAGGTAGGTAGATTGGGTCTGCTATTTAGAGATGGACTATGTACAGCTGCAGCGATCGGTTAGCTGCTCAGATAGTTGATGTTTAAAGTTGGTGAGGGAAATAAAAGTCTCCAACTTCAGCGATTTTTGCAATTCCTTCCAGTCACTGGCAGCAGAGAACTGGAAGGAAAGGCGGCCAAATGAGGTGTTGGCTTTGGGGGTGATCAGTGAGATATACCTGCTGGAACGTGTGCTACGGGTGGGTGTTATCGTAACCAGTGAACTGAGATAAGGCGGAGCTTTACCTAGCGTAGACTTATAGATGACCTGGAGCCAGTGGGTCTGGCGACGAATATGTAGCGAGGGCCAGCCGACTAGAGCATACAGGTCGCAGTGGTGGGTGGTATAAGGTGATTTGGTAACAAAATGGATGGCACTGTGATAGACTGCATCCAGTTTGCTGAATAGAGTGTTGGAAGCTATTTTGTAGATGACATCGCTGAAGTCGAGGATCGGTAGGATAGTCAGTTTTACTAGGGTAAGTTTGGCGGCGTGAGTGAAGGAGGCTTTATTGCGAATTAGAAAGCCAATTCTAACTAACCTAAACAACAGTATACAAGGCATATTGAGATATGAGAGAGACATACAGCGAGGCATAAAGTAATCACAGGTGTTGATTTGGAGAGCTAGCTAAGACAACAACGGGTGAGACAACAACAGCTAATCAGCTAAAACAACAACAGGTAAAATGGCGATGAATGGGCAGAGAGGGTCGGTTAACTACACACAGGGCCTGAGTTCGCGGCTGGGGCCGACAGATAAAAAATAAAATAATAAATAAATTAACAGAATGGAGTACCGTGATTAATGGACAATCCAGCAGGCATCAGCTATGTAGCCAAGTGATCATAGGGTCCAGGGGGCAGCAATAGATGGAACAGGGAAGCCGCGGAGTAGTCGCTACTACGCTAGCACGAGGCGACACGGCGTTTAAAGTTAGTTGTAAAGTTAGTAGCTCGGGGCTAGTAGAAGTGTCTGCTCCGACGTTCGACGGAGGCCGGTTGAAGGCACAGCGGATGGAGTATTCGTCGGCAGACCAGTCGTGGTGGTGCGGCGGGGCGCCGTGTCGACTAAGGATCCAAGCTAGATGGCGAAAGAGGTATTGTAGTTGTAGTATTTTAGTTTTCTAGCCGGGAGATGCGCCTGGCTCACGGCTAACTGGTGCTAGCTTCGGGGCAGGGGCGTTAGCCACTATAGCCACTCGGTAGCAGTGGTGATCCGGTGCCAAGGTCCAGAGCTTACGGCAAGGATCCGGTGGAGAGTGTGTTCAAGCCGTGTTTGGGTGGAGTCCGGATGAACAACTGAGTAGGCCAGGAGGTGGGCCTCAGGGATAACTTCGGTACTGGGTAACTTGGTGGGTGCTAGCTAGCATTGAAGATCATGAGTAATGGTCCAGGGATATGGCAGGAATCCGGCGTTGTAGTGGAGAGACAGTCCATTACTGGTAGGCTGGTGAGTATTATTCAGGCAAAAAAAATTTAAAATATATTTTTAAAAGGGCTGGTATCTGTGCAGAAGGTAAAGGCCGCTAACAATGACTAAATAGCTTGTAGCTGGTTAGCTTCTGATGGCTAAGTTGTTCTTGCTATAAGGTCTAAAAATTTGAAATAATAGCGGTTCCGTATCACATTGGGTGAGGCAGGTTACCGGAAGGTATAATTGAACTAAAATGGAGAAGAGATTGAAAATAAAATTGAAATATATACAAAAAAGACGAAAAAATACAAAAGTACACGAGAGAACGAACAAAACACGTCTGCACTGCTACGCCATCTTGGGTTGAAGGTTTATTTATGCTGTAGTAGTTTGTGTCGGGGGGCTAGGGTTAGTCTTTTATATCTGGAGTATTTCTCCTGTCTTATCCGGTGTCCTGTGTGAATTTAAGAATGCTCTTTCTAATTCTCTTTCTTTCTTTCTTTCTTTCTTTCTTTCTTTCTTTCTTTCTTTCTTTCTTTCTTTCTTTCTTTCTCTTGGGGACCTGAGCCCTAGGACCATGCCTCAGGACTACCTGGCCTGATGACTCCTTGCTGTTCCCAGTGCATTTGGCCGTGCTGCTGCTCCAGTTTCAACTGTTCTGCCTGCGGCTATGGAACCCTGACCTGTTCACCGGACGTGCTACCTGTCCCAGACCTGCTGTTTTCAACTCTCTAGAGACAGCAGGAGTGGTAGAGATACTCTCAATGATCGGCTATGAAAAGCCAACTGATATTTACTCCTGAGGTGCTGACCTGTTGCACCCTTGACAACTACTGTGATTATTATTATTTGACCATGCTGGTCATTTATGAACATTTGAACATCTTAGCCATGTTCTGTTATAATCTCCACCCGGCACAGCCAGAAGAGGACTGGCCACCCCTCATAGCCTGGTTCCTCTCTAGGTTTCTTCCTAGGTTTTGGCCTTTCTAGGGAGTTTTTCCTAGCCACCGGGCTTCTACACCTGCATTGCTTGCTGTTTGGGGTTTTAGGCTGGGTTTCTGTACAGCACTTTGAGATATCAGCTGATGTAAGAAGGGCTATATAAATACATTTGATTCGATTAGCAGTTGTTATGAAAACTTTAAATCAGCCCTAATTAATCGGCCATTCAGATTAGTCGGTCGACCTCTAGTTCACACCCTCTTAAGCCAGCCCCACCCATCTATATCTTTAAGGATTGACATGTGAGGCCACGTGCTAAACAGTGTGTAGTGTAGTAAAGATTAAGACTAAAGTTAAAGTTGTAGTAGCCTACATACAATAAGGAAAAATTCCAGGTAAACAAAGTTTACAAAATACATAAGTATTTTATAAATATTAGATTAGGCCATCATTTTAAATGAATGTCATTGTAAATAGGAATTTGTTCTTAATTGACTTGCCTAGTTAAATAAAATAAATAGATGATATAGAGCAGATTGAAAAGCAAAGCAGCCCCGAACCATGATGCTCCCTCCACCATACTTTACAGTTGGGATGAGGTTTTGATGTTGGTGTGCTGTGCATGTTTTTTCAAACAACTCAACTTTAGTTAAATATGTCCACAGAATATTTTGCCAGAAGCGCTGTGGAACATCCAGGTGCTCTTTTGCAAACTTCAGACGTGCAGAAATGTTTTTTGGACAGCTTCTTTCGTGGTGTCCTCCCATGAACAACCATTCTTGTTTAGTGTTTTACGTATCGTAGACTCGTCAACAGAGATGTTAGCATGTTCCAGAGATTTCTGTAAGTCTTTAGCTGACACCCTAGAATTCTTCTTAACCTCATTGAGCCTTCTGCACTGTGCTCTTGCAGTCATCGTCGCTGGACGGCCACTCCTTGGGAGAGTAGCAACAGTGGTGAACTTTCTCAATTTATAGACAATTTGTCTTACAGTGGACTGATGAACATCAAGGCTTTTAGAGATGCTTTCGTAACCCTTTCCAGCTTATTAATGCCAGTCAACAATTCTTAATATTAGGTCTTCTGAGATCTCTTTTGTTCGAGGCATGGTTCACATCAGGCAATGCTTCTTGTGAATAGCAAACTCAAATTCTGTGAGTGGTTTTTATAGAGCAAGGCAGCTCTAACCAACATCTCCAATCTTGTCTCATTGATTGGACTCCAGGTTAGCTGACTCCTGACTCCAATTAGCTTTTGAAAAAGTCATTAGCCTAGTGGTTCACATACTTTTTCCAACCTACATTGGGAATGTTTAAATGATGTATTCAATATAGACAAAAAACATACAATACTTTGTGTGTTATTAGTTTAAGCACACTGTCTCTGTCTATTGTTGTGACTAAGCTAAAGATCAGATCAAATGTTTTGACTAATTTATGCAGAAATCCAGGTCATTCCAAAGGGTTCACATACTTTTTCTTGCCACTGTACTTGAGTAAATGTAAAGATACCTTTACAAAAAATTATTGAAATTAAAGTAAAAGTCACACTGTAAAATATTACTTCAGTAAAAGTATTTGGTTATAAAAATACTTAAGTATCAAAGGTAAATGGAATTGCTAAAATGTATAAATAATTTCAAATTCCTTATATTAAACCAGATGCCCCAATTTTCTTTTCTTTTTTCATTGACGGATAGCCAGGAACACACTCCAAAATAATTTACAAAAGAAGCATTTGTGTTTAGTAAGTCTGCAGATCAACATCCCTGGTCATCCCTATGCAGTAGGGATGACCAGGGATGTTCTCTTGATAAGTGTGTCAAAATGGTATTTTTGAGTGTCAGAGAAAATGTATGGAGTAAAAATGTACATTATTTTCTTTCGGAATGTAGTGAAGTAAAAGTTGCCAAAATTATAAATAGTAAAGTAATGTACAGATACCCCCAAAAATACATAAGTAGTACTTCCAAGTATTTTTACTGAGGTACTTTACACCACTGCCCAAATGCCTTCACACCAGTACATTAGCATACTTTATATACTGTTACACACGCATTTATCACATAGTATTCCATACATACGTTAAGGCCATGCAACCTGAGTTGAGACATGAGTGAGGTGCACATACACAGTACATAAACAGATGAATACAGTTGTGGTATGTCACAAAATCATGTTATGACCACACATAATATTCATTTTATACATCAATATTTTGCTAAGTCTTGCTAAGTGGATGGGTCTCTAAAGAAGGTGTAAACTGTACAGACAGATGGTTGGTTGCGTTGTAGCAATATCAGAAATTGATAGTGTCAATATAAATACAATAATATACAGTATGTACACAAACAATTGTAGTTATATGCATACAATCACAGGTAAAGTGGCTGAGCAGCAGGATAAAAAAAATTGTAGCAGCAACATATGGGTGTGTGTTAGGAGAGAGTCATTTGAATAGAGGCACTGCAGATAGTGCTGATGACTGGTCCGTCCGAACCACACATGAACAAGGGAATCTATATTCGGAGAGCCTGTTTCTGTCCTGCTCTTGACTTTGGTGCAGGGCATGTGATGTCCATAGCCTCTTTGTCGCAAAGCTCCCTGATCTTCTCAGAAATATACATTTGTCTAGCTGTGTCCAGTCCAAGTGGTGCTTGTACAGGCAGACCATTTATGGGAGGAAGGATGTCAGTTTTGCGCATTAGCTGAAACCTGGTCCGATAGTACAAACGATCCTTGGCGACAACAACACCAGGCACCAGAGCATCGAAGCTATAAAACAGGGAACAACAAAAAATAAAATCAGAAGACATTATGACCCTGCACAACATCAATTCACCTCCCAAGTTCATATAAGAATAACCTCACACAATGCAATGAAAATGATTTTCACCTGAAGTGCTGGTACTGCTTGATCTGTGGCAGCAGTCTGAAGTACGGAGTCAGGTGTTGTTGACAGCCATAACTGTCCACCAGCACCGTACCATCCTCCAGTCCAACCAGATGTGGGATGTTGACCCCTGTCACAGTGATGTCCTTCACAATACCAACAATCTCAATACAAAGTGTTCACTATGGTCTTTCTGAAGCGCTGCTTGATGAGGCCAAAGGACCAGTCGGGGGCAAACTTAGTATGGCCTGTGATCAAGAAGTGAAGGTCCAGACTGTGGTGGAGCTTGTGCATGGTCCGCCAGGCACAATACCAGAACACAAACTTGTTCCTGTTTTAGCCACTGCAGTTATCACAATTCAGGTCCCCACTGCAGTTATCACAATTCAGGTCCCCACTGCAGTTATCACAATTCAGGTCCCCACTGCAGTTATCACAATTCAGGTCCACCCGTGTTTCCCCAACTCTGTAGTTGGTGAAGAAATGGTGCATGTAGTTGATGACTACGCTGCTGCCTTTGCTTGCGTGTGCCAGGCATTAGACCATTTTCCTTGTATGACTGGTGGAGGAGAGTCAGGCATGTTCTACTGATGCTGAAAAACTAATTCCAGATAGATAATAATGCTAAAATATTTGTAAATTTTTTTCTATAATTTTCAATGTGAAACGGCATTCTGAGAAAACACGTCACAGTCTTTTGTCACATCACGTTAACTAGCTAAAAAATTAACTATAATCTCAATCCATAGAGCAACGTCACTAGCAATACAAACCGATTGTCATAATTAGCTAAAGTTAACCAAATAGGTTCAATGTTAGCTAGTAAGCCAGCCATCGAACTCCAACTGGCTAGCTAACAGCAAGCTTAAACTTGCAATGAAAGCAACTTTCTGACAAAATTAGAGAAACTTACAATATCTGAAACTGTGGTTAAATTCTTACCCATAAACATGGATGAAAGCTTCACAGCAGACTGCAACCCCTTTTATTAAATAAGACGTCCTGTGTCGTATCCATTTAGTTTGCACAGCTTGTTTGTCCCGTTGTTGTGTTCCACTGATTTCAAAACTCGGTCAACTTCTTCTGTGAGAGAGAGTCAGCATGGCCCGATCCACTGACTTTTGTCAATAGCGCCTGATAAATTCATGGCAGCAATGTTATTGAGAGCAGTAGCAACATATTTGCAGTTCTCCATGACCAACGTTATATATTTTAAAACTGCTGTAGAAAGGATAATCTACGTATAACAAGCAGCTCATTTTATAAATAGACACAAGATGCTACACTGCAGACCAATCTGAAACTCATCTCTCGGCATGTCCAGCCCACTCATTATCTCAGCTAATCATGGCTAGCGGGAAGGTTCCTCACTTTTTCTTTGGCTAAACCAACTAGGCTTGTAATTTATCAACTTTATTCGTATTTACAGAAATGTTTGTTGTTAAGGCACATGAAAGTTCACATGTTTGAGAAGGCATTTCTGCCAAAAAACGCATTTTGATCAAAAAATATGTTTTACGTTCAAACAGCACCCTGTGAAGCCTTGACTTGCGACATACGCCTAGTTTCCTGAATCGAGTAACATATGGACTTGGTCTTTTATGAAATAGGGCTATCTTCTGTATACCATCTTGTCACAACACAAGTGATTGGCTCAAACACATTAAGAAGGAAACACATTCCACAAATGTACTTTTAACAAGGCACACCTGTTAATTGAAATGCATTCCAGGTGACTACCTCGTAAAGAGTGCCAAGAGTGTGCAAAGCTGTCATCAAGGCAAGGGGTGGCTACTATCTCAAATAAAAAATATATTTTGGTGTGTTTAACAATATTTTGGTTACTACATGATTCCATACGTGTTATTTCTTAATTTTGATTTCTTCACTATTATTGTACAGTGTAGAAAATAGTAAAAATAAAGAAAAACCCTTGAATGAGTAGGGGTGTCCAAACTTTTGACTGGGACTGTATATTTATACTATACTACATACCATAGACTTCCAGTCATTGCTCTAACGCTAGTTAGCATTGGCTCCCAAAACTATCTCTAACTTCCTTCATACTGGATGCAAAGACAAAACAATTGTATCCATGAGTTCATTTGACTCTGGAAAAGTAGATAAATGGCTTAATGGACAAAATCCTGAAGTATCCATTTAAGTCTAATGTTGCGTTGGCAGTTTGAAAGAAGTTGCTGACTTGCGTCAGCGTAATTACTTACTAGCGTTAACGCAATGATACTAAACACCATAGACTTCTAGCCATTGCGCTAATACTCGTTAGCATTGGTTCGCAAAACTACCTCTAAATTCCGTCATACTGTATGCAGAGAAAATGGTAGCCATGAGTCCGTCTGACTCTAGGGAAGTAGATAGAGGGCTTCATTGCCAAATTCCTGAAGTATCCAATTAAAAGGTTGCCAAACAGACATTAGGCCACATTCATATATTGACAGACAATTTAGAGAGATTGATCTCCTTCCAAATTCTGCAAATATGGACAACCAAATACTTAAAGAGTAACTTTGTTGTCCCCTCCACACATAAAAACTTCATTTCAGACGTATATGTTGTTAGACAATATTTTCCATCACATGTAAATGCTTTGATCCATTTTGATGTGATTGTAATTGAATTGTACAGCTTTCTTACCACATCATTTCCCTACCACTGATGCCAGCCCAATGTCGCATTTTTGCAACATTTCCAGAAAAGTGTTCTACAAACTTGAAATTCCCAAAACAGATTATTTTCATAATCAGAGGCCTGTTGCAAGTTTTTTCCGAATGGTAATGTATATTTTTCCTCGTTTGGATCTGTCCTTGAATCTCACAGGGTTAACTTAGGCCGTCAAGGAAAAGCTGAAACGGACATGCAGTGGTCACGTTGGCCCAGGTACAACAGCAACACACAGAAATGGATGGAAATCTTGAACTGAGCTCTGAAGCCTATATACAGAGTACCTTCACTACTGTTCCTGCACAGCAGAGAGCAATGCAAGGGCCTGGCAATACCTGGAAACATTGTGTGTGTGTATGTGTGTGCATGTGTATGAATATGCATGTATATGTCTGAGAGAGAGCGAGCAAGACCTTAAGAGAGACTTGGGAGCAGAGGAGATATCCAGAGAAAAATGCAAGCATTTCAAGCATTATGCTATGACAAGCATTACAAGCAACAATAATCAAACTAGTGTTGTTTATTTTCCATCAAGAGCCAAGCTTAGTCAGAAACTGACTGCCCCCCATTTAACTATGCAGCCTCTCAGATTCCAATGGATATCATGACTGACTAGTTGAAGCATCTTCTCTCCTAATTCTCTTACACTCACAACCACTCACAGCTCTCGGGCCATGCCAAAATTAGGGTTAAGGTTAGCACTACTCACGTAAGTACGATGTAATACTGAGTGGCACAGCAGTTTAAGGCACTGCATCTCAATACTCGAGGTGTTACCACAGACCCTAGTTCGATTGCAGCCGGTATCACAACTGGCCGTGATTGGGAGTCCCATAGAGCCACGCTGTAATGCTTGTCATGGTTGGAAGAAGAGGAGGACCAATGCGCAGCGTGGTAAGTGTCCATATTGTTTTAATACGAATAATGAACACTGAACAAAAACAATAAACCGACAAACGAACACTCCTGTACGGTGAAACAAAATACAGAACAGAAAATAATCACCCACAAAACACAATGAAAAACAGGCTACCTAAATATGGCTCCCAATCAGAGACAACGACTGACACCTGCCTCTGATTGAGAACCATACTAGGCCAAACACATAGAAATAGAACAATAGAACAAAACATAGAAAAAACTACATAGAATGCCCACCCCAACTCACGCCCTGACCTAACTAAAATAAAGACATAACGAAGGAACTAAGGTCAGAACGTGACACGAGCACAATTGACCCAGCGTCGCCCGGGTTTGGCCGTCATTGTAAATAAGAATTTGTTCTTAACTGACTTGCCTAGCTAAATAAAGGTTAAATAATACATTTTAAAAAATTATTAAATACACACTACCGTTCAAAAGTTTGTGGTCGCTTAGAAATGTCCTTGTTTTAGAAAGAATAGCACATTTTTTGTCCATTAATAATATAACATCAAATTGATCAGAAATACAGTGTAGACATTATTAATGTTGTAAATGAGTATTGTAGCTGGAAACGGCAGATTTTTTACGGAATATCTACATAGGCATACAGAGGCCCATTATCAGCAACCATCACTCCTGTGTTCCAATGGCACGTTGTGTTAGCTAATCCAAGTTATAATTTTAAAAGGCTAATTTATCATTAGGAAACCCTTTTGCAGTTATGTTAGCACAGCTTAAAACTGTTGTTCTGATTTAAAGACTAGTTGAGTATCAGTGGCATCAGCATTTGTGGGTTCGATTACATGCTCAAAATGTCTAGAAACAAAGAACTTTCTTCTGAAACTCGACAGTCTATTCTTTTCTGAGAAAGGAAGTCTATTCCATGCGAGAAATTGCCAAGAAACTGAAGATCTCGTACAACGCTGTGTACTACTCCCTTCACAGAACAGCGCAAACTGGCTCTAACCAGCATAGAAAGAGGAGTGGGAGGCCACTGTGCACAACTGAGCAAGAGGACAAGTACATTAGATTGTCTAGTTTGAGAAACAGACGCCTCACAAGTCCTCAACTGGCAGCTTCATTAAATACTATCTGCAATACACCAGTCTCAACGTCAACAGTGAGGAGGCGACTTCGGATAATGGCGTTCTAGGCAGGTTGCTGATAATGTGCCTCTGTACGCCTATGTAGATATTCCATAAAGAATCAGCTGTTTCGAGCTACAATAATAATTTTCAACATTAACAATGTATACACTGTATTTCTGATCAATTGGATGTTATTTTAATGGTAAAAGAAATGCTGCTTTTTTTTTTCAAAAACAAGGACATTTCTAAGTGACCCCAAACTTTTAAACGGTAATGTATATATATATATATATTTTCATTTAACCTTTATTTAACTAGGCAAGTCAGTTAAGAACTAATTCTTATTTACAATGAAGGCCTATCCCGGCCAAATCCGGACGACGCTGGGCCAATTGTGCACCGCCCTATGGGACTTCCAATCAAGGCCAGATGTGATGCAGCCTGGATTTATACCAGGGACAGCAGTGACGCCTCTTGCACTGAGATGCATTGCCTTAGACCACTGCGACACTCGGGAGCAATATAAATTCAGCAAAAAAAGAAACATCCTCTCACTGTCAACTGCGTTTATTTTCAGCAAACTTAACATGTGTAAATATTTGTATGAACATAACAAGATTCAACAACTGAGACATAAACTGAACAAGTTCCACAGACATGTGACTAACAAAGTTCAGGGACACATCAAAAGTAACAGTCAGTATCTGGTGTGGCCACCAGCTGCATTAAGTACTGCAGTGCATCTCCTCCTCATGGACTGCACCAGATTTGCCAGTTCTTGCTGTGAGATGTTACCTCACTCTTCCACCAAGGCACCTGCAAGTTCCCGGAAATTTCTAGGTGGAATGGCCCTAGCCCTCACCCTCCGATCCAACAGGTCCCAGACGTGCTCAATGGGATTGAGATCCAGGCTCTTCGCTGGCCATGGCAGAACACTGACATTCCTGTCTTGCAGGAAATCACGCACAGAACGAGCAGTATGGCTGGTGGCATTGTCATGCTGGAGGGTCATGTCAGGATGAGCCTGCAGGAAGGGTACCAAATGAGGGAGGAGGATGTCTTCCCTGTAACGCACAGCGTTGACATTGCCTGCAATGACAACAAGCTCAGTCCGATGATGCTGTGACACACCCCCAGACCATGACGGACCCTCCACCTCCAAATCGATCCCGCTCCAGAGTACAGGCCTCAGTGCAACGCTCATTCCTTCGACGATAAACGCGAATCCAACCATCACCCCTGGTGAGACAAAACCGCGAATCGTCAGTTACGAGCACTTTTTGCCAGTCCTGTCTGGTCCAGCAACGGTAGGTTTGTGCCCATAGGTGACGTTGTTGCCGGTGATGTCTGGTGAGGACCTGCCTTACTAGAGGCCTACAAGCCCTCAGTCTAGCCTCTCTCAACCTATTGCGGACAGTCTGAGCATCGATGGAGGGATTGTGCGTTCCTGGTGTAACTCGGGCAGTTGTTGTTGCCATCCTGTACCTGTCTCGTAGGTATGATGTTCGGATGTACCGATCCTGTGCAGGTGTTGTTACACGTGGTCTGCCACTGCGAGGACAATCAGCTGTCCGTCCTGTCTCCCTGTAGCACTGTCTTAGGCGTCTCAAGGTACGGACATTGCAATTCATTGCCCAGGCCACATCTGCAGTCCTCATGCCTCCTTGCAGCATGCCTACGGCACGTTCATGCAGATGAGCAGGGACCCTGGGCATCTTTCTTTTGGTGTTTTTCAGAGTCAGAAGAAAGGCCTCTTTAGAGCCCTACATTTTCATAACTGTGACCTTAATTGCCTACTGTCTGTAAGCTGTTAGTGTCTTAACGACCGTTCCACAGGTGCATGTTCATTAATTGTTTATGGTTCATTGAACAAGCGTGGGAAACAGGTTAAACCCTTTACAATGAAGATCTGTGAAGTTGATTGGATTTTTACGAATTATCTTTGAAAGACATGGTCCTGAAAAAGGGACGTTTCTTTTTTTGCTGAGTTTATATATATATATATATATATATATATATATATATATATATATATATATATATATATATATATATATATATATATATATACACTAGATGACTAATAGGGGCGCTGTGTTGAAGCCACCGTGCCTCCATCTTGGCACTCCAACACTGTTGTAAAAACTTTTTGGAAGCTATAGAAATGCATTTACTAATGTCTACATAAGTTTTTGCCACATTTATTCTATTACAGACACCTTAATGCCTACTTTTAAATTAGATTATGTGAGCTAAAAATACTAATTAAAAAAACATCTTCCTGAAAGTATATGTATATTTTTTTATTAATAATGTTACTGACCCCATTAGAACAACAAAATACAAAAATAAATGTCATTGAAATACTGTAGAATTCCATTAATTCCTTTGGAGGACTGCTCCTACTGGGGAGTTCCAATATAGCCGACCGGTGGCTAAAAAGCCTCTCAATGGCCAATACATCAGACATCCAAGGTTTATATACATCATTGGTCTAACCCTAACCCTAATCCTAACCCTATAATGGTAATACATTGGGGAAAAGTCCTGTGGCATGCTGGGTAGGGTAGAGCGGGCTTGGCCCAGCGCCTAGGGGACTCCCAAGGCTAAACAATGTTGTTGCCATGGCCGTGGTGTTCTCCTCTCCGGCCAGATGTTTCAGTGTCGTGGAACGCTAGGGGTCTGCCAGAGAAACGCTGCCTGGCCTGGCCTAGTGGATTACTGGGGCTTTGCCTGCATGTGTTCTAAGTGTTTCCATTATGATGAATGGCCTCTGAAATCCCCAGGCTGATCCCAGGCCTGTTCCCATGGGAGAGCCCCACAGAGGAGTAGAAGCACTGCTAACTCCACCCTGTTGCACTGCATTCCCATGCTGGGGCTCTCGTTCTTGTTCTCTCCCTCTTCGTCATACTCTCCATTTCTTTCTATCTCTACCTCTGCCTTCTATATGCCTCTCTCTCTCTCTCTCTCTCTCTCTCTCTCTCTCTCTCTCTCTCTCTCTCTCTCTCTCTCTCTCTCTCTCTCTCTCTCTCTCTCTCTCTCTCTCTCTCTCTCTCTCTCTCTCTCTCTCTCTCTCTCTCTCTCTCTCTCTCTCTCACTCTCTCACACTCTCTGTCTCCTTCTCCTTTTTTTTCTCTCTCTCTCTCTTTCAGACGCTCTTTGCACTGGCCTGGCCAACTATGGAACATGGACTTCTGACACAGTGAGATCTATGCCACTCATAAACCCAGAATACCTGGTGCTAATATGTGTCCTGATCTTGTACACATTATGACTGCGCCCACATTTTCAGACATGCGTCCACACATGGTATTAAAATGTATCTTATCCATCCACGGTGTCTGCATTGTGATCCGATTTCCTGGTCCCTCCCTGTATGCAAGTTATTTGACACACATTATTTCACAATAACATTAATTTTGACAGATATTGATGCCATAAGTCAATGTTGCCACCTGTCAATGATTTTAGAGGGTGGAATAACGATGATTAAAATGGTTTTACTGTCCAGATCCATATACATTTGTAAGATATCCAGACACAATGCCTGCCTGACTACCTCCGGAGGTAGGCAGGAAGATCTGTTCCCAATCAGATCACAATGTGTCTACACCTAATTGTCAAAAGATGTGTACACAATCAGAATGTGGACAAGATCAGAACAAAGGATGCATGTTGGAACCAGGTATAAACGGGGCTGGTGCTACTTAACAGGAGATTATGCATGGTGTAAAACCCTGCCAGTGCTTGGCCCTGCTGTCCCATGTCTAAAGGTGATTGTTAGAGCAGTGAGGTGTCAGTGTAGGCCATGTATGACATGAGAGGTCCAGCAGCAGGGTGTGTTACAGTGATAGCAGGCTCAGTTGAGGTAATAGGTTATATGGAGGTCATGTAATTCTAGGATGCAGAGGAGCTTGGCTCACCTCTCTACTCCACACGAGCTGGTGCTCACCGGTTTGATTAGAGAAACTGGGGGTCACAGGAACTTCCTGTCCGTGTGTGTGTGTGTGTGTGTGTGTGTGTGTGTGTGTGTGTGTGTGTGTGTGTGTGTGTGTGTGTGTGTGTGTGCACGCGTGCATGAACGTGTCTGTGTGTGTGCACGCGTTCATGAACGTGTCTGTGTGTATATGTGGTGACGTCGCTGAGGTTGTGTGTGTGTGTGAACCATGTACAGACTGTGTACCTGACAAGAGAGGTGTGCGGGTGTCAAAAAAGGGAGGGAAAGAGAAAGAAAGAAAAAAAGGATATGGGGAAGGGGAAGGCTTTAAGGCCATTAAAAATACATTATTTGATATTTATTCCATGGCATTGTTGAATACTTGTTTCTGATTGGCTTGAAGGGGCATTTTAAAGGGTGCATTATTTCCCTTTATATAACTGGTTGCTTGGATCCTGGATGCTGATTGGCAGGAACATTTCCTTCAATTTTACCCATTTTGCCCTATGTGCCAAGTTGGTATTCGACCAACATTACTACAAGTTGAGATAACTGGCTAAATGAATTTACTAATCTAAAACATTGTTAGCTGACATTGCTTATTGAGTGACTGTCAGTGACTGGCAAAACAAGTGAAAAACTGCTGGTGCACAACCACATTTCGAACTTACACTTTGTGTATTCTACTATTCTAACTTTCAACAGTAAGTTGAGGCCCTGACTGAGTTCCGCCCCCAAAATAAAAAAAATATTGTACAATTGTTTTGGGTCAACGCTTATGTTGCTTATGCCTGGAGCCGTCTCAGCTGATTGGACTAGTAGCTTTCCAAAGCATGCTGTATATGAGTCATAATACCCATAAAACTTATCCATTTTCCATTTTCCCATAGGGGATTTTAGAAACACTTAAAGTAAGGGCTGTGTTTTGTTTAGGCCAAACGAAACACAGCCAAAATGAAATGCTAATTAGCTGCTAATGTGGCTATCATAAAGAACTACAAATACCATGATGATCTGGACTTGACTGCCGAATCGAGGTAAAGGTAAAAATCTCTGGACTATCTAATGTTAGCTAAACTTAGTACTGAATAAATTGGCTACATTTCTTTGAATTGACAATTCTGTGAACTGTCTTGCACAAGTTTTAAATTGACAATACCTGTTAGCAAAGGTGTCAGCTAGAGATGAGGTACAGGAACTTGTAGTGATTTGTAGTCTTGCATGATGTGTACTTTGATGCTAATTCGAGTTTTAGAATCTTAGACTAAATAGAACCAAATTTATTGATTAAAGTCACCTTGTCCGAGAGATTTACATGGTTATTAAAACGTCACGCCAGGTTAAGCCTTCCCTATGGGAAAAATGAATGGTGGAAAAACAATTGGATCCTTTTCCCTGCTTGACCGCAAGGTTTTATGGCTAGCTAGCAAGTGACAAGAACGTTATCCAGCCTGCATAGCAACCATTTTGTTTAGAACGGACGACAAGTCCTTTTTAATAGAACTATGCAAAAAGCCTTAACGACTGGGGAACGTCTGTAGCAACATTACCAAAATAACTAATGACCAGATTTTTGGCCGGACTATGTCTCCTGGTGGAAGAATGAAATTCTATGTATTGACTTATCAAAATAACGTTTTAATGAAAATATGTAATTCATTCTTATTTTAATATGTTGGTAACAGTTTTATGAAAGCAATAAGGCACTCGAGGCAGTGCTGTATCATGAATACAGTCACAGGTAAATGGGTTGACTGGCCCTCTGCTATCACACCTTACTTATGTGACAATGCTCAAGAAGCTGGTGTTTGGAGGATATATTGGTGTTGTTCGCTGAGGACCGGAAAACCGTGCCAATATATTCTTCAAACACTGGCTTCTCGGGCATTATCACCTTTATACAAGGGTTACCATCATATTCAAATAATGATTGACATATTGTTAATAAAAATGTCATTTTTATAAATGTATTCATACTATTTCATCCTTACATGAGATATAGTCCATACCCAAATCTAGGGTTGCTACCCAAGCCGGCTGGTAGTAACGCAGCCCAGTCATTAAGTCTTTTTGTTCCAAATCCAGTGCATAAATTGTAAATCTGGAGGTGCTGGAACAAAAAGTGTGTGAGAGAGTGGGGTGACCTGGGGGGTGCTGAGGTACCGGAACGGCTAAAAAAGAAATCACCTTTATAACAAAGCAGGGCATGCATATAATCACATTTGCATAGTGGCATAGACCATTAGAGTAGAGGCGTTTACAGAAGTTTTTTTACTTGGGTTTAGGAGCAATTTTTTATAAACACGTTTCATAAAATTCGTAATTTTATATGACTGTAAGGACTAACGCTGGAGACGAGAAGCAAGTACAGGGAGTGAACAATTATTGGAAAACAAGGAAAGCATCTGGATGTGGGGAACAAAACGACATTACGACAATAATGCTGACACGGGGAACAAAACTGAGGAACAGACAGATATAGAGGGGGCAATCAACAATGTGAAGGAGTCCAGGTGAGTCCAATGAGCGCTGATGCGCGTAATGATGGTGACATGTGTGCGTAATGAAGGGCAGCCCGGCGCCCTCGAGCGCCAGAGAGGGGGAGCAGGAGCAGGTGTGACAGTACCCCTCCTCTATAAGGGCGCCACCCGGCGTCCCACCTGGGCAAGCCTGACGGGCCGGCCGAGGCATGGGCGCTGGACTAGCCAGCTGAGGCGTAGAAGCCTAACAAGCCAGCTGAGGCATGGGAGCCTGACGAGCCGGCTGAGGCGTGGGAGCCTGATGGGCCGGTTGAGGCATGATGTGGGATGGGAGCCTGCCGAGCCAACTGAGGCAAGGAAACCTTTCGAGCCAGCTGGGGTACCCCCGGTTCCATCGGTGGTGGCACAAAACGACATTACAACAATAATGCTGACACGGGGAACAAAACTGAGGAACAGACAGATATAGAGGGCGCAATCAACAACGTGAAGCAGCCTGGTGCCCTTGAGTGCCAGAGAGGGGGAGTGGGAGCAGGCGTGACAATGACTGGAGACTTTAGCAGAATCTTTTTTTTAATACCACACAAATGATGGAAATGACAGGCTACTTTGACACTGACAAACTGAAAATCTGAGATCAATAAAACCAACCTTGTCTTGAATCCATCAATAGCCTAAGCCTAGGTGTGTTGACACATATTGTACAATATGAGGAGGAAATTATAGTCGTAGAAATGCTCTCCACTTTCACTGACTTACCCAATGATGCACAGCTCACTCACAGGCGATGACCTATACTCTCGTGCCAAAAGCCTCTCTTGTTTAACCTTGTAAAACAATGTTTAATCAATACGCCTATTTGGAAGCTGATCAAATATTGTGGAAGCCTACTGTAAGATTAAAGGCTTCTCTTTTAAGCAGGAGCCATTTGCTTTTCAACCTGTGTTTTTCTGCGATTATATTTTAAATATTGCGAAAGTCTTATTCTGGCTGCATGCTGTTCACTGACAGATTTGCAGCCTCTTCCCAGGCTATATGCCTTGTGATTGGGCTACATAAACACAATCCACAGCTAGGCAATTTTTTAAAAGATGCAATTTGTCCCTTTTGGCTAAATTATAGGCCTACTCCTGGTGTAGTATCCTGAATTATATCATTCCATTCTGAACAGACAGCAGTAATTCTATAACTTTGGAAAATGTATTTCACTTAATCAGGGCTGATGCAGCTCCTCCGGCAATCTTCCTGCAGCTATGCTTTTACAAGGAAATAAGTTATGAAGTGCAATGCTGGAGAGAGGAGAGTTGCAGGCTCATGTCTAGGAGAGAGAGGGAGAGCGATCATAGAAATTGAATCTCACTTTAGTTCTAGTGAGATACAGGCGCGCTTCCCTCTCTCACTACAGCAACGGCCAAGCGTTGGTCTCAAACATAGGCTATAATGTCGCGCAAACCATTCCTGCCCAACAGGAATTCATTCTTAGAATATCAGATGCGGATAAAAATCGACATTTTCACAATATGTTTTTATAAGGGGCAGGATAATTAATGAGGAGGCAAATCGAATGAACTCTGATCACTTTTATTCAAATTTTCTCATTGTAAATATTGATTTTATTTCTCATATAGAGGTACCGGATTGATCCGGCTCAAATTAAGCACTGTCTAAATCTATGGAAGCGACCCAGTTGTTCGTTCTAAATGTTTCATTGCCATACTGGCTGGCAAAGTTCTTATCCCTTGCTTGCAAGCTAGCCAACTATGGCTAACTTACAGTCACGTCAAAAAGTGCAGCCAGAATAACAGCAAAGTAATGTAGCTGCATTTACATTTGTTTAAGCTGTGTTCTAGTGCCATTTTTTGGGATACATCCATAACAATGAGCTAATGGGGTGTGATTTTGCCTGGCATAGCAAAATGTGCTCACTCGTAAGGACACTGTTGTTCAGAAGGGCTAGCCAACAACACAGCTAACACAATCACTTCAAACTGAAGCTGGAAAGACTGCAAACTAGCTGCACTTCATTTTGTTTTACCTTTTTTCAGTTGACATTTCTTTGTATATATCCATAAAAATTATGTCAGCTGATTCATGATTTCGACTGGCTGATAAACAGTGCCTGCCTGTTTGTCTCGTCCCAACTCCCGACCCATTCATTACTATGCGACAGCTGGAGATCAAATTTGAATGTTGAAACAATGTTGCAAATGTCGGAGAGACAGACAGCAAGGTTAATACAAATCTCAGCTGTTGAAAACGAAATGTTAGTCTAAAAGAAATGTCAGATAATGTCTAGCTGCTGTTTATAGTGGAGATCAAGTTTATAAATTGCCTGGCTGAGTTGATGACACAGTGGATTGTGCAGTCAGATGTAAGTAAATATGCATTTTAACGTCATAGATTTAGCCGGTGGTAACTTGTGGAATAGACACCGGCTGGAATGCGGTTTCGACCAATCAGCATTCAGGATTAGACCCACCTGTTGTATAAGTACCATTGAATCACTGTAACATATGAAATACGAGTGAGAGTGTAATCACTATTACAAAAAATAATGTACATGTTAAATTATTAAGTTACATGGTGTCATATTCAAGTCCTAATTGGTCAATAAGCTTATTTGTTGTGTCCACAACACACTGGCTCTGGCTCAGCATTGGACAACATCACTGGTTTCCTTTCACAAGAACTGAGAGAGAGAGAGACAATGTGTAAGTACTGTAGAAGTAACAGAGAGGGTGTGTGAGCGGGAGTGTTTAAGAGCGAGAGAAAGTGCAAGAGCTACGGGGAGAGGGTGAGCTAGCGCTATAACTATTTTAGCGCAAGAGAAAGTAACACAGAGAGAGGGTGTATGTGTGAGCGCTAGTGTTTAAGAGCGAGAGTGAGTAACCCTCACTCTGAGAGAGACCCTCGGCTCACTTGGACGCACAGGAAGATAAACATGGTTGAGAGAGAGGGAAGAGAGAGAGAGGATTTATGGTTGTGCTCTGTGGGGGTCTGTAGCCCCTTAATGCAAGTTTTACAATGGCTCTAAAGTCCGTCTCGGGCTGGCGCGATGGGAGGGAAGTGCTTCATCAAATATTGAAGGGGCTCAAGGTGACATTATGGGATTCTAATTATATCAATTATTTAGCGCACACAGGCGGCGGCCCTCATGACATCATCACGGGGCTATTGGCCTGGTAACAGAGTGAGCAGGAAGGTGCTGATGATGAAGTTTGTTTCTGAGAGGGAGGAGGGGAGGGTGGTCAGTGACTCACTGAGGCTGCCCACCTGAAATACACACAGCGACTGAACACACACACACACACACACACACACACACACACACACACACACACACACACACACACACACACACACACACACACACACACACACACACTGCCTACTGTCCCACTGTTTGCCACAATTACCGTCATGGATGGGTGTTTATCACAGCTTAAAATTAAGTATGAAAGTAGTTTATGCAGTGGAGCATGGCCTGTGAAAGTATGTGTGTACCTCAGATGAAACAATGATGTCCAGCTGCTACTGTATACAATTGATTGGATTTATATGATAGAAGGACTTAATTCACACCTTGGTGGAACTTAAATTGACTGATTCCCGAGGATGTAATAGTCCTTAAATGGGCAATCCTTAGTTGAAACAACAACAATGTGGCCACCCCGCCTCTCTTTTGGCAAAATGCTGAGGGCAGGGCCTAGAGAAATGTAACCACTCTCAAATGCATAGACAGATCTATGGATGCAAGGAAAGGACTGACCATCCAAGATATCAAAATTATAGTTTTAAGCATGTTTTGATGCTTTACAGTGTTTGTTTACATTTACAATGTTGGAGTAAAACAAGCTTATATTTGGGGTTCTTGATGGGGTTTGACAGTTGAACTAAGCACATTAGGCATTTATAAGTTATATTATTCAATAATCAATGGGTATATAGGCCTGTCATTCATTTATAAGTCCAGAAATTGATGTAGCTACTGCTGACTGCCCCTTTAACTCTTGGTGTGAGCCCCTGAGTTTTCCCATACAGTATCTCATTTAAACTTCAGGAATGGTTGAGACAGATGGGGGTTTTTCTTTCCGCAAGGTGAGCAAAAATCCTGGATGAAACTTGATTTATACATTTGCCCTTTTCTCCCCCCATCTCTCCCCTTTGATATGCAAGCGCTGTGTGCTTGTGAAAGTGTATAGCCAGCAGAAATCAGACAGACTTTTATAAATGACCAGTTTGTCGGGGAGACAGCCAATGTTGGAAAACACACAGTGATCCTAAGGATGAAAATTACGCGGTGAGGGTGCTGACATTCTGTTAACAACAGGAGTAATAATGTCAGCCAGGTTCAAAGCCTCTGCACTAAATATTGTATCTCTGTTACAGCCTCCACCGCCATGCTCGCATGGTCATCTAACTTCCGAGTGATGCAGCAGTCTAAGGAACTGCATCCCAGTGCATGAGGCGTTAGTACATTTACATTTACATTTAAGTCATTTAGCAGACGCTCTTATCCAGAGCGACTTACAAATTGGAAAGTTCATACATATTCATCCTGGTCCCCCCGTGGGAATTGAACCCACAACCCTGGCGTTGCAAGCGCCATGCTCTACCAACTGAGCCACACGGGACCACGGGACCAGTACAGACACTCTGGTTCAATTCCAGGCTGTATCACAACCGGCTGTGATTGGGAGTCCCATAGGGCGGTGCACAATTGGTCCAGCGTCGTCCGGGTTTGGCCGGTGTAGGCCGTCATTGTAAATAAGAATTTGTTCTTAATTAACTTGCTTGCCTAGTTAAATAAAGTATTTTTTTTAATTACTAAAATATTGCCACATACACACCACCAAACATAGTCATGGAGATTACCTCAAAATATAATCTGCTTGGAGTCACATTAGCAGTGGAATCACTATTCCATGCAATATATAACAATAGCTAAGTTTCCATCCAATTGGCGAGATTTTCATGTGAATATTCCAAAATCCGCAGAGATGTTTCCATCAAATTTACTTGTTGTGGATAAAAGGCTGTGCGTGATGACATAATGCACATAAAAATAACTTTTGCCGTTAAATTCCCATGTACCGAATAAAAAATGCAAGTTAAATAGGTTTCCATCGCATTTTCAACTCTACTGATTGTTTTCTCACAGAAAATGTGGCGTTATATGGCAAATGTGCCCACTTTGGTCTTGGCATGCGCGCTCTAGCCAACAGTTTGCATATACAGTGCGGTTATAGCCCACATGATGAGATTATCAAGGACAAAATAGCAAGATTATTTTTATCCGTCAAACGGCAGCCAGGAATCGATCATCATGTCACCAGAATAAGACCTTCGATATTTATTGGAAAGGATTGTCAAGCTCATCACTGTGTACTTTCACCACCCTGTGAAGTTAATCATAATTTATATAGTCTGTAGCCTAATAAACTGCATGCTTTCCAGAGTCGCAGTGGGACGACCACACAACATACACAACATATAGTTGTGTCTCAATATGCATATTACCGTGCTCCACACTCTCATGCTCCAAGTGCATTCTCCGAGGACGTTCTCTTGAGTACGTTCTTGTGAGGATGAGAGTGTGGAGAACGCATAAAACGTGACATTTTAGAAGCACTCACCTTACTGTATTACCTCACGCTGCATCTGCCCATTCACTGAACCTTCTTCCAGCCAGGACAATGGCAACAATAGAGACCAAACAAGAAATACACAAAGCAAACCTTTTCCTTCATAATTATTAGCGAGATACAGCATGTATTTACTAACGTATCAAGATAAAATAGTGTAGTCAGGCAACATATGAGATATGAATAGGCCACAGGAGGTTGGTGGCAACTTAATTGGGGAGGACGGGCTCGTGGTAATGGCTGGAGCGGAATCAGTGGAATGGTATCAAATACATCAAACACATAGTTTGATGCCATTCCATTAGTCAGTCATTATTATGAGCCGTCCTCCCCTTAGCAGCCTCCACTGGAAAAGGCAACATTTAATTACGAAGTTGTGTTTTTTCTCTCACTTTTTTCTCTCACTTTAGCTCAAATCAATGCAAATCAATGCATTGATTTCAAGAAAATGTACGTAATTTTTTACATTGTTGCATCATATTTCTTTGCATATTTTCCGTTGAAGCTTGCATCGATGCATGCTTCAACGTATGTACAAACGGAGTGCGCATTCGAGAAGTGCCTTCCTTGCTCCGTTTCGCATACTTTCATTTGGATACTTTCGCATACTTTCATTACTCCGACCCTCCCATGCTCCAATTTGCGTGCTCGGAGAACGGTAGTATGCATTTTGAGTAACCATGTGACTCTAAGTTGGTCATTATATCAATATTTGCGCATAAAACGTTTCTACCGCCATTTCTAGCATTCATTGTAAAGAAACTAAAAGATCCCACCTTGTCTTGCGTATTTTGTTTTGGCGACTTTTGAAAAGCTTGTTGACAAATGTGCTGTTTCCATCAGTCCTGTCGTGACATTTTTGTTTATCCTACATACTGTAGCGACCCGCACAGACAGCTGTGTGTTATGTGTTAGGCTAGTAGGTGGTTGTGTTGTACTGACCAGTACCCAGTGTTCGCGGGGTCCGACATGCCAATCAACCTGCTATCTGCCAATCACGGGAATGCCTGGAATGTTCTGATGCCGGGCATCCTGGCGGTTGGCGGAGTGGCGTGGAGGGGGGTTGGGCAGGGGGATGGAGCATTGGAAGTTAAGACCAGGTTTAGCCTTTGTTCTCCCTCTTATGTCTGGCCTTCACAAGAGAAGGTCACGGTTGGCTTGTGGTTATCTTTCACTTATTTGGCGTGGGTTACGGCCAAACAGTAGCCTGTGTAAAGTTGGTTTAATAAACCGTCAATTCGTGGACTCAGTCCTCTGTCTGGACAATTGTTCCTTTATGATCTAGTCAGGTCATTACAATACTTTACTCACATAAAAAGGTTGGATGGAAACCTGATTATTGTTATACTATATTTTAAAGATATGCTGATCCAGTGTTGACACCAACATACCACGGTAAGACTTGTATGTAATCTCAGTTGTCGTTGAACTTCCTGTAACTTGTTGGGAATGTGAAGACTTAAAGAATATCATTCCAAAGTGTTATATATCCCTTATCCGAAATGCTGGTAAATTAGCTTTTATTGTTAAAATAAATTATGAAAGAGAATGGTTTTGTTTGTCACTATCTAATCATGGCATAGGGTTGTTCAATGACAGACAATCTATCACTTAATGGTTTCATTTCATGATATACATCCGCCTCCCTCTCAGAGAAATAAGTAGTACTGATAGGTTTTACACAGCCAAATGTAACTAACAAATAACTACATTTTTAATTAAGAAGTATACAAACGATACATTTATGACATAAGACTCCTGAAAATCTAATCAAATGGCTACCCAGACTATTTGCATTGCATTGCTACTCTCTTTTATTATCTATGCATAGTCACTTTAATAACTCTACCTACATGTTCATATAACCTCAATTACCTCGACTAACCGGTGCCGCCGCACATTGTCTCTGTACCGGTACCCCCTGTACATAGCCTCGCTATTGTTATTTTACTGCTGCTTTTTAAGTATTTGATACTTTATCTCTTACTTTCTTAGGTATTTTCTTAAAACTGCATTGTTGGTTAAGGGCTTGTAAGTAAGCCTTTTACTGTCAGGTTGAAATGCGCATGTGACAAATAACATTTGATTTGATTTCATCAAAACTATTCAGACCCCTTGGATTTCTTCACATTTTATTGTGTTACAAATTGGAATTAAAATGAATCATTGTCATTTTTTTGTCAACAATATATACAAGCTCCTCTGTAATGTCAAAGTGGAAGAATTATTTTTAAGATAAAAAAATTCAACGTATAACTAAAATATAGTTGTTGTATAAGTATTCAGCCCCTTTGTTTAGGTAAGCCTAAATTAATTCAGGAGTAAAATGTTGCTTAACAAATCACATAAAAGGTTACATGGACTCTGTGTGAAATAATAGGGGCTGAGATAACCATTCCTCTGTCCCCAGGGATTTTGGGCCCCATGAAAAGATATCACATTGGGCCCCACCACAACAGGCCACACCAACTCTGCGCAATTGCTGTAACCACACACATATTTAAATAACTCTACCTTTGCAGGCTGCAACTCTCTTGTAGTCCAATATTTACTGTACGATATTTACTGACAGTGAGCTGTGAAAATATAACACTCGGCAGACATGCATGCAACATTCTGCATACAGTGGAATTCACTATTTGATGCAAGACGGAAACCCTCTATAAGAAATGTGCTAAAGGCCATCTTTTACAGTCTAAATGTAATTTTAATGATCCAATTCTTGAATGGAAAATTCTCTTAACATGAATGAATAACTTAAAATAAATATAACTTAAATATACATTAAACACTTCAATCACAAATAAATTAACATGATTATCTATAGAATGATATAACAAACAAAATAATACAATCACCAGCAGATTTTTTAAACTAAGTATACATACCAACTAGAAAATAAGCAGCTGTAAAAGAGGAAATGGAAAACAAAATGGAAATAGAAATGAAAAGGTCAAGAGGTCACCAAATCAATAGGTTTCTTCCACTTGGGGTCTTGATTGTGCACAACAAATATTATGATCAAGTCTTTGAAGTCCAGCTTTCTAGCAAACTGACTTTCAATGGACAGCATGGTAAGACTGCTAATTCTGTCCTGGGACATAGTGGACCTCAAATCATAAAAAAAAAAATCAGTCTTAGCTTACTAAAAGCTCTCTCACCACCAGCAACAGTCACAGGCAGTGTGCAAAATATACGTAAAGCAATGCACACTTCTCCAAAAATGCTTTGCGGCTGCATCGTACAAATTGCATTCAGGAGACTAAGAGGGGACAAGTTAGGGGGGAAAGTGGCAGCATATACAGTGTTCAGGTAGGTGTCTTACCTGAAACTCAGGTGTAAGGTCTATGGAATACTTCATGATCAGTGATTGGCACACAGAAGGGACTTTATCCTCACTAATCTGCCCAACTTTCAGAACAGCAGAAAATTATTCGACAATTTTTGCAGTGGTGTGGAACCTAGTCTCCAAGTTACTTATGATGTTGTCCACAGCAGTAAAAAACACTGTGTTCATCTGTCCTGAGCTGCCCTCTTGGGAGGGCTCATTATGGAATCTCTTCCTTTTCCTCTGGCGGCTGTGTTGGTTGCTAAATTGAGGTGCAACATCCATTTGCGTAGCAATCAGTGTTGCCCCAGACAGGAGAGACTCCCATCCATCTCTAAGAGCCTGCATCTCTTCCTTTGAGGCTCTGATATTGGCTGCCTCTGTGTCAAGTGAGATTTTTCCTGACTGGAGAATCACATTCCTGTCCTCAATGCATTGCAGTACCTGCAATTATGCCAACTGACATATCATTCAACACAATGCAGCTCACCCTTTTCTTCTGTTGGGAGTAGGGCTGGTTCAGGGGCATGGGTATGGGGAGACAGGGCTGCTGAGCCTGAAGCTGCATCTCTTGGGCCTGGCACCAGGCAGGGGCAGGGACAACTGATTCAGTATGAATAGCTTGCTAAAAGTTTGCCTGCATTGATTAAATGTCAGCTAAAAGAGGAGCGAAATGTAAACGCTCAGAATTGTCTGTGAAGATATTTAAGTAACTAATGTTAGGGGAGCAAAAGTAGCCTATTTCACTATGGACTAAGCTAACAGGTTAATTTCCACCAAACACGGACTACACACACCTTCCTTTGTGAAAAATTGGGTGACATACTGTTGCCCTTTCTTTTCTCTCTCCTGTCTTTCTTTTCGTTTTTGGAAGCCAGATTTGTTTTTTGGAAGGTAAGACATGATGTTCTACCGGCACTCTTCACTCGCAATTCACTGCTAGCAAGTACTGTTAGCGCCTGGTTTGGGGGCAGGACCGAACCATTTCGTGTAAATAGAGGGGGGGGGGGGGGGGGGGGCAATAACTTCCCCCTCCCATACGACGCCCCTGTTTGTCCCCCATACTTCCCTCAGTGAAGTATGGAATTTCAAGCACAGATTCAACTACAAAGACCAGCAAGCTTTTCGAAAGCCTAATTAAAAAAGGGCAGTCATTGGTAGGGTAACAATAACAAATCAGACATTGAATATCTCTTCAAGCATGGTCAAGTTAATAATTATGATGTGGATAATGTATTAAACTACCCAGACACCTCAACGATACCGTCGTCCTTCTGAACTGAGCTGCAGGACAGGAATGAAATGAGACCATCCTCAGTGAATTTCATAAAAAATAAAAATTGTGAAACATTTAAAAAGTTATCCTTTTTAGATAAAACAATACAAAATAAATTCACATCACCAAATAATTTATTAAAACACATTGTTTTGCAATTAAGGTCTACAGTAGCCTCTACAGTACTCTGTAGAGTAGTATCATGGGGAAGCCGGAGGACAGCTAGCTTCTAACCTACTCTGGGTACATTGACTTCATTACAAAACCTAGGAGGCGCATGGTTCTCACCTCCTTCCATAGACTTACACACTAATTATGACAACTTCCGGATGGACATCCTCCAACCTAACAGAGCTATTGCAGCATCAACTGACGTGTTGTCCACCCAATAAAATGATCAGAGAATGAATCTAGTACTGAAAGCATAAGCTACAGCTAGCTAATGCTGCAGTGCATAAAATGTGGTGAGTAGTTGACTCAAAGAGAGAGAAAGACAATAGTTGAACAGTTTAGAACAAATTCATTTCTTCAAAAAAGAAGTAGGAGCAAGAGAGAGCGAGAAACAGAGCTAGCTATATTTTATTTAAAAAAATTCACTTTCACTTACTCAGCCAGTAAATGTAGCTAACTAGTTTAGCTTACTCAAACACCCGGCTCCAACAGAGGGATGATATGTTAGCTAGCTGGCTATGGCTATCCAACACTGGAGGTGTTGGACTAATGTATTGCCCCCGTGACCCACCGGTGTAACTGCTTACTGGCAAACATACATTGACTTGGATAAACATACCCAAATTTGTCCTATAGAAACTCTCATTTGCAACTGTTGGGTTAATGATTACGCCAGAGATCAGCTAAATGCAGGCAAGAATGTGCAAGGCGGTATCGGATGTGTCACTGTCTGTCCATGTGTCACTATCTGTCACATCAAATGTTTCTCTCGACCTGTGTGCACCTATGTTGTAAACTTGAATTTATGGGCTAGGTTGTAGCAACACCATGATGGGTATAGGGAGAATTTGAGTATCATGTAGTAGCCCAAAACCTATCGATGTTACATTGAGCTGGGTGAATGGAATATGAATGACAGTCATCCATTATCCTGTAATAGAAATAAGGCCATGCTCATAAAAAAATATAGTCATCCCTCATCTTAAACGGCACTGACCACCACCGATCTGGAAAATTTGCAATAATAGTGTTTAACATGATTTTTGAATGACTACCTCATCTCTGTACCCCACACATACAATTATCAGTAAGGTCCCTCAGTCGAGCAGTGAATTTTAAAGAGATTAAACCACAAATGCCTCGCAGATAAGGGCACCTATTGGTAAATGGGTAAAAATAAAAAAGCAGACATTGAATATCCCTTTGAGCATGGTAAAGTTATTAATTACACTTTGGATGGTGTATCAATAAACCCAGTCACTACAACGATACAGGCATCCTTCCTAACTCAGTTGCCAGAGAGGAAGGAAACCACTCAGGGATTTCACCATGAGTCCAGTGGTGACTTTAAAACAGTGAGAAGGAGAGAACTGAGGATGGATCAACCACATTGTAGTGACTCCAAAATAATAACCTAAATGACATAGTGAAAAGAAAAAAAATAATATAGAAAATACAAATATTCCAAAACATGCATATTGTATGCAACAAGACACTAATGTAATACTGCAAGAAACAAGGCAAAGGAATACACTTTTTGGCCTAAATGCAAAGCGCTATGTTTGGAGCAATCCAACACAACACATCCCTGAGTAACTGCCTCCTTATTTTCAAGCATGGTGGTGGCTGCATCATGGTATGGGTATGCTTGATGTCGGCAAATACTGGGGAGATTTTAAAGCAGACCAAAAAGAAACGGGATAGGGCTAAGCACAGGCAAAATCATAGAGCAAAACCTGCTTTAGTCTGCTTTACACCAGACACCGAGAGGAATTTACAAATTCACCTTCAGCAGGACAATACCTTAAAACACAAGGCCAAATTGACACTGGAGTTGCTTACCAAGAAGCCAATGATTGTTCCTGAGGGGCCAAGTTACAGTTGTGACTTAAATCTGCTTGAAATACTATGGCAATATTTGCTGACTTGCAGTTTAGTCATGATCCCCATCATTTTGACAGAGCTTGAAGATTAAAAAAATATATATACAGTAATAGGCAAAATTTTAATGGTCACATGCACATGGTTAGCAGATGTTATTGCGAGTGTAGCGAAATGCTTGTGCTTCTAGTTCCGACAGTGCAGTAATATATAATAGTAATCTGACAATTCCACAGCAACTACCTAATACACATAAATATAAGTAAAGGGATGGAATAAGAATATATACATATATGGATGAGCGATGACCGAGCAGCATAGGCAAGATGCAATATATGGTACATTATTAAAGTGACTAGTGATCCATTTATTAAACTGGCCAATGATTTCAAGTCAGTATGTAGGCAGCAGCCTCTCTATGTTAGTGATGGCTGTTTAACAGTCTGATGGCCTTGAGATAGAAGCTGTTTTTCAGTCTCTTGGTCCCAGCTTTGATGCACCTGTACTGACCTCGCCTTCTGGATGGTAGCGGGGTGAACAGGCAGTGGCTTGGGTGGTTGTTGTCTTTGATGATCTTTTTTGCCTTCCTCTGACATCGAGTGCTATAGGTGTCCTGGAGGGCAGGTAGTTTTCCCCCGGTGATGCGTTGTGCAGACCGCACCACCCCCTGGAGAGCATTGCGGTTGTGGGTGATCCAGCTGCCATACCAGGCGGTGATACAGCCCGACAGGATGCTCTCAATTGTGCATCTGTAAAAGTTTGTGAGGGTTTTAGGTGACAAGCCAAATTTCTTCAGCCTCCTGAGAAGAGGCACTGCTGCTCCTTCACCACAATGTCTGTGTGGGTGGACCATTTCAGTTTGTCCGTGATGTGTACGCTGAGGAACTTAAAACTTTCCACCTTCTCCACTACTGTCCTGTCGATGTGGATAGGACGGTGCTCCCTCTGCTGTTTCCTGAAGTCCACGATTATCTCCTTTGTTTTGCTGACATTGAGTGAGAGGTTGTTTTCCACACTACAGGGCCCTCACCCCCTCCCTGTAGGCTGTCTCGTCGTTGTTGGTAATCAAGTCCACTACTGTTGTGTCGTCTGCAAACTTGATGATTGAGTTGGAGGTGTGCATGGCCACGCAGTTATGCGTGAACAGGGAGTACAGGAGGGGGCTGAGCACACACCCTTGTGGGGCCCCAGTGTTGAGGATCAGCGAAATGGAGATGTTGTTTCCTACCCTCACCACCTGGGGGCGGTGAGGGTAGGACCATAAAGGCCTAATTGGTGGAGGGCTGCAAAGATGTCCTTCTGGAAGGTTCTCCCATCTCCAAAAATGGACTCTAGAGCTCTGTCAGAGTGACCATCAGGTTCTTGGTCACCTCCCTGACCAAGGTCCTTCTCCCCAGATTGCTCAGTTTCGCCAGGCGGCCAGCTCTAGGAAGAGTCTTGATGGTTCCAAACATATTCCATTTAAGAATGATGGAGGCCACTGTGTTTTTGGGGACTTTCAATGCTGCAGACATTTTTTGGTACCCTTCCAAAGATCTGCCTGGACACAATCCTGTCTCTGAGCTTAACGGACAATACCTTCTACCTCATGGTTTGGTTTTGCTCTGGCATGCACTGTCAAACTGTGGGACCTTATATAGACAGGTGTGAGCTTTTCCAAATCATGTCCAATCAATTGAATTTACCACAGGTGGACTACAATCAAGTTGTAGAAACACCTCAAGGATGATCAATGGAAACTGGAGGCACCTGAGCCTCATAGCAAAGGGTCTGAATAATGAATACTTATGCAAATATTTTTTTATTTAATTTAACCTTCATTTAACTATGCAAGTCAGTTAAGAACAAATTCTTATGTACAATGACAGCCTACCTCGGCTAAACCTGTTTTCACTTTGTCATTATGTTTTTTTTCGGTGTAGATTGATGAGGAAAAAAAGTAACGTAATACATTTTAGAATAAGGCTGTAACAAAACACCACGTGGGAAAAGTCAAGGGGTCTGAATACTTTCCTAATGCACTGTATATATATATATGTATGCTTTAAAGTCCTTCTTTGACCTGTCTCCTTCCCTTCATCTACAGTTATTGAAGTGGATTTAACAAGTGACATCAATAAGGGATCATAGCTTTCACCTGGATTCCCCTGGTCAGTCTATGTCATGTAAAGATTTAGCAGATGCTCTTATTAAGAGCGACTTCCGTCAAGCGCATTCATCTTCACATAACTCGGCGAGACAACCATATATCACAGTCAAATACACAGGATACAAATATTCCATATATATTCCACATACAGCGTTTATCCAAAAAAGAAAACGAATAATCATATACATCCAACATCTATTCTTAGAACATTTCGAATGAAAAAAAATTCAAAACAGGATTCTAATATTCCATAACTCTTCTCAAGAGATTCATTTAGCAGTGGCGCTAGTAGTTAGCCATGGAGCTGTTCCTAGATTTGTGACGACGTTGTCTTCACGTCTACATTTTAGACCTTGGCATCATACAGTCTTTCACCTGCTCCAAACCGGAGGCTAAAATAGTAGGAGTGACGAGAGGTTAAATCAACCACCCAACTCCCCACATTTCTTTTTTTGGAGGGTGTTGGTGTGACATATCACCTCCACCTGTGCCCCTTTTGTCTCTCACGTACCCCTCCCACCAACACTCTCAGATCTCCAGTATCATCTAGCCCCTCTCCTCTTCACCAGCTGCAAGGACTTTCTTCCTCTCCCTCCTCCCACTCTCCTTTTCCTTTTTTCCCCTCCCAATCTCTCTCTCTCTGTCTCTCTCTCTCTCTCTCTCTCGCTCTCTCCCTCTACCCCTCTCTCTGTCCCTCTCTCTCTCTCTCCCAACCCTTCTTCTCTCCCCTTCCATTCTCCATCCCCACCGGGACCGTGTGTTTTCAGTTCTAAGGCTGTCTTTCAATCCATTTCCTTTATCGTCTGCCGTAAAAAGAGCGGCAGTAGAGAAGATATATTTATTTATTTAGCCCAGAGAGGCGCAGGGGGGGTTTCCTGTGTGCAGCGTCTCTTGATCTCAGAGAATTACCTGAAAGCTTTGCTCTCCAGGAAGAGACTGCAGCGTTGGAGCAGGCCTGCCCTTCCTCCTCTCCTCCACTCATCCCTCCTCTTCGCCAGTCATCCCTCCTTCCTCCCCAGCCTTTATCTCTGTGGGTCTGGCCAGACTCAGTCTGTTGATGTATGAATAATGAATAGACCAGGGACACGGCAACATCAGTGCTGCAAACTGCCTCCATAATGAGATCCACACTATGGATAGAGGAGGATGGTGGCAGGGTGGGAGGCAGGTGAGGATGTAAAAGGTATACAGTACAATAATAGGTTCGCCACGCTGCATGTCTAAACATGCAAATAAACTGCCAGTAAACACAATTGTTGAGCATCAGTGATCAAGGCGTATGGATTATCCTGTGTAAAGGTTTGTTACACAACATACCGGGGGTAGCATGTAGAAAAGCAGGAACAGAGAGAAGAAAACTCATAGAGAAGCAACAAATTTCCCAGCAATGTTATACAATGACAACTTTGTCATTCAGTATTTCTCCTGACCCCATTGTCTAGTTTGGGCCCAGCACCACTACACACTTGGTTAGTTACTCCTGACCCCTCGACAGAACACAAAGGCTGTAGTGTTACGTGGTGACCCACCTGGGAGTGGAACTGTTCTGCTGCAGTGGACAACAGTGACCTGCAGGATAACATTTGACCTAAAAGGTGAGAGGTCACTGAGCAACATTGAATGACATTTTCCTTGAATGGGGGGGATGACACAGATTCCGGTAATTAGTCCATCCCAGATCTGAAGAATCTGCCTTCCTTTGGTGATATGACCAGATAAATATGTCTGGATCAAATACATTATACATCTAAAATGTTTGTACATGTCTGTATTTTAAATGTATTATAACGAGAGGACAGGTAACTATGGAAGACTAAAACACACCTGTTGTCGAGGGAGATTTTCTCGGGGGATTAATATTTCACCATGACCTCTGAACTTTGACCCCTAACTTGACACCGGTGAATTCCCAGCCTCTGGGACACAACTTCAGTAACAGATGCTCCTATCATCCTTATGGTTCTCTGAATGTCATGGCACATCATAGTCCCACACTATCATCGAGAAAGAGGAGGAATAGAAAAAAAGAGGGTAGATAGATAGATAGAGAGAACTGTCATACAGACTGGATGCATGGTTAGACTACTGATCCTAGGCCCACCCAGTGCACCTTGTCTGGTGCAGAGTGTGTATGATTTGAATGGCAGCGGTAAGTGTATCATATGCAGGCCTCCTCCCTCTCATTACCCCGCGACAGCCTCCTCACAGGCACAGGTCAAGCATGCTCTGTGCTTAACGGCCCCCTTGTCAGCCAGGATAAATAGCTCAGCAGCCCTGATTGCTAAATTATATCTTCACTTAGTCATCTATCAATCACACGCCTGCATTAGGAAGAGGGCAGGACCCCACCCCCCACCCCCCACCCAATCCAACCCCTGACAGCCTGATAGAGGGAGGGGGAGAAAGGAGGGAGGGGAGGGAGGGAGGGAGGGGATGAGCCCGGTGGGGTTAAGTGCAGTGGGGGTGTGATGTGTGGCAGGGAGGAGAGGAGGGAGACAGAGAGAGACAGAGAGAGAGAGGGAGAGAGAGAGAGAGAGAGAGAGAGAGAGAGAGGGAGGAGGTTTCTCTTCTCTCAGAGATCCATTAGCTAATGGATGTCTTGAGCCCTGTCACTTATCCCCACTACCGTCGCCACACACTCATCTACCACACTTCAGAGACGGAGTGTGTGCATGCATCCGATGTGGATACAACGTGTGTGTGTGTGTGTGTGTGTGTGTGTGTGTGTATGTGTGTATTCCTATATTCATTGTGACTTCAAGTGTCCCTAAATTCAGTGTGATAAATTAACTCAATATGAGAGAGCACATGTGTCATGGGACTTAAACGCATTGATGTCAATAAGACATCTGTGGCTCGCTTTGATCAGGCCTTGAGGCTTAGGAATAGGAAAATAACCTTCCCATACACCTCCGCACGCACGCGCACGAGCACGCACACACGCACGCACGCACGCACGCACGCACACACACACACACACACACACACACACACACACACACACACACACACACACACACACACACACACACACACACACACACACACACACACACACACACAATCTCCGCCTGCAGCCTGGCTGATCAATAACCCAGGGCAGGGCACATCTGTCTAATTAAGAAGGCCTTCCTCACTGAGCATTGTTTACGAAAGCAAACTCGTCATGACGTTTGAAGCGACTGACACTTCACTAACGCTTTCCATTATCTGAGCGTCTCCATTCAGTGTTTATGACCACGCAATTGGCAGTGCGATGAAAATCGCACAACATAACAGGGCTTGTGAATTGTGCTTCATGTGGTAGCTAGCTCCACGGCACACAGACAGACGATCCAAAATCACAGTTCCAGGACAATCTTGGTCCTTTTCCCCCTCGTATCCAGAACCCCATGATGCTTTGCACGGCCGGGGGAACAGTGTGAGGTCAGCAGAATGAGCGTTTTACAAGCTAATCAGATCTGAGTGGCTCAAATTAAATATGCACAATGCAAAAAGACACTTCATTTCTGCTGAGGACCGTAAATGCAAATGATGAATCAATTACATGCAAAGCGCATATCAATTAATAACTTAGGAAGCCATCATTAATATGTTAAGGAAACTAGCTGGGCATATTCACCATTCCATTAGGCTGTAATACATGAATTAATTAACTAATTAAAGCAGGATTCTGATCCAGAGGGGAGGAACCCTTTCATTTGTGATCTAGATGAGAGATGGGCAGGCTCCCGCTCTGATTTGAATGGGCCATTCAGGTTCACTGCTTTGATGACGCCATACCCTGTCATTGCCCTGCATTCAAACCCATCCAGTACGACTTGAACATGGGATAAATCCTGAGCAACGCTATATGGCGCTGTGACAGTTGGCGTGTGATGAAATCGTGGACACTGAAATCTCACCGTGCTGCAGGTCCAGGAACAAGCTTGTATAGTGTGTGCGTGTTTCGAGTTTGTAGAGTGCGTTGGTGCGCCAGTATATCACGTCACCGGGAGATAGCATATGGTGCGATTGCAAAAATTTTTACCAAGAGACCTAACAGCTTCACAAAGACAACAAAGCACATCAACCGTTTCACAGACAAGAGGGAACTTTAATTAAATATTGTGAAAGTTGAAAAGTTATTTTACAGTTCAAAGTTAATCCAACAAAAAAACAAAACAGAAGGAGATCATCTTTACACTAGTTTAATTTTCTCTTTTCCCTGTCTATCAATATATAACTGCTCTGTGTGTCCAGTCAAAGACATGGCTTGGTAAGAGAGATGGAGAGATCTGTTCAAAAGGGTTACAATAGGATTCAGAGAACAATTTCATTCATTTCGTTGACCAGCTGGCCACCTCCCTGACAGGGATGGCTCTATACTCTTGGCTGGGCGGTTACACAGTAAACCTCAAACGTGTCTGCCCCTGTACCCGAAAGACAGGAGAACTGAGTCACAGTGCATACACGCTGAACTCATCATTACACAAGTGCATTTTACAAGAGACTCCCTCATCCTCAGTTTAAATTCTCCCCCTCCTATAAAGTCACTTAAAAGAATATCCGTCAGAAATTAAATTAAAAAGCCACGTTCTCTTTCAGAGGACTGTTAGCGCACGCACACACACACGCACGCACGCACACACACACACACACACACACACACACACGCACGGACGCACACACACACACACGCACACAAAAGACTACAAAGAGTGGTCATATGACCCATGTCAGAGATAAACAGGTGGCTCAATTTGTATATAAAGGGAGGGAAAGAGAAAAGGGGGAGAGTCAGAAGAGGGCAGCAAGGGTGTAAAATGACTTGTGTGTACAGATTATTGTGCTGTCATTTAAAACTGTTCATCATCAGATCTGTCATTGTACCATAACCTTTCTCAAACAGAATCAAACAGTAGATAGAATATGGCTTTACCATCAACCCACCCCTAGCTGTGTATATGAGAGAGGGATGTGAAGGGGAGGCTTGGCTTCAAATGAGTATTGCAGTGCACCTCACTCCTCTCCTCCTCTCCTCCACCACTCCTTACCCCTCCAGCTGCTCAACACATTAAATATTTATCCTCCCTTCTCTTCTCAGTCATCTCATCATAGTGTCCTCCCCCTATCAGCCAGCCAGCCCCATCCACCACCTTGCCTCCCTCCCTCCCTCCCTCCTCCTCCTCTGTATCCTACATCTCTCCTCTTCTCTTACTACCTGCCACTCTCTCTGCCTTGCCGTGCCGAGCGCTCACTGTGACAGGGAAAACAGGTAAACATTCCTCAGGGCTCCAGGATAAGGAACAGCTCCACTTGTGCTACCCCCTCTCTATATTTTGTTTGTTGCACCCATTTTGAAGTATGTTAGCAGAGCACTGGTGGGGTCTCTACTCTACACTGACGACTGTGGCTTTGCATTGTTAAGGCATCTAAACTGCTGGTTCAGATTTTGGTGAGACAACAGAGGGGAAAGGGAAAATAAGATGGAAGTGAAATTGGGGGGGTGGGGAGGGGGGAGTATTTTCATATTTTTGCCAAAAATGGTCTTCCTGCTTTTAGCACACAAATGCATCGCTAGGAGGAGAAAACCCATGCATATTGTTTGTTTTTAAACACTACCAGTTCTTTTGAAAGCCAAAAAAATCTAAGCAAAAAAGATATTTATATGATATACTTATATACTCTCAAAACCTATATAACTAAATACTATAAGAATAATATGCTACTTTTACCATGTGATAAAACAAATCCAATATCAAGACAAAAAGAAAACAACAACATTTTCATTAACTGACAAATTATACAAAAATAGACAATGGCTTTAGGGAGGATGGAATTAGAAATGAAAGTATGGCTTAAAACAAAAACAAAAAAAACACAAAAAAACATACCAATGAAATGTATCAAAATTACATTTAAACATGGAACATGGTAGACAACCGAATAAAAAATAATCGATACTGTCACCAAATGCAAACATACACATGAAGGACGATGAAGAAGCAATGTACAAATTCAGGAGATACATACGTTATTTATATGGATATTTTACATACTGTATATCCCTTTTTACTATCCAAAATCTCCGAGCTAAAGTTGATGAGATCATTTTGAGTATGTAGTAAACATGACATCCGTGACACTATATTGTAAAGCTGCCTTAAGACTTCTTTAAATGTATAAATATATCTTAAACAATGACTTTGGCAAAAAAAAAAAAAATCACAAAGACTAACAAACGTTTTACTATATACAAAAAAACACACATCACACAAGGAAGCAAAAAAAACAATTGAAAAGGTTGGATTCAGATATTTGCTAGGCATCTGAGGAGTAGGTAACTTTTACAGTGCTGGCTATTCCATTGATCACCATGGCAGCTGGGACACCACTACACACCTCACTGTTGACTCATTAGTCTGTCTATAGTGTCTCCCAGTATTCCGTTTCTCAGATCCTAAACTGTTGTACGGTAACATGGTGGAATAAGAAGCACATTTTTAATGGCCGGCCCATGATCACAGTTTCATGGTGAGAGCATAACAAACAGAACAACTATAATAATACAAAATTTAAATTCACACGATATAGCAAAAGTGAAATGGCAACACCCTTTAAAAATGTATGGTTTCCTTCATTGAGATTTCGTGGTGGATGAGAGAGAGAGAGAGAGAGAGAGAGAGAGAGAGATAGAGAGAGAGAGAGAGAGAGAGAGCGAGAGAGAGAGAGAGAGAGAGAGAGAGAGAGAGAGAGAGAGAGAGAGAGAGAGAGAGAGAGAGAGAGAGAGAGAGAGAGAGAGAGAGAGAGAGAGAGAGAGAGAGAGAGAGAGAGAGAGAGAGAGAGAGAGAGAGAAAACACTTTAACAAAAGGGGTTCTGATGTACAGTTACAGGACTTGGCTGAGCGGCTCCACAGCAAGTTAGCGGTCCAAAGTCCATACAGTAGAGACACTGTTGGCATCCAGGGCAGGTTCAGGCTCTGCTCTCTATCTCTGACAACCACCTAGGAGCTTGGACACGATCGGTGCACTCACAGCCAACATGGGGTGAATGGCTGGTTATGTGTCATCATGGATAAATCACTTGCTTTCTGTGGAGATGAGTGAAAGCGCTAGTCGTGGCGATGGCAGTCTCTGCTTGGCATGAGAGGGAGAGAAATGTGTATGGGCTGTTTGTGGTGGCCAAAAAAAACTCGAAAGCAGAGAGTTTCTGCAATGGTGCATAGTTAGCTTGTGCTACCTAGCATGTATGTGTCTTTCTGTGCCTTAGGGTTAGTTAGGGCATGTGGCATAGTCTCCAGCATACTGTTATTGTATAAATCTAATTCAGTCTTCACTATTCAACTGGAGGTTCTCTGCCACTCACTTTCAACATGTTGTTTTATCCTTCACAAACATTTTCTTCATTTATCTTTTTTTTTTTAGATTCATAAATAAAAAAAATCCCTCTAATAGCGTGTATTACATTTTGAAAATGGGAAATGTGTATTCTCGCACAAAGGTAAAACACAAACGATGCACAAAATAAAAGAAAGAGTCAATCCTCTCCAAAATAAATAATGTTTTTAGGTGGGCTTTCTGGGTAATCTGTGGCCTTGCCTTCCCTCTTAAAAAGTGTCAACAAGGTGTACAAATTCAAAAGAGGTTGTTGCAAATTCTCTTCTTTTTTTTTCTTTTTTTCTTCGTCTTCTTTTTGTTCAAATGTGATTCCTTTTAAAAAGGGCCTGAGTTACGGGTTCCATTCCTTCAATGCAGGACTGACGATCCAGTCCTAAACCGGAGCCTTATGTACATGCTGAGATCCATGTCTGGGTGTGTGTGTCCTTCTCCTCACCTCACACACACGCACCGCTTACATGGGAGGAACGATCATTCCAGGAATCACTGTTGGGTGGAGGAGGGGGGGGGGGGGGGGATGGGAGAGAGTCAGTTAATGCATAAACATTTGCCCAATGTTTTCCTCACATAATGATTCCTCTTAAATAAAGCAATCTGTTCTCACATCTGCATAACAAACTATGGCCTATGAAACTATGACTCAAATACGGTTTCAAACAAGGGATAAATCATTTCTATCTTTTCACAGCCCTGCCAAATTGGAAATTGGCACAAATGGGACACTTGAAACGCTTGATTAGTGCTGTCAAAAAACGGCCTCTTAATTGTTTGCATGCGCTGAGGCTCATTGTGTTTGTGACGTATTGCATCATCCCCGGCGGCTTCAAACGACTGCATGGGGATCCGTGTCAACATGTGAGGAACAGAACTATGCTTAATGAGAGCTCCAAATCAGACCAAGTGTGACTACAGAATGCAGTGCAGTGACGACATACCAGGCACAATACTACACAACGCTATACTACACATGGCTGGGAGGGGTTGAAATTCATTCAACATCTTGTTTGTATCTACTGTATATATATATATATATATATATATATATATATATATATATATATATATATATATATATATATATATATATATATATATATATATATATATATATATGTAATACATTTTTGACTAGAATAAACAAGAAACAAGCTCCATCATCATCAATCATTCCCAGGGATAGGATTGTATTTGAGTGCATGGTAAGGGAATGATAAGATGTGGTTATGCCATGAGTGGAGTGTAACATGGCCTAACGTATCCCGTGTAGTGGGACAGGACGGAGGAGGTCCTCTAAGCTATGTTCCTTAAAGTGGGGCAGAAATGCTTATTGCTGCAAATTTAACTTGACGTTAGTTCTGCAACTGCTGACAAACACAAAAGAGGACGCTGGGTGTTTTTCTGCAGGCGTCGTGCTCTCAAACTACTGCTGATGGAATCAAGAGAGGCAGAAACAGTCATGCACACACACACACACACACACACACACACACACACACACACACACACACACACACACACACACACACACACACCCTGTACACACCCTGTGTGAGCTCATTCGATAAAATACATTAAATCCTTAACCAAAATCACGAGTGTAACATACAAAACAAAATCTTTTGACATTCGTATGTCAGGCTATCAAAATGATCTTTGAATCAAACCTTAAAGGTTTCTTCAGCTGTCCCCATAGGAGAACCCTTTGAATTATTGCACTCTTAGAAAAAAGGGTTCTAAAAGGGTTTTTCAGCTGTCCCCTTAGGAGAACCATTTTTGATTTCAGTTGGAACCCTTTTGGGTTCCATCTAGATCCCCTTTTACAGAGGATTCTACATGGAACACAGAAGGGTTCTACCAGGAACCAAAACGGGTTCTCCTATGGGGATCGCCAAAGAACCCCTTCTTTGGAACGCTTTCTTTCTAAGAGTGCAGAGTTGGTTTCTTAGAACAATCTGATTTATATGGAAAGCATAATGCTTCGCAGCAAATCCTGCTGATAATGCGCTTGACTGCAGAGAAACCATTGCAGCGTGTGGTATTTTCTGGCACTTCCGTGTCAGTTGTGTCATATTGTGACACAACTGACACAGGACTGGGAGAGAAGGAGCTTGGATTTAGATACCGCTTCTCACTGACAGAACATCGTATATGACAGTGCCTCAACTCTGCTTTGATCTGCCGTAGTGTAACACACACACAGGCATGCCAGCACACACACACGCACGCTGTCGGCGTGTGTGTGTGTGTGTCAATGTAAATAGCGACAGTATCGATTGTCAACAGAGGCCAACAGCTGTCATTGTTGATCATTTCCCAGCATAGTGGGAGGGTTTGATCAGAGAGAAGAGCCTGTCTGACAAACAGCAGAAAGAGAGCAAGAGAGACTCTGTGCAAGTACACTACACTACAGGCTGCTGAAGAAATGGGGTTGACTCCTGGTGTCTCAGCTTCTGGTAAGTACACTACACTACACTACACTACACTACACTACACTACACTACACTACACTACAAGCTGTTGAAGAAATGAGGTTGTACTCCTGGTGTCCCAGCTACTGGTAAGTACACTACACTACGCTTCAAAGTGTTGAAGAAATGAGGTTGTACTCCTGGTGTCTCAGCTTCAGGCAAGTACACTACACTACACTATACCACACTACAAAGTGTTGAAGAAATGAGGTTGCAATCCTGGTGTCTCAGCTCCTAGTAAGTACACTACAAAGTGTTGAAGAAATTAGGTTGTACTCCTGGTGTCTCAGCTCCTAGTAAGTACACTACAAAGTGTTGAAGAAATGAGGTTGTACTCCTGGTGTCTCAGCTCCTAGTAAGTACACTACAAAGTGTTGAAGAAATTAGGTTGTACTCCTGGTGTCTCAGCTCCTAGTAAGTACACTACAAAGTAGTAAGTACACTACAAAGTGTTGAAGAAATTAGGTTGTACTCCTGGTGTCCCAGCTTCTGGTATGTACACTACACTACACTACACTACACTACACTACACTACACTACACTACACTACACTACACTACACTACACTACACTACAGGCTGTTGAAGAAATTAGGTTGTATTCCTGGTGTCTCAGCTCCTGGTAAGTACACTACACTACACTACACTACACTACACTACACTACACTACACTACACTACATTACACTACACTACAGACTGTTGAAGAAATTAGGTTGTATTCCTGGTGTCTCAGCTCCTGGTAAGTACACTACACTACACTACACTACACTACACTACACTACACTACACTACATTACACTACACTACACTACACTACACTATACCACACTACAGGCTGTTGAAGAAATGAGGTTGTACTCCCGGTGTCTCAGCTCCTGGTAAGTACACTACACTACAGTACAGGCTGTTGAAGAAATGAGGTTGTACTCCCGGTGTCTCAGCTCCTGGTAAGTACACTACACTACAGTACAGGCTGTTGAAGAAATGAGGTTGTACTCCCGGTGTCTCAGCTCCTGGTAGGCTGGTGGAGCTCTAATCATAGCATAACACTACGTACGCTATGGTTAAACAGATCTTCTCCAACACGAACCTCCTATACTGATTATCCACTCATGGCTTGGCTGGTTTATTTAATAAACAAAAGGTTCATGTAAATGGTGAGATGTCTCTTCGCATTGTGTTACAGTAAGGCTGTTGCCTGATGCTTGCAGCCCCGCAGGACCCTATGAGCCTCCGCAACTGATGTTGCGCTCGGGAAGATACTTCCTGTATCTATGTATGAGGTCTGTTGAAGACAGCAGCGTGTCCTGTCGGCTCTGTATTCCCACACCCACACAGCTACATCCTGCCCTGCCCTCTCCCCAAACATCCTTACCCTTTCTTCCCATTCACACACAGGAAGCTAGGGACAACCACAAAAACATTCAAGCCAAATAAAAAAGGACAAACTTGGGAGTAATATGCCGACTCTGCCAAATGCCCTTGAATAAACAAAAGCACCGAGCAAAATGAGAGATATCCTCTCATCCTCTCTTTCCTCAACATATACAGTTGCAGTATGAGGATGGTTAATGTTCATGTCATGGTGAATGGGTGGGTAGATGGATGGGTGGAGGAGTGGATGGATAGATGGATGGTTAATGAGATAGAGGAGTAGAGGGGTGGATGGGTGCATGCAAGAGAGAGTAACATACTTCAGGAGAAGGCCAGGCCCTGCAGCGAGCTGGCTGTGGAGTACTTGCTAGAGTCCACAAAAGACTGATCTGAGGGAGGGAGCGCAAAGAAAGAGGGGAGGATAGGGAAGGAGAGGGGAGGAGAGAAAGAGAAAACAATGTGTTAGAGGATGGGAGGAGGAGGAATGGCAAGGGATATTGGGGACGGAGAGGTTGGTTAGAGAGCGTCACGGACTGGACCGGAAAGAACACAATGTCTCGACTGGGTGAGGGGCTCACCTTGGAGACCGTTGCCATTGGTGCTGGTGCAGGTGGGCGGGGGTGAGGTCTGGGGTCGCACCACGGGGGCGAAGGCGCTCTTCTGCTTGACGGCCGACACCATGTTGGCAGGGGAGAAGGAAAAGATCCCAGAAGAGCTGCTACAGTTAGAGGGCAGGCTGGTGGAGGACGCCATGTTGGGGCTGGAGGGAACGACTGAAGGGATGGGGGGAGGGAGGGAGGGAGGGAGGGAGGGAGGGAGGGAGGGAGGGAGGGAGGGAGGGAGGGAGAGAGAGAGAGAGAGAGAGAGAGAGAGAGAGAGAGAGAGAGAGAGAGAGAGAGAGAGAGAGAGAGAGAGAGAGAGAGAGAGAGAGAGAGAGAGAGAGAGAGAGAGAGAGAGAGAGATGGGGAGGGAGAGGAAAGGGAGACGGAGAGAGAGCGAGAGAGATGGGGGAGGGAGAGGAGAGAGGAAAGGGAGATGGAGCGAGAGAGAGAGCGAGAGAGAGATGGACAGACAGACAAAGACAGAGAGAGAAGGGGCATAGCAAGAGGTTAATTTCACCATGTGGGATTTAGAACTTATCGGAGACACAAGAGAAAGAACAAGTCCGTAAGTATGCGAGGGAGTTTCAAACGAGAGGAATTTATATTTAAGTTCATTCTAACAAATGAATAGCTATCGATCAAGTATTTTCCCAATCCACCTAGCAGTGGTCTCCTAGGCAGTTAACAATTCAAGGCTAGCACACTTAGGCAACCATTTGAATTCAACATTCATTGCTTTTTTAATGTTTTTCCTACTGGTTACACTTCATTAGAAGTGATTCTTGTTATTGCACCATTTAAATAGGTTTATAGCTCCATCCAAGCGGAACCTTGTAACAATGGCACAATCCATTTATCAAGTCCTAACTAATCAATTAATGAAAATTGGAAGCACAGAGCCCAGGCTTGTGGATTGATTGGAAGTGTCTAATGGAGTCAGCCAACCTTTTAAAATACTTGTTAACATCCTGGGGACCAAAGTGGTGAAATTGAATTGTTACCCCTCCAATTAGTTTATTGATTTAATTAACAGTCTTTAATTCTGTGGCCGGCCTAGAAGGGAGCTGTGATACGGCCAGTCAGGCGTTGCGAACAGGCAATACCACAGTGGCTCGCAATCTAATTTCAGGGCAATCCGATGGAAGGACACACATTGCTAAGGTGAGAGGCCGGCAGTCCTCCACAAGCCAGAACATTCCAGCACGGTTTCAACTCCTAACTATTGAGTGCTCGAAGTCTCACATAGCTAGTCGATAATGGCAGTGTTGATTCCCCCCCCCCCGAAAGAAAGCCCTGGGTGTCGGTTCTTAGATCCATGCCAAAACTGTCCTCAAACACAAGCCTTTACAACTGGCACCCACCCTCCCTCCTCCCACCATCGTTAGACACCCCCCCCAAAAAAACAATTGCCCGTCTCTCTAACACTCTCCCTCTGTGTTTTCCTCATTGGAAAAGGGTAGTCAATTAAGAATTAGCAGAAGAACGACAACAGTGTGGAAGTATGGCTGTCAGATGAAAGAGGATTAGAGGAGAGGACTGGTTTTAAAGAGTTGTTCAAGACAGGCTCCAGTGCTGGGAGACTGCCAGGCAGAAAGCCCCATAGGGAAATAGCCATAGATCTGAAGGCTTCACTGTCACACGCACCGCTGTCTCATAAACAAACAAATGGGTAGAGAGAAAACTCCTACTCCTATCATCACTCCTCAAAGACTAGAACTCTGTATAGTAATGTGCAGCCCTTCAGGCAGACCACTGGACTACAGACCAGAACCCATACTGTACAGCCCTTCAGACAGACCACTGGACTACAGACCAGAACCCATACTGTACAGCTCTTCAGACAGACCACTGGACTACAGACCAGAACCCATACTGTACAGCTCTTCAGACAGACCACTGGACTACAGACCAGAACCCATACTGTACAGCTCTTCAGACAGACCACTGGACTACAGACCAGAACCCATACTGTACAGCTCTTCAGACAGACCACTGGACTACAGACCAGAACCCATACTGTACAGCTCTTCAGACAGACCACTGGACTACAGACCAGAACCCATACCGTACAGCTCTTCAGACAGACCACTGGACTACAGACCAGAACCCATACCGACAGCTCTTCAGACAGACCACTGGACTACAGACCAGAACCCATACTGTACAGCCCTTCAGACAGACCACTGGACTACAGACCAGAACCCATACTGTACAGCTCTTCAGACAGACCACTGGACTACAGACCAGAACCCATACCGTACAGCTCTTCAGACAGAAACACACACCACTGGATTAGATTAGAGTCACAGGGAGGAATGGGGGTTTCATGCATTTACAGCAGCAGTCTGGGCAATAGGGGGAGCTCTGCAGTGAATTGTGGGTGATAATGTGGGTGAGCTGAGTGTGGGTGGGTGAGTGTGAGAGCTGGGTGTGGGTGGGTCGGCTGACTGGATGGATGGAGGTGGGTGAAGGCGGCTGTGAGCTGGGTGTGGGTGAGTAGAAGAGCTAGAGTGGGACTCACTGGCGTAGGGCGAGTTGGCAGCGCTGCCGTTGAGGAAGCTGGGGGATCCTCCCAGGTTGGACATGACAGTGTTGCCGTAGCCGTTCATGCTGGTGGTCACAGAGCTGTAGTTGGTCTGCTGGGGGGTGGAGCTGGGCACATAGCCATGTGGAGACACGCTGCTCGTGTTCCGACTGAAACCTGCACAGACAGAACGACAGAGACAGAACGAAGACAGATCAGTCACCTTGTTCAATCGAAGAAAAGACGTAAAAATGTAACTTCACAGATAACGTCACAGTGACTACATTGCTATTCAGTTACCGGTTTCTATGACGATAGCGCCACACCCGTATCGACCCGCCCCCTCACCCTGATTGGCTCCCTGGGAGGACTCGGACACATTGACGGCCAGCTGGCCAGGGAAGGAGTTGACCCCCATCATGCCTGCGTGGACGGAGCTATTGCCCAGGCCGCTCAGCTGGTTGTGGTTCCTGGGAACATTGTAGAGAGCCTCTGCTATGTCCGCCGCCCGCTTCAGAATAATCTCCTGCCACAGGAGAACACAGTTAGACGAGCGTTCACATATACAACACTGGTAGAGGAGCGCTGACAAATAAAACCGTAGCTTTCACGTGAACAACATTGCTATCAGTTAAAGTAGCATTCACATGAACCACATTGCTATCAGTTAAAGTAGAATTCACATGAACAACATTGCTATCAGTTAAAGTAGCATTCACATGAACAACATTGGTATCAGTTAAAGTAGCATTCGCATGAACAACATTGCTATCAGTTAAAGTAGCATTCGCATGAACAACATTGCTATCAGCTAAAGTAGCATTCGCATGAACAACATTGCTATCAGTTAAAGTAGCATTCACATGAACAACATTGCTATCAGTTAAAGTAGCATTCGCATGAACAACATTGCTATCAGTTAAAGTAGCATTCGCATGAACAACATTGCTATCAGTTAAAGTAGCATTCGCATGAACAACATTGCTATCAGTTAAAGTAGCATTCGCATGAACAACATTGCTATCAGTTAAAGTAGCATTCGCATGAACAACATTGCTATCAGTTAAAGTAGCATTCGCATGAACAACATTGCTATCAGTTAAAGTAGCATTCGCATGAACAACATTGCTATCAGTTAAAGTAGCATTCGCATGAACAACATTGCCATCAGTTAAAGTAGCATTCGCATGAACAACATTGCTATCAGTTAAAGTAGCATTCGCATGAACAACATTGCTATCAGTTCAAGTAGCATTCGCATGAACAACATTGCCATCAGTTAAAGTAGCATTCACATGAACAACATCGGTGACAGTTAAAGTAGCGTTCACATATAATGAACAACATCGGTGACAGTTAAAGGACTGCTAACATGAACAGCACCAGTTCAAGCAGTGTTCACATTAGTACCACTGTAACGGTGCCGTACCTGTGAGCATTAGTCAACACGTAATTTCCCCCATACATTACCATTACTGCACCCCCCTCGTCTAGACAGGATGACTCTAAGTAGCTTACAAATGACTTCCTGTATGTTTAATGTGTAATCACTATTTTCACAAAGTGGCAATATATTAGTAATAGTGGGAATAATTAATGTGGACATGTCTTGTAAGTATTTGATTAATATTTGATCAGGCATGTTATTAACCACCGGAGATGAATTAATAATGGTGAATAACTGGTGTCAACGCGGATGCAGGGGATGTGGCAGGATGTGGAGGGGACAGAGGGAGAGCAGACCTGAGAGTGAGACGGTGTTTGTCCGTCTGAACCTCACCTGGTTGTTGTGTGGCATCCCATACAAAGCCTCCACGAGGTCTGCTGCCCTCTTCAGAATCACCTCCTGTAGACAGAGCGAGCGTGGGAGAGGGAGAGAGAGGAAAGGAAAGAGGAAGAGAAAGAAAGACAGAGGGAAAGAAAGAAATAGAGAGAGAGAGAGAGAGAGCGAGAGAGGGGGGGAGAAAGAAAGAAAGAAAGAGAGAGAGGGGGAGAAAGAAAGAAAGAAAGAGAGAGAGAGAGAGAGAGAGAGGAAGGGTGAGATGGTGTAGAAATACATTTTTGTTCGGCTGTAAGCATTGGGAGACCTCCGATTTGTGGTTGTGCCATCTACTGTAAAACCTTCACCTTTCACCTCTGTCCTGGCGGCTCTTTTACAGTGCAACATGCAATTTGGTCTTTTCCTGGAATACCTTGAACAATTCCTTTTAGTGAGTACCATAACCAACAACCTAACACAATTCAAAACTAACACATGGTGCAATACTGTACAGAGAAGCCTGTTCAATTGTTCAGATTATGAGAGAGAGAGAGAGAGAGAGAGAGAGAGAGAGAGAGAGAGAGAGAGAGAGGGAGGATGAGAGAGAGAGAGAGAGAGAGAGAGAGAGAGAGAGAGAGAATAGCACCAGTATTGCGCTCACTCTACATCTGTTTTCTATTGGAGAAAGACAATGCAATCTGTGTGTAAAGGTCACTAAGCACTTCTTCATACACTATTCATTGGTGTTGGATTTTTTTTTATATAGCAAAGACACTTCTTTCTCAGAACACATTTCCATGGCAATTAGACAACAGTCGTCAACACAAAGGCATTTTTTGTTAACGAGAAACAATTCTTGAAGTGAATCATTCTCTCGTTTCATCCAGGGGGGGAAGTATCCTGAGCCAAGCTATGCCAACTGTGTGAAATATTGCTGTATGTATCCTGTTAGCTGTTGTTTCTCATAAGCACTAGACTCCCTCCTCTCCAACTCATCAAACGCTTTATGGCTGCCTAGGGAACTTCACTCTTATCTCCAATCTAAGACGCAGACCCCCAGGGACACCAACAACAATAATTGCATTCATTTCTCTGTCATTTTCGACTTGTTTTGTTAAATAAGTTGTTTTTCTTGTTGTCTTAAAAGCATATTATGTGTTGTCAAGTTTTTTATTTTTGAATTAAAAATGATTTCTTAAAGGAAGCGTTTTCTTTTTTTTACGTGTCTTATGTGTTCTGACATGCCAGGTCCAGGAAAGATAGAAATTCAGACCACTCTGACTGTCTGAAAATCCCATTAAGGCTTTGCTATAGACTCATTTCCTTTAGGCTACCCTAAATCCTAATATTTTTGTATACAATTATTCTCAGTCATACACATTCAGTAACAGAACTTCTACTTACAACTGTGAATTCAGACATACAGTACCAGTCAAAGGTTTGGACACACCTACACATTCAAGGGTTTTTCTATATTTTTACTATTTTCTACGTTGTAGAATAAAAGAGAAGACTTCACAACTATGAAATAACACATATGGAATCATGTAGGAACCAAAACAAGTGTTAAACAAATCCAAGTATATTTTATATTTGAGATTCTTCAAAGTAGCCACCCTTTGCCTTGATGACAGCTTTGCACACTCTTGGCATTCTCTCAACCAGTGTGCAAAGCTGTCATTAGGCAAAGTGAGGCTACTTTGAAGAATCTCAAATCTAAAATATATTTGGATTTGTTTAACACTCGTTTTGGTTCCTACATGATTCCATATGTGTTATTTCATAGTTGTGAAGTCTTCTCTTTTATTCTACAACGTAGAAAATAGTAAAAATATAGAAAAACCCTTGAATGAGTAGGTGTGTCCAAACCTTTGACTGGTACTGAATGCATAATATCCATACATTTTGTATTTGCCATATGTATACTGCAACTGCTTAACTGGTGTTAAACAATGGAAAGGTGAAACCAAAGACAACAATTGTCAATTAAGCTATAAGGCACGAGGGGGTGTGGTATATGGCCAATATACCACGGCTAAGGGGCTGTTCTTTCGCGCGACGCAACGTGGAGTGCCTCGATACAGCCCTTAGCCGTGGTATATTGGCCATATACCACAAACCCCCAAGGGGCCTTATTAGAGCAGTAAAAATAAATGTTTTGTCATACCCATGGTATACGGTCTGATATACCACGGCTGTCAGCCAATCAGCATTCAGGGATTGAACCACCCAGTTTATAATATGACAATATAATGCATAGGAGCTCCCATATGAACTGTACAGAAATACCACTCTACCCTCATCAGATGAATCTGTTTCCATCTTTACATTCATCCTTTTCTCCTTCCTACGCCCCCCCCCCCTCCCCCTCCTGTTTAAGCAGACACCTGTGTGTGAAGGGTCCTTTTTAAAAGTTAATGTGCTGGGCCCACAGCGTGAGGCTGCGGAGCGACAAGCAGAAAATTGCTCTCCCGTTCCCGGTGTTAACCTCTGCTGTGAACACGCCCTGCAGCATGTGTGTGTAGGCGTGTGGGTGAAGCTGTGTAGGCGTGTGTGTCTGTCTGTGTGTGAATGTGTGTGTGTGTGCAGCGCTGGAACATATTGCCTCTCAAACCCGGGGACCATACAGACAGAACATGATGAGGAGGTCAGGAAAGCAATAAGGAGTTTTAGTGCGCTGTCCAAGGTGCTAAATTCACTCAATTATGGCAGCGCTGCCACTGTGTTAACCTCTCATTACTGGCTCAGTGGGCCGGGGGAGGACTGGGGGAGGGAAGAGAGACCACTCCACACTGCGCCCGCCTCCCAGCCTCCCATAGCCCCAGAGAGATGGAGGGATGGAGAGACACGGGGGTCCGGGGAGAATATAGAGAGAATATGGAGAGATGGAGGGATGGAGAGACACAGGGGTCCGGGGAGAATATAGAGAGAATATGGAGAGAGTGCGGAGAGATGGAGGGATGGAGAGACACGGGGGTCCGTGGAGAATATAGAGAGAATATGGAGAGAGTACTGAGAGATGGAGGAGAGTGCGTTTCTTTGGTCTTGTCGTCTCTCTGTGTGGCTCCAGCCCCCGGCCCCAGAGAGCTATGGAGGGACATGTGGGACAAGGGAAGCCTTCCATCAGATGGAGATGAGAGAGACGAGGGGAAACTCAGATCACACACATTACTGGGTGAACACAAACACCAAGGCTAAATCACAGAGGACGCAGGCTGAGACACAAACACCTCGCTCCTGAGCTGTTCCCCTCTCCTCATGACCCCCGGAACTTTTCTCTATCCTCCAACACGCTCTGCTCTCTCTGTCTAAACCCTAACCTCTACATCTCATCCTGTCTCTGCCGTGATAGATAGATATATGCATGGTACTTCAGACAGACAGACAGACAGACAGACAGACAGACAGACAGACAGACAGACAGACAGACAGACAGACAGACAGACAGACAGACAGACAGACAGATAGATAGATAGATAGATAGATAGATAGATAGATAGATAGAAAGACAGAAAGACAGATAGACAGATAGACAGATGATCTGCTGAGGCTAACAGACGGGGTGTGTGACATCAGCGTGATCCATTGGCCTGGTTTGTGTAACCCGAATCCATTTCCTCCTGGGTTACAGTAAACGCAGGCGCCCAGCGATAAACAGGAAAGCAACCCGATCCTCTGGCTGGTCAGCACCATCATTAACCGAACATGGACTCCTTTCTTGCCGCTTCACAAACCCAGAACACACTTCATATAAAATAGCTAAGGTTCTACGGCTCTCACCCTTTATACTACAGACTGTTTACGACTAGATGTACTTACTAGAATTATTTATTTCACCACTGTTCTTCACACTAAACTGTAGTAACAATACTGTGTGTGTGTGTGTGTATATGTGTGTGTGTGTGTGTATATGTGTGTGTGTGTGTGTGGGTGTGTGATCCATGTGCTAGCTGACTGTCTTCCTGCATTAGGATCACTCTCTCTCTCTAGATGACCACGCGGCACTCTCTCTTTCTCTTTCTCGTTCCCTCTCGCTTTCTTTCCCTTTCTCGTTCCCTCTCTCTGGCTTTCTGTCTCTTTCTCGTCCCCTCTCTCTGGCTCGCTCTCTCTCTCTCTCTCTCTCTCTCTCTCTCTCTCTAAAGGAGGAAGTGTCTGCGCTCTATCAGACAGGCTTTTACTGGGTAAATGATGATAGCTCCTAATGTGATCACCATACATTAGGGAGAGGAAATGGTGGGAAAGGAACACTTGGGTCATATCTAGATGTAAAGGCAACACGCAAAGAACACATTCACACGCCAAGCCAGGCCAGCAAATACATGACACATTTATCCCTGAGCTTGTTCATTTGCAATCGTATCATCTCCTAATGTTCTACCAGAGCCATAATACAAGCAGGGTCAGAGTCGTTCGTCTTGAACAGAGAGACCAAAATGATGATGTCATCCTTTTGCTGCCCAGCCCCTTCTCCCATGGACCCCTAACTCCTCTCTCTAATGCAGCAGGCCACTGGGACTTCGTTTACGACAGTACTTGGTGAGACGACACAGAATGATGTCATCTCTGCGTGACTCAATGACCGCTGGAGAAATGTCCAATATTGTATATTGGGGCAGCAGGTAGCTTGGTGGTTCGAGCGTTGGACCAGTCACCGAAAGGATGCTGGATCGAATCCCTGAGCTGACGAGATAAAAAATCTGTCGTTCTGCCCCTGAACAAGGCAGTTAATCCACTGTTCCCCGGTCGGCCGACATTGTAAATAAGAATTTGTTCTTAACTGACTTTCCTAGTTAAATATAAAATACTAAAGGTTTATATTGTATCTTCACTGTATGACTCTAATATTGTACAGCACATTCCCTGTATCAACTCAGTCCATAGAAATACGTTATTCTACCCTGGTATCAGCGTTCAAGCCCATCCAGTCATGACAAATGGAACACCATAAAACATGGCTTCCACAAGCTTCAGTAGCTCTCAGCAACCTATGGCAGATAGATTCGTCTGACAATCAACGACTTCCCTACAGTCTGTTTTGAGCCCGCCTTGAAAAGAGAGAGAGAGAGAGAGAGAGCGAGAGAGAGAGAGAGAGAGAGAGAGAGAGAGAGAGGGGGGGGGGGGGGGAATAGGAAGAGAAAGAGAGAGAGGGAGAGGCTTGTGTGTGGCTACTGCTACGGCTGGTCTCACAGTGTGTTCGGTTGATCTATGCTACCTTGCCGTGTGGAATACGGACAGTTAGCTTTTTTCGCGCGAACGAATGGCGTGTATACTGTAAACACGTATATCTGATACGCAGGGCGAGCTACGGAACAAACAACAACAACATGTTGAGGGGACGGATGGAGGTTGTTGCTGGGGAATAGTTGAGTCCTGGCGGCCCCAGATTGTCCTTGTTGAACACATGCCAAGGGGGTCATTTTAAAGGCAGCCTCTGTCTTCTCTGTAGTGGTGTGAATGTTCACTGAACAATTAGAGCTTCTGCTTTCCCGTCCTAATCCCTTCACACGGCCCACTACTCCGTCTGTCCCTGCCCGCCTGTCTGTCTGTCTGTCGCTCGCCACCCATGTGCTCCCGTCGGGCAGCCAGGCGACCTGGCTCTATATGTGCACTCAACACACACACACACACACACACACACACACACACACACACACACACACACACACACACACACACACACACACACACACACACACACACACACACACACACACACACACACACACACACACACAACCACGCTTGCTCCCAATCACTCCCTCCCTGTTCACCTAGGCTAGAAAATCTGCTGTGACGATCCAAATGAATGTCAATGATATCCACTGGAGCTTGTCTATTATCTGTTCCAGTCTGATCCCAAGCCTGATGTGTTATCAACTCAGACCATTCTTCTAGACTGGATAGAGGGAAGTTGTCACTTCTTCAATTGTTTTCTTTCTTTCTCTCTCTCTTTCTTTCTTTCTTTCTTTCTCTCTCTCTCTCTCTCTCTCTCTCTCTCTCTCTCTCTCTCTCTCTCTTACTCTCTCTCTTTTTCTATTTCTATCTTTCTCTCCATTCTCCCTCTCTCTCCCCTTCTCTCCCGCCTCCACCCTGGGAGATTGAGTTCAGCAGTTGAAAGGAGTGCCGTCAACAAACAGTTATTACCTCAATAAAGGAGGGGATCGATAGGGCAGAGATGAGCAGCCAAGCTGGTGATATCAGCAGAGAGGAGGGGAGGGGGAGGCCACTGTGCCAGTCAGCCAGCCAGAGAGGCTGCTGGGAAAGAAATTACCTATACACTTCCGTTGGCCGCCCATGTCCAAACACTTCACAAGACGTTACAGTAAAGACGTCAAATGCGTGGGGATGATTTTATCTCCCCCCCCCCCCCCCCCCCTTTCTTATGCCCACACACATAATCATGGTATCACACACGGTCACACTATCACAAACACTGGTGTGTCTTCCCCTTTACTGTGACTCAATTACTCTTAGCGGAACAATAATAAAGTCCAGGGAGCGGAGGCTTCGATCGGCTGCCCCGCTGGAAGGCAAGCTGCTGACTGCACCATGATGGATCACCTCTGGCTGCCTGCACACTTAAACAGCACAAACACCCCCCCTCACACGCATATACACACACGCGGGGCACGCACGCACGCGCACACAGACACGCACACATAGATTGCCGTCCATGCATTGCAAACCTTGTAGTGTTGAGCCTGCGGATAACAATGTGAAAAGGGAGATATGACTGTCTGTGTACGTATTGGAGAGACTGGAGACAGCGTGCTAGAGGCCGAGGAATGAAGGACAGGCAACACGAGTTCTCGTATCCTGTAAGCCTATTGTTTCTGAGTATCCATTTATAGTCCAGGACCTGTGTATACTTCTACACACGTGCGTGCCTGTGTGCACATGCATAAACACAGAGATAGGCGTTTAGCTTGACATCCCTAGGGGCGTATGGCACCTGCTCAGGCTAATACATGGTATAAGAAGAGTGGATGTTTTCCTCCATGAGGCCTCCCTCTCTCTCTCTCAGGGGACAGGGTTGTTTTTCTCAACTGTTAGGAGGATGTTGAGGGAGGGAGCGAAGGGGGCATGTGGGTGACAGAGGACCTCATGACCTGACTATAACCCACTCAGCTCAACGCTGATGGCCTACAGCAGGGGTCCATAATTACATTCAGCCGTGGGCCGATTTTCCCTTTAGCGGATTGTCGGGGGGCGGAACATAATTATAAATAATTTTTACACTGGAAATTGACCGCAAGAATCCCGAACAGATAGATATAGTATAAGAAAAAAAACGTAATTATTCCAAACCTTGATTACATGTGGGTACAATCACATAGGCCTACGCCTCTCTATTAACGCATGGGAATACTTGGGAACAAATTTCCGAAATTAAAAATAATTTTTGAGTCTTTTACGTCTTACAACTAAAATAATCAACCCCCCAAAAAAGTTACATTTAAAAAAAGAAAATTCTCTGAGAACTCGGGGGCCAAATAAAATCACCCGCAAGCCGAATTTAGCCCCTTGGGCTGCCTATTGGAGAACCCTGGTCTACAGTCTCAAAGGCTTTAAAGTAATGGATTGGATATTGCTTACTAAGTAGCACACTCTCCATCTGAATCACATACAGTCAGTAGCTACATGACCTTATCCAAATGAGGTCCTCCTCAGCTCAGACACTAAGCCCTTGACAATCCAGTCTCATCAAGACATGGCCACTGAACTCTAGATTTAACAGTACTTGCTTCTGGCCTGGACCAAGAGAATGTCGAGCATTCTAAAATACCCTTGGAGGCGCCGGCTATGCGTTGCTGAGCAGGACTAGACAGCAGAGCCGACAGCACCAACTGGCTGCGTCACCATCAACACCTATAGAGGTTTATCAGATCTGTCCTCCCCAGGCCAGCTGCAGCCAGGCTGGGTAGTGGGGGTGGTATAGGGGATGGTGGGGTGGTCAGTACTAACACAGATAACCACATCAGAGGAGGGGGGAGTACGGTTGGTCAAAAATGGAGGTGAGTCACTGGCCCATCCACCCTCTGACTCATCCTTTCCAGGAAGTAGAACACGCCCACTGCCTGATGACATCATCACATCACAGTCATTGGGTATGACATCATTTCCTGCTAGATGTCTCCTCTCACTGATTAACACGTTATGAGATGTTGGAGAATGTATTTAAAATGTGATGCACTGGAACTCCATGCTGATTTTTCCCACTTCAATCAAAAAAGAGGTCAACAAAGGCAGTGAAAATGACCGTGTCAATCTCCATGTCCATGTGTCCGATTTTTTACAAATCAAACCAACCTCATTGGACATGACAGTGCACTGGTCTGCATCTAATGGGGGTAAAAGTGCTGGGAGTGTGAGTGAGTGGAGGGCGTTCGGTATGGAGCGATGGCTACAATAGCTGTCTGTTTGCCTATTACACAGCTGGTGCTGCTCTACATGTGAGGTTAATGTGAACTAATGACGTGTTCAGTGTGTGTGTGTGTGTGTGTGTGTGTGTGTGTGTGTGTGTGTGTGTGTGTGTGTGTGTGTGTGTGTGTGTGTGTGTGTGTGTGTGTGTGTGTGTGTGTGTGTGTGTGTGTGTTTGTGTGTGTGTTTGTGTGTGTGTGTGTGGAAAGCCGTTTCAACATATATTAATATTATTTTTTATATCAATATTTTTATGTTTTATATCAATAATGGAATTTTCTATATCAATAATTCTAATTTCTCTATAAAAAAAATGGAATCATCGATATCAAAATATCATTATAATATGTTTTATATAATTGTTTGAAATATATCGATAATTACATTTTTTATATCAAAAACTAGAATTTTCAATATCTATTTGGTATATCAATAATTATCTAATGATGCATATATTACCATATATTTAGCATTATTAAAACTTAAACCAATCAGCTTCAAGCGCTTTGAATGTCAATGAAGAGTAGAGTGGAGAGAGCACTGAGAGACAGTCTTCACATTTTGTTGCCTTAAAATGGATTTTTAAATGGATTAGATTGATTTTTTTTCTACTAATGTACACAACCTATTACACAATTCTAAAGTGAACAAAAAATTATAGAACATTTCCCAAATAAATAAAAAATACAAAACAAAAAGGCTGCCAAAGGTGCTTCGCCAAGTATTAACTGTGGGGTGTGAAGACATACGCAATCGATACACTTTCCTTTCTTATTTTCTTATTTTTTGGGGGGCGGCAGGTAGCCTAGTGGTTAGAGCGTAATGCCAGGAACCAAAAGATTGCTGGATCGAATCCCCAAGCTGACAAGATAAAAACAAGTCATTCTGCCCCTGAACAAGGCAGTTAACCCACTGTTCCCCGGTAGGCTGTCATTGTAAATAGGAATTTGATCTTAACTGACTTGCCTAGTTAAATAAAGGTAACATGTAAATTACTTTGGAAAATGTTCTGTAACTTTTCTTTCACTGGAGATATTCTAGCTACTAAAGTAATGATGAGAGTAGTGTCCTTCACTACACACCAGAGCCCAGGTTGGATTGCCAATGGAGCTGCTGTAGTCTTAAGGCACAGTGTCAAACTCATTCCACGGAGGGCTGAGTGTCTGTGAGTTTTCACTCCACCCTTGTACTTGATTGAGGAATTAAGGTCACTAATTAGTAAGGAACTCCCTTCACCTGGTTGTCTAGAGCTTAATTGAAAGGAAAAAAACAAAAACCAGCAGAGACTAGACCCTCCATGGAATGAGTTTGACACCCCTGTCTTAAGTTCCGCTTCGGTTCGACTGGTTGTCCGCTGGTTTTCCTTTAAGTGAAGCCATAGACAACCAGGTGAGGGGAGTTCTGAACTGAACGAGATAAAACCAGCAATAGGACTGCTTGAGACGCCGAAAGAAATCTGTCATTAATTTTGATGTTTTGCACAGGATATCGTAGTCACTGCAATTTTACATCGAACTAAGATGCTCGGTGCAGTATTTCTCAAGTGAACAAAATGTGTATGGAAACGATTCGTCTCTCGCTGAAGGACAACAAACACTTCATTTTAGAATCCTTACTGTTGACCAAACACCGACAGAGGGCCGTAGACTTCGGGCTACAAACAGTCGAGAAAAAAAAACTTCCCGAAGACCAAAACGAACAGAAACGTCGTCAGCGTATATGCACAAGCTTTTTTCGCCACTTTTAGAGCGTGTGGAGCGTGTGTGAGCTAGGAGACTGGGCTAGAAGTCTGAGCCTACTCTAGGTACAGTACAGGAGCGGGGTAAGGCGAGTGGCGGGGTGGAGTGGGGCACACCGCCATACTGCTCCTAATTACCTTCCTCTTACTCTATTAAGTGCTGTTGTTCCAGCAGGGCTCCAGGGTATGAGGCACAGAAAACAAGATAAAGTGCTGTATATTTATTACTCCCAAAGGATCAATTTACACCCTGCTTTTCTGTGGCTCGCAGAGCACAACATGCACACACAAGTTATACACTCGTCCAAGTACGCACACACATAGCGGGCACACATGAACACACACACACTTTGCTGGTGAAGGAGTGTAAAGGAGTGTGGTGCTTTGCTTTTTGCACCATTTTTAGGCAATGCTAACTGTAACAGAATGGTGTGCACTTCCACAGCAGTGATGTCAACTGCCCTTGGCTTAAGCGCGTTCGCCCGGCGACACGTGAGATCGTTAACACGTGCAGGAGTCTGTGTGTCGTTCGATGACATCAGAGATGACAAGGACTCCGCCGTTGCCGAGACGTGGAGTCTGTTCCCTTTGATGTCACAGGAAGTGTGCGTCGCTGGAAGCGCTTCAGTGAGAAACGCTGCCGATCCAAACAGCTGGTGAACACACAGGGTCGTGACCCTGCCCACCCAACAGGCTACAGTACAGTATGCTAAGGTTCAGCTGCATCTGCACTCTGCAGGAGTACTGTACTGGAGAGGACCTGGTCTTTGCCTGTGTAGATAGAACTGACACATCTTTGTATAAAAAGATAAATGATCCTTTGGTCCTAATTACACATGTATTTCCACTCAACAGTCTTTTTGCTTTCACTGATAAAAACAAATAGCGTATCTAGAACATTATAGGATCTTGACGCAAGTGAAAGACAAAACGTATCTAGGCAAGAGTAGCAAGATAGAGAAGGCTGATTCAATCATTTGAGAGTGGTATTGGTCGAATATTTTAAAATCAAACTACTTTTAGATTCTCTAACAAAGCATGCTTGAACATGTAGAACTATAGACATAGAGTGGCGTGAGAGAGGACTGTGGACTGATTGGACAGTTAGGGTACAGGCTGTGGACTGATTGGACAGTTAGTGTACGGGCTGTGGACTGATTGGACAGTTAGGGTACGGGCTGTGGACTGATTGGACAGTTAGGGTACAGGCTGTGGACTGATTGGACAGTTAGGGTACGGGCTGTGGACTGATTGGACAGTTAGGGTACAGGCTGTGGACTGATTGGACAGTTAGGGTACAGGCTGTGGACTGATTGGACAGTTAGGGTACGGGCTGTGGACTGATTGGACAGTTAGGGTACAGGCTGTGGACTGATTGGATAGTAGAGGTGCAGGCGGTGTAACTGGTACCTTGGGAAGGCGTTCTGGATCTCCAGGGTGTCGGGGGATGACCTTCTGCAGCCGCTGAAAGCCGTAATCGATGGTGGGTTCATTCAGGGCTGAGGACACACACACACACACAGGAGCACAGGGTTACAACACTGTAACATCATCTTAGAATAACTTGAGCATACGATCACAATGTTCATCTCCAACTGGCCTCTGAGTTCACTCTTCGTGCAGTATTCATCTTGCCGTCCTTTTTGTACATTCCCAGGTAATTTCTGAAGTTGTGTCCCCAATGGAAGTACAAGGTAGCAGAAAAGGGACTGTCCTAAATACATCAGTAAAACACATGCATCGAGGAACCAGACAGGTACCAAGGCACTTTCCAGCCTGTGATTGCTTCAAAGTGAGCTTTTCATTAGTTGAAGCAACAATCTAGAGATAAAACAGAGCTAGCGTGAAGCAGAGTGAAGGGGATTTAAATATATGATCGTGGCTAATGGAAGTCATTTTACATTCCCATGAAGCTAGATTGCCTGTATTTATAAAAGTGAGTGTAAAAAGCACATACGGTATGGTAATCTGTGGATTTTAAAGGACATTTACTTTTTACGTTTAGCATTGCAATTACTGGTATAAAGCCTTTATCCTGTCAGAAGAGAGAGAGAGATGTAAAAGCCTGTCAGTCAGTGAGGGGAGCGAGGCGAGAGGCATATTTACATGCCTGCTGACAGCCAGCCAGGCGACTAGCGATAGAGGAACCGGAATGGCGGAGCGGAGTGTGGGCAGGGGGAGACAAGATGGCTGCCCAGCCCCAGAGCATTGTTTTATGGAGTTCTACCTGCCCTAAATGGAGCCTTTAAGAACTCTGTGAGACTCAACAACAGCACAAACTTAGAAAAAGGATTTGATGTGACAAAAAGTATCTCCGGTTCAACTTCTGAAAGGAACCAATATCAGGCCTGAAGCCTGATTTCACCCAAAAGAAAACAAAGTGTTAAGGTTACTCGTTTCAGAATTATTTTTGATAATTATTACCATGGACAGGCATAGTTTAGGTTCAAAATATAAGTGAATAACAGGGTTAGACTATTCCTGTTGCTAGAATAATCTCACCCCTGAAGCTGAACAGTTCGCACATTATCACTGACACAAATGCTCATTTATTCTGAAAAGGGATGAAATCATGTCTGTGGCAAAGAACGTTTTCACCGCAGGGACTGAACCCACATCGCCAATGACAATTCCCAATTTGGTAACAAAGAGCAGAATAAAAGCTAGATATTCCAGCAGGAATCTGATACTGTCTGCACAGCCGAACGCCCACCAACACCAGCCATCCCTAAACCCCGTTCCCAAGCCCCGGCCTCCACAGTCTGTGGCTGTGGGGCTTTCTCTTCCTGTTATCATAACCTCCCGGGCCTTTGTCAAGATGCCTGCAGCATTTTGACACTGGAACAATGACCCTTTCTTCTGCTGGGTCTGGGGAGAGAGGGGTCTGGCTGAGTGTATGCTGTGATGTCTGGTGCTCTCTAGGAGACCCACACACAATATCTCTGTGACTCACCACATTCACGGATATACTATCTATATGCACACAATCACGCAGGGACGCAGGCATGCACACACACACGCACGCACGCACGCACACACACACACACACAGATGGAGAAAATGGAGCGATGGGAAAAGAGGAAGAGAAAAAGAGTGTTTGACATGGTGTAAGGGTATGGATAAAGGAGATATTAGAAGGATGTAAGGGTATGGATAAAGGAGATATTAGAAGGGTGTGAGGGTATGGATAAAGGAGATATTAGAAGGGTGTAAGGGTATGGATAAAGGAGATATTAGAAGGGTGTGAGGATATGGATAAAGGAGATATTAGAAGGATGTGAGGGTATGGATAGAGGAGATATTAGAAGGGTGCGAGGGTATGGATAGAGGAGATATTAGAAGGGTGCGAGGGTATGGATAGATGAGATATTAGAAGGGTGTGAGGGTATGTTTAGATGAGATATTAAAAGGGTGTGAGGGTATGTTAAGATTAGATATTAGAAGGGTGTGAGGGTGCGGATAGATGAGATATCAGAAGGGTGTGAGGGTGCGGATAGATGAGATATTAGAAGGGTGTGAGGGTATGTTTAGATGAGATATTAGAAGGGTGTGTGAGGTGTGTGATGCTAGGTGCTTTCCATGGAGTGTTCCAGTAAATGTCCGTTACAGCTTAGTGTATTATGTTCCATAATTGGTCTGTCTGTGGTGAGCTCACACACACCAGTGGAGACGAAAATATAGCCAGTCAATTTGTCTCAAAATGATCAAAAAGACCCTTTAAAAAGCATGTGTCCACATCTGTACAGAGAATGGCATCCACATATACTGACAGATAATAACTACTGTATGTATTTGTAATGTAATCGTGACCGGTAGCTCGTAAAAAAAGGACCACCAACATCAAAACACTCCCATATACAGTGCATATAGAGGTATAGAGAACACACACACAAAGAGTGGCACCAGGTAATATGGCACCACACGGGCCCACTTTAACAACAACCATCCTGGAGTTAAAACAGAGCTCTGTGTCTCATTCACATATTATACTCTAACTGTGCCTATTGTTTCTCCCTCTTACCCTCCTTCAATCCCTACAAGCACATATTTCATTTAACATAATGACTCTTTGAGCCAACAATGCTTCAATTGTTTTTCAAAAGGCGAATTAAAGGAGTGTGTGTCTGTGCATAGTGGCAGGTCGCCTGGAACGGGTAGGTGAGTAGCACAAATACAGTGTGGAGGAGAAAAGAAGACCTGCTCTCTCTCTCTCTCTCTCTCTCTCTCTCTCTCTCTCTCTCTCTCTCTCTCTCTCTCTCTCTCTCTCTCTCTCTCTCTCTCTCTCTCTCTCTCTGTCTGTCTCTGTCTCTGTCTCTCCCTCTCGGCGGGGACTGATCTAATTGATTTAGCCACGACAGTCTCCACATTATTATTTAAAGGAGGAGAATTCAATTAATATTCAGATGAAGAGTTGTGTTAGGGAGATGACGGGTGTAGCAAGGAGTCATGTAAGGGGAGGAGGAAGACGGGCCCTGATGAAGCTTAGGAATCGAATATGGATGAGGAGGTGAGGGAGGGACGGCAAAGTTGAGGAATGGTGTCGGTAGGATGAGGGAGGTTGGCGGTTGATGAGGCCAGGGAGCAAGGCGGGGGAGGGGGCCAGGGCTGGCGGTAGGGCGGCGCTGCCTGTAAGGTCTCCATTAACAGGCTGATATGGAGATGGATGGGCTCTGCTCTGCGTGTCAACACGGCCACGCAGTTGTGGATGTCAGATGCTGTTTACTCCCCCTTATTGCTATCGATTTCCACATTGGGCACAATCTTTGCACCAGGAGAGCGGATAATATTCACTTACTGAGAGGTAAGAGGGCAGCAAGAGGGGGGAGAGTAGAGGAGGGGAAGGGGGAGGGAGAGGAGTGAGAGGACCAGGGGAGGAGGGCTAGGAAAGGAGGGGAGACGAGCAGGCCGTTTACACACTGGAGCAATATCAACATGACAACACGAGATGTTTTGTGGTGGTCCATTAAAAACATGATTTCCCTTCACTGTTGATGCTGGCTGCGAGAGAAAAACATTCAAAGCACTCAAGAATAATCAGTTACAAAATATGTTTGTTTTTTTCTTAGGAAAGAACTAACCTTTTCTCTACTTCCACCACTGAAAAAGCCTCCTGAACACACATTTAAATCTGTGTGGGAATGGGGGCAAAGGTCAAAGTACTAGTCTATGCAAAGAGACCAGCAGATATAACAGGGGACTTTATAGGCTTTCAAATGTGTACATATGTTCCCATTCATATGAATTAAGTGGAGAGGTGGTCAAAAGCGGACAGTGATTCTAACCAAACATCCATTGTGTGCCTGGATACACTGTTTATGTAAAATGACTCTCCGGGTTCCATTACACCAGGCCTATTCTCTGCCCTGCACTGTTTTCAATGAATGATTCCACTTGATAAGCATTGACAACAAAAGTATGCATCACAATTTAGAATCATAGTCCAGTCATAGGGGACCGAGACCCGGGTTTGATCCCGGGCTGTATCACAAGCGGCTGTGATCGGGAGTCCCAGAGGGCGGCGCACAATTGCCCCAGCGTCGTCCGGGTTAGGGGAGGAATTGGCCGGGTTTGGTCGTCATTGTAAATAAGAATTTGATCTTAACTGACTTGCCTAGTTAATTAAAGATAAAGTAAAACACAGACAATTACGGTCGCGAGCGCCAGTTGTATTCGGCATGACGAATCTGTCTCATATAAAAATGATTTCAAGCGGTTACAAAAACCCAATCCTGTTCAGGGATAAACAACCAGCACCATCTTATCAGGAAACACCCTGCCATGTTGTCTTCAGAAATAGACCGTTTATAGAAACACAACACTATAGACATCATATTAGTGAAACAAGACCGCATAAACATGTTGAGAATGGAGAAGTGAGTTTGGGTGGCCATCCGTCCTCCTGTACCTCTGCTGCCTGGCGCTCTCTGCGTGTGCAACAACTCAAAACCACACAGAGAGTATTTATAGTGTAGGAGAATTCCCTCTTTTAACTGTTTTATTGTTTTCCACTTATTAATACCACATGTGTTGACTTGGGGAAGAGATGCTGGTTTATGTTACTCCATGGGCTGCATTAGCTAGCGGTTTTACACAGAAATAACTCACAGGGCAGCGCAGGTTTGCACCAAATCAATCCCTAAAATGTCATTGGTGGAATTACTGACCAGAAAATGACATGGAATTATGGAATTATTTTATGTCATTGATGGAATTACTGACCAGAAAATGACATGGAATTATGGAATTATTTGATGTCATTGATGGAATTACTGACCAGAAAATGTATTGTGGTCATAATAGAAAAAAATGAACGGACCCCAATTTGAACAGAAGTTTGACCTTGGAGTCTACTTCAAGTTTGACCTTGAGGATTAGAGCACCCTATTATATTTGGGGCGGCAGGTAGCGTAGTGGTTAGAGTGTTGGATCGAATCCCCGAGCTGACACGGTAAAAATCTATCGTTCTGCCCCTGAACAAGGCAGTCAACCCACTTTTCCGAGGCCGTCGGTGAAAATCAGAATTTGTTCTTTAACTGACTTGCCTGGTTAAATAAAGGTGAAAAATACAATTAGGGCCAGAATGCAACATGGCATTGCTATTTCTTAGTAACCCAACTCGACCACTGTCAGAGAACGACACATTACAGGTTACCACAGCAGCCCGTTACAGTTGACCACAACAAAATGGCGCAACCTTGGCAAGAAGGAAAAAGGAGGTCGTCAGGAGAATTCTCCAAGATTAGGCCCCTGGTTGTCAACACTGGATTTTCAACAGTCTACTAGTGTATAACGGAGTATGAAGGCACAAAGCCTCTCTAGCCATGGAATCATAGCGACAGGCATTCTGACAGCTCTCTCCAAAACCAGAACAGATTCAAACGGGTAAAAGTAAACAGCAATAAATAAAGGAACACAACTCCCCCCCCTCCCTATCTCCCTCTCTTCCTCCCTCTCCCCCTGCTCAAACCACTATGTGAAGGATTCCTTGCAATCACACAGATCAATGCTCATTGAAATTTCATGAGGGCAGATCCAGGCCTCATCATATTTCACAATAATGACCCGGAGAAGAGGATGGTGTGGGGAGGAGAGGAGGAGGAGTGGAGGGGGTAAGGAGCGGGGTCAGACCCCCCCCCCCCCCCCCCCATAAAAAAATGGGTCAGTGTAAAGCACAGTGTGAGGAGTGGGAGGGAGCCTAAATCACTACTGGGGCGCCCCCACTGAGCAGTGTTTCGCATAGTCCTGGATATCTACATATATACCTACAGTATATATATATACCTACATACATATATATATATATATATAAAACCAGCAGAACTAGATCAGTATGGATTTACCCACTATTCTCTTCACCTGCCCCTTCCACAATAGCCTTGGTCCTCCGCTGCCTACAGTAAACAAAATGGAGATAAAACATTGCTTCCATTGTTTTATTTTTTTGGTCTGTGTTTGTTTCCCCCTGTTAGTGTGAACCAGGCCAGTGCATGTTTCCCTAGCTCAGGTGGGAGTGTTAAATGGACTGGGCTTGGCTCCCTCAGGTTCTGATTGGTGTTAGCGGGTAGCTACCGTAGCCAGCTAACCCTCCTGTGTGTGGTAATAGCTAGGGCTGCAGTTTAACAAGAAAGGAGAACGAGGGAGAAGAGGGAGAAGAGGGGAGAACGGTGGAGAAGAGGGGAGAATGGGGGAGAAGGGGGAGAATGATGGAGAAGAGGGGAGAACGGTGGAGAAGAGGGGAGAACGGTGGAGAAGAGGGGAGAACGGGGGAGAAGGGGGAGAAGAGGGGAGAACGGTGGAGAAGAGGGGAGAACGGGGGAGAAGGGGGAGAATGATGGAGAAGAGGGGGAGAACGGTGGAGAAGAGGGGAGAACGGTGGAGAAGAGGGGAGAACGGGGGAGAACGATGGAGAAGTGGGGAGAAGAGGGGAGAACGGTGGAGAAGAGGGGAGAACGATGGAGAAGAGGGGAGAACGGTGGAGAAGAGGGGAGAACGGTGGAGAAGAGGGGAGAACGGTGGAGAAGAGGGGAGAACGGGGGAGAAGAGGGGAGAATAGGGGAGAAGAGGGGAGAAGAGGGGTGAAGGGGGAGAATGATGGAGAAGAGGGGAGAATAGGGGAGAACGGGGGAGAAGAGGGGGAGAACGGTGGAGAAGGGGGGAGAAGAGGGGAGAACGGGGGAGAAGAGGGGAGAACGGGGGAGAATGATGGAGAAGACGGGAGAATAGGGGAGAACGGGGGAGAACGGGGGAGAAGAGGGGAGAACGGGGGAGAAGAGGGGAGAACGGGGGAGAAGAGGGGAGAAACGGGGGAGAAGAGGGGAGAACGGGGGAGAATAGGGGAGAAAGGGGGAGAATGATGGAGAAGAGGGGAGAATAGGGGAGAACGGGGGAGAAGAGGGGAGAACGGGGGAGAAAGGGGGAGAATGATGGAGAAGAGGGGAGAATAGGGGAGAACGGGGGAGAAGAGGGGGAGAACGGGGGAGAAGAGGGGAGAACGGGGGAGAATAGGGGAGAACGGGGGAGAAGAGGGGAGAACGGGGGAGAAGAGGGGAGAACGATGTAGAAGAGGGGAGAACGGGGGAGAAGAGGGGAGAACGAGGGAGAAGAGGGGAGAACGGGGGAGAAGAGGGGAGAACGGGGGAGAAGAGGGGAGAAGAGGGGAGAACGATGTAGAAGAGGGGAGAACGGGGGAGAAGAGGGGAGAACGAGGGAGAAGAGGGGAGAACGGGGGAGAAGAGGGGAGAACGATGTAGAAGAGGGGAGAACGGGGGAGAAGAGGGGAGAACGGGGGAGAAGAGGGGAGAACGATGTAGAAGAGGGGAGAACGGGGGAGAAGAGGGGAGAACGGGGGAGAAGAGGGGAGAACGGGGAGAGTGAGCGGAGTGGTAATGAACGAGGGAATGCAGCGCGGCCTCTCCTCTCCTCCCCCCTAGGGCTCCATGTTTCTCAGGTGTGATCTCATGGCTGCGGCTGGGAATCGATACGCTCAGCAGCCCGGCGCTCAATACCTCTGAATTATTGCTTCATTCTTCTCCTTATTATAGATGAGTTATTTTTTCCAAGCCCATACCACTTTGGGATCAATAGAATACAATCTTATTTTTATACATTTTTCCATACACCCTGTAGGGATTTTTTTGTGTCTTTTTCTTCCCCGTCGGAGCTAAATGAGGCCTTGTGCTTGGAGGGAGAAATGACATGTATGCCTGAAATCCATATCTAAAATGGACTGCTTGTTTTTTTCTAGAATTTGTACCTGGCTTGTTTTTGGTGCAGTGAGCTGTGAGTCAACTGTGAAAGGATGTATTAGGCGATCAACATAGGCTCCATCCACGGACTGTTAAACGGGGGAGGAGATAAAGGGACGGTAGAGCCTTGCAGATGCACAGTTCTACCTTCCAATGGCCTTGCTTCACACTTCACTCCTCTTGTGTACACTGTACAGTAGCGACACGCAGTAGGAATTAAATTAGGAGAATTCAGGGAGAGAAGATTCCTGTTTTTTACTCTATCATCTCTCTCTCGCTCTCGCTCTCTCTCTCGCTCTCTCTCTCTCTCTCTCTCTCTCTCTCTCTCTCTCTCTCTCTCTCTCTCTCTCTCTCTCTCTCTCTCTCTCTCTCTCTCTCTCTCTCTCTCTCTCTCTCTCTCTCTCTCTCTCTCTCTCTCTCTCTCTCTCTCAATGTCCCTCTTAATCTGTTTTGAGTTATGTTATCACACCGTCTTCAGCTCCAGACTTGTCATCACAAGGGTTTTATTCATTTAGCCTTTATTTAACCAGGTAATTCATTGACAATGACAACACATTCTCTTTTACAATAACAACCTGAAGGGTATGGTGTAACTACTGTCTCTTATCGGAGCTAAATTAGAGAAAAGATATGGAGAGAAAAGGGCTATGTGTCATTTCTCAGGCTGGGGATATGGGTTCACAAACAGAGTGTACGGGTGTGGGAGCGAGTGTATGTGTGATATGCTGTTCCCCCTAAGGCGTTTGGCTTTGTTATCAGTTCAGCCTAGCCCCTAATTGTGCAGGGAGTCAGGCATTATAGTAAGCAGACACGCACGCACGCACGCACGCACGCACACACACACACACACACACACACGCACTCTCTCTCTCTCAAGTCACACGTGCGGCATCTTTGTTTTCTATTTATTTATTGATTGTCACTTGGCACTTTGTGTAACACAGAGCGGTGACATCAACGTTGTGTTTCACAGGTGACCTGACACCTCCACCAGACGCCATTCTCAACAGCACATATGTCACACGGCGGCGGTGGCTGAGAGTCAACAGCACCCTAGAGCCACTGCCAGAACACACTGAGGACCTCGTGTGCCAGGAGTGATAATGAGCTCCTTGTTTGTCTTTTTGCTCACTGTTTTTGCCGCCGTGTTGCCCGCAGTATGACAGAACGTGAAGTGGCACCGAGTCACTGTTACTCGAGTCACAAGCAAGTCTCAAGACGCAAGGTCCGAGTCTCAAGTCGAGTTCCAAGTAGAACGGGTCGAGTCTCGAGTCAAGTCCAAGTCGTGCATTCTACGAGCAAGTCAAGTCGAGTCGAGTCGCACATTTTGTTCAAGTCAAGTCTCAGTAAAAAAAATGGCAGCCCATTTTGATGATGTAATAATACATTTGAACAACAAATTCCATATGCAAGCTTCCTAAGTACATTTTGACATACCAAAAGACTATGAGGTCTATGCTAGTCATTGTCGCTTGCTGCCTCATTGCTGATGCGCTTGCAAAATAAACAGTTCATATTCCTGATCACCCCCCCAAAAATGTTGGAGCTGCATATTGATTTATGGCAATCCTCTCTCCCTAGCATTTGACGTTTATGCTGCACCCCTGATCCAATAGCTGTACAGCAAATCAGCAATCTGTTCTCTAGCTCATCCAACTTGTTGATTGACAGTTTGCTGGTCCAATCAGAGGGCTGAGTGTGCGTTTCACTAGTCAATCTAGTAATTTTTTTGTTGTTGCAAGTGCGATGCTGTGGCTACTGTCTCTGGCTGCACGGAGAGTAATCCATGCAAACTCTGTGCCACAAAACGAGTGACAAAACGTTACAAAACCTGGCCAGATAATTTCAAGTCATCAGTCTCAGGTCAACGTCGAGCCCCGAGTCTTGATGCTCCAAGTCCAAGTCCAAGCCGACTCCAAGTCATGTGACTCAAGTCCACACCTCTGTGACAGAATATAACGAGAGCGAGAGGGCGAGACAGACAGAGAGAGAGTGAGAGAGAAAGAGAGAGAGAAAAGAGAAAGAATCCTCCGTGTTTACAGTGGGTCATAGGTGGTAGGTTGTGACTACACCCACTCCACTATAATACTGCAGTGATCCCCTCCTGCCTACTAGCTTTTCATTAACCCTGCTGTAGGAGAAGGGTGGGAATCCCTCTGTCTGACTGATTCGCTGGCCAGTGGCAGCTGACATGGACCCCGTGGTTACCAGGTAGCCATTGATTTCTGCCTGGCCCAGCCGTAGGGGCTGGGGTGGAGGGGGGGGGGGTGCTTGAGAGACGTTCATGCCGATGCCTGTATTGATTTAATTAGGCCCTCAACTCCACCGCGCTCCGTCTCCACGGCAGCAAATGATTAGAGCTGCCAGCTGTCCTACGGGTGCCACGGCGTCCAGCTGCCACCAATCCCCCATGCCCAGGACGGATGCACTGCACACTGGCACAGGAGCCCAGTCAACCCACCACAAGGTGCCGACTGGAGACACCAGAGGGGAAAATGAAGGGGTTTAGAGTTAGATCTCTGGTGGTCAGGTCTACTCAGCAGGCATGACTGGTGCCTCACAGGGGCCGAGGCCAGGAGAAGTTGAGGGACAGGAGGGGACACAAAGGGCACGGTACTGGGACTGTGGAGAGAGGTGGCGTGGGTGTGCTGCCCAACCCAGTTAACGCAGTGTGATGTCTCTGTGTTGAAGGTAGAGGAGTTTGATCGCATATCAGAGACCAAGGAGAAGAGATAAGACGCTGAGCATGTGTGAGAGCCGGTGCATGGAGAAGGCCCAGCTGTGTATTATTAGGAATATGTGGTTTACGTGTACATTTCTCACCGCTCAGATCAAGCAGCATAAGGATCTCCGTGGAATCCCATCTGCCAGCCACATTACAGACATTTTCTCTCTTCCTTTTTAAAAAATGTATAATTACTTTCAACTCGGGGCTCTCGTTTGTGCAGAGTGTATGTGTTTAATTGCTCTGCCAGAGGGGGGACTAGAGCAACAACAACAACAACATATGGAATCCGACGGAGAGCCAGTGAGCGCTCCCAGCTATGACCTTTCACCCGGGGAGAGAAGTCGACCTTGACGCGGGGTGAGGTAACCGCCGGGCCGGATCGAATTTCCTAATTCACATGTTGAAGAAATTGGCAAATGAGAGGGTCAGGGTTCATCTCCGCCCACTTGAAAAAAGCACTTAGCAGCCAGACAGGCCTGTATGGATGGAGTCAGGTAGCCTGCGGGAGGACGGCCCAGCCCAGCCCGCCCGGCAACCAAAGATGATTAAAAATCATTTCTGGGTAATGAGACTTCCCCATTCCACAGCCAGCCCATTTACAGCAGGGCTTGGTTAGGATGCAGAGTCACTGCCTTGCATAGTGTCACACAGCCCACAGAGAGAGAAAGTAGTCCCAACACGGGCGTGGGCTTAGCATGGTAACATAACACTAAAACATGTTTTACATCATCTTACTGGTGAAAGAAATTATATGAGGTGTGGCGTGAGTAGAAACTGGAGTGTACAACACAGACACACACACACACACACTGGATGGTGTCCTACTGTGTGGCATTGTGGACCCGTGTCAAGAGGATCAATATTAATGAGTGAGGCCTCCCATTGTCACCCACACCCTCCACTGTGTGTGTGTGTGATGTGTGTGTGTGTGTGTGCGTGCGTGCGTGCGTGCGTGCGTGTGTGCGTGCGTGCATTGTATTTGTATATACATGCATTTGAGCATGCAAGTGTGAGCATGAGAGAAATAAAATATAAAATGAGAAAGCGGAAGGTGGCCACTTCACTACAGAAGTGTTCCTCTCTCCCTCCTCCCTTCCTCTTTCCGAGGGAAGAGAGGAAAAGTGCAGAAAAGGGAATAATGCCACAGCCATTACAGGATTTTAAAATTGCTCTGGGATTGGTTCCACCCACTAAGAGAGCTCAGTGAAATGGTTTGCAGCCAGGTTCCTCCATTATGTACAACTTATTACAAACAAATTTCTCCTCCAGGGCATCTCTTATAATTTTCAATTAGGTGAAACGAGGTGGTGAGCCCACAGAGGCTATGATCCACCACTGTTTCAATACAGGGTGTGTGTGTATCTATGAATATTAAAAGTGCATGTGTGTGTGTGTGTGTGTGTTTGTGTGTGTGTGTGTGTGTCTATGAATATTAAAAGTGTGTGTGTGTGTGTGTGTGTTTGTGTGTGTGTGTGTGTGTGTCTATGAATATTAAAAGTGTGTGTGTGTGTGTGTGTGTGTGTGTGTGTGTGTGTGTGTGTGTGTGTGTGTGTGTGTGTGTGTGTGTGTGTGTGTGTGTGTGTGTGTGTGTGTGTGTGTGTGTGTGTTGTGTGTGTGTGTGTGTGTCTGTGTTAACCCAAAACGCATTCGCTCACGTTCTGGACGGATTCACTTTCTTCAAATGGCTTCAAGATGGAGGCCTATAAAGCCCAGACTGTTTTCCTAGCTTAATTGTAACGCTTTTACGAGCATTTTGTCGTTACAATCTCCCAATCTACAGTAATTAAGTCAACATTGGCCTCCCTCTGAACCTCCCATTCACAGAGTGGGTGCTGTAGCCTACCTTCCTGCTAGTCCAACAGGCCTCCTTGTTACTGTTAAAGCAGCGGGGGGGTTACTGCCTGTGCTGCAACACACAACCCTTTCTCAGCCTCTTGGCATACAAGCGCTCCATATAACTCCCTGCTAATTTCTGCACATAAACACATGGCTATGGAGCCAGGCAGGCAGGCAGTGCTAGGCTAGTGGCTCTGCTCACTCACGGATGAATCAGGCCCCTCTTTCCTTCCTATGAGCGAGATAAGTTCTCTATTGGCCTTATCTACTGGATTGTACAGGATGTCACTGCTTGTGAGAGCGCCGTGCCGGGCATTAACCTCCACACAGAGGAAGTAGGTGGGATTCTTAGGCCAGAGAGGCCTGTGTTTGCTAGGAAGCCCCTGTCATCCACTGTGAATCACACAGCTACAGAGAGAGAGAGAGAGAGATAGAGAGGCTCTCGGTGTGCAGCTAACTGTGTTTTCGGTTCCGTACTTTGGAGTTGATCATAACAAGCTCTGGTGCGTTCTGCACTCCTGTACACAACTCTGCTATTGGATCTCTCACCTTGCAGATGGTGGTTCTTTTAAAGGTTCATTAAATATCTTCGTAGGCGGCCCGACCAAATATGAGTTATAGATCTGTCACTGTCATCGAAACCAAGTCTGGTATGTGGTAGATCTGTTCTACGCAAGCTATTTCTATGCTTTCCGTCTTAACGTTCACTGTTGCGTCTTTTTTCTGTTCAGTTTATTTTAACAACATTTCACAGCATGTACAATGATTCTCTACACTATACCACAGGCGAACATGATAGAATTCTAGCTACCAGCAACGGCGGAGCGATGGCTACATATTGTGTCTTTAACACAAGGCTCTGAAATACTGATATGAAACTGTCGATTCTCTGTCTGTCATGGCCTGCACTGTGTAGTACTGTATATACAGATGACGCTGCTTTAATACGTTAAATAATTGTAATACTCTGAAAGAGTTGGACCACCGGTGTGATCCCCTGTAAGGATGTACAGTAGTGCATGACGCTTGCAACTCCTGGATAGTGGGTTTGATTCCTGTGTCCGCACGCACGACTGTAAGTCACTTTGGATAAGAGTAGCAGCTAAATGGCGTATACTATTCTTCTTATTACTATATTATTGTGTCTATATTAGTAGAGAAACTGACCTGTGTAGATGAAGCGTCCGGGCGTGCCTTTACAGAACTGCTTGGACTTGTAGGAGAGGGTCACCTCGACCACCCCTGGGATGTGGCGGGGCGGAGTCTGCACCCGGATGGCATGGGGTGTGATGAGCTGCAGGAGGAGAGAGAGAGAGTGCACAGAAGAGAGAGAGAGAGAGAGAGAGAGAGAGAGAGAGAGAGAGAGAGAGACAGAGACAGAGACAGAGACAGAGACAGAGACAGAGAGACAGAGAGACAGAGAGACAGAGAGACAGAGAGACAGAGAGACAGAGGGACAGAGGGACAGAGGGAGAGAGGGAGAGAGGGAGAGAGGGAGAGAGGGAGAGAGAGACAGAGAGATATGGCAACCGTTAGTCAAGTCTATGACTTCTGCAGTTGTGTTCTCTACAGACTCAGTTCGCGCTCCCCTCCCCTCTCCTCCGATCTCCTCTCCTCCCCCGAGTCAGAGTTTGGGTGTGTGAGTGGTGCTCTTCAACACAGCAAACAAACACTTCACATCAATGAGCCTCCACTGATCCCTTTCTATTGTCTGCCAGGGTAAACACCCTTCACACTGAACGAGAGCAGAGGGACAGCTGGAGGGAAAGGAGAGTGGGACAAACTGTCGACAATGCCGTCAGACACATAAACAACACGCTTATTGATTTGATGACTTGTGGTGAATGAAGGGCGTTTATGAGTGGACTATGTCATCTGCACTGCAGCAGCGAAGGATCTCATGAGTTGTTGAAGAGTGTTGTGAGTCTGAGTGGTGTTAAAGAGCACACACACACACACACACACACACACACACACACACACACACACACACACACACACACACACACACACACACACACACACACACACACACACACACACACACACACACACACACACACACACACACACACACACACACACACACACACACACACATCCAAAGTGAGAGTGGTATTGTTGGACTGGAGCCATAGCTCCCCACACACCTGGAGAGGCTGTGTGTTACAGAAGGTACATAAACATGGAGCTTGAGTGGGGCTAGGGGAACAACATGACAAGGATCAGTGTGTGTGTACTGAGAGTGTGTGTGTTCATTATGCCTGGCCGACGGTTATCACAGCTCTGCAGGGCTGATCAGTATCGGGGGTACAGAGGGAGGGGGGGGGGGGGGGACAGGCTGGGTGATATTGGAGGGCCCTCGAGGCCCTGAGAGCAGGGAGCTAACATAGCCTCACCCCTGGCCTCTCCGGTATGGGAGGGCGGTAATTGGAAACACACTGTGGGGCCCCGGCACTTCCTACATCGGACCAAGGGCCGAACAGCACTCCAACCAACCGGCCTCTGAGACCAGAGAATACTGAGGACTAGACGGGACACTGGAGTAGTAGTTCTAAGTAGGCTATACTCAGTGATGTAAAGTACTTAATTAAAAATACTTGAAAATAAGTGCTACTTAAGTAGTTTTTTTTGGTATCTGTACTTTACATTAGTATTCATATTTTTAACAACTTTATACTTTTACTTCACTACATTCCTAAAGAACATGATGTACTTTTTACTCCTTACATTTTGAATGCTTAGCAGGACAGGAAAACTATCTAATACACACACTTCAAGAGAAACATCCCTGGTCATCCCTACTGCCTCTGATCTGGCAGACTCACTAAACACATGCTTCATTTGTAAATTATGTCCGAGGGTTGGAGTGTGCCCCTGGCTATCCATAATCAAAATAAAAAATAAAAAATGGTCTGGTTTTCTTAAGGAATTTGAAATCATTTATACTTTTACTTTTGATACTTAAATATGTTTTTGCAATTACATTTACTTTTGATACTTAAGTATATTTAAAACCAAATACTTTTTCTCAAGTAGGATGCTTTTTCTCAAGTAGGATTTTACTGGGTGACTTTCATTTTTACTTGAGCCATTTTCTATTAAGGTATCTTTACTTTTACTCAAGTATGACAATTGGGTAGCTTTTCCACCAATGGCTTTACTTCAGAGCTACTGGGCGAGGAGACAGGAGGGTCTGCCTCTACCTCTACCTCTGTCCATGTCCTCTAAAATAAACCCTGGGCTGAGGGTGGGTAAACAGGCAGGGCAGGGCAGCTGGACAACTCAGGCAAATCTGCCCCTGGAGGCCTAATCAGTGCTATTCCTGACCCCCGTCCCGTCTCTCTCCCCCTGGCTTCAGCCATTACCCCATGACCATGACTGGCTCTGAACCCCTTTGGCACTGGGGAACTACTGTAGCAAAGGTTCCTATTCCACTAGCCAAGGTTGAATAAAGCTGCAATTATTCTACAAATTAAAAGAATAAATACAACAAAAATACAGAGCCAAGCGGTTAACGGCAAGCATGTGTGGGACTCGAAACCCGTGTATTAATAACATTATGCCAACATGGTTCTGCAATTTAAAAGTCTAATAAATAAGCAGTGATTATTATAGCTGAATCCCTGGCCGGCGGGGGAGAGGAGAGCAGAGTGGAGTGTGTTGAAGATTGGATCAGCTCATTAGCCTGCAGACTGAATGGCAGGTAGAGGAAATCAACTTTGGCCTCGTTCAGGCTGCTTTTTACCAGCACTACAGTTACAAGGCTCGCCCTGCCCTCCAGCCCTCCAGCCCTCCATCCCCTATAACCCCCACTTCAGCCCCTAACCCCTATCCAAACTCTTACCCCCCCCCTCCAAACCCTTACCCCTCCTTCAACCCCTTACCCCCCCTTCAGCCCCAACCCCCCCATCCCCTTACCCCCCTTCAGCCCCTAACCCCCATCCATCCCCTTACCCCCATCCCCCCCTCCATCCCCTAACCCCCCTCCATCCCCTAACCCCCCTCCATCCCCTAACCCCCCCTTCAGCCCCTAACCCCCCTCCATCCCCTAAGCCCCCCTTCAGCCCCTAACCCCCCTCCATCCCCTAACCCCCCCTTCAGCCCCTAACCCCCCTCCATCCCCTAAGCCCCCCTTCAGCCCCTAACCCCCCTCCATCCCCTAATCCCCCCTTCTGCCCCTAACCCCCCTCCATCCCCTAACCCCCCCTTCAGCCCCTAACCCCCCTCCATCCACCAACCCCCCCTTCAGCCCCTAACCCCCATCCATCCCCTAACCCCCCTCCATCCCCTAACCCCCCCTTCAGCCCCTAACCCCCCTCCATCCCCTAACCCCCCCTTCAGCCCCTAACCCCCATCCATCCCCTTACCCCCCCTTCAGCCCCTAACCCCCTCCATCCCCAAACCCCCCTCCATCCCCTAACCCCCTCCATCCCCTAACCCCTTCCATCCCCTAACCCCCCTCCAAATCCTTACCCCCCCTTCAGACACTAACCCCCCTCCATCCCCTAACCCCCTCCATCATCTAACCCCCTCCAGCCCCTAACCCCCCTCCATCCCCTAACCCCCTCCAGCCCCTAACCCCCCTCGATCCCCTAACTCCCCTCCGGCTACTGGGAGAGGAGAGAGAGGGCTGAGGGGGCTCTGCTATAAACGTGCTCCAGATGTAGACCATAGCGTAAGGTGTAAGGTCTACTCATCCTGATGTGGCCAAACATAAAGATGCACTTAAACAGTATGTAAACCTTCACCTTACTATTCCTCACTGCACTTGCTAATGGTAGCAATAACATAACATATCCCCCTTATATTCCCCCCAGCCCCAGTCTCCAGCCCCCAGCCCCAGTCTCCATGCCCCAGTCTCCAGCTCCCAGCCCCAGTCTCCATGCCCCAGCCACACTTGCCAGCCCCCAGCCCCAGTCTCCAGCACACAGTCACAGTCCCCAGCCCCCAGTCGCCAGCCCCCAGATCGTCTCCAACCCCCAGCCCCAGTCTCCAGTCTCCAGCTCCAGTCTCCAGTCTCCAGCCCCAGTCTCCAGCCCTCATCCCCAGTCTCCAGCCCCCAGCCCCAGTCTCTAGTCTCCAACCCCCCAGTCTCCAGCCACCAGTCTCCAGTCGCCATCCCCCAGCTCCAGTCTCCAGTCCTATATGGAAGCTAATTGAGAGGATCAGAAGCACATCAGAGAGCTGCGCTGAATAAATAGGAGCTGAATTTGTCCTCTGATTGGCCCCTGTGATGACTGGAGAGCTCCAAGAGATGGGAGTGTGTGTGATGGTGTGTGCGTGAGGCGTACAACACACAGATGAGAGAGCAATCTAGCTCCGGCACACACACACACACACACACACACACACACACACACACACACACACACACACACACACACACACACACACACACACACACACACACACACACACACACACACGCGCGCGCGCACACACACACACACAGACACACCAGCGCCGTCTTTACAGCCCACACAGCCACCAGCATTTTACATGCCTTTAAACTGTCCCTTACAGAGCGCTTAGCCTGCCTTTCATATTCAGATCTTCTGCTGCAGGGAGAATAAAGACACTCCACCAGCAACCAGAGGCTTTTTATACCATTACACATTTTAATGGCTGAGGCAGGACCACTCCTCACCATCGCAAGTGTGCAAGGTCAAATTCAATTGCAATGTATTGCACAGGAGAAAATGGGTTATTCCAACTGTGCTTTTGTTTGTTGATGAAAATGCTCACTGCATGTATGTTAAATAACCTGTCTGTTAAATGGACAGAAGTCATGGAAACAGTAAACGTTGTTATTTGATTGTGTAAGTTGAACGAACACAGGGCTTTTGTTTCTTCTAAAGTTTCAAAACCAGAATTGCAAAAGTCAAAAGTCTTGCTTCATATTTCTGGAAGAAAGCTACACTTCCCAGTATTTCAACAACCACAGAATTCTCTTTGGTCCAGATGGTTTGTTGATATTTCCATCAGTGTTTTATGTGAGTTGGTTTCATCTGGGGGGAGAGTGGTATGGCCTTTACCACAGCTGGCATAGTTGGACTGACTCGCTCCCCCTTTCAGGATGGAAATGTAGAGAATGTATTGTCATGACCTTCAGTACTGTGAACTGCAAAGACAGACAATGCAATACACTTCTATGGTCAATATTCAGGGGCTGTTTGTGTGGAGGGATGAGAGTTTGTGCGTGTGTGTGTGTGTGTGTGTGTGTGTGTGTGTGTGTGTGTGTGTGTGTGTGTGTGTGTGTGTGTGTGTGTGTGTGTGTGTGTGTGTGTGTGTGTGTGTGTGTGTGTGCACGTCTGTGTGTGTGTATCGTCATGTACTCACCTCACTCCAGACCAGCATGGTGCCAAAGATGACCTGGAGGCCGTCAAAGAAGTTATCCCCTATGATGATGACAGTTGCGCCCCCTGTTGTCCAGCCCTCACTGGGGCTGATGGCTTTGATGCAGGGGGCAGCTGCTTCCAGGTACGTGGCAGTGGAGGGGAGGTGGAGAGGAGAAGGGCGGGGAGGAGGGAGGGAGAGACAGAAAGGCAGCTTACGGTTAGACCACCTCAGTCTAGGAGGATAGTTACACAGTAATAATCAAGTAGCCCAATAACATCGAAGAAAGAACATGGGAACACTGATGACACACCGGACAAGTAAAGGACATTAGCAGGAGCACTGAGCCTTAAAGGGAATAACACAGGAACAGGACATTCCATGTTCAAGTGTGTGTGGTATGTGTGTGTGTGTGTGTGGTATGTGTGCAAGGACGCAGAAACACACGCACGCACGCACGTGCGCGCGCACGCACGCACGCACGCACGCACGCACGCACGCACGCACACACACACACACACACACACACACACACACACACACACACACACACACACACACACACACACGCGCACGCAGTAGTCCTAGATCTAGACCTATGGTACTGTATTCTGCATGGAGAGGGAGGCTGTAGATGATGTTGTACTTTGACACCATATCACGCTGGTGACAGGAGGTATGGCTGTGTTCCCGGGTCATAGTGAGGTTTGGGGCTTCCCAACCTTCTCCCACGGGAACACAGGGTCACAGCGCTCGTTGTGTGTGTGCGCGTGTGTGTGTGCGCTCGTGTGTGTGTGCTAGAAAATGGCCTCTTGTGACTTGACACCTCTCAGTCTATAAGCATGGGGCCAAAGCAGGAAACCGAAAACATACAAAAACCTCCTACAGCTGGATCCAACTAAGAGTGCAGCACCGTGCTCCACACACACACACGCACGCACGCACACACGCGCACACACACACACACTCACACACACACACACATACACACACACACACACACACACACACACACACACACACACACACACACACACACACACACACACACACACACACACACACACACACACACACACACACACACACACACACAGAAGAGTGATGGTGGTTTTAACAGCTCTGAATGGAGATCAGGCAGAAAAGCAAGTGCCTCTTTAAAGTCTTTAAAGATTGCGGCAAAACACACTTCTCACACTTCTCTCATGATGATGATGCTGCCGGGGACACTTTGCTTCTTGAAGGTTCAAGATCTTGAGAACTTGACTGCTGACATGCAAAACATTTTGGAACTGTATCAACGGCGGACTAATGGAAAAAAATACCAAAATATCGTTTTTGAGTGGATTTTCCCTTAAAATTAAAATATAGCCTTTCAAACCTCAAATAAACACATGTTTAATCTTCTTTATTTTACATTTATTGGTCAGGTCAGCTTTGCGAGAGGAAAAGTAATCCAGTAGTATTCAGTGGGATAAACTGAGATGAGTCTCTCTTCTCAGGCTGAGGCTCCTCTCCTACCTTGCTTATTGTGGATGCCCGACCATAATGCAATTTGGCCCAGTGGTAAACTAGGAGGGATGAGGAGGGGCTGGGCCAGCAATCTGTGACAGTAATCTTGGCCTAAATCGCCTGTTTCGCCCGTGTTGAAATTCTGTGTGGATTAACCAGATGGAGGCGCGCCAATCCATCTGATAGGATTAAACTTTCCCAGCCTTTCTCCTCACCATCTGCTCCCCGTGCTGCTCGCTTGCAACATACTACACACACACACACACACACGCACACACACACGCACACACACACACACACACACACACACACACACACACACACACACACACACACACACACACACACACACACACAGTCAAATAAAATGCATACTGAACATAAAAAACAAACATTTAGCCATAAACACACACAAACACCCTTTAACCCTGTGCAAATAGACAGACAGATAGACAGGCAGAACTATGGACTCACACACAGGCAGGCAGCCACACGTGGGGCCACTCATACAGTACAGTAACTCCACCAGGGACAGATTGCCGTCCCTCCTCTTCCCCCAGGTCGCCTGGGGAGTTCCGCTACCCCTGGGGGTCCCCTTTTCCGCTTTCCCTCCATCCCTCTCTCTCTCTCTCTCTCTCTCTCTCTCTCTCTCTCTCTCTCTCTCTCTCTCTCTCTCTCCCTCTCTCTCTTCCTGTCCGTGGGCAGGCTTCCCCTGTCTTCCCTGCTGCAGGATTCTCTTAGCAGACGGACCTTTGTCTGCAGGCTGCTGGGGCGTGTGTATGGAAGTGTGTGTGTCCCTGTGTGTGTGTGTGTGGGGGGGGGGGGGTTCAGGACTCTCAGATCCATCCACAAGTGTGTGTGTGTCTGTGTGTGTGTGTTGGGGGGGGGGTTCAGGACTCTCAGATCCATCCACAGGTGTGTGTGACGGCCACAGAGAGAGTCCTGTTGTAGTGCTCTTCCTTGTCACACAGAGATGGAGGAAGAGCAGACTGCAGCACCATCACCACGTCATTTAAATCGCTACAACAGGGACTTCTTCTATGCTCAGGCCAGAGTAGCTTCTTCCCCTGAACCCCAGGAGACCATCCAAGGCTTATCACCCCCTCCAACGCCAGCGGAGAAATAAGCACATCATATGTCTCGTTTGATGAGGAGCATGAGAAAACATATTCAGCCTCACTCCTAAATCACTCTGCTACAAAATGAGAAAGTGATTGGATTTGTCTAAACAGCCCAGTGGCTGTGGCGACGGCATGCGTGGCTGTAGTGTTAAGGCGTTAAGCGTTCCTCTCTCTCTAACCTGCGAGGGCCTGGCTGGCCCTGGGTCTGTAGTCCTGCAGACAGGCAGAGAGAGACTCGGGGTTAAGGCCTCTGAGGAAATATGTGTGCTGCCTTAAGCCTGCTGATCCTCGTGAAGCATACTTGCAATCAAAGACAGCAGGCGCCACTTGGGAAATGACTGTTTTGTTGTTCCGTCTCATCCTTTAAGAGCCCCCTGAAAAGCCTTTTTGCTTGGCAATGAGGGAAAAAGTGAATTTTACCCATCCATTATTGAGAAGGGGAGCTGTCAATGGTAATCCATTGTGATGCATATGGCCGTGTGTGTGTGTGTGTGTGTGTGTGTGTGTGTGTGTGTGTTTGTGTGTGTGTGTGTGTGTGTGTGTGCGTGCGTGCGTGTGTCTCATCACCATGTCTCGAGGTAGATCTGCCCTGACAACGCCTTGACAACGCCCTGACAACTCCCTGACAACCAGGCCTACATTAACATTAACACATATAGTTTTTTCATCATCTGGGAAAACAGGTCGTGTCTCTTCTGTAACAGTGGAGGATAAATAAAACAAACCAATCATCCCTGTGAACCAATGACCTGTCAGGGCACTGAAGCGTGTCATCTTCAGCCTATTGTGTTGTATCAAAGCAACCAACATAACTATAGCCTGGTCCCAGATCTGTTGGTGTTTGTGTCTTCTCCATAGTCATTCTCAAGCAAAACGAAGGAGTTGGCAAGAGAGCAGAAACAGACTGGCACCCAGGCTAACATAACTGTGGTGTACAGAAAATAACACGGAGGAACCCTGGCACCGGAGGAGCAGGTTGCGTTTGAGATCTTTATTCCTATGGAGGGAGAAGTTCATTTACACAGATCTGTCCCCATCCCCTCCCTGACCAGTGAGACAGGTTAGTGTACTAATGAGGCTCCCTTCCTCTGCACCACTGAACACATGTGGAGAAGGGGAGTGGGCTGAAGTCTTCACAGCCATGTTCCTACTGTACCTCTCACTGCACACCATCGTCTGTCTGTGATACAGGATACACACTGGTAAATGTTCTTGTGTGCTTGTGCATGCTGAGCGCACAAAGGGATTCCTTCACTCCTGTGTGGCGCCGAACGCATGTGTGGGCTGCGTGTGAATGTGTGTGTTTTACGTGTGTGTTTTACATGTGTGTTTTACGTGTGTGGTTTACATGTGTGTTTTACGTGTGTGTGTGCGTGTCTCGTCTGGCCGTGGTGCATATTTAATCATAAGATAATAAAGTGCAGGAGCATGCGATCTGACAGGGTCCCTGAGCTGTGGCTCTCCTCTACCCCCCCCCCCCCCCCCCCCCACCCTGCCTGCGACCATCCATCCATCCTGCCTCGCCCACCCTGCCACCCTGCCTGCGACCACCCTGCCTCGCCCACCCTGCCACCCTGCCTCCAACCACCATGCCACCAAGCTTCGCCCACCCTGCCACCCTGCCTCCGACCACCCTGCCACCCTGCCTCGCCCACCCTGCCACCCTGCCTCCGACCACCCTGCCACCCTGCTTCGCCCACCCTGCCACTCTGCCTCCCCCACCCTGCAACTCGGCCTCCATCACCCTGCCACTCGGCCTCCCCCCACCCTGCCACTCGGGCTCCCCCCACCCTGCCACTCTGCCTCCCCCCATCCTGCCACTCGGCCTCCCCCACCCTGCCACCCTGCCTCGCCCACCCTGCTTCCCCCAACCTGCAACTCTGCCTCTCCCACCCTGCCACTCGGCCTCCCCCACCCTGCCACTCGGCCTCCCTCACCCTGCCACCCTGCCTCGCCCACCCTGCCTCCTTGCTTCCCCCACCCTGCCACCCTGCCTCGCCCACCCTGCCACCCTGCTTCCCCCACCCTGCCACCCTGCCTCCCCCACCCTGCACCTGGACAGAGGGAGATGAATGGAGGGGACTTTTTGCTTCTGTTAGTGTTCATGCCACAAACCCATCTGGCCAGATAACATGTTATTATCTTAATAGGGGGGTCTCTGCTCTACTACTAGAGGAAGACTGCTTCTTCTCCGTGTGACAATAGCGGAGCTGTCCCCGACACAGACAGACAGACAGGCAGACAGGCAGACAGACAGACAGACAGACACACTCACAGACAGACACACACACACGCACACACACACCGAGGCAAATGGCTAGAGGCAGACAGACAAACACAGAGAGACAGAGACTCAGACTGATATACTGTAGACTGACTGACTGACAGACAGACGGACGGTCAGACCAGACAGACAGACTGAGAGACAGACAGCCGTACAGTAGAAAAGTGAGAGGGTGCCTACCATGTTCCAGGTATGACGGCGTACCTTCCGAGGGGTCCAGCCTACGAGCCCGGCGGCCGTGTTTGGAGTTGTTGTGGACAAACATGTTGTCAGAGACGGCCAGGACATGTCCGTCCACACTGACCGTAGTAGACACCACCACCTGGACACAGTCACACACACACAGAGAGTTCAAAGGTTAGGATATTAGGACAGATCTAACTAAGTACCAGGGTGTCACCTCGACAATACACATCACTGGGAGGTATAGTTTACCCTCCAGATCAAAGCACTGCATCTACAACCTCAAACTAGACCAGTAGAGTGATACAAGGACAACCCGGACAACATGTCATGTAAATCCTGAAACTCCGATAGAATATTTACGCATTTTCGATAAAGAACCATTAGGACTTCATCTGCATTATTAATGGATTTTCATATGAGGCCATTGTGTTGAGAAAGACAGTGTGTATGAGTGTACTGTGTCGACATGTACAGTTGAAGTCGGAGGTTTACATACAACTTAGCCAAATACATTTAAACTCAGTTTTTCACAACATTAAATCCAAGTAAAAATTCCTTGTCTTAGGTCAGTTAGGATCACCACTTTATTTTAAGAATGTGAAATGTCAGAATAATAGTAGAGAGAATGATTTAGTTCAGCTTTCATTTCTTTCATCACATTCCCAGTGGGTCAGAAGTTGACATACATTCAATTAGTATTTGGTAGCATTGCCTTTAAATTGTTTAAGTTGGGTCAAACGTTTCGGGTAGCCTTCCACAAGCTTCCCACAATAAGTTGGTGAATTTTGGCCCATTCCTCCTGACAGAGCTGGTGTCCACAAATTCTGCTCACAAATTTTCAATGGGATTGAGGTCAGGGATTTGTGATGGCCACTCCAACACCTTGACTTTGTTGTCCTTAAGCCATTTTGCCACAACTTTGGAAGTATGCTTGGTGTCATTGTCCATTTGGAAGACCTATTTGCGACCAAGCTTTAACTTCCTGACTGATGTCTTGAGATGTTGCTTCAATATATCCACATAATTTTCCTCCTCATGATGCCATCTGTTTTGTGAAGAGCACCAGTCCCTCCTGCAGCAAAGCGCCCTCACAACATGATGCTGCCACCCCTGTGCTTCACGGTTGGGATGGTGTTCTTCGGGTTGCAAGCCTCCCCCTTTTTCCTCCAAACATAACGATGGTCATTATGGCCAAACAGTTCTATTTTTGTTTAATCAGATTAGAGGACATTTCTCCAAAAAGTACGATCTTTGTCCCCATGTGCAGTTTCAAACCATAGTCTGGCTTTTTTATGGCAGGTTTGGAGCAGTGGTTTCTTCCTTGGCCTTTCAGGTTATGTCGATATAGGACTCGTTTTACTGTGGATATAGATACTTTTGTACCTGTTTCTTCCAGCATCTTCACAAGGTCCTTTGTTGTTGTTCTGGGTTTGCTTTGCACTTTTCACACCAAAGTACTTTAACCTCTAGGAGACAGAACACGTCTCCTTCCTGAGTGGTATGATGGCTGAGGTCTTGGCTGATTTCTTTTGATTTTCCCATGATGTCAAGCATAGAGGCACTGAGTTTGAAGGTAGGCCTTGAAATACATCCACAGGGACACCTCCAATTGACTCAAATTATGTAAATTAGCTTATCAGAAGCTTCTAAAGACATGACATCATTTTATGGAATTTTCCAAGCTGTTTAAAGGCACAGTCAACTTAGTGTATGTGAACTTATGACCCTCTTGAATTGTGCTACAGTGAATTATAAGTGAAATAATCTGTCTGTAAACAATTGTTGGGAAAATGACTTGTGTCATGCACAAAGTAGATGTCCTAACCGACTTGCCAAAACTATAGTTTGTTAACAAGACATTTGCGGAGTGGTTGAAAAGCGAGCTTTAATGACTCCAACCAAAGTGTATGTAAACTTCCGACTTCAACTGTACATGTCTGTGTGTGTTCACCTCGACATTCTCCCTGTGCTGCTCGAGAAAACTGCAGCACTGGACAAGAAACAACAACATGCTTCTAATCCAAACTAACACTGGCCCTCATCACCTTGGAGAAACAAACAGAGACCGTGTTTCCTTTAACTCCACTTTTCCTGCCCCCCCCCCCCCCCTCCTCCAGCACCCCTCCTCTATCAGCGGTGCTGGGAATGTGCAGCTCCCTCCTCTCAAATCCTTCCCTTTCTTTGTGCTAATGAACACACACAAACACACACCCCTCCACACACACACACACACACACGGCTCTCGATCCCCCGTGTCTTTATCAAAGTCCTGCAGCATGTCCTCCTGTGCTGTGTGTTTGTGTGTCTTCATCTCTCGCTCCCTCACTCCCTCTCTCCCTGGGCCCCGGGACCACTGGCTGATAGACTGACATGCAGATTAATTTAATTAAAAGCGTCCCTCACTCGAGTGCCCAGAGACAATGGGAGGCAGCTAATGGGTTGCTGTAGTAGCGAACTGTGCTGTGTTGCTGCTGAGTGCCATTACTGTGAGGCCAATAGAAACCGGGCTGGACTGGGCTAAGCTGGGCTGGGCTAGGGGGACTCCCCTGGAGCTCAGAAGAGCCTCTCGTTTCAATTGCTCTGCAGCTTCAAGAGGCTCCTGCCTCTCTTGAAAAGGACTTGGCAAACACCAGTGCTGGTCTCCCAGGGCCAGACACACGCTAGTCTCTTCAAGCTGCCACACAGCACCGCCATGCCTGAACTCCCTGCCTCAATCCCCAAAGAAGATCCCAGCTCTACCTCCCCTCTCTCCGTTTCCCTCATTGTCAGCCTCTCTCTCTCTCTCTCTCTCTCTCTCTCTCTCCCTCTTTCTCTCCCTCTCTCTCTCTTTCCCTTGGTCTCTCTTGTAGTTGGAGTATCTTACAAAGTTCTCCGTGATTTCTCAGACCGCAGGCATGTCACTGGTTGGGCTGAGGACACAGGGGAGATGTTCGCACCTCATGTCAGTGAATGAAGAAACACACAGACACACAGACACACACACACAGACACACACACACACAGAGCACATTTCTGAAGAGTTATTGGTTTTGAGTTGCATATGCCAGTATACACACACAGTCTACACACACAGTCCCTCCCCTGCCTGCCTCTCCTCCACACTACACTGGCCTAGAGTGTGTGAGTTATGGACGGGCCCGGCTGCTAATTAAGCCCAAGGAAACACAGGCCTGTCTACTGAAGTTCCACTACAATAGAGCCCAATAATTAGAGTCAAAGAGGAGCAATAGACAGAGCCAGCCCTCAATGCCTGTTCAATCACAGACAGGATTATAGCCTGCACAACTGTTTAAACACTAAGGGCATCTTCCGATAAGAGAGACACTCTGAGGAGCTACACACACAAACACACACATTAAAACA